>NC_087476.1:105889154-106624779 GCF_036417665.1 Passer domesticus | reverse complement strand
TCACTTAAAGAATCATCAATTGAAAGAAAAAAGTGTGAGAAATGGTTTTGAAATGACAGATAATTTGAACAATTTAACAACTGCAAAGATAGGTAAAGAGAAGAATCAAATAAAAACACTGAAATTTAGTGACTGGTGAAATAAGCATTGGAGGTTTGAGTATACAAATATTAGAATTAGACACTAAATAGTTAATAATAGACTAGCTAATTCTGAAGACTCAAAACATAATTCCTGCCTGCTTGGTTTCATTTTGATTGTTAAATTCTCTCTCCTTACCAAGAAATAAAATATTTTTATTTTACACAGGATTTATGGACTACACCTTACTTAGTAAACAGCCTACTGATGGCTACAGTAAAGAAACTTCTAAGAAAATGTCAGGATAAGAAAGCAATTGTATCATTTGAAATGCCCCCATGGAAGTACAGGCAGCCCAATACTGAGGATGTTTTTCTATTCAAATTTCTGTTTCAGAATATAAAAGCCAAAATCATACTGCCCCCTGCTTAGATCCTGTAGCTATGCTAGCTAAGATGAATTTCCCACCGATGCTATGTTTGAGGAAATTGCTCATTGTATGTTCCCTTGGGCTGGATGCCAAAAGGAAATTAAAGATCTATTGGCCAACTCAGCTGCTATGCAGTAACATCATCTGAAAAACAGCTCACGAACTTTGCCATGTTAGGGCAACCTCTCTGCAAATGAAAGCTAATAAGATTCGAATTTAAAGGCATGTTGATAGAGTTTCTAATGTCTGGGACAAACTCTCGCCTACTGGGACAGATTTAAGAGCCAGGACAGAGTACTTTCTGAGGACTGGGACCCAAAAAAATGGCGATTTCCTGACCATGGATTTCAGCTGGGCAAGAGGGGAGAGAGGATGGAAAAAGAAGCCACGTTTGTGGGTTTTGTTTGGTTTTAGTTTTCCATAAATGTAGTCCTTTAAAAACACTCCAAGATAATATATGACTGGACAACCTGTACATGCTCTAAACAAAAATATATCTTTAAATCAACACAGGCACAGCAAACCACTAAAAACTTATTTCACGTCATTACATTCCTCTCAGAGGCAAAGCTTTCTCAGTCACACAGATATTTGGGGAGATACCAGTCCTTTGAGATGCCAAACACTCTCCCAATCCTGAACAACATCCAGTGACTCATTCGCGTCTCATGTAGTCTCCATGATGAAGACAGAGAACACCACTACATCCACAACTGAGCCCATTTTTGTCTATTATCTACCTCTCTTGATCCTTCCACCACTGTACCATTGAGGGGAACACACTTTTTGTGTTGCTTCTCAATATGCCTGCAAAGACCAGCAGAGCTCCTCTGGGGAAAGGGGAAATGTTCCACACATGTACTTAAGCTCCCTTGAACTCAGCAAGACTTATGTTCCTTTGAATCTTGAAGTCATTTGAGTATCACCTTCAAACATCTATTTGGTCAGTGTCTACAAGCAAGTGTAACTTTCAGCAATAGCTCTCAATTGCTTGTAGCATATCTAAAACACACTTTCAAGGTTCTATTTATTATGACACAGAAGTCTAGCAGTATATACTAAATGGAACCGTGGAAATTCAAGGGCTGAACACCTAAGTACTGAGAGATAGATATAGAGATATATCCAGTCTATCATTCTCTCATCTAGGGACTCACAGATACTGCATTGTTTCCACAACGAAGTATATGAAAATGTGGGGTTTTTATATATTACCTTCTCCTATGCATCATATTAAATGCATTGTCTGCTCTGTCATATAGAGACACTTGTGTAGGGGAACAAACACAATTTATAGCAGGATGGAGAAGAATGAGCTCTTTTTTTTACATGCAAGAAGAATACCCCTTCCAAATTTGCAGAGATGGACTGGAATTTGTTGCTAAAGACATCCTTTTGCCTAGTCCAAATGAAAAAGTAATTTTCAGCACAAGTTAAGACAACTACAAGTTCTTTCAGGGCTCAATAGCAATAGCCTCAGTAACAATGAAAGAACAGGTCTCAGATGCAGAGGGAGATGTATGAATATTCTCCATTGTTACAAATTTCAAATATCAAATCATCTGAAGAACAAGTGACTTTGTCCCCATTTAGTTCAAACAGAATGGAAGCATCTTCAAAAGCAAGCCATAGATCCTCTTTATATCATATATTTTAGCTAAAAATCCTGTTTATGCTATCTGTAACAGAACACACTTCCCAGAAAACAGAGCATTAATGAGATCAATAAGATATACATGGGACATAAAGAAGGTACATAATCAGCATGGGTGAAGGTTGGACTGATGTAATATGATCAGTATAGCAAGTATTCTGACTTTGTCAGTTTAAACCAGCATTTCTGTGCTGTTGCCTTTATTGTAATTTTCCTATGAAATTGTAGTTCTGATTTGGAATATCTTGGAAGATATTTGTGTGGAGTTAATTCCTCCCAGTAGTTTGCCTTCAGACCAGAACAGGGCAATGGTCAGAAATCTAAAAGACAAGACCTGGAAGAGTATACAATGATTGTGCAGTCTAAAGAGGAATCATCTGAAAAAAAATGAGATGGAAAAACAAAACAAAAAAAAATTGTCACAAGGAGAGGAAGAATCAAATGGAGAACTTAAGTGAGTCTTGTTCAGGCCTCTGGCTGTGGTTGTGCTGGAGGCAGACTGCAGTGTTAGACAACAAGAACATTTCTTGCTATCCTATATGTTTTTCACACCCATAGTACGCAAAGACAAAATGGTGAGGATTAAATCTACACCAATGAAAAATCAGATTACCTCTAAAGAAAAGCAGAACCAAAGGTCTTTCTATCAAAAAGTACAATGTTTCTTCTAACTGAATAGTCAAAGGAAAGGCAGGATTTCTATTGAAGGAAATTTTTTCAAAAAAAGCCTCTTGTCAGGACATGTCACAAATGCTGCCTTTAGAGAGAAAAATGGACTGGGTGACTATCAGGCTTTCTCTTATCTTATGATATGAGGGTTTAATCTTGAAAGGTTGTCCACCCACCACCCTCCCTGCATAAAATGGCTCTGGACTGGATTGAGAGATCTGAACTAACTAGAAGACATCTGATTGGAGCATACTTATCCTGCTAAGTATTATTTTCCTGAGGTAATAATAAAAAAAAAAAAAAAAAAAAGGGGTGAGGAAGAACCTATCTACCCAAGGCTGCTACTGGGCAAGTTACTGATCACTAACTAACGTACATCTGCCAACACACTCTATGAACCTTGTTTTCAGGTTGAAAATATCTTTGCAAACTGGTTGCTAGGAGCTCTACTCCTTGACATTTACATGCTTGAGCAAAAACATGCTGCTTAGCAAAACGTCATGATAAATGTGTCAGGGGGTTGACATTGGCTAGAAGCCAGGTACCCATGAGAAAAATTATTCACTCATTCTCCATTGCTATGAGGAGGGGGAAAGAACAATTAAAAGGCTTATGGGATGAGCTAAGTATTAGGAGAAAACACTCTAAAGGCAAAACAGGATCAAAACTTAAAAGATATAAAGAAAAAGTTATACACAAAATTAAAAGAAGTAGCATTTTGAGAACTAAAACCTTTAGAATACCTTTGCCCACACTCAGCTATTCTTTCATTCCCACTGACAGCACAGGGAGATAAAATATGGAGTTTTTACTCTGTTTGTCACTTCTAAACATTTTTCTTCAGTTTGCTTAGGGAGAGGAGTTTCTTTTGCTATGCCATAGGGTCCTTCTCAAGGGAGACAGTTGTCTGTGAACTTTTCTAATGTGGTTAAATTTTCACGAGTAGCAGTTCCACCCAACCTGCTGCAACATGAGTCCCTCCCATGGGCAAAGCAGTCTTCCCACAACTCTTTTTTTGTGGGCTATTTAGTTCATGGAGTGTAGTTTTTAAGGTCCAGTATAAAAGCAAGGATCCTTCCTCTTCCTCTAGAAGCAAGGGTTCTCTCTCTCTCTGTTCAAGTCTCTCACCAGATCAGTTTCTCAGCATCCACACATTCCAGCACAACCACCTTTTTCTCACAGGCCGCGGTTGAATTCTGCATCCCCCCCTGCACTTCATGAATTATAGGGAAATAATTTGTTGTATTATAGTCCTCACCATGGCTTCAGAAGTACCTCAACTCTGACACACGGAGCACCTCCTCCTCCCCCTCCCTCTATTGCACTGACCTTAGCTGTTGCCATGTTGTTCTCTTCACGTCTTCACCTTTCCCTTTTCTCTGATTTGAGGGAGAATTGCTGTCCGTAAGTTTGTTTGTTTACAAGTTCTACCAATTAAAAAGTTTTTGTGGAGTTCTGGAAGGCTGCAAGGTTGATCTTGTCCGTGCTATCGCGGAATTGCTCACCATGCCTCTCACTGCTGGTTGTGTGGTCCCTGCTGGCACCACGTGAGCCACGGCGTGGCCCCAGCGGCCACACTGGGAAGGGGCCCAGCAGCCCCCTTACAACCCCTTGGAGGGCAGGAAGAAAGAGAATTCCCATGTTTTGTTCCTTTCTTAAACATATGATCATAGAGACGTTACACAGACAGGCTTAGCAGCTGCCTGCTGGCCAAAGGACTGAGTGAGCAGAAGAAATTGATAAAATATGAGTTTATCCATAGCAAGGGAGAAAGCAAGGCCGTTAGCATGGAAACCAACAAAATAGACACATAAGGGATACATGCAGTGAGAGGATACGTGCCTTAGTGAGCAGCGTACATGCCTTAATAATAACTTGTTCTAAACTCTTGCCAATTAATAATCGACGTTAATTGCTTTTTGTCAATAACATACAGTAAGCAATTTCCTTTATCCAATGAATATAATGAGATGTTTTGATGTAACAAATGACTTAAGATCACACTTTGTTAGGGGTATAAAACATGAGAACAACTTGTAATAAAGAAGAAGCCATTGCTGTCACTGCACAAGCATGTGTCCATCTCTACAGTGACAATGTTACCAGCTTTTCTAACTGGTTTAGCAGTTAGTGTGCCTATTCTCAGAGCTAGACAGAGACTGGTTTTGCCAGCACGGAGGAAGCTTTTGGCAGCTCCTCACAGAAAATCACTTTTGAGGCTGGCCTCTTCACTCCTTATCAAAAATCAAGTCATGCAAAACCAACACAAAATGTCATTTTTAAGCATTGTCTGCTGCAGTTCTAATTAGCTGGTAAGCAAAGCATGAGCATCATATTAGATCTCAGATGGAAGTCCTGTTTTGCAACAGTCAAATACAGATTGTCACAAAAATTGTGGGGGCTGGTGAAGATGCTTGAAATGAAATTAAAAAAAATAATTAAAAAATATATATTTTACTAACAGCAATATCTCTATTTAAAATCTCAGCAAAACCAAATGGCTTTCTAGGAATATTCCTATTAATTCATTACCTCTCAAGAATGCAAGCTAGAAAGAATATGAACAGGTTCATGCAATCCATTATTAGACATTAGCCTGACCTCAAAAAAAGAAGAAATCTGTGTTTGACCTCCAATTCTGGCAGATTAGTAGCTGGATTAGTAGTTTTTTTCCCCACATGTTGATTTTTAGGTGTTTGAAGAGAAGAATGCTACTTCTGTCTACTTGAGTTGTTGCAGGGACTGTTCCTTACCTTTGAAAATGTTTGGGGGGAATGCTGTGTCAGCACAGGAGCAAGTGAGTAAGCATCCGTATGGATTTCAGAGACAGAGTCCTATGGGTTTGCTAGACCAAGAAAATGTTTTCCTCAACAGCTCTTTAGATCAGCTTTAACTGTATAAAATCATCATTTGCAGAGCATGTCTGGGACTTGCTGCCATCCAGGCTGGCTGCAGCTTGGACACTCTGCAGAGAGCATTCCCTACAACACCACTCCAGGGAGGGCCTGGATAGAGAGCAGGTAGTCCACATGCCATGAAGCACTGCTGAGCTGCAAGAAGCTGTGAGAAAGGAAAATTGAAAAGCTAGTCCTTATTTCATCCCTGCTGCTACAAATCAATCAATGGGGAACAGAGCCTTTTGACTTTTAAACAAAGTCAAAGTGACAGTGATCAAAAGCCTTTACTGGCCTGGCTGCACAGTGAGAAGGGGAAGGTTTTGAGCAGCGCATCTCGGGAGCTGTACATCGTCTTCACAAGACAGCCTCCTAGTGGCAGGAAAAGAATGACTAACAATGTGTGTTACATGAGTTTTGGGCACTTCACACATCCATGGCTTCTGCAGCAGGAGTGTGAGAACAGCACATTTGGGCAGAGCTTGCAACCTTCAGCTGCTACTTCAGATAGAGAACAAGAGAGAGGAAAAGCTCTTAGATGATCTGTCTCCTGGGACAGTGAAGTGACTCAAGGCCATCCATTTGAAGACCGATGAACTAGTGAAGTCTGTTAAATAATATATTCCGTTCTAGTTTGGCTTGACTGCAATAACCAAAAATCTTCTGCATCACTGGGTATATGAAACCACCCATTAGCTGATCAGATCTGAACTTAGCAACATTGGAAAAATTCATCATGCGGGCCAGATTTATCATGGTACAAGGAAGGTTAAGGAAGCTGGAAAACCCAGCTTACTAAAATGTAGGAATCTATGTCTAGCTCCAGTACTGAATAGAGTTCAAGCATAGAAAACTGGTTTTGTGTGAACTCCGAGCTTGTGTTAAATTGGAAGGAAAAAATATTACGTCAATTAGAGATTATGATGGTTATAATTGACATAAATCTGATCTAAATGTGAAAGCACATATAAAAACTACTCACTTGCCACTGCAGGTTCTGAGGGGTCCACTGGGGATATCTTGCAATACTTGCTGCTCAATTTCAAGATCAAGCTTCTTGAGACAGGAAACAGTGTAAGAATTTCAAATAGTTAAAATGTGGGCAAACCCCAAGTAGAACAAAGAGAACCCCGTGTGACCTGAAGGACATAAAAACGAACCATAACAATCACTATGGTGACAGAGTGTTAGTGCTGGGATTGGAGGTGCTGTTGCCCCTGATATGATGGGTCTGGCTCAGACCATCCTCCAGAAGCAGAGTCACTGTCACTAGTATGACACAGGGAAACCAGCTCTTTCTGGCTAAGCTCCTGGAAGGGAGATTCAGGCATCATTCATACATTTCTTAGATACCATGCGTGGGCTCCATCCACACTTACAGACCTGCCAGGGTGGACTCTCTCTGATGTAGTTTGAAATTTATACTCTGAAAGATGGAAAAGGAATGACAAAGACCATCACTCTGCATGTTTAGTGGATTGCATCTGCAAAAAAGATACTGAATTTGATGAAGGATTGCCTGTCATCCTGAGACAAGCTTCTTTTTGGTATTTGTAAGGTGACACACCATTAATTACTCTTAAAATTATGTATTTGCCCTGAAATCCTATAGCTTAGGCTATAAACTAAGAAAATCAGTTAATAATCTAAGAAATTAACAGTCCTAGTAATGAAAACTTCCACATCAGTCATAATATCAACATTTTTCCTTTTTCATCTGCAATGAGAGGTTTATTGATACACATCTGACAACATGCATTTACATGCAAGACAGATAATACTAGCAGGCATTCAAATTCCTCACATAAATTTGTGTCAACCAGAGCTACAAACACTTAGCAGGGGAGCTCTGTTTCACAGCATCTGATGTTTATCCATGTTTGGGGGACTATTTTAAGTCAGAGTAAGGTCATTTCACAAACATTTCATTGTGCTGTTTCTCACAAAGCCTGAGTGATTAGTGCTGCAAATTGAGCTAAAAATATAAGTTAAATTTCTACAAGTTATTCAAGACCACGTATTTAATAACTGAGTCTGAGAGGAATGACAAAAAGAGATTTAGGATCTGACCTTGTGCTATGTTTTCTCTCTATAGCTTTCAAAAATAATGGTTAAAATTTAGTGAATCATATAATTGATAGTTTTGTCTATACAGTAATAGAATAAGAGCATAGTTAATGTTACATTAAGGAATGTGCATTGTGTTTGGAAGGAGGTGAACTCTCTGCAAATTTTTGCTGGAGTGATCTAAAAATTTCCTTATTTACAGGGAAAGGATGCGAGATAGTATGGGATACACAACTTCGTGAAAATTAGCACTCAAACTTTAGATAAATAAATATGTTCTAAACTGTGAAATAACCTTTCATGAACTAAGCCATGGTTCAAGAGCCATTTTAAGCACTTCTCAGAATTAATGGTAACCCTATTAACAAACGTGTTAATTCACTGTCTTGGGGTGATTTTATGATGATACTCTGTTCCTGACCATCTGCTTGATGCCCAGAATGGCTGTGTAGCTTTAGGGTGGATCTGGGAGAGGGGCAGTAGCCTGGGAAGCTCACAGACTCTCTCTGGAGTGTGCTTGTTGTGGCGTGGACCTGACATTATATTCTAGCCTAGCTCAGTTAGTTCTTTCTAGCTTGAGAAAGAAGGTTTTTTCTCCTTCCCCTGGCCTGGAGGCTGCACCAGCAATCCTTTTGGTGGCTTCTTTTTGTTTGTTTTTTTTTTTTTTTTTTTTTTTTTTCTTGAACTCTTTGGCTTCATTTCAGTCCAAAATCAGACAATTGCCAAAGCAGTTCACCAGGACCTGCAGGAGGATTGGCAGGGGCTGCTCCAGCCAGCCCGAGACCTTGGGAAAAGCTGAACCAACAAGAGAAAGGACACCAAAATCCACCAGCTTCATCTGCTGTGAGGAGGAGACCAACACCAGAAATTCAACAGGTTCCCCTCATCTGTTTTGCCTGAGCTGCTGCATCAACTCCTTTTTCCCTTCCCTGAGACAAAGGGAAGGCCACCGTTTTGCCTTCCCTGCCAGCAGCCAGCCAGCATGTTTTCTTCCCCAGGATTTTTGCTTTGTTTTGGGTTTCTTTTTGTTCTGCTGGAGTGGGAGAGGATGGCGATGAGGGGTAAGGTTCTGACAGCTTAATATCTAGCATTTATTCAGATTTTTTCCTCTGCTGTGCAGGCACTTTAGTTTGTCAATAAACAGGTCTTTTTCACTTTCACCCAGTGGCATTCATTTTTCTCATTGGCAAAAGGGATTACTGGAGTCCTTCTCTTTAGGAGAAACACTGATTACAGAGTGTTTTCTCCTAAATTTGTCTCTGAACTGAGATAGTCACTGTAAAGATGAGTACAATAAACCTTTCAGAGCCATGTCAAAACACTCTATTTAGATGAAGCCCTTAAGGAGCTGAACTTCATAAGGGACATTTAGATTGTTACCAGATGATAAATTGTCCACACCTTGTGAGCTAACACAGTGCTTGTTCCACCAAAGTCTCTGACTTACAGAACTGCACAATGCCCATTGTGTAAGAATGACAGCTGGAAGTTCACCAGCCCCAGTGCCCTGCCAACTCAAGAATGTCAGCTGGAGCACTGAGGTCTACAACCATTCAGGACCACCAGAGAGACCTTCAGGACAAAAGACAAACATGTACAGGGGAGGCAATATATATTAATGATTTCAGGAAAATTTTTATTATATGCTGGGGCAATCAATGAATATGCATGTAAAATACAGTATATAAACAGAAACTTCCTGTACTCAGCATGCATGGATTTGGGAGGAGGTATTCCCCCATGCACCCAGCCAAAGAAAGAATGCCTGCTTCTTAATGCTACATTGATATTAATGAGGTTTTTTTTCTAATTTTACCAAATTTTTGGTAATAAGATCATATTTAAAAAAAGACACACAACAAAAGCATCACCCCAATGCATTTCTCAATGCAGCCCTCTGAAAATTAACTCCATAATTTGCAATAAGAGTTCCATCTTAAAAACGTAAACTTTCTGGAGTACTGATCCACCTACCATAACATCAAATCATGATGCTTAATATATTCCTTCAGTACAAAATCCCATGGAGGGTGGACACAACCTTCATTCCACCCATTGTAGCATAAATTGGATTGTTTAACTCATGTTGATGTTCCACATTCCTGGACTACACTGCAGACCACAAAGTTTTTAAAAACTGGAAATATGTTTCTCAAGTTTTGATTTATGTTTTAGGCAAAAGCCATTCATTCTGAGGGTAATTTATCACACATGCTGGCAAATGCCACCTTTGCATTTGCTGATGAAAGAGACCTGGTATCTCTTTGGCATGGCATTTCTCAGAAATAATTACCAGATAGGGCTGCATCTCCCCGACATGCTGCTACTGTCTGTTTAAAGTTATTGGAAATGCCTCTACCCACGTTAAGTTGCAAATCAGACAATATGCCAAAGCCAAGAGTGGGGATTTTTATTTAGTAGTGAATATGAGAGAGAGAGAGAGAGAGAGAGAGGGGGAAGAGAGACAGGAAGAGAAATAAAGAGAAAAGAGGTGGGGGAACAGAGAGAGAGCAATAGAGACAGAATACAATATCACCAGATACTGCTGGCATCCCAATGATCCTCTCCAGCTGATCTTCTTGGTGGTGAAGATCCCCAAAAAGCATTGGATTAAAACATGCTTAGCCCAGCTGGGAATGCCCAGGTACCTGCCCTGGGGCAGGGACGATGACAGTTTCACTTCCAGCAGGCTCTGAATATGTTTCATCATTGCATCACCTGTAATCCTGTGGTGCAAGGCTCCAGGAATGTCTCTGGGAGCACTTCAGGGGGTCTTTGATGGATTATAGCACCCCCTCATCTGCCTCTCAAGCAAATGTCCCATGGATGGGGCCTGTGGGGTTGGGGGTTCCAGAGCTGGGCCAGTTTGTGTAAGGGAGGATGTGTGAGGGTGTTCACCTCCTGTGACCAGAGGTTACACCCGAAACCTCCTCCTTGCCTCTCAGCTGGGGGGAGTCTGTGTAACCCTGACCTCTGCGGGCTGTAGTCTCCCCCACCCCAAACCCTGCCAGGGAGGATTTTCTGCTGTGTTTGGCTGTCATGTGGCTGCATTCTTTTTCCTCAGCCTCCTTTATTTCTCCCTAGACCTGAGATGATTGAACAGTGTCCCCTTTATCTTACCTAGGCAGCTTAACTGACAGTCCAAAGTTCCAGTCAGGCATCTTCAAGGAGGGGTGGGCTTTTGTACTTGTAGCTGCTTCATACAGATTTTGCTAAAATGGGCAAAACTCCTTCATAACACTGTTTAAGACATGAACCATTTCAGCCTCTGACACATGCATAAAAGAAAGATTATAAAGGAATTTATGACATGAAAATATTTTTTGTTGTATACTCCAGAAAAAATGCTCACACTGCAATTGGAAGAGCTTTCTTATGACAAGGAAATTAAAAGTGGATAAAAATAAGGGGTTCCAATGCTTTTAATATAAAAATGTTACAATTTTCATTGTATATGAGCTTGTCTATCTTAAATTAACAGGTATTAGAGTAATATTTATAATTTTAAATAAACATTTTACAAAATGTTAGAAAAATATTTTCTAACAGTGTCCTGCCTAAGCAATTTATTTTTCTACTTCAGTAATTTATAGTTCAAATTACCAAAACCTAATTTGCAGCACTGAGATCACAGTGAGTAATCTCACTTAATGAAGCTGTAATCAATGTCTGAGCAACTCCCTTATTAGTATCATTACATTATATATTTATGCATGATGAACACTTCACCATAAACAATCTTCAAAGGCAAAATTTTCACATGCTGATTTACAACTCCAGAGTTTTCCAGATTTCAGTTTAAATAATTTTTCACCTTTTAACAACAAAAGCAGCTAAAATGGGTAGAAGATGTTTTAGCAGTCATTAGAATTCTGACAGGAGATTGTGCTTGCTGGTGGTAATTACAGCAGCTTTCTTCAAGAGCACTTCTGCCTGTACCATTTCATAGTGATTATGAGACCATATGATACAGCCTATTCTTTTACAAAAGATTCCACTTGTGAGCTCCACTGAAAGCAACAGAGGAAATTTCAATGTGAACAGTTAAAACATAGCCACATAATAAAACAGAAACACTAAACACAGGTCTGCCACCTCTGGAAGCACTTCTTTTGTTTTCACATGCCTTCTATGACACACCAGCAATAATTTCAAGTCACTTAACCACTGGAGAAAATTCTCAGATGTTAACTAATTTGTGACATCTCAGTGCACTAAGAAAACTTGTAACACATTTCTTCCTAGTACTAGAAAGCAGCAGTTTCTGTCCTTACTATTAACCAAGTACCTGTTGTACTCGTTTTACCTGGTGGCACCTGCAAGGGCTTGGGACCAGGACTCCTGGAGTGCCTGAAGCACCAAGACCTGCCCAGTACTAGCAACAAAATACAAAGGCAAAGGATGCAGAAGTTCCTTTGTTCCAAAGCCTCTAGAACCACGTTTTCTAGAGCTTGTAAACCCTTAATTGTCCTCCTTTACCATTTCAGAATAGAAGTAATAATTTGTTTTATATATTAGGAGGAAAGCAGGCAGACAGGAAGGCAGGCAGGCAGGAAGGTCAAACAGTTTCTTTCATCAGTTTTGTTACTAAAATATTCAGTAGGTCAAGGTCGAAAAAAGGCACAGCAGTCCTCTAGATCTATGGCAAATGAATAAAATGTATTTTCCAATAAACCTCAGGAATGGCAGATAGTGCTTATTTAATGCAATTCATTTTTATGTAGTGATAGGAGTACAAAGCAATGTTTCATAATCTCATAAATATATATATAATTATTTTCATTTCAGAAGCTATACCCTGTCTATTCATGCAAAATTAAATTGTGCCCTAGAGATATGCACTACTTAATATCGGTGGTCTCTGTGTAGATGAATAGTAAACAAAGGCCAACAAGGTATAGAAAGCTGGTAAATAGCCAGATTCCACCTATACACCACTGGAATACATCAGCTTGTTTCAGCTGAAGGATGCCACACAGACATATGTGAGAGAGAAACAAATGTACAGACTTAATTTTAGTTACAAAAGAGCATCAGAAAGATCACTTTTTTTGCTGCCTAGAAGTAACCTGAAGTAACTGCCTGTAGTTGTACAGCTTGTATGATCACAAAGCTTTATGAGAATACACATGTTCAGCATGTTTTGAAATGAGCAAGTGATGCCTTTATAAATTCACAGTATGAAGCTTTGATGTCTACAACCATAAGATCCCACACAGAACACACCCTGCAAAGTGCTTATGTGGTTATTCTGTCTGTGGGCTATACACAGTCTTCATGCTTGTGTACTAGCCATGGAAAAATGTTCTTACTCCTTCAGACTCACATGAAAGACCATCAATCATATACAGAAAATGAAGGCTTTAAAAATCAAGCAGAACTCTGTCACCAGAGTTGAGCTCTTCCATAAAAATTCCACAGTTTAGCTCTCTCGAATTAAGCAATCTTTCAAGTCCACATTAATGCCAGTTCTAAAAGGATGAATAGGCAAGGGGGAGTAGAAATCAGCTCTCTATTTCCAAACAGATGATGCAGAAGTACATTTTGTGATCATTTATATGTTATGAAATTTGCATATATATTTACATTGAAGTTGCTGCTAGTGGCATGTGACATAATCCAATTATGGAGATACCAAACACTTTAATTCTCCAGTGTTTTGTGTGGAAAGGAACAGACTGTGATACGAAGATCTAGGTCTGGACTAACTGAGATCTTTAGACAAATTCAATTCTATTTGAGAAAAAGCATTGATTGCCACATCTATCCAGCTGCCACTAGGATTATAACAAGCAGAACTTCTAACTGGAAAAAACCTTTCCAAGAAAATAGAACATAATTTGAACGCACTTGCCTTAGAAAGTGATAATCCAATTTTTTACCAGGGCTGTTCTTGATTCTTCAGAGTCCTCTTGCACCCCTACTTAGGCAGTAGTTTATTCAAAGAAGAACTGCAGAGGATGAAGCATCAAAGTTTTTTACAGCTGATGACTGTCACAGAAAAGACAGAGCCAAAGAACACCTCAAATCAAATCAGAATCCTTTTGTGTAACAGAAAGCTGTTTCTTTTAAGAGGTGGGGAGCTGCTTTGCACTTGCTGCTCTGGGTGGAAGTGGCACTCTTGTAAACTGACACAACTGTTATATAAACCAGGCCTAACTAGTGCAATATGGCTGTGTACTTGTATCTACTGATGCCAGTAACCATAACAAGCCCAAACAGGTTGTAGTCAGATGTTAACCTAGTGTAGCAGAAGATTATTTTATAATCACATTATTGTAAGAGATGATGTTAACAACAAAAACAATGCTGAATTAGCACCCTCTTAAGGGCATTAGGTACGAATAGCATTCTTTCAATGCACTTGTATAATTTTGAAGTTCAGTTGTGAACCTTTCATCACACTAAAATGGCAGTTACTAACATTTTCTCCCTTCACTATATTCTAAAAGTGCTGTGAAATACTTTGAAATGTTAGAGTCCCAGGCATTTTTATTTCTAAACAGAATTATCAGTCACTGGATGTACTGAGTTGGCAAAAAGCTACATAAAACTACTCATTCCAGTGTATTAAATACTCACCTTTGAACAATTGTATTAATTTACCATACTTAATTGGCACAGGACATCTTCACAATGCAGTAACCAGCTAGTCCCTGGTATGCTACTGCTATTGCTACTAACAACCCATAAGTGTTGTACTGAGTTTGTAGGACTGAGACTTACCAACCTTTCTCTATCTGAACTTACCCTGACCTGCCTGCAACTTAATTTAACTTAATTTGGTTCCCTGGAACAAGATTTTTTTTTTTTCCCCCCCTAATTAACCAGGTGTCTATGGCTAATTAATTTTCCATCTGTGTATGTATCTTTGTATGGTAACACCATGGTTCCATGACTAAGAGAATGTGGTACACAGAGAAACAGCCCAATGACGGAGGCCTGGGGAAGCTCAGTTACGAGATGCAGTGTAGAAAACCAGACATGGCATAAAAAATGGGGCACAGGCTCGGCACTAGGAAATACACAGCTATAAACAACTCACCAGTGGGCAGTTAAAGAAATACAGAATAAATGTGGAAAAATCTTTGCTTATAAGTAACAAAGAAAAGAAATATTATCCAGCATAAGGAAGATGGCCATATATAGCAGATTTACATGTAACACAGAGCTGCAAAACACTGAAGAAAAAGTAAAGGTGGACAGCTGTGTTGCAGAGAGATAAAAAAGAAACCAAGTATATCCTGGAGTAATAAGTGTAACTTAGGGTAAGGATGAAACTAGGGGGAAGGACTCCAGATGCTTACCAGTCACCTCAAAACAGCCCTCACCAACACTGGAGCAAAACCACAGGTTGTAGGACTTCAGGGAATGGTACAGCTGTGACAGTGTAGTTGGCAGGTAGAAGACTGTTTTTTGTACTTGAGATGTCATTACTGTCATGCAAATGCACCCAGACTAAAGTTAGTCTAAGAGGATTTCTAAAGAAACACAGCATTGGACTGAGCAGCAAATATCCAAGATTAGTTCAGTAGAGTACTTCATTTAGTCCCACATCGCACTGACCTGAGATTTTAAATAATACAGCAAGAAGGTCCTTTAATGGACCATAACTGAAAACTGTCCAGGAAGAAGGGTCCATCTGATGTTATTGTGTCACACACATCTCTCAATCAATACCCAAAGAGCAAGTTGCTTTCCAGCAAAAGTTGTACACGAGTTTAACTAAAAATTTTCTTGTTAAACTTGTACATAGGTATTTCTAATTATATGCAAGGCTTTCTTTCTGTTCAGACACTCACATCCCTGTGGGATTTATCCCCCAGTCTTGGGATAGTTAGAGAGGTAATACAGAGAGATGGGAGGTCTGTAGCAGGGAGTTCTTCCCATCATATGGCTGCAATGACAGAAATTGGGAAGTGCTAGTGGTAGTGGAGGCATTGATAGCTTTGCACCCTTTCTACCAGGAGCCTGACAGCTCTTAAATTACACTGACATGAAAATTAGCACTCCAAGACTTAGACTGAAAAATTCAAGTTCTTTAAAAGTCTGTTCCAGTTTTTCTAACATAAAATATGTTGTTTAATGTAAAACAGTACTAATTGGTTTATCTAGGACTCCACACCCAGCTTCTGAATTTCATTCCCCAGGAAGAGCTAGAACTGGAAAGGTCTAAAGGAAGATAGAAATTCTTTTTATAGAGAACTAAGAAGAACTAATTTTTGAGAGCTAAACTGTGCAGGTTGTGCCTTCTCAAGCTAAACCATCACAGTTTTGTTAAGCACCTCTAAATAACATGAATTCATTACTATTACAATGATAGTTATGTCCATTTCTCAGACAGATACAGATTTATTGCTTTAGTTCTAATTAGACGTTGTACTTCTGAACATGGCATTACCAACAGCCTGTGTTTCACCTTTTTACATCTACATTCATAAAGAAAATATATTTAGGAGATACAAGTGGAGACATGAAAGGCAGCTGAAAAAGCAGTAAGGGTGAGTGACTAATGGACAAGTTTTCTCTGAATATATTCACTCTTATTCCTGCTCAAATTTGTTCTGTGGTATGACATTCTCTCTTAGTCTTCCCACATGTGCATTTGCATTTCACACACACAAGTCTGACCAACAGTATCTGGGGAAGAAAAATACTATTATAGATGGTAAATGTGCAAACCTAACCTTTACTCCAATTGGATAATGTCTTCTAAGATATTCAGAGCCTCATATTTTTTTCTCAGTTACAGGGATGTAAATCATGATGAGTTTCTTCTGAGATGAGAAAAATCATGTTCTTGGTCTTTATGCCTTCTGGTGGTTTATTGCCCAAAAGCACACATATCCTTTTGCTTAGAGGTGAAACACTTTTCTCTCTGGCATGTTGTCAGTAGGATCCAAGTTGAACTAGCCTCCTTGATGAAGCTGCTGGGCAAGATCCAGCAGACATTGACTGTAACAATGGATTTGTCCAGTCCTGGAATCACCAGCATGACCAGCAGCTGAACTGAGGCTTCTCTTACAGGTGGCGCAGCACGCAATTCAATATTGCTGTGTAAGGAAACCAGTTCATGGGGATTTGCATTCTTCAAACCAGCTCTGGGTCAGAGACTGGCTCCCAAAAGCAGTAGAAAATTCAAGACTTCTGTAAGCTGATGGCAGTTCTCCAAGTCAACTGCACTGCTTAAACATGAAAGTTCATCCTTATAATCAATCACCAGCCATAGAAATAAAATGAGCATGATATTTTCAAACAAATATATCACAGTTTTCTCTTGGGAGGAGGTTACCTTCTGACTATAAATCAACAGCCCACTAATAAGTGGCTTGGGAACAGCATGTAAGAATGTGGAAAAGCTCTCTTGCCAGAATGCAGAAGTTATCATCATCATAATCTCAATTTTAACCTAGGGAAAAAAACCCTCATTTTGAAAGTGTTCCAAGTAATTCAAAGAAATCCATCAAAACAGCATTTTTAATCAAGCATACAATAAAATCTAATATATAGGGAACCAATGTTCCCAGTCAGATATAAGGAAGTGTTGCTATAGTCCCTTCTGTTGAGGAGAAATGAAAGACTTTGTGGGAGCAGACATAAACTACTGAAAAATCCAGCATGGCTAAAATCCTGGCCTACAAGCTTGAAGAATATTGAAAATCAAAGCATTTTAGGGCATTGGCAAGTGAAGATGGATTTAATCAAAAGAATATTTACATATGAATAACATAGCTCATACACATTTATAGCCATCCATGAAAAATTGAATTAATTTGCAATGCAAACCAGCTGGGGTAGCTAGTGAATGCCAATGAATGATGAATACTACTAATGACAGAACTATATTTAATTGAGTTTTAAAAAGCATCTTAATTTTTTCAGTAAGTGGTTATTGTAATTATAAAGATTTTCTAAAGTCACTGTGCTTCTGGTAAAGCATCCAGTACGGGAATCCATCAGAGCAGGTTTTGATGTTTCCATTTGCTCATATACACAATGATTAGCTTAACCATCAAAGAAAGGAACTTGGGAAATGTGGTTAAAAATGTGTAGGGGCCGGGGAGAAAACACAATACACTTTTGCAGCTTGTTTGTACCTACAGGGCACGGAGGCAGTTACAGCATCACCTCTAGGAGTACTCAGCGACTGCATACCCAAGCTTCAGTGGCACAAAAGTCAATCAATGACTGAACCTCTGAGCAGCTTTCAAGCCCATTTGATGCCAGCCCTCAGTTCAGAACACCAGGCTAAATCTAGTCCCACAGAAACCTGACAGGCAGCGCTCAATGGAGATGTAAATGCCTCCTCAGCAAATTTTTGATTTAATGTTTGGTTCACTGCTGGTGTACTGAATTACTAGTGTACATAGATACAGCCTAAAAGCAAAAGGCAAAGTAAATGAGTCCTCAAACTGCTTCTTGTATATTGAAATTGTACACAGAAATCTTAAAAGCTGGTTATTGAGACTAGTGCTAGTAAAAGCTCACTAACTGCTAAAGCTCATGTAGAGACCAAAAGTTATATAGTTCATTAAACAATGAGCAGGTAAATACCTTCAGATGCATTTGTTCAGAATAGTAGCTTTTTTTTTTTTAATTAACCCATATCTCAATGTGGCCTCATTTGCTCTCCAAACCCCAAAACACACATAAGTATTTCAGCACACCTAGAACACTTCAACTGCAAACTGTGCTCTGAGCAATGTGCAATGATGGCTGCTGTCTTTAAGACAATTTGAGGGGATGGGCATCCTAAAATTAGTTACCTCCCCTTAGTTTCAGCCAATCCATCTCCAACAATAAGGAGAAATTTAGTATGAGCAAAGAGAAAAAAACTCCAGTTTATTAACAGGCAAAAAATAACAAATAATTACTAGATGCAAAATTACTAATTCCCAAGATCATTCTTTCACTAAGATTTATTCTAAGACTAATATAATAAAAATAAATCTATTTCTTGAACATCAGGCTATAGTTGACATTTTTCATGTTGCAAATGGGGGAACTACCCAAGACCTGTCAACAATTATTTAATAGATTAGGGTTCCCAAGTCACAGCCTCCTGATTGAAGCAACATTTCAGATGAAATCTGTCTTGAGGAATATTTCCCAAACAAACAAAAGAAAGTTAAAGACACAACCCAATATGGAGTATTCAGATGTTTTGTCAAGTTTTAACCATGTTTTTCTTGTCATATTTGGTCATGAGAAGCTTTCTAGACATTTTTACAGGAAGGAGACTTCAAGCACACCTAAGGAAAAGGACTGACCACACCAAGCTCTTGAATGACACAATTGTTTGTAAGTTTCTGCTCTGCCTGTCCAGAAAATATTTCGAAATGCAACTTGGGTAAACACATCCAACTGGTGAAATATCACTCAAAATAATTTAAAACACCTTTTCCCTCTAAATAATTGTACCTTTCTGTGATGTGCAGTGGTTAGAATTCACAAGAGCAGATCACAAAATTGTCTTTTCTACAGTCTGCCATCTGGAAGCTTGTAATATCACACACCTCCATCCCTTTTGGTTAGGAGATCCAATAATGCTTTACTGCCATCTGTTGTTTTGGGACTCCTCATGACTCTGTCATGATCCTGCCAGAGTGCCACTTTGCTGTTCTTGTTGAGGATGGGGGGTGATCTGCAAGCTGTGGCATTGCTATGTGTGGAGCTGCACGTCCTGTGACATCCAACTCCTCCATCCAGAGTCTCTCTTCAGAGCTATGCAGAAGCTTATAAATAGGGTGTGTGTGACAGCAAAATGAAATATAATCCTGTAAATCACATGTGAACTTGATTATACCAGTTCCATTCATCCATGTTTATTAAAAGTTGCAAGGAAGTTTCTGTGAAGCCCTGCTTGTCCACCTCTAGAGCATTAAAGAACTACAACACTGCTATTGCAGTACAGTAATAAGTACTGCTATTTAATACAGGTTGGGTTAAGAAAAAACAGTATTTAACAGTAGACAGGATGATTTTGTCACAGCCCTCTTTGAGCAAGTGAAGTGCTGCTCAAAATTATGATTACACTTGTTCTGGTTAAAAAAAGTAAACATAAGCTTGACTGTGACAAAACAGGTGAAAGTGCAAGGAGGGTTTAGTAGTTCTTATGAATCTATTGATAGAAATTGTTGCTATAACAACAGTTTATCAGAAGGATGGGGGAAGGGCCAGAAACACACAACTTTTATAACTAAAAAGATCTCATTTCAGATCTTCTCATTACATGCTAGAGCTCATTTACCACAGGTGAGTAAGCACAGACTTTATGGAATACACTTCAAACCACAAGATACCTTTTTTTCTTTGCTACCATCACATTTACATCCAAATACTTCAGAAAATGTTAGCCATTAGAGTACCCTTGTGAGGCAAGGGGCTTTAACACTGCTGCTTGCCATTAGGGTAAGTCAGAGAGCAGTGCCTCAAATTAAACTGCCTCAGATCATATTAGGAGCCTTCCACAGATTCAGGACTGTATTCCTGACTGACATACCCATGTGTGACCTTACCTTCTGATCTGTCTTTCCACCATTGCTTAACAAATGCTCAACCCCTTCCCCACCTTTCAGAAAAAGGTCAGACACAGATATTTTGGTAACAGAGAAAGCTCTGTGTAGAATAACTAGTGTAATGAGCATTAGGGATTCCTCCACTGTTTGTTCCAATTACAAAACAGGCTCCCCAGGTTCCTGTTAAAAACAGAGCTTTCCTCATTTGCACAAGCTGTACTTATGGAGAAGAAAACATCTGGAATGGTATCTCTCTTTAAAGGAAAAATAGTCTCTAAAACAATAAAATAAATTTATCATCTGCATGACACTGCCTGGCATAATTATCCCTCAGGCCAAAAACTGCCAAGCTACTAACTAATGTAGTTTTTATTTTCTTCCTTTCTCTCCCTTTAGAGTACTCCTCTAAGGGCTGAATTATCACAGTTCTGTATTTCCCTGGAGTTCCTAGATGCTATTTTCATTCCTTGGGCACATCTGACTGAGAGGCCTTTAACTTGCTTCCTAACAAGTTTCAGCCTAGCCTGACATAGGACAAATTCTTATAAAGTGTCTATAATTGATTATAAAGTTTTACATGTTGCATGTAAAGGCTGATTTTTAGCTATGACTTTATTTAGTCTTCTTCCCTCAAATATATTTAGGGCTTCACAATGATTTTAGCAAGTTATTCACTAGGCTCCTGTTGAATATTCTCAATGACCATAGAAGCTTTATTTTCTGCACATCTGTCTTGTGGACATGAAACTAGCTCCCAGAGAGTGTTCAAGGTAACTCCATCAAGCATTTCTGTTGCAAGCAGAGATGGGGAATAGGACACTGTCAAGTAACAAAATCTGGGGTTAATGGTGTCTTTTACATTTAACACTATTATTCTACTTCTTTACAGATGCCAGTAGAGAGAAGTATTAGTGAGTGCCATGACACGTAGCCCCCTCCCTGATGCTTTTCTGCTCACATTCTCTCTTCCCATCAGAGTCATGTGGAGAGTTAAATTCCTGCTCCTCGGGAGTTTTGACCCCATGTCTCCCATCTCTTTGCAAATGTGCCACTCTCCAAGGGTTTACAGGTAGAGAGGGGGACCACAGGACCTTCTCCAGGAGGGTTTATATTGTGTCCCTCACTTCAAGGAAATATTCTCTGTGACCACCTTTCCTCCCCAAGAATACCAGTTCAGGTCTCTCAAGATCAAATGGCCAGACCTACAGCTTGGCTAACAGACAATGAGCACAGCAGTACCAAAACCGTGGCACATGGGTTCATTTGCAGGAACAGATCATTCAATAAGTCTTTCTCTCTGCACAACAAGCAAGGGCAATGCCACAGAACACCATGGCCCTTCACTGTATTCAGTTCACCCAGAGCAAAAGCCTTCAGATCACAGCCTTCAGTTTGATAATTTTCTCCTCAGAGAAAAAGAAGAAAGAAAAAATTATGAAAATAAAAAAACACTTTACTGACTTGAAAGAAATTCTGCCAAAGAGAAAACAATTCCTGAATGTTTTCTCCTGTAAATGGAAGCAAGTCATTAACTTCTTAATTTCCCATGTCATTTATTAGGTGACTCTAGTCACTCTCCATTATATTTTAACATTATTTTACTAGTTACATTTCCTCAAAATAGAGGAGTGCTAAATCCTCTTCTTCCCTTAGTGAGAGATCACTAAGAATTTCTAAGGGTTGGTGTAACCATCCAATCTCTTTGAAAATCTGAATGATCCAACTAGCTTTGCAAATTTTTCTGTGCTCACTGAGACTCGCTCAAGGTCACAGAACTATGCATTGCTATAGCAATTGCTCTTGCTGTTGTATAGCCAGCATGGCTTCTCTTCTCTAGACCCCTTCTCCAAACACCTTAAAGTCCCAGCATCAATGTTTCTCTGTGTCACTTCTAAAAGTACACTAATTTTTTGCCTTCTGTTTTCTCCTCCATGTAAAATTTATCCCAGTGTAGTTTTCTTAGTTATTGCTACTGCACTTGAACTTACAGAAATTTTATTCCTTATTTTTCTTAGTGATGACAAGGGCCTGTGGTAGGACAGGCGTAATGCCGGAGCCTAAGTTTTTTTGTCTGTCTAGATTTCCAATATTTTTTAAATTGGAAGTTTATTAAGCACTGAGGTGCTTCCTTCACACTGTCTGAGTGTCTTTGGAATTTACCATACATGTATTTTCCAATATGCTAAAGTAAACAAGTTGTGCTTGAAAGTTAGACATTTTGTTCAATGCAAAGGTCTCATTCAAATCCCCTTCAGCAGGAATCCAAGTCCAAGGACAGCAAATTGTTTATCCCTTGTTCCTGTTTCTTATGCAACATTATCCTGGAAGAACATGCGTATATTGGCCAGCAACATCGCCCCTGGATCTCAGGCACAGCCTGTTCCCTCTGTAGAGAACACCCTTCTCCTGACCCTGATAAATGATTACAGAGCAGCTCTGATTCAACACTGACTTTTCTGAACTGCATCATTAAGCTGAAACACAATAAAACTCTCTCTGCCATTGTCCACAGCCCTCAGCATCCTCCACCCTGATAAAAACTAGTTTTGTGCTTAAAATTATCTCTGCACTTCACAAAGGCAGCACACTGGGTGCTCTATTCTCTTTGGCAGACTCATTTTTACGTAAAAACTGTACACATCCCCAGACAAAGTAACTCTTGCTGTTAAATATCCAGTCTTGCAAGATGTATGTTTTTCCAGAGCAATTATCCACCTTCGTTTCATGCAGCAGTGACTGAAGTTCCCAACAGAACCCCATCAAAATCCAGAACAATTAAGTCACGCATCCTCATTATGGTTTTGTACCCTCACTACCATAACTCCATCTAAAATATTGGCTTTCTGAAAAGTATTCTACAAAATATTCCACAGTGTGTAAGGGAAGTTACCCATCCCTTATTACATAGAAACAGTGAGCAATTACTACTCTCTTCTAGAGTCTTCCCAAGGGCAGCCCTTAAATAATACAATTCCTACTTAAGGAATACTATAGGTGCTAAACTTCTGCACAAGGACTCTCCATGTTCACCTCTATGTCCCCACTTTTTAACATGAATCCAACTAGAAGATTTGGTGTAGAGCACAAAAAGGTGTCAACAGACTAAATTATCTCACAGTAGTCACACCTCCTTAATTGACACCTACTCTTATCTGGCAGAATTCAAGATGCATATTAGGGCTTATTGTCAATGTCAGTCACGAAACTGCTCAGCTTTGCTCCCAGAGCTATGCAAGTCTTTAAAAATCAATGGATCCCGGTCTCTTGTTTTCCCTGTGTCTCCAAATGCAAAAAACTAACTGCAACAAGAAATAAGGAAGCACACAAGGTCACAGGGAACTAAAAGGATGGCAATATTTGAAAGCTGCATTAGCATGAAAAACCTGTAATTAGAAACAACCTTTCCTTATTCTGCCAAGAGGCTGACTGCCTCTAATGTGATGAAAGCAAGCAGGATAGCTCCATTTTATAAACACAGGGAGCAGAGACCTAGAAATAAATGCCAAAATGAGTGATTATCTGTAAGAATTTTGAACGTTTGTGGAGCTGGTACTAAGAAGAAAAGTTTTTCCTGGAACTCCAGCTTGTGGAATCCAATTCTTCACTCAGAATCCCAGCTTTCATTTTCTCTAGAGAATAAAAATCTTTAAGACAGGGAACACAAACCTCAGTAAATATAGAAAGTAAAGTATAGTCACAATATTTAATCATATTTTCAGTCTGCATCAAGGCAGTACGTGATACAACAGCAGAAAACTAGAAGTACTATTCCAGCTTTGTAAACAGGAACATCAATTTGGTCTCTCTGACATTTTCTTTAACATAAGAACAGGCTTAAATCTCAACAAGAAAAAAAAATTGATCAATTATTTATAAAGATCCACAGGCAGATCCAGGAAAACAAAATAAAAAGATATTATATAACACTGTGTAGGTAAAACTAACAAATCCCACAATAACAGATTTTTCAGGTACATTTACATGCCTGAATCCAACAGATTTCAGTTTATAAATTCAAATCACTTTCTAGCACCCACAAAATGAACAAAACAAGAGCAGAAAATCTGACTAGAGAGTGACAGATAGTCTGTCTCTTCCCTGTCCCTCTGAGGACAGGTTCTCTCTGTCCAGCTCTCTGCCACACTGACTTGCTCTGTTGCAAGGCCAGAAGAGGGATGTCTGTGACTGGCAATCCACCCAAAGGCTTCCAGTATCTTATTACATAAACACATCTTCTGTCTTATGTCTCAGAGATGAAGGACAACAACAACAAAAAATTGCATAGAATGGGTGGGAATTTTGAGATTTCTTTGGCAAATAATCTAGCAAGTGGACTATGAGTGGAAATCCTGTCATGCAAATCCTCACTGATTTCAGGGACAGAAGGGCTCAATGCCTCTTCTTCAGTGTATGTAACAACTTCAAGTGTTGTGCTCATTCTTCCATTAATGCAGAGAGATTTCTGGAGGAGATCTTACCATAACTGCTGTTGACAAAATCTTTTTCACTTGTGCAAAAAAAACCCCAAAATCTCCATGCTATTTTACAGCTGGACGGATGAAGGCACAAAAGGGAACTCAAATCCAGAGCTGAGAATGAGATACAGATTCCCATATAGCTTGGGCAGGCTTTCTTCCTCAACAGGGATCACAGCAGGCCTGACAAGGCACCACACTTGTTCCCTCTCACAACAATCCTTGAGGAGCTGAGGCAGACATTGATTAGCCCACTCAACTGTGGAGGTTGATCAGCCCTATTAAACAGTGCTGACTTCCTTCAGGCATAGCCCAGGGATCCCTGAGGCACTTCTGCTTCACAAATTTTATACATGAGCTTGACTTCACAAGAGGTAAATGTCCAACATACATCTGCAAACACAGAGGAATGGCAGTGGTTTCCATGGCAATGTTCATCTAAAAAGAGCTCTCAGTTCATCCATCCTGCTCCCCTCTGCCCTGCATCTCAGAAATGCAACTCTCCCTGAGCTTATCAGCAAGCTCACAAAAGGAGTACATCAGCATGCAGAGCCTTCTGCTTGCAGGGGTCCCGTGGGTCCCTGGGAGGGCAGAGGAGCCCTTGGGGACATGCCTGATGTTTTCACACACAACGAACAATTAGATCAAAGCCCCTATGGGCTTGAGAGTATAGGTATATTTTAACTGTGAGCAGTTCCATCCTCAGGTTCCATAGGATAGGAAATCACAATAGTCTTAGTATCTAGGCTAAGGTTCTACTGATGCAACAAACTCAAAGCAAGATGCAACAAGATGCTTTCACAACCTGAAGGCAGACCTCCACATGCCATTCCTTCACTCATACTAGTGTCCATATTCTCATTCCTCTTTTCCTGCATTAGCAGGCAGTTCTAGCCACGTGAAAGGCAAATAGAAAAACGCTCCAGTGCCTGGTTATCTGAAGCTGTCATACATAGTGCATATTTCTACATGTAGATCTGTGCACATAGTGCCCATTTCTCCATGTAGATCTGTGCATACAGGAAGAAAATAGAATCCTGCTCTGGGATCCAACATGCACAGTGCAGCTTCTGTTACTGATACACTACCATGACTATGCACAAAAAACAGATGTGTAAGGATGAAAAATTATGGTCTATCCCTCCTCTGTAAAGTACATGGAGACCTATAGAAGAAAATCTTGCTACATGCTATAAAGTTCATATCTTCCATGCATCTGCATGTGAACCCTAACTAGGAATTACTGTCTTATTCATGGTATCCAATGAATATCCGTGGTATTATTTGCTGAACCTGCAGTCTTTTTTTAAAAAAACTTTAAGGTCTTGTTTTTTTTGCTGCTACTCATCTCAAGGCAAGTGAAGTTCATGTCAGAGACCCCTTTCCTCCTGCAGTTCTCCTTATTTAATCCCTTGCCTTTCTTCTATTAGAAATATCTCTGGGTCTGTTCTCTCCCCAGCTCTCAGATCTCTTGGCTATTATTTCTAGTTATCTGAGACGTTTATACAGTATTTTTAAGGAAAGTGAAGTGCTGGACTGCAGACTGAAAATGCAATAATATGCCACCATGCTATTTTATGAAGAATTCCTTCACCAGAGATTTTTCTCCTGCGAAGCTGAGAAGCCTCAGAAAAGAAATAAAAAGAATAATTATCTGATTGCTTTGGAAGGTGGTCAGGAGATCATTTACCAACAGGTGCATCTTTGTTTCGTTCCATGTTAATTGCTTTATGTTGACGAATCAAATCCAGATGTGTTGCATTCTCCAGTCTGTCCCTGGTTTCTATTACTCATTCCTTTCCTAGCCTTCTAATGTATTCCTTTCTCTATTCTAGTTATAGCTCTAGCACAGCATAGTATAATAAAATACAGCATAATATTATATGATATGATAGAATATAACATAATTAAATTAGATATAAGTATGATATAATGTCATATGACATGTGATATAATATCATGCCATATGATATAATGTAATGTAATATAGTATTAAAATATTGTATAATAGAAAGTAACATCATATATCATATGTCCTAAAATATAAAATAATATCATACAATTTCATATAATAGTGTCATATAAGGTCCTACAATGTCACACAATATCACCAAATATAATATAATATAATATGTGATATATTATGCCATGTGATAATATACTGCCATATAATAGAATATAACATAATATAACAATGTAACATAATATAATAGAATATCATGCCACGTGATATAATATCATGCCAGGTGATATCATATACTGCCATATATTGCAATATAATGCCATATAATATAACGTAACATAATCCAATATACTATACTACACTATACTATACTACATTACAATACACTAAAATGTGATATAATATAATGCCCAATAATATAATGCCATATATTATAATGTCATATAATAAAACAATGCCATATACTATAACATAATGCCATATAATTACAATACAGTGTAATTGTAATGTAATGTAATCTAAAGTGAGATCACATATTGCCATGTGATATAATATAAGAGCACGTAATATAATGGAATGCAATGCAATATAATATAATAAATTGTAATGTAATATAATATAAAATGACATAATATAATGTAATGTAATATAACATATTACATGGCATGACCATATATCACATGGAATCATATTATATCACATGGTAGGATATGTCATATCACATTATATCATATCATCACATTATATTCTATTATATGGCAAAATATGGCAATATATTATATGGCATTATATTATATTACACGGCTTGACCATATATCACATGACATGGTATTTATCACATGACACTATATTGTGTTATGTTATATGACATTATATGGCATTGTATGGCATTATTTGGCATTAAAAGGTGTTGGATTATGTGGCATTACATGGCATTATAATATATGTCATTAATATACGGCATTACATTTTATGGCATTATATGGCAATATATTATATGGCATTGTATTATATTACATGGCTTGACTAAATATTACAAGGCTTGACCATATATTACATGGCATGGTATTATATCACACAGCACGATATTGTGTTATATCATATGGCATTGATATGGCAACATATTACATGGCATGGCAACATATTACATGGCATGATATGTTATATTACATGGCATGATATTATATAATTTAAGGCATGATATGGCAATATATTATACGGGATCATGTGGCATTACATTATATGGCATTATATTTTATGGCAATATATTATATGGCATGATATGGCAATATATTATATGGCTTTATATTTTATGGCATTATAGTCTATTACATGGCATGACCATATAGAACACATCATGACCATATATTACATCACATGGCATGATATTATATTTTATTATAGCCTTCAAGAATTATGGAATGAGATTCATCTCTTCTCTTGTCCTGGGACCCTCGCAAACTACAACAGCAACCATTATACTCCAGCATAATCTCTTTCAGTGACTCTTTACACAGAACAGGGCCATATATCACAGCATCCAGGTCTGACCTAAATCAGCAGCACTGTGCAGAGGCATCTGCTACTGACACCACTCTCTGCTCTGCTGGGCATGTCAACATTTCCAAGCAGGTGGTGAAGCCTGGCAAAGCTCACTCATCCTGCAGGAGCACTCATGAAAGGGGCATGTTCATAGGATACACTTTGAGCTCTGAATGTCCAGCCTTGCAGTGTTGAGCTCTGAATACCGATGCTGTAGTGTGTGAGAAAGAAGGGGAGAGGACTCTCCAGTGTGCATGAACAAACACACGGTAATATTTTCTTGAGCCAGAAACCAGTAATGTAACAAAATAACCAACAGTAAATCACAGCTGTAAGCAAACATTAATATACTAGTTGTCAAGATAGCAAATCAGTTAGCTGGTTCCTTTTATGAGTTCAGCACAGAGAAAATGAATAAAAATATAAAGGAAAGCTCACCTTCCCATAGCACAGGACATTTACTCAAGTGAATGTTGAAACCTCTGTAAAGGTTACTGAAGAATTCCTTTGTCTCAAGAACTTGCCCTCTAAAATAAAAGCAATATATTTTGCAAGCACAAGTTGTACCTGAGGTGGCATAAAGCTAGAGTGCCAGATTTTGGTATATAATAATCTATACCGAGAGATAATGCTGAGTCATTTCACAATTGGCTATAAAGGTGGTGTTTGGGACTGGAAAACGGTATGTACTCCCAAAACAGCATGTAAAGATGTCAGTTCCTATAAATCATTAAAACCCTACAACCTAAAATCTCTCCAATTTTACTTCTTCCTACTCATCTTATGGCACTGCAGCTTCCATCCAGATTTGATCTTTCAGACAGCAAAACTGCAGTTATTCTGGAAATTGTCAATACCATTTCATTTCTCCTCCACTTTAATAAGGATAACACAGTATTTGCATTATTGTGCCATAGCGACCTGAGCTTAAAACTTGCAAAAGAACAATCATAAATAGCAATTTAAATGCTAAAAATATGAACCTTGTCTACAATTTGCTTTCATGTAAAAGGAATATTTGTTCCATTACTAAGTCTAAGAGGCCTCAGTTAAGGACTAGAGGAACAAAATGTATGATCAATACCCATGCTGAACTAAAAAAGTAAAAAGAAGCAGAAGCAGACTTTTACTGAAGAGCATGAAATATTTTTGACACCTGAAATCAACCTTTTGCTTTTCAAAATTTTTGCTGTCCACTTGAAAACGGAAATGAAAAATGGACCAAAAACCAGTTTTCATATATAACACTATCTTTATTATTACATTTTGAGATTTAAAATTCCTCTGAAGATACCCACTAGAGAAATTAAATGGCTTTATTTGACAGGAAGAAGTTTTTCTAGGCAATATATATATGCTGCAACAAAATCTACACTACCCTCTCCCACTCACAAACAAGTTTCCCAGCCAAAAAAAACCAAAACCCAATATATCCCAGGCTCTCATAAACATGCAAACTTGGAGTAGTTTATAGAAAAAGAGCTGCTTCTCAGCACTGAGGAAAGCACTCCATAAAGGAGCATCAAGTGGATTGCACAGGAATGGAGGGAGAGTATGCCCCTCACTGCAAAACTTCTCCTGGCATGACAGCAGGTATGCAGGAGAGAGAACAAAATCTTTAAATGCTACTTTGAGGAAAGACTCAAGCACTTGTCTGCCCCATAAAAGAGAGCCACTTATATGGAGTTTAACCACAAAATACTATTTGCAGGATAAAAGCTCCACATATGGTGGGATATAAATTACAGGGGAGAAATAGCAGCAAGAACAGCAATAATAATCTGTGTAGGTTCAAAAAGATTACATTTTATTACCCGCTTAACTTTATACTTGAGGACTGTTTTACCAACCCCCAGCACAAACCTTCCCAGAGCTGAACCATCACAAGTCAACTCTCAGTTGGAGAACTTGCATTTTCAGAAAATATCATCTCCAACATCTTGAATAACAAATTTACAGGGTCCTCAATCACCTCCACATTACAAATTTGCATTGCATTTTGCTAAACTGAATTTGATTACTCTGGTACAAGAACTCCTAATGTGATAATAACAGAAGGTTTTATACTATGTCAGCTTCTTCTGTGGTAAAAATTTGACAGTTCATAAAGAAGGTCAGGACAGAAGGTAATTGATTTTATTAGCAATGGACCAAGGTCTAACATTTTTCAAGCTGAATGGGAAGCAATTTTGTGTGTTGAACAAAATCTGTTGCCTGTAGTTCTCTCTCAAGCTTCCTTACTAGCTTATGTCTTTTTGCAGAGGTGGGAGGAAATGCACTCCTTTCAGATAAATTTGATCTTCACCTCTTTCAAAAATTGCCACAATTACTAATTATGATTGTGTGTGTATGAGCATGTTTTCTTAGGAATGTTTTTTTTTATGTAAAGAGATAGCTAGATCCCTACCCAGTGCACTTACCTACACTCCAGTTCCATTATGAAAGCAAACACAAACTTTTCAAAGCACCTGAGAAAAAAATTCTTAAGTCCCATTTCCTGGTAGCCAACACTTGATAAATCACCAGATCATCTAAGCTTTCCATAGCCTGTTTTCTTTACTGAAAATAGTTTATTTTTACATCAGAGAAGGAAAAAAAAAAAAAAAAAAGTCTTATTAAAATAAGTAGATTCAAGAACTAGATTATTGGCCCTGGGCAGAGGAAAAAAAAAAGTGCATGGTATTTCTGTACTTAGATGAGATACATAATTGTTCATAATATTTTGACTGCTGACATTCAGTTTCATTTCAGGTTACAGGGGAAAGAAGACTTGGTACAGAAAAGAAATATCCTCTTAAAATACCTATTCTCTTCATCTAGGGTACTGACAAGTTCCCTGGGCCATTTGCATCTTTCCTCAACCCTGCAAATAAAATTGTGTTCTTTGCAAGGTGTCTCCTTCATGTCTTTTCCTCAGAAGCAACAAGGATGGATTGGCTGTGACAATGTGCTTTGAAATACTGTCATCAGCCAGAGTTCTGTAAACAAAAGGTCATCCCTTGGCAGCTCTCCTTTTTTTTTTCTTTGTTTTCTTTTAACAGTAAAGACAGACATGAGCTCATACTTGCCATGACACCCACTTGCCAGAAATTACCTTAATACTGCTGCTGAAGGGGCCCATTTGATTAGATTCCTAGGGAGGGTGCTAGGGTTTCCATCTTGGAAAATGTGAACAACACATCATATTTATTAGAAAAGCTAAGGATGTATTCTGTCTTGGAAGCTTACATGAAGTGCAGCAGTGATAAAGAAATACTTTTGCACTTGACTTTAAGCAACTTTCCAATAAAATTGTGAAACAAAATTTAAAACATCGTAACCTACTAACAAGAATGTATGGCTGCCCATAAAACACTTGTGTGATCCACATGTGTAAACCACATATTTGACTCCTAAGAGCACTACTCAAGTTTTTTTAAGACATGAAACTTGGCAGACAATGCTGTTTACCAAAAACTCAAAATGCAACACGATGCTGGTTAAATAGAGAAATCCATTTATTTTGCTCCGCCAAAGGAGATTGAATTTTGGTTGTTTTTATTTGATAAAGCACCCACCACTTCAAAAGTCTGCATCTCTGGTTCCACTTAGGCTTCAAGAAGATGAGACATAAATAGATAGACTGAAAAAGCACCCTGACTTCCAAGCTTCCTTAAGAAACACTTCATCACTGAGAGGTTTTAGAACATAGAGCCTGTGTTTTCTTCCACTGGCTCATCTCAGCACAGTGGAGCAAGGTGGGTGGTATGGAAAGCATGCATAGCACAGCTAATTAACTCAATTTCTCCAATTTCCAATTATCCATCAAAATACCTTGCAAGATAACAACACTGGGCCCTCATTCTCATCTCTTCTCAGTATTATAAACAATGTTACTCGACTGGAGTAAGCTGAGAACAAGAAAGTGAACACCAGACAGGGAAAGAGCAGCTGATGGCAGAAAGTGGAGAACATGGGAGGTGGAGCAGGAGAAGACTGACAGCAGAAAACCAATGGAAAAGAGCAGGGAGGTGCACTGGGTGTTGGCCTATTTCAAACACTGCCTAGGGTTGGCAGAGGGAGAAATTCCCACATTCCAACCTACTCCAGCAGTTCTGAAACTTCTACCAGGACATGCACCAAAAAGCCAGCCAGTCTGGGCAGAGAACCATGGCTGGCACCAAGTGGCTTGTTAGGCTTGGAAGGTAGCAACCCAAGATGTATGCATCCAGGAAATTAACCCAGCAGCCTGAGTGGGAACACAGAAAGTAGAGAAACAAAAGTGAGAGAAAATCCATCCCTGATATTTCAATATCTAGAAGCTGGCACAATATTTTTTACTTCTCTGCTTTTTTGCATTTTTTTTTTAAGAAAAGCCATCTATCAGTTTGTTTGATAGCCTAATTCCCCCTTAATTCAATCCTGTTAACTTCTGTCTTAAAATTCTACTGAAGGTATTTTTGGTATTGCAGCTGGTAGAGAGTGATAGTTTTACAGGGAGAGGGAGGATAGATTTTTTCAGTCATGGGAAGAAATCATATATAACATATCATATATAATCATACATTTTAAAATCACTGTAGCATTAGTAGATTAGTATATTTTTTGCTTTAACCTGCACTGCTCCACAGTTTTCCTAGTAAGCTACTCGGATTTCTTAGTTCCTCCCCTCAAGACAGTAAAATTGCAAGGCTCTGCTCTGTTATAACCCATAAAAGTTTTGATATTCACCAAAGAGACTTTTTAATTATGGCCTCCCTCAATGATACTAGCTGATCTTCACTATCTCCATCATGTGAGTAGTTGCCACAGGATTTTCCCAAGGGATATATATTCCTGCATGGAATGACCCAGAAGGGTCTCCAGGCATTTACTGGGAACATTTGGGATCAGGGCTGGGGAGCTCAAGCATTAGAAGGAAAGCTGGTTCATCCCAGCAGCTGCTTTGCGAAGGCCACACATCACCTTCAGCTGAAGGTGTATTAAACATCTCGGAACAAACTGCTCTTTCTTTAAAAACCAAACCAGAAAAGAAGAAAAGCAAACTAAACAAAACTACCCACTTGAACCTCCCCTGGTGAAAGGCATACAGGCACAAGGTGATATGGATGACACTGGAGAGCCCAAGGATATAAAGAACTCAACAAGAGGCAGATATAAAAGTAGAAAAAGCCAAGAACTAAGAAAAATAGGTATTAGCAATTTTAGAGATAATAAGAAATTAGTTAACCAATAAATTAAATACTCCCCATATATGTAGCTAATTTATGCTAGACAGACAAGAAAAAGCAGGATAAGAACACTTAGAAAATGTTTCAAAAAATACACCATGCACTTTCCAGTGGTGATGATTTGAGACTGTCACAACCCACTGTAAAATCTTCACCCCTGCCTGAGTCAGCCTTAGGATCCAGAGAGACAGAGGAGGGCAAACATCACACCAGAGAAAGGGTAAGCACAGGAACACCTTAACAAAATGTTCCTAGCAGTCATGAAATCTCTGCTCCACCAGCTTCAGCATTGTTTTGAGAAGAGGCAATACAGCAGCTATCTATTTGTTATGGATTTTAAAGCTTAGTTCCTCAACCAGCATGCAGCAGAGCTGAGAAAAATACATTTGTGGAAAAAAACCCCAAAAACCTTTAGAAACCAGATGGAAAAAAATCTGAAAGGAAGATTTGGAAATAACTTGTTCTGGATCAAAATTAGATCAACAATTAAATGTGGTGTGTGAAAGGATGATAAGTCAAATGTTAAAGAAGACCCGCAGCAATTTCTCTCAACCCAGCTAAGAGTTCACAAGAGACGAAATCAGCGTAGACTGTAAAAAAAACTATAAAGGCTAAGGTTTTTTCATCCTTTTAGAAAGAAAATTTTAAAAAGGGGCATCATGCTTTGAGCTTATGTGTAGCTGTCTTCGTTAAAAAATGGGTTAACAGGTGAACAACTATTTATTATGATTAATATTCTTATGATTAATATTCTTTAAATGTTATATTGCCCTTTCACCATTTTATCCACACCAATAAGCTTCTATTCTAAAAGTCTAGCAAGTTCTGCACACATTTTCTGCTGAGAACTTTAGACAACTAGTAGTGTTCACACTTTGCAGCCCTGATATGCATTTTTTTGCTGTTAGTCCTTTATAAATTGACCATTACTAGAGCATGAACAACTTAGCATCCCCTTTAGAGAGAACAGCTTAATAATTGCATGCAAAAATTTAAAGTCAAACTCAAATATAAAAACCTCGTGTGAAAGTGTCATGGTGTCCTCTCAGCTTTACTAATTCCTCTGTGTATTTCTAAGCAGCTTTTTGTTGTGACTTGGTTATTTGATGACAACACCTCCTAGTATATTAGTTCCTCAGAACTAAAACAATAATTGCTTTCATTTACTGCTCTCTCACCATTTATTTACAACTGTATTGAAAAAGACAAAGTGGCTTAAAAAGAGTCAGAAAACCTTATCTTGGAAACATGATGAAGTGAGGAATGGGAAGATTGTTCATGTAATAGAATTTTTTAATGTGTCCTATTCTAAATGAATAATCAGGCACTAATATAAAATCAGGCTTATTTTAGCTAATTTGAACAACAGATATAGGCTCTGTATGCCCCTCCTTTATAGCTTAATACCTAGTTTGAACCCCCTAGACATCACTGTACTTCTACAAATCTTGGGAACTGAGGGACATTCTACAGCATACTTCTCAAAAGACAAGCAATTTAGGAAAGTTGGATAACAAAAATGGGGATATCTCCCTGGACGTACTTGTGTTTTTCTCTAAATACAGCATTCTCCCATTCACAAAAGCATCTCTGTTTCAGCTTAATCTCAGGAAATGTATAAATTGCCTGCACAAAATGAAATGATGATGCTTCTCCATCAATTAGATTGTTTGCCTGAGCACGCGGTTTGAAATGAATGGCCAGAGATTTACATGAGCCCCATCTGGTTTGGATTCAGTATCCAAAGAGGATGCAGGTAGAATAGTATTTCTTTTCATTAACTATAAAGAGCATTATTCACCAAAATATCTCCCTAATATTTCTCTCAATGTATTTTCTTCATTTTGCTAAAACCATCTTATATTAGCTTGCCATCACGCACCTTGTCGTCACCACAGTTTTTACCATAGCAACCTGTTATCCTACATCATCACACAAGCCAAAGCTGAGCATGGCACTGTCCACATGCATATGAAGTTTTAATTTAGGGCAGTATTCAGAGCTACCAGCTAACAAAGTGCAGTCACCGGCTGCCTCTCATACGTGGAGCACAAGGAGATGCTCACAGTATGTACGAAGGCAACTTACGTAATGGGGGTGTTTTTGCAATACCACAGGGATGGGAAAACTCTGATTATATGCCCCCTGCCCCTAATTTAAACTCTTTATTACTTTTCCCCCTTAACTCTTGTAATCATGCTGCCATTTGTAATGGAAGGATATGGATGAGCCTCACAGGCATGCCAAGGACATCCATGTATGTACAACTGGAAGAGCACAGATCTTTCTCTAGGCACCTATACAAAAGGCCAAATGCAAACCCTTAAATTATGCTCCTGAAAACGTAGATGCCTTATTCTACTCCTCAAGGAAAGCAGATGGTTTTTAGCCTAGAGATCCAACTGTATTTGTAGTTTATGCCATAAAAATTAATTTCAGAAGTACAAAACTATCCCGGGACCCAGAAATCTAAATCCTGCAAATACTAAGAAATATTTTTATTTATCTGGCATTTCTGTAAGATGACTTCAGCTGTCATGTATTTTCAAGACTGTTGTAACAGGAGCCGTGCAAAAAGATGAGCTCAGCACCTGCAACTAACTACAGTATTGAGAAGGCATTTGCTCGAGTTCAGTATTTCCAGTCACCTACTGTTTTCAGCTTGTTCACTACACTATTGAAAGAAGACTGAGGAAAAACATTACTCAATGGAAAGCCACAAACTAGAGAACCCTTAGCCATGAAAGATGATAAATGTGAAATATCCTAAAATAAATTGAATGGCTTGTAAGGGATAGGAAATCAAAATTAACACACAGAAACAAAGTTATATACAACTTACATATTTTCTTTTCATTTTCAGCATGGAAAACAAAATGAATTCTTACATTTTCTAGAGAGTTGTTTGAAGATCAAAGTCTGAAGTAAATGATCCCTAGAGAGCATTTATTTAGGCCTTTCATTTCTCATCATACCCAGGGTTAGCAAAATCTTTTACTTATTTTCCCCATGTCCTCAGGAGGAAAGCAGTGCATTGATTCTGAGTTTTGGGCAAATTCTCAAAAAGCAGTCTCGGTCTACAAGACAATTGCTGTTGCTAGGGAAACCTATAGCATTTTTTGGGTTTGGTGTTTTGGGCTTTTTTTGTTTGTTTGTGGTGGGTTTTTTTGTTTGTTTTATTTTGTTTTGTTTTTAAGCTTCATTTCCTTACCAGTTTCTCCTTCTTGATACTTTTAATTACAATACAATTACCAAAGTGGTGCAGATGAGTGCTGTCCACTTACAGAAAAAAAACTCCACTGAGATTTCCAATCCCCCGTAGCACTGCCTCCCTATTCAGAGCACTTGGGGTGTCAAGTGAGGTTTAGTTGAACTCCAGACAACTAAATAAAATATCCAGCTCAGACCATTTGCACTACATAAAAGATGATGTAAAAGCTGGGACACTAAAAAACCAGTCCACAATATTTAAATACAATGACTTACACAGTATATGGGAGAAAAGTCAGGAACACTTAAATCTACTAAAAATTAATCTAAATTAAGAAAAGTTGCCATGAAACATCCTGCTATTTCTTCCTTGCTGTATTAACCTACATATCCCCATTCTCCTCCAGGGAATACAGTTAATGCAGTTTGACACAATATTGACACAAGGTTCTACTGAACCTCCTCTCTTCCTGTTCCAGAGCCCTTTTACAGGTGGCCATGTGTAGAAACATACATGGGGTTAATTTTTCTTTTATTCTCAGCTGTCTCTGACACTGATTTGATAATCTCCTCAGAGTGAAGCCAAAACAGGGGAAGATTTAAGGATTTTGGGTGTCAGGAAACTATAGAAGTTCTTGGCTTTAAAGCTGCTTCAGGACCAGCACAAGGTTAAAGACCGCTTCTGTTATTCTATATTAAACCAAAGCTCTTGATCTTTTATTTTCTACATGGAAATATTTCACTCTTTTGAAGATGTTTGGGACATTGAGCACACAAAACATCTTTATATCTGAAGGAAAATTTTCAGACTCGTCAACTGTGTGAGCTATTTCCTTTGTCAGGGTTTTTCTGGATTTTGTGGGGTTTTTGGCGGGGAGTGAGTTTGGAGTAGGGTGCATGTGTGAGTGGGTGTGTATGTGTTTTAGGGAGTTGGTATATGTATGTGTCTTGATTTTTTTTTTTTCAGCCCTATAGGTATGAGGGACATGAGTTACACAAATTGTTTTGTCAGCAGGGAAACAGCTGTGAATTATCACCAACAGCAGCTGATAGATCTTTTCCCAGCATTGTCCTCATATCCTATCATTAGCAAACCTGCCATCAGAAATATATAATAGTTTTTAAATGACATGAACGAGAGTAGCTAGATATATGAATTTTTTCTATGAACATATATGGCATATACATATGAAAAATGAATAGTGTCTGAGTAGCTTTTCTTTGGCATAGGGGAAGGAACATTTATTTGGCTTAATTTTGATAACTTTTTAAAGCATGATCTTTTCCTAAATTGTGTTTCAGGAAAGTTTCACATTTGAATAACTGCAAGCAAGAAAAGAGCGAGCTTTGTGAGGACAAAAGGAGTGATTAGCATTACTCAGATCTGCTGTAGACAGAGCAATCTTATATAAACAAAATTAATTTTTCCCCCCAGTTTCACAGCATCTGCACACTTTTATAAACACACTTCATCACTTGCATGTATGTTGAGAAAAGACAAGTTATAACTGAAGCAAGCCATTGACAGCACTCTCATTCATTTTTCCATATGAACAACATTCACCAGCAGATATTAGATAATATGAAAAATGAAAACTGTACTTTGGATATTTGGTTTCCCCAGGGATATAACTGGATCTGGCAACTTGAATTACACACACAGACAAAAAATACACATTCATCAATCTTGTAATAACATGGTTAATATTATCAGACAAATATAACACCTGGATTTTCTGTGAATTTTTACTCAATTGTTTACAATCCCTTAACAATGTTCTGTCAGAGTCAAGAAGCCTACAATGAGAAAATTTGGCAGTTTTACACAAGACAAATCTGTGTTGCTGTATTGCTACATACAATCAGAGATGAAATCATTCTCTCTTTCTACAGTTTGTGGTAATCAATTCACACAGAGGCTGAGTACAAGCCTTAGCTGAAGGCAGAGTTGTCTTGTTACGAGACAGTTTAAAGGAGAACACTGTGGAATTATACGTCTCCTTTTAAGGATTCCAACAATCCCTTTTCACCAATAAGGAATGATTACTAATAGATAAAAGAGAAAAAACCAACACTTTATTAATAAATAGAACACTGATACATGATAGTTTTGTGTCTGAGACTTAACACAAGACAGACCTCTGTTGATCGTCAGCCAAACAGTGTGTTTAATTTTTCAGGGCTTGCTTTATAGGCAATTAAAAGCTCTCTGCTCTAGTCATCCATTGGTCTAATCCTCACACCTCCCAGACTCTGAACCAGTCATATGCATGTATTTTAGGAGAGTTGTTATAGATTGAGTCAGCCCAGAGGCTGGTGTATGGAACTGGGGTGGGTTTCTTATTTATAACCAGATTAATGTTCAGTACAAATCAGCTTGTATTGCAACAGAACACCACCAGGCAAGAAAGTGAAAAAAATAAATAACTGCTAGATATCCAACTGGTAACCCAAAAACCCCTACTGAAGCAATGAGACCAAAGTGTCAGGAACAAATGTTTGCAATATGAGACCAGAAAGTGATGGGCCTTGGCTTGTAGGATGAAAGGGACAAGATGGCACCAGATCCCTCTGGGGAAGGCAGGAGCTTCACAGAGCAGTTCCAGCAGCAGACAAATGCCCAACAGCTCATCCAGCATCAACCTCCTCTCCATGGAAAGGCACAGCAGAGTGGCCATAGAAGGCAAAGCAGTTGGGCTGGAGAACTTGGGGGTTTCTGTACATTTAATTACATGTTCCTGCTCATAGATTTGTCAGTCAAGTTACATACTGAAACTATCAGTAGGCCAGCCAACAGCTGACCAGTCAAATTAACAAACAATTTCCACTTTGATTAACCAACAATTTTTTATTCCATCAGAAAGACAATGACTTGACCAATTTCTACCTTTTGGAGTTAGATGTTTGACTGGAACTTTTTTTAAAGTCTTTTAAAAAGACTCATCCTGGACAGTCTGAGCAGGATTTGCCCATTTTGGGTACCACTTGCTTTGTCACTTGTACCAGAAACAATGAGTTGTGGCAGAAATAAGTGCACAGAATTGCTGCCAGCTCCCAAACAAAGGTGTTACCTTTTTACAAAATACCACTTGAATGCAGTCTGCAATTTTTCCATCGGCATGTAATAAGAAAAAGCAAAGTACTTTCTTTAAAGTCCATTCTGTACTCCCACCTTAGACAGTCAAATTTGCCTAATTAATGTTGCTGGTCTATGATTTTGGGCTTTTCCTTCAAGAATAACATTCTTTGTAACATTTTCTCAAAGAAACAGAGCAAAACAACAATACAGCCTGATCTCACATGCAGACTGGAAATGGATTTCTATAAAGTAGAGAGTTTCTTAAAGGTCCACGTGTAATACCTTATAAAAAATAATGAACCAGGTAATCTGCATAATTGCAAGCACTTTGCCCACAACAGTAATTTTCAGTTTTTAATGCCTGAGCAGCAATGCAGAGATTGCTAAAAACCTCTGTGACACTGCTGGGCAGGAAGAACCAGCTCTTCTAGAGCTGCAAAAAAAAGGTTATACTAATTACATTTTTTTTTTCTGCTGTATTTTTCACATGGCCTTTTTCCATTAATCTTCTCTCATTCTACTTCTGCAAAGAGGTAACAGAAAACCTACTTTGTTCTTAGATATTAGATGACTCCTGGAGACTTATTACTGCCCATTCTTATGCCCTAAATACATATCCAAGCTAGCAGTCTCACTGGGCTGCAAAACAAACAAGAAGAAAACCCCAAACGGAAGTGTAAGAGAAGAGATTTTTGGAATTCATTAGAACCTTGTTCACCTAAGCTAAAAAAAAGTCCATATGGCACTGTTTGCCATTTCTTCAGGAAAATCCTCCTCAGTTCCTTCCCTTTCTCCTAATTCATGGGAGACCTGCCTCCCCCAGACAGGCCCGTCAAACTGATTCCTGCTCACTTGTTTCTAACTTCTGCTAGCCATTTGAAACTGCATCTGTTCATTCTAGTTCACTGGAAGAGGTCTGTTTTTCCAGCATGAAGCGATGCAAGGCAGAGTTACTGCATCTGAGTTAGGGCTTTAATGCACTTGGCTAAGATACATAAATGAACTGCAGAAAGAACAAAAATAACATATTCTATGACATCTGCTGGCTGCCCTCGTCAGCCAACTCATGATAAGCAGTCATCACAAACATGTTTGCAGGAGGACAGGAGGAAAGTAAACATTTACCCATTCTGTATTTCTGCTCCATTGCTTTCTGATGAAAAACCATCACCTCTAAGTGAATTGTTGCTCATCAGCTTGCAAGGATATACCTGGAAATCTTTAAATGTTTTATATTCTGATTTTGCATAACCTCCACATGTGCCAGAGCTGAAACTTTGCCGGTTTTAGAGACATCAGCTTTAAAACTGATCAGATTTTTGAAAAGCTCTTCATTGTTGCATACTAAGCCATGGAATATTTTGTGCTATTTAAAACATCCTACCAAAAGAAGACTAAGAAAATACTTAGAAAGATAATTTACACCATTACTCTTTGGCCATGCGGAAAAGAAAGGTGAGCTGACCCTCTCAAAAAACTCAAACTTTAAACATCTAGACAGAGTCCACCATACCTGTAAGCCACAAATGCACCCAAGGTACTTAGAGCAACAGATTTCAATGAAAATATTCTTAGGAGGAAAGAAACAAGAGTTTAAGTTGTCCCACCTGCCACTGTTAGTGACTTTCTTTGAAATACACTCTCCATCACCCCTTCAAAAGTTTGTGCCAATATACAGTTGCCAGTTTCCTTCCTCAACCTGTAAAATATTTACATTTTATCCCTTTCTGTATTTGACTAATTTTCCTGCACTTTAGGTCAGGGATTTTTAAAAGCAAGCCACTCATAGTCCATGTAGAACTTGCTTACACTCTCCAATGTCCTCCATTTTCATTACTTGAACTGGTTCCTATTTGTGTTCAGTAGAGGACCAGCTTTATCTCTTTTTTATTAAAATTGTTTTTGCTCTTTAGCTATGGCAGTTTTGAAAAAGTTACAATATTTTCCCCAAGGAGGAACTTCTACAATATACTGCCAGATTGTTGGCCCTGAACTAGGCAGAAATTCAAAGCTTTAGAGCAATCCAAGGCCCATTCCGTGACTTTTCCATACTTTTCTGTAATGATATCTTTTCCGTTTAACTTTGTCACTAACAGACTTAATTTTTGTACTTCTTGCAGTATTTTCTCCTATAGAAATGCATTTCTCATAAAAATCATTAGCAAACAATTCTGAGCGGCTTTCTCTTTCCTGGTTCTTTGCCATCACTTCCTGCTCCTTGCAAAGACTTGTAATAAATTTCTATATTTCCATTCTCATGTGACACCACACAAATCTAAGTGACCTCCAGACAAATGTGAGCTTTGTTCAAGCATGAAAGGAAGTGCCAGTGTATTCTGGACGCACCTCACTTTCATAATCCAGACTATATTTGCACCTCCATTTCCCATTAATGTGTCATCCTACTATCACATCCCCCAAATTCCACCTTGGCTGCACAAAGCCATGACCAACTCAGTTCTCATTGTGGCAGCAGAAGTTAAAGGGTTACTGATATTACTCATACATGCATATACAGACCACATTTATCTGCCATATCAATCTACAGGCTTTGTCAGAATGAAGAAAATCTGTCTTGTAAAATGAAATTTATAAAATAAGGGATGCATCTCACACTTTTACTTCCTTTCCAAACCCTCCCACCAAAATATACTCTGATCCAGGAAAAGTCAGCTTTTTTTTTTTTTTTGTGTCCCCAAAATGAGCAGTTTGTTTGTTGCCAAGGTAAATGTTAATCATTAGCACTTCATTCATGGGTCTATTTACCATCTAAACAGGAGATGGCTTCAAACCATGCCCAAGGGAAATTAGATTTCTAAAAATTAGGATGCTTGTTTTAGAATCTAAATTAAGCTGTTAGGTCACAAGAAAAATCTTGGCTGGGGGAAGATCTGGATCTACATGAGAGTTTCAGAGAACATCTGTGTATGTCAGGAAATATGTATCCCTTAACCTAGCTGTCAACACTCCATCTAGTAGGAAGGTTTTTTTTGAAGAATGACCTTGCATCTCTTTAATAATAGCTGTATCATAGAGTGAGGAAGAAAGGGGAGCAGGTATCTCAGAGCTGGCAGTGCAAGTGGAACAGTACAGTTTTTCTTTATGAAATCCAAGCATGGGCATCACTTTTTTCTAGGCTAAAAGCCAGGAACAGAAAAGCAGATTTCTTCTTGCATTTCTCTCTGGAACTAAGGGTGAGCTGGGACCAAGTGACAGGAATGTCACTCCACCTCCACAGTTGCAGCAACACCCCAAAGCAGAGCCGTTCATGCTGCCTAGGTCAGTGCACCTGTATTCAGCAGGTATGCAGGAAAGAGGAAGAGAGAGTATGGGTTGAGGAAGACAGTCTCAGGAGACCTGACGGCAGTATGAGCAATGGAATCAGAGGCTGAACTGAAAAACCTTCCTGCAGGATCAGACCAGAAGCCACTGAGATACCTGAAGCAAAATTTAATAAGGGAACTTCCTTGTCAAGAGAAATCAGCATCTTGAGCATTTAATAAAAAACTTTCCTGATTATTGCTTCTTTTGCCCTCACCAAACTGTGGCAATGACCTGTAACAATCTGAAATAAGGTCACTTCTTTTTCCTGATGGACAGGCTTATCATTCCAACTCTTAGCCTCCACAAATTTATTGTCCTTGATGTGTCTTGGCCTCTAGAACACTGCAGCCTTTGCCAATAAGAATTACAGAAAAAAAGAACATAGCCAGTCTCTGAAGCAATACTTAAGAAGGGAAGACACAACACTTCATTTGAGGAGTATTTTGGCTTTTGCTTTTCTTATAATAGCAACTTTTTTTAAACAGTATCTCCCATCAAACAGTAATAACTCTAACTAAAAATCACAAAAAACCACTCTTGAACAAGAAGTCAGGTAGATTCAAAATCCTGTACATTTCATCAGCAGAGATAAGTGTGAAAAACTATTGCTGGAGCACAGATTGTTTATGCTGCAACTCAGAGAAGGATGATTTTGAGATGTTTACACCCACAGCAATATTTGGACTGTAACTCAATGGGGTAGGATTGTTTTTTACATCGTTACTTCCAAAGAAAGTTTCTGGCTATAGAGCTGGAGTCAATTTCATGGCAGGGGAGGGGTTTATGACTCATTCAATGAAGATAAGGATGACACTAGTTTTCCCTCCTTTTCTCAAACTTCTTTATCCACTGCCTCACTTCATGACTCATTTAATATCAAGTGCAAATATAATAAGAAATATAGTTGTGTTTCATAGTTGCCTTTAATGCCATTAGAAAATGGGAAAAATCTGGACTACTAATTAGATTATTTATGTGGTTATACAGAAATTGTGCCCAAATTTCAGTGCTTGCTACATTTGCAATAGTATGACTTGTAAAAACAAGTTCAACCCCAGTTTAGGCACAAAACCAGTTGTTGCATAAAAGCATGTTTTATTCATGGAGAGAGCACCGGTATTCCATTCATTCTATGCTCAGTTTTTCAAGGCTTAATTAGCACTGCTGGCTCTGAGGGAAATGGTAAAAAGCACTATCTTGAAAGAAGCCTTATTTTCAGGCCTGGTGATGACTGATTTATGTTTGTGAACCTTGCCATTTATCCTGGCTTGTGGGTCCATGCACAAGGCTGTCATGAGCCTTCAAAGACAGACTTGTCCCTAGAGCACCACATAGGAGATTCAAAAGAGGGGTGTAAGAGCACAAGGGGCCAGAACACACTGTTCCCTCAGGCTGTTTCCTACAGACTGCTCCAACCCACGTGGAGAGAGTGCAGCACTAACTCGTTTAAGGCACTTGAGCACGTACCCAGCTCCTGGTTTTGCAGCATTTGCTCCTTGTAACACAATGCAGGAGCTCAGCATGACTGAGCAGCAGAACCCTTACATCCAACCAACAAGAGACACAAAAAGACAGTAAGTTAAAAATTACAGAAAATGAAGGGCAGTGGTAGGTATGCCCATAATGCAGTAAAGCAAGCAAAAGAAACGGCTGTGAAACTTTAAACAACCTGTCAGGTTTTGGTCAAACACTAAAAGCCAAGGATGTACCTCTGAACTCCTAATGGAAAAAAAAAAAATCAGTCACTAATTGTTCTCCAAAACAAATTTAAACTTAAATCAAGACTGAGGAACTTTCACAATTTGCTTTCTGGGCTGCTATTTCAAGCCAAACTCTGCACATGCAAAGAAGCAACCCTTTGCTTTCTTTAACATCTACACTTCCTAGAGTTTCATTTCCCCACAGGGCCTCCCACATCACAGTAGCTCACAGCAAAGAATGGAAAGTCTCAGCACAAAAACACAGGAACATACAGCCACGCTTTCTTTAATGGTGGGCTATGACACAAACAAAAATTGTTGCCAGGAAATGGCTCTTCAGATTGCATTTACTACGCTACACACTTCATTTCTCTCTATTATAGAAATATTCTTCAGCTAACCTACCACTAAGTGTCTTGTTTGCTTGTTCACTGACAACCAGAGTACTTGCATTAACGTTCACCCTGGGTTTTATTCACAGCCTACCCTTTTCACACCATTTCTGCTCTTGCAATTAATCTCGCAAGACGAATTCCGTGAAATTATCAATGACATTTATAATGTTTAAACAAGAGAGAAAAAGTGCCTTGATGCTTCTGTGTCTGTTTGTATTTTTGCAGCTTCAATGGAAAATCTACAACAGGCTTTGTTTGCTAATTACTTTAATTTGCAGCTTGGAGAGAAGAAGGGTTAGTACCTATCAGATGAGCTTTACTCTAAAGATGAAAAGAGTCACATGGGAATCAGGTCATCAGGCCCTAGAAGAATGATTTTCCTACTTTTTATGAATCAGGCAACTGTTCATCCATAAATTCCATTTCCAGAACAAGAGGAACAGATGCATGTCCCAACCTCTACCTGCAAAGGAAAATACTGGCTCACTATCACTGCCCCTCACTTGCTTTTGAAAAGTAGTTTACACCAGAAATAGTTTCAAAATGCAAAGCAAACAATTATTTTCTAGCACCCTCTTCTTTCAGTGACTTGTGCTGCCTGTGTTTCCCATGCTATTTGATTTCTGTATGCTGTCATCTAGGAATCTGTGTGGTCTTATTATTATATTTGGCAGGTGCTATTTATAATAAATGTATTTATTATATAATAAAATATAATTATAAATGTATAAAAACTATTATATAATAATTTATAGAAATGTATTATATGTCATTATTCCTGCTAAACCTCAGGTCTCCAGGCAACTGTTGTTAACCAGTCACGTAGTGCCCATACCTCAGTTTTAGCTAATTAACACTTTGTAGTGAGAAACTAGATTCATTGATGCTAAGAAAAGAATAACTGGATTTTACTAGTGACATATTAACAAGCTCTCTACTGCTCCCATACCAGCCACTGCCATGGGTTCTTTTTTCATATTAACAGCTAAATGTTCACAGAAAGAATGCTGAATGCATTCACTGTAGGTTAATGGGGCAGCTTCAACACCTCTCAAGTTATATGCCAGGTGCTCCAGTCCACCCCAAGGCACAGAGAGAGAGCAGAATGGACAACACTGCTCCTCTACTGTGTCCCTCACCCAGGTCACCTGGGTCTCGCATTCAGCTCCACTTCATGGTGGGCAGTGGTAATTTGTGGGCTCTAGGGAAATGCAGAGACCTCAAGTAATGAGCTGCAGCATAAATATCTCTCACTTCAAATCAAACAAAAAAAGTAATTAACAGCAATCTAGCAAACTAAGCACAAAGTGAATGCAGAACTGTTCCATCAGAGGAAACTTTGCTGCAACTTGGAAATTTTTTTCTACTTCCTTTTAAAGCTGTAATCCTGAAGTGCAAATATAACCTTGCCAGAGACAGTGAGGGGAGAGGCAACAGAGTGCAGAGTACAAGGCCCCCTCACACTCGACAGACAGATGGGAATAGTCTAGTACCTTATTAAAAAAAAAACCCAGTACTTCTGTTTTCAGTACATCAGAGAAGAGGAAATAATTGGATCTCTTTTTTTTCCATTTCACTTTCTTTAAAGTAGTCAATAATCTAAATTTAGGATAAGAAGCAAAGAGGAAGAAAAGGACAAAAACTGAAAGCACATGCTGCTTTTGGACATGGAAGTTATTCCAAGTAAACCCTGGAACTGTGCATTAGATTATGCACTGCCTTCTTAACGCAATATTGTGTAGCAATTTAAGTTGGCCAGCAGAATACTTCAGTCTGTTACTGTGTCTGCTGGACTCTCCCCTTCTCTTTGCTTTTCCAGTTCCTGAAAAATCTGCTAAAAGATACCAGCCAGGAGCTCAGGTGCCTTAGGTCTGGTCTGTCTCCCAGCCAGGAGCACAAACCCAGGCACTGTGCTCGCTGAGCTGCTGGATAGTTCAGTCTCCTCTGCCACCCAGAGGCTTCGTGCCCATCCTGCAACCTGACCATGGCTTCTCCTCCAGGTGGAACTGAGCAGAGCTATTAACTTATTTTCTCTGGACCCAAAAGTCAACTCAATGGAGTACAATGACAGCAGAAAGCCAAACCCTTGTACTCTTGGAGCACAAAAAGCACTTCTGAAGGGTTTCTGATGCTCTTCAACCAAAACAAAGCTTTCCTCAAAGCCCATCAAGTGACGAGTTCCACCTCATAATCAATATGAAAATCTAGTTAAAGTCTGAGGGTATAAGAATAGCTTTGAGCATAACCACCAAGACTCTTCCATATCACCACCGTGTGGTTTTTCAATAGCAGCAAGCTACAGAAATACTTAACACTGATACCAAACCTAAATGTTTTCTTGAAGGGTTTTGTGATTTGTTTGGCTTTTTGTTGGGTTTGGGGTTTTTTTTCCATGAAAAATTCTGGAAGGTGTTGCTTGCACCCAAAAGTGGCTTGCAGTCTGTCAGATTCTTGAGCTTTTGGTTTTCTTCCCTACAAGAAGTTTGCCAACCAGTAAATAAAGGCAGCACCTTTGTCCCAGACTTGTACTACACTCTGACTGTCTGAAGTAAGGCTCTACAGACATATGCCCTATCAGTTTTGGGGTTTTTTGATTGTGTTTTATTCTTTTGGATAGCTCTCAGATCACAACAGATGATCCTCTAATGTCAGGAAAGTGCTTTTGCAAGTAGAAAAACTCCAGCTATAAATAACCAATTGTTAGCACCACCAGTACCAATGACCCTGATTTATGTAGTACCAATGACCCTGATTTATGTAGTTTGTTTGAGAAACATTCCTTGTGGCAGAAAACAGTAATCTGGTCTGTACATTTAAAGCATATATTCCAGGAGCTTTAAACTCACAATTTAAACGCTCTTTTTTAAGTTCCATCCCTCCTATCCCCCCCTCCAAATAAAACCCATCATTCCTAAAATGCTGTCAATAAAGCCTTGTATTCTTGACCTTCCACATTGTAATTCTGAATGTTTTATGCTAATGAAGTATCTGCACTGATACAGATATAAACACAGTTTAATAGACCTAGAGGGCCCTTGCAAATGGAAGTGGGGAAAAAGGCTCCACTCTAAATTAGCATGTTGCAAATTATAAGATTAAAATGCATGTGTAATGCTGAAAATTGCCTTACTGCTTCATGAATGAAGAGTCAATCTACCTAAACCCTAAGGAGTAGCAAAGAGATGGGAGAAACAAAGGCCCGGCAATTTTGTTGAGCACAATCTATGCTGGCTCTTAAATCTGCAAGTAATGAACTGCTACAATTCACAAAGAATGAGGCAGAGCTAGCACATAAAGTTGTCTGCCACAATCTAATCCATATACGTATTCCAAGTCAGAAAGAAATTTCACTAGATATTGCTGAATTTTGTAACTATATAAAACAGCTACTTTTCTACTGCAAACTAACTCTTTTTAAGGGACTTAAGGAAAACAATCAAGCCCTGTCAGGTGTTATACAATTTTTTGGTGCCTTGTAAATACTGTATTTTCAAGGCAGGTCTACATTCCAGTTATGCACACCTATCAGTTGCATTTGCAAACAAATCAAGTTCCAACAGAAGAAACTTAGGTGGCACTAAGTAGCCATAATACACATATAACCTCATGCTTTCCAGGTGTGTAATCTCTATAGCCATGTTTAGCAGGCAAGCATACGGTTATTCAAAAATAGTTTAAATTCAGTGTGTGGTCAATTGCTCAACTTTATGCACACATGACACTGTAACGATGTTCCCATATCTGTGGATGCAAATAAAGTGCAAGAGGACTTAATTTCTTTTTCCTCTTTTCCATGCATCACCCATTTCTAATTTTAACTACTTTCAGAAGGTAAAAGCTATGGGCTCCAGGAGCAAGAATACTAAAGGCCAAGAAGATGGCCCCCCTTGTGCTGATGACACACACTGTTTAGGGCAGTGCTGTTTTAAGAAAATTATTATGTTGGACATATCCAAGCACCAAAAAATCTCTTATGTGTAACTGGTGTATTAGGAGCTATAAGACAGTGCATTTCAGGACAGTGACCATAGCTGTTCTGTGTTTCAGAAGGCCTCAGTTTCTTTAGCAAAGTAAGTTTAATACTGTGAGATAAAGCCAGCTTAATTGCAGCTGTCATTGGGCCAGTATTAAAACTTTCTCTATACTAAGATGAACACATTAGACCCAAGCTATTTATTCAAAGTCTAAATGAAAACAAACAGCTTTTAATTTCTCTTACAGTGAATACAGCTTTGTTTCTGTGAAGATTTCCTGGCCACTCTACAACCAGACTACTGGGTAACAGAAGCATTTTTGCAATAGGCCCCCTTTCATTGATGAGGTCACTTTGTCACAGTGAGCAAATACAGCTTTATATCACCTTTGATTTTCATTCCCTTTCCCAGTGACAGCAAACAGAGATCTGTTCCTGACACCACTAACATCCTCAGCAACCTGCCCACTTCCTGAGTTGTGCCAGTGCTCCATAGTTATCCCCCTCCCTTCTCCAGGTCATGGCACAGGGACACATGGTGAGGATTTTTTGCAGGTTGGCAAGGACAATTCCCTCAGATATCTTCCTTTTCAAATTCTAAGAGGGGTTTATGTGTTCCCCCTACTGGCCACAGTAGCAAAACCAGAAATCAAATCCACTCATTTAGACCACATAGAAAAATTCATTTCTTCTCTGTAACAAGTTAAAAGTAGTTTCTATAGAGACCACATTGGTCACATTGGTTAAATTCTATAAAAATAGTTTAGTTAAAAGTTTCCTCCACTTTCACCCTGATGGGACCATCTCTTTTTTTCAGCCTTTTTTGCCTTCACAGCCTTTGACTCAGAAAGATCAACACATACCTTACCTCACATACTATTACCTCTACTTTCTCTTCAGGATAAATACAGATATAGTGCCATCTTATTGCAAAAGCTCCATACCTTCTCGATGGTTTCTCGTGGGCAGCTCCTCACAGTACTGACTCCTTCTTCCTTACAGCACAACCAACAAACTCCATCTAACTCCTCAGCCAGCCAGCCAACCTACTCTTTTACAATACCCATCCTAGTTGGATCTAGCTGTGGCCTATTAAGGGCAGGCCTGTTCTTAATTCTTGATAATTAGCACAGCTGTAACTCCTTAGGGGTAAATTACCTTCATCACCATCTCTATTCTCCTACATTCCATCCATCCACATCTGGACAGCAGAGGTAGTTGAGGTTTTTTTAAAGAAAAAAAAAAAAACCACAGGCTTTTCATCTGTGGCCTTTGTTGGTATTGCTCACTGGTATTACACCTTTAAGTAAAGACATGGGCACCTTCGAGAAACAGTGTTCAATATATTTTACACTCTCTCATGACACCTTCAGGTTCACATTTCACCATTTCTGTGTTAAATGCAGGTCCAAGCTGACAGTGTCCCTTGCATCTGGTGTTCAATGGTCTGTTTGTGATGTTAATTTCCTCTGGATGCAGAGTTGGACTTTTTGAGCAAACTGTGCCCCTCGAACCAGGAGGCTTTTTTAAAACTTGTACATGATTTTATGAAGACACGGGGTGGGTGAGGGCTTTGTCTGGTTTTTGTACTAAGGAGGTTCCTGCAATATTGACATTGAAGTTGGAATGTCCAATGATATGGGTGTGACTGTTCTCAGGGATGAATCTTGCTCCCAGCAGTCTGCAGCGTGGTAGCAGAGGACATGACAGAGCAGAGTGTGAGGGACAGGGGGACAGGAACAGTGAGGTATTTCATGCTGGCAGCTGAGTTTGGTGGTGCTGATGTTCTCAGAGCCAAAGCAGATTTTATTTGGTTCTGGAGCACTGGAACAGGATCCAAATGGTATAAAGCATCTATTTGTCCTTAGGCTGAAAAATATTGCTGTGCAGCACTTTTTCCCTTGCACCTGCAGTTCACTGTGGGAAAGATTTATTGTAGTGAGCAAATGTTGTGGGTAGTGCAGTGAAAAGCAGAAGAGTTCCTGGTAAGATCAGCTTGGAGAGGGTGACTGCCAGCCAAAACTTTGCTGTGTTCTGGTGCGATGCTGCTGCAGGAAGAAAGAGCGTGAGGTGCAAAGCCTTGACAAGAGTGGTGGGAAATGGGAGGTGAGGAAGGGTTGGGCTAAGGATGGATTTAAACTGGGCTGGGTGTTAGTGTGGGAAGAGACACTTGTCATCCAGACTGTCAAAATGAAGACCTGTAAAATCCTAGCTCTGTGTTGTGTTTAATGTGTTTTTACTTCATATTTACGTCATCACAAAAAGCAAGGAAAATGTGACTGGTTTCCACTATTACAATGTGAAGGTTTTTTAAAGGCTGGTGTATTTATGTTCTTTTTCCACTCCAAGCTTGCCTTTTTCCCCTCCTTTTTCAAAGTCTGCTGCACTGAGTGTCCCAGGGAGGGCTGGATTTTTGAGCAGGGGTCTTAGGAGCCTTGCCTTGCCTGCTCCTCCTAGGACTCTCCTTGTCTTGCCTGCCTCTAACTTGCTCTGCCACGCAAAGCCAGCCCTTTCCTTGCCTTCCCTGCTACCCATCTCATGTTACCTCGCATGCCCCACCTTGACCTGCCTACTTTCTTCTCTAGCCTTGCTTTGCTTTTCTCGTCCCTTCCCTTGCCTTTCCTATTTGACTGCAGGAGGAAAAATCCAAGGTTATGATGGAATAATTGTAATTTTTGCTCTTACAGGCACATTGGAATGATTTTCACTTGCAAGTATTAGAATACTTGTGATATCACACATACACAAAATCGCCAAAAATAATGAAAAAGTACATAAATGGAGATAGGACAATAGTTGAAATGACTGTGAAAGAGATGTAATTTTGCACTGTACTCTGGGAGCAGGTGAAACTTCAATTTTCTAAGTCTTGTGCAAATAAAGGTGGTTTATGTTGCAGATACAAAACATTACAATTTTTTAAAGTGATGCTTTTTCTGAAATATTTAGAACAGTTACAACTCACAATACTATATCTGACTACTTCACTGCATCCAATGTATTTCATGTCACACAAAACCTATGAAGTTTTTAACAAATGAGAAAAAATAAAGTAATCAAACCTGAGAAACCCAGAAGCATTAGGACATGTATTTTGGAAAAGCCTGGCTAAAAATCTGAAACTTTTGTTTCTTCTCAGGACTTGCTTCTACTGCCAGCCACCAAGAGAAAACCAAGTGGGATCACATTACTGCCAAACTGTAATCAATTTCTAACTATACCTGGGGAGAAAAACCATTAATGGTAAGATGTATTTCCTAAGTGAAAAACAGCTGTCCCCTTGATAATGAGGTTGAATGCTGTATTTATTCTGAATATGCTGGCATTCAGCAACCCTGATGATACTTTTGCTCTGGAAAGAAAGCTATTTTTAGCACTCACTTCTGAGAAATAAGGGCCACCTTAAAAGCTCTTAAATTGAATAAAGCCCTGTAAGTCTAATCAATAATGGCACAGACTTGAGGTAAAAACATGGCTCGAAAACAGCACATTTATATTTTATTTTATAAAAATTAGTATTTCAACAGAAAAAGTTACTATCCGGTTGATCTGTGGAAATTTTACATGTGCCCTTGTCATTGTGGCAGTTCTATTTGAGTGTGATGTTTCCTGCAGACATGATAGCTGAGCAGAGTATCAGTGTTTTTAAAAAAACATCTATCCACAGAACTCCTTTACAGGAGTATATAGTTATTTCTTCGCGTAAGTGATTTTCATGGCATGAGATGGAGTGATCTTGAATCCCTGGAGAGCGTCTCGAGCAGCCCCTGCTTGGTTCTCGTTTTCAAACTCCACGAAGGCGATGTCATGGCGCCCTGGCACTAAGCGCACTTCTTTGAATCCAGGAAACCTTTAAAATAAAGGGAGAGTCAAAATATACTTCTTAGCTCAATAATACATCTCTTTTCAGTAGCTTCTGATCAGAAGCATCTACTAGTGCGATAGTTATTGCTAATGAAAGATTGGAATTGAAGGGTTTTACATGTTCTATCCTTAGAACTATGCCTCAATGCAGGAATATTATGTGGAAGCAGTTTAATCAGAGCTGTACACATACAGAAGCAATCTGACTAGTTTTAAAACTGCTCCTGCTGTCCTACGGACTTCAGTATTACAATCACCAGCTCAAATCCAGTGCAAATTGATAGCAGATAAATCACACAATCAAAACCAGCTACGAAAAAGATCTGACTTGCTTTCTGAACCAAGTCATCAGAACTGACTTCTGAAACCTTGGCAGTAAGACAAACAACTGAAATACCTTCCGAAGGTATTTGTTGTCAACTGAGAACACACACACAGGTTACAGAAGAATTCAAAGGAGAAGTCATTTCTATTCAAAACTTACTGATTAAATAACATGGACAGCATCATCTCATTTGTTTCTTCGGGCAAATTATTAAGGAAAAGGATATAGTTTGGTGGGTTATCAGGCACCTGCAACAACAGAAGATCAAAGCTTAGAAGACTATACATAGTTGCACACAGTTCCTTTGCATCTTTCTGCATGATTATTTGAACCAAGACTCACATTTCTTTAGTTTTGCACGTAACGTTCTATCTGGGCTTCACCACACCTTTATCAATATGCAGACAGAGCCCCTTCGTTTTTTTACACGGATATATGAATTTGGAGAGGTTCTTACTACCACAAAAATCACAATACCATACTGCCTTAGAGGTCACATTTAAACTCAAGAGCTGACACTGCAGTACTCTCTGCACCCAGGTGCCACAGCAGTGGCTGCAGAGCTATTCAAGACACCTGCAGGGCAGTGGCAGAATGTATGAAGGACTCGCATCCTTCCAGAAACCAGTGGGAAGCCAAGACCTGTTTACCCACAGTACAACCAAAATACTGAGTATCTCTGGGCAATCAAAACTCAAAAAATCCACATGGTTTTATTACAGAACTCAATTAAAATATCTTAATTAGAAACCCCTTTAGATTCAGACCTTTAGTCTTGTAACAGATTTGCCTGCTAATATGAATTTGTAGCCACCCACCACAAACAAGGCTGATTAGTTATTTGCTGACACTGGAATCTTCAAGTCATCAAGTAAATTATAAACATAAAAATAAACTGGACATCTCAACTTCAAACATCCTCAAAGCAGTAGCAAATAAAAAGCCTCAGCAGAACAATCTCCTTCTACTGATGAAATATTTCAGGTAGTGCCATTAGAAAATAAACTTCTGAAGTTCAAAGAAATAGCCAAACACTCAATGTTGTGCTTTGATGCAAACTGACATACACATATTGTGCCTGAAAATCCAGGGAGCAAGACCTTTTCCCCTGTTGATTATGCATGCAATGGCAGTACTCAAGAAAGATGCAAGGCGGGGCAGGCAAATATATTCTTCTATGGTACTTGCTCTCCTGTAAATCCTGGCTCTTTACTGCTTTCACTTCTAACATGAATCATTTAGAAGGTCACTGAGCAGACAAGTTGAATGAAGTGTAGGCAGTTGTTCCTACATCTCCACACAATCCTTTGGAAGATAAGACACTTATGAGAAAAAAGAAAAAGTGAGCAGAGAACCCCCAAACTCCTGAAATAAAGCACTTAGGCAGATTTGGCATCCTGTGTTGTCTTCATTTATCTGCTGCCAGAACAAAGTAAGTTAAAGGGAATTTATTAGCAATGAAAAAAAGAATTAAGAATCCTTCAACTGATACTAAGCATAGTCCAAATTTAAGAACCTAGTATGATTTGGTAATAGTACTGTTTTCTGTATAATAATGACAAACAGCAGATTCTCATTTCCTGTCAACCAGATGCAGTAAAAAAGGGATTTGTTTTGTTTGTTTACTGTCATGTAGCTGTTAGACAAATGTCTCACAGGACAAAAACAAAGCTGTAAAATATATCCTCAAGCTTCCATGTGTAACAAGCTATTATTCATAGAGAATAATTATAGACATTAGTGCTAAAAAACATTAGTGCATAGTGATAAAAATAAAAAACATTACCTGATTCTGTGGTGTAGTCCCTGGGGCACTGGCTGAATTCTGTGTTGCTCCCTAGCAAATAAGTACAAAATAGTTTTACAAAGGTGCTCCATTACAAATAAACAAGCATTTATCACCATGTTTCTCTACAATTCAAGACATATGTTAAAGGGTTTTTTGAGCTGCAATCCAAGAACATATGGTGCCTATGAGCTACTTCCCAAAGGGAACAAATTGTGTGAATTTTGCTTAACTTCAAAACCCTTGAATCAAAGGCAATCAAAAGAAATAACATCAGTACTACCTGATCAATCTAATGGCTGAGTCAAGCATTTCTCCACATTACAGAATTTCATTTAATAAGACAGAGAGGAAGTAGTTTTGAAAATGAAGGCCTAGACAAGAATCTGGGTTTCATCTGGGATATAATTTTCTTCTTAGTCCAGTGTGTTCTGAATTTAATATGAGAGTAACACTGATAGCAAACTGATGCTTTGGTTGTTGATAAGTAGTGCTTGTTTGTATCAAGGACTTTCCAGTTTCCCATGCTCTGCTAGTGAGTAGGGGCACAAGAAGTCAGGAGGGGGCCAGGACAGCTGACCAGAACTGGCCAAAGGGACATTCCCTAGTACAGAATATAAATTGTCCAATATATAAACTGGGGGGATCTGGACAGATGCCTTGATGTTTTCTGCTATACCCCAGCACAAAAGCTACTAAATGTTCTTACTTTAGGCAAGCTAACCCTTAGTGGAGATAAATTCCAACCTAACTCTTATTAATTTAACATGGAACATCTAACATCTAACGTAAATGAATTGTCTTTTTCTCTTTTGCCATTTAGGCAACATGGAATTAAAACACTGAAGAGAAAAGCTGGTTGAGTACTTGAAGCCAGTACCAAAGATAAGCACATTCTCCTTTTTTTTTCCTTTTCTTAAGAGGAAAAAACTCTGGTTTGTTGTACCTTTGCCCTACATCTTTAGTTTAATCTAAAATAGCAAAGGAAGGGAAAATAGGAACAGCAAAGACTACATAACCAGCCCTCTCCCCTTCAACTTCTAGTAAATGCTCAAGAGCTCTAGATAATCAACAGACACCAATTTAGGGAATAGAAATGTAACAAAAAAAAACCATCAAGTCCTAAAAAAATTATTTAGAACAGCTTTTTTTTTTTTTTTTTTAATTGAACAGAGAAGCAGCTTACCTGGATAACCTTTTTATTTGGTGCATTTGCTGACTGTTCCAGAGTTTTGGCTTTCTTCTTTTCCTTTCTTTTTTCCTTATCAGCAAAAGTCCCACGCATTTTAGAGATGATATCAGAGTCTGTTTTTGCATACTGAATACGCTTTTCAAAAGAAAAAAGAAAAACAGAGTACATTCTGCAGCTAACAATACTGAACATTTTGCACTACTTACATTACCTGTTTATTTACACTTTTTTTTTTGCAGAAACCTTTTATATTAAAAACATTTTTATAAAGTGTAGGTACACTTACAGAGTAACCAATTCTCATAATTTTTTCTGAACACAATTACAGAAGTCGAAAACAACCCCCTAATATGGAAATTACTAACTTTAGCTCATTGAAATCAGAACTCCATTTATTTAACAACATCTTTTTAACATCTGTCAAAGTAGCACCTACAGAGAGATACACTTGAGCTACACAAAGGATATCTGAGAAAATTGGCAGTAGCTTCTATTAAAACTGTGAGTTTTCAGTCCCATTTTAAAGAGAGTTAAAATTTTATGGTGATTTCTCAGATCTCTGCAGAAACGTAACTTTAGCAAAACCCAAACTTCTTGAAGAGAAAAGGCAAGTATCCACCTTAATCCCAACAGGACTGCATAAATGCTGCTGTTCTTTTGACAAAGGCCCCCCACAGCTGATGCAGATGCAGGTATAACTATGCCGGTGTGCAACATTACTATTTATGCACAAAATCCTATTTTTTTCCTATCAGAGACTACCTCAATACAAAACTACACAACAGCTTAATATTTTTTTAAATGCTTTTGTTTAGTGCTTAGAGTTTACAGGCTGCAGGCAATGTTCATAGGGAAGTACATGTGAAAGCTTATGAAGCCTCAATCCTTTTATTTCTTATTGAGTTCTACTGAGCACAAAACTCCTTAAGGATAAATGGCAGGCTGAGTTTGCAAAATTCTGTGTCAAGGACTTAATTAGAGAATCTGAAGATGTTAAGGCAAATAGCTTGTGGCTCAGCAGCACAACTGCTCTCTTCAGTGCTCAAAGCCATGAGCTGAAAGAGAGCAGAGTTGTACCCATCCACTGCTGAAGTCGTGGGCAAACTGGAGATCTTCACTCTTCTCACTGTTACCTCAAAAAGGAAGCATCTCATTCCAGCTATTCATTACCAATCTAAGAGTAGTTAATGTTACTCTACATAGAGTACCTGAAAGCTAATCTAATTTCAATAATATCATGGAATAAATTTAACTGGTTCAATGGAAGACATGATGAGTAAAATGAAAGTTTTAAAACTTAAAACTCAAGATCTTAAAAACTTTAATCCAGCATAGAAAAACAAAAAATCCCCCATTAAAAAAATCTAAATGTTAAGTTCAAAGTGTGTGTGTTGTAACTGCAGTCTCTTCAGCATCCCTCCAGCTTGCACAAATGCAGATACTCATCAGGATGCGACCTGAGTAATCCTTTGTAATGTAACAACTACATAGGAGAGTTCATTCAAGTACCAAAACAATGTATCACACCATCGGGGTATTTTTCTTCTTTACAAAGGTAACAAAATAACTTACCATTGGTTTCCCATAAAACGGAAAGCCTTGTAGCTGTCTCAAAGCATTGGTAGATGATCCAAGTTCTTTAAAAATAACAAATGCCTGTCCTCTCATCTTCATGGTTTTTAAAGCCACAATGTCGACCACATGACCAAACTGTGAGAACAAGGCGTACAGGGACCTCTTCAGCTCTGGGGACCAAAACAGATTATAACAGGTTACATGCATATTTCCACTTATACCTAGTCTGCTGTCCTTTGGGAATGATGTTTTTTATAAGCTTTAGCTCATGCAGTGAGCACATGAGTTTGTCAAAACTGCTGCATCATTACAGGTTTACTTGTCCAGGTTTGTTAACTGGTGTACAACACTCATTTTCATACCTCAAGGATTCAGGTAGTGAAGAAATTGTAGCGTTATCCATTCCACCATTCCAAGGGAGTAACAATTACATAAAGGTATGTAAAAACATGTTTTTATACAGTCCCTCACAAAATCAAGTATGATGCATGACAGCCATCTCAAACTGATCAGAAAATCAAAGCTGAAATAAGCAGCAGTAAAGAGATATGATGTAAAACAAGAATGCAGCAAAATAGTAACTACCTAAAGGCTAACTGAAGTTGGAAATTTTGGTTGTAACTATTTAATCAATTTTCTCACTCACAGGAAATATTTTTTTGTATTCTGGATCCAAATTACTTTTGTATGAGACTACAGCAGCTTCCGGCTGCATTGGATTTACTTGAATTATCTACAATAACCTGAATACATGCTAAATTAAACCTCAGCACTACCCAAATCAAGCTAAATAAATAATCTGTACTGTGTAATCATTCTAACACAAACCCCTTACAACTGAACTATTTTAGCAATGTAAGAATGCTGCCTCTTCTTTACTGATGCTGAGACTTGGTAATGCCAGCCCACTGTCACTTTCTCCACTTGCTCCTGATTAACTATACTAACTATAATTTTTTTTAATTTAAAAAATGCTTTCTATCAAAACACTTTCCCTAAAAATTACTTTAAGACCTGTATTAAAATAGGAAGTGATTTGTAATCTTAGCAGTTAATTTAACACCCTGTATTTAACCCATGGCAATCCCACGAGATTTAACAAGACCAAGTGCAAGGCGCTAAACCTGGGTCAGGGCAACCCCCAGCATCAATCCAGGCTGGGGGATGGACAGATGGACACAAGCACTGAGAAAGACTTGGGGCGTGGGGGAGAAGGGGCAGGACATGTGCACCCACAGCCCAGAAACCACCCTGTGAGCCCCGGCTGCAGGGCTGCAGCCACACCTGGGCTGGAAGGACAGGCAGCTGCTGGGCCAAGGCCAGGATCAGAGGGATGGAGCACCTCTCCTACAAGGAAAGGCTGAGAGATTCGGGGCTGTTCAGCCTGGAAAAGAGAATGCTCAGGAGTGATGCAACTTTGGCCTGCCAGGACCTGAAGGGAGCCTACAAGATGGAGAAAAACTATTTACAAGGGTGTGACAGGACAAGGGGTAATAACTTCAAACGGAGAGGAGGCTTAGATGTGATACTGGGAGAATATCCTTCACTGTCAGGGTGCTGAGGCCCTGGAACAGGCTTCCCAGAGAGGCTGCAGATTCCCCACGCCTAAAAGCGTTCAAAACTGGGCTGTAGGGAGATCTCAGCAACCTTGATCTCGTGGTAAAGCATTTGTTTGCTTTAGCTACAGATTCATTACAGGAAAGCGTCTTTCTAGAGCTTGGCTCATGATTCCTGCTCAGCACTTCAGAGCCCTCCGGGAGCTCCCAAAAGCCCCTTTGTAAGACAAGTGCCCTGTGCAAGTGAATGACCAGGCAGCCAGAAGGGACCGGCAGCCGCTCGTACCTTCCTTCTTGATCTTGTCGTTGATGTTGTTGATGTAGATGGTGTGGTTCGGCCTGATGTCCATTCTCGGCGGCACCTGCGAACCTGCCTGCGGGCAGAGCACACAGCAGAGGCCTTAGCGAACCGCGGCAGCCGCCAGCGCCGGCGACCCCTCACGGCCCCGGGCAGCGGCACCGCGAGTGGGGGGCGGCTTGTCCGTCCGTCTGCCCGCCCGCAGGCCGCACACCCGCCCCGCCACGACCCTTTCCGGGCGGAGAAGGGCTGCGACGGCAGGATCTCCAGAGAGGGAGCCCCGAGCCAGCCCCTCCCGGCTCCCAGGTCCCGGAGCCGCTCCCGCGCCCCTCACCTCGCCGCTCCCGCCGGCCCGCGCTGCCGATGGCGGCCCGCACGCAGCGCAGGCGCCAAAGCCGCGCGCAGAGCAGTCGATGCGCCGAGCGCCGATAGCGCCGATGGGAGCGGCGGGGCCCTGGAGCCCCGGCACGAGAGGGAGAAAACGGGATAAAAGCGAGACTGGGATAAAAAGGATCGATAAAATTATCAAAGCTTGTTCATAAAAAGGGATCGAAGTTTGTTGTTGGCCGAAATAGGCATTTGTTGCCCCAGGGTTTGGCTTTATCCTGTCCTAATAGAGCCAGAAGCGGTTTGGGGTGGTTGTTTTTTTTTTTTTTTTGGTTTTTTTTTTTGTTTGTTTGTTTGTTTGTTTTGGGGGTTTTTTTGTTTGTTTGTTTTTCTTTGGTTTTTTTAGGTTTTTTTGGTTGTTGTTTGGTTTGGTTTTGGGGTTTTTGTTTGTTTGGTTGGTTTTTTATTTGGTTTGGTTTTGCTGGGTTTTTTGGTTTAGTTTGGTTTTTGGTTTTTTTTTGGTTTTTATTTTTTGTTTGTTTTTTGTTTGCTTTGGGGGATTTTTTTTTGGCGGGGATTTTTTTTTTTTTGGTTGGTTTTTGGTTTTGGGGTTGTTTTTGGGTTTTTTTTGTTCTGTTTTTGTCTCCTCACAGCACCTAGAGCAGCAACTTGGGAAAGCACGGAATGGTTTAATGGTTTGGGTTGGGAGGGCCTTAAAGGTCATCTAGTAAAACCACCCCGTCGTGGTCGTGGGCACCTTCCACTAGACTGGGCTGCTCCAAACCCTGTGTGAGAAACGACTGCTCACTTAGAAAATTTATAAAGATTTATTAACCCTTAGCATAAATACAACCAAGGACTGCATAAGGGAAAAGCCGCAGCGCTGGGAACTGCCCCTCATGGATGCCACGTGGCCAGTTTGTGTTCAAGGTGGATGCTCAGTCCTTCATACCCCTGGGGCTGCACCAGCCAGCCCTGGCCCCCCAAAGTCTGTCAGCCAGCCCTTCTCTGCCATTTATCGGTGCAGACTGCTTTACTGGAGATCTGGTGTTGCCGTGCCTCATCCCCTAAGCACCAAGCTTTCCCATTCCCCACTGCCCCATGCAAGGACACACGTTCACACCTTTTTACCTGTCCTAGAGAACCCCACTGTCTGATCCCCACTGGTCACAACACGGGGGAAAAAGGGAACCGTGGGGAGAACAGAGGACATCTAAACTACAGCAACATAACTATACATCAATTAAACATTGCTAAGTATTCACAAAATAGTTGCCTTTTAATTACGAGAGCCAATCATCTCATTATCCATCTATAACACAACCTAGCCATGAATACCCATGCCACAGCTTCTCTGGACAGCCTGTGCCAGAGCCTCAGCACCCTCACAGTGAAGTGTTTATTCCCAATATCTGGTCTCAACCTGTCCTCTTTCAGTTTGATTCCATCCCCCATTGTCCTGTCACTCCATGAATTATATTGAGTTTCTATAAAAGATTTTTTTATTCTTCATTAAAACACTTGAGTATTTTCTACCATTGAATTTTTTTTTAAAAAGGTTTTCTTTGTCCTTTTTTTTTTTTTTTTTTATTGCAAGACAAAGCTACAGTAAAGTCCTACCTACAAAATGGTTATATTTTTGGGGAACATCTGCTTATACAAAGAGGGTGTTCTCATGCTCACTTTGTTCAGCAGTTGCAGCCTTTGAGTGCATTGCCTGGGGATGCTGAGGTTAGGGAGAGAAGTTTTTTTTGCAGTGTGTTTCAGTAGCACTCTGGAAGAGCCACAGAAACTGCTTACAAAGATGAAGATCTTTGTGTCTGGGTCAAGCATGAGTTAAAGAGAAATGCATCAGAAGGTAGCTCATGTGTGCATTATATCTGTTGTTTAAAAATCTAAAAGAAAGGAGAAATCTCAGACTCAAGAAATATGAAAAGAATGAAATATAGCAGTTAAAGTTTGGGGTGTGGGTTTTTTTTTGTTTGTCTTTTTGTTTTGCATGGTTTTTTTTTGTTTTGTTTTGTTTTTGTTTTGTTTTGGTTTTTTTTGTAATATTGCTGACAGGACTAAATGATTCTCACCATATCATCTGTTAACATGCAGCTGGCATTAATGGCTTTTCTTTTTACAGCATTGCAAGCCCTGTGAATACAGGTGAGAATATGTTTGTAGTGTTCCTTTAGCTGTATTTCAGCTGCTTTTAGAAACAACATCAGTTGTTAATACGCACTACTGTATTAGGCCATTAGAAATTAAAAAAATAGGTTTTTTAAAATAAAGAAATTAAAAAACCTTAAAAAAAAAGGAAAAGAAGACCAAAAACATTTTGGAAGCACCTAAGAGAGTCAGTAGCTGTAAGAACCCTCTCAAAATTTTACCATTGATGCAGTAGTAGTGCATTGCAGTAGTGCTAGTAGTGCATTAGGAGTAGTGAATGTGGTACAGTGACAAATATTGATGGTTTTGATGAACAAGTTCATCATAAAGAAGTGGCATGATAGATAATGTTAATTTCCACCTAGTGAAGTCCAAGTTGTTTTCTGACACTGTCTTGTGGAAAGAAAAGCATGTGAACATTCAGTATGTAAAATAATGTATTTGACATCCTAAGACAAAAAGAAAGCCACCTTGATGAAAAAAATCTAGTTTCTCATGTGAGTATTGTGGGAAAAAGGCTAGCAAATGTGCTTTTCTTCTGAACATGAAAATGTACTCATGGTGGAGGAGAAGAATATTTTCAGTGCATTTGGAAAGACCATGGACATCTGTTACAATGTTATTTATGGACTTAAAGGAACAAAACTGTTCTGTGACAGATTTCCATTATAGCCTTGTGCAAGTTGCCAGACACTGGGTGGTTTGGGGTTTTTTTTCCTATTTATTTAAGCCTCTAAACACTTTCTTTTTTGTGTGTTATGCATATTGGGAAATACTTCTGGCTACGTGCAGTTTAGAATTCAAAATATATGTAGAGAAAGATATTTACTTTCCTGTCAGGTGAGGACAAATATCACAGGGCTGTGATGAGTACTTCCTTTTCCATTTTCTCTGGATGTGAGGGGAAGATTAAGAAATAACACTGAAAGCTTTCAAGCTTGCATATATGGTTGCACTTTTAATGTTTGAGCTGCTGCAGTGACATATAATCTTAAAAAAATTCAAAGTCCTATAACTAAACACTGTAGCAAATTTTGGTTTAAATTTTTACTGACTTTTATTTGAGTATCAATGGCAAATTGGTTTGGGTATCACACCAATGTAGTTCCTGTTCTGCAGTCATTTTGCAGATCCTGTTCCAGGGCTGGTAAAAATATTTCTTTGGATCTTTTAAACAATCTAAGTCAGCTCCAGTCATCAGACAACTTCCTATTTTTCTCCTTTTTAATTTCTGCTCTTTTTGTGCTATGCATTTTATGGTAGAGCAATTTCTTTATTTTTTTCTTTCCCCTTTGAGGACTGCATGAGTAGAACAGACTGCCATCTCTACAGCCTCTTCTACACTCTCAGTTTCTTTGAGTTGAATTTATTCCCAGTGACTGGAAATTAAAAGTGTAAAGCTATTCTGCAGGGCTGTGTTTCCAAAGTTTATGTCAAGTACAGAGAACAGTGTCTACTGAAGACTCAGTTAATAGGCTGGAATTTGCAAAGGAGATCTTAATTTCTTCCTACCCTTAGACAAATAAGTTGCATCCAGTATTACATACCTGAAAGGCTTGGAATGAAGTGAGTGCTGTGCTATATGAGAGTAAATTGAGGGCTGATGGGAAATGAATATAGGGAAGCCACTGGTCAGCCTAAACTAAGAAGGCTGATCTGAAATCTCAGATTCCCAGTCTTCCTGCACAGTAAATTTTCCTGTGAATTGCAGAAGGCCCTCATGCAGAATCACTGTCTGCCTCACAGAAGCATCATGTAATGCTTACCAAGAGCTTTCTGAAATGCTTCAGGTGGTGTCTTCATGCTGGCATAGATTAAATGAATGTATTTGGGAATCCTGGTGCTTTCTTTTGAAGCTGAAGCTGTATTATGAACCTGTTTAGGAAGGGACAAGAAAGGACTACAGGGTGAGTTCAAGATGATTTTTCATTTACAAGACCTTGACACAAGCCTTTTGTGTATCTTATTCCTTTTTGCTGCTAGCTTTCAGTCACAGTAAAACAGAGTTTGCAGGATTTGCTTGAGCTTCCATTTTGTTTGGTATCTAACCTCCATCTGAAAAAAACACTTCTGACACAGATATTTCCCCTCCCCAGGAATACTGATGCTATGGGAAATGCTGTAGCAGACGTTCACATGGTAAACAGGAAAGATTTTATTCACATTCTTTCAACTGGAACATGTACCAAGAGACAATCTTTGTCATCATTTTCAGTCAAGTCAGCCAATATAAAATGTACCATGGGAAAACTGGAGTGGAACAGTATTCCTATTGCAGATGGGAAGGCTTTTTGTCAGGGACTCATGACTAACTCTTTTTCTGTGTTTTAGTAGCAACTCTATATTTTAAGCAAGAGAATCCTGTGACTGAGAATGCTATAATTTAGTGTTTATGCTGCTGCAGCCAAGGCTAATGTTGTTGACACAGCCTGGAATTGTCTTTTCTGTGAACTTTACAGGGTAGGCTGATGGTTGTAACCCATTTTGTTTCCTTTCATAAGAGATATTACTGCCATTTTTGTCCTGAATTGAGGGGAATACTGGAAACTTGGACAGAGAGGATGGGCTGGGACAGAAGGAATTCTTTATCTTTCTAGAGCTTGTCTCTTCAAGCTTTCCTGGAGATAAACTGGCTGGGAACATCAGTTTCACTAGGGCTATTTTCACCTTGAAAAAAAACTAAAATAAATAGAATATGTTATGTTCTGTAATAAGTTTAGAAATAATTAAAAACCAAATTTGAACTGTGTAACTCTCCACAGTACACTTCAGGGTTAGTCCACATTTTTCACATGCTTTTTCCTGTGTGTGTCCATAAAAGCAACTATTTTTAAAATGCATGGTTTTCCCAGAGCCTGTGTGCTTCTTCAGCACTATACTCACATTGCAATCACTATCTGTTTAAAACAGAAGTAACCTAGGAGAAAAATGTAACATGCTCTAATTTCTACATGCCAAGAAATGATGAGAGGGAAATGCTTGTAAAAATTCCACTAGAGAGTGATATTAAAAAAAACCAAAACAACAACAACAACAACAAAAAAAAAAAAGACCAACACCTTTTTTTTTTTTTTTTTTTTTACTCTGAGAACTGTTGCATTTAATTTTATAATAAACTGCCTGGATACTTCTTCTGCAGGTTGTATAGACTCCAAATAGCTACTGTGATCATTGGAAATAATAGAATCTCAACATTTATGGCAGCAACAGGCTGAGACTATGCAGAAACATGCTTCCTAAATAAATGATGAAAAATAGCTTATAAAGGCAAAACAATGATGTTTTAAAATGCTGATAATTAACTTCCTCAAGGATATTTAGCATGTGTCCAATCCCCAGCCTGCTGAAAATTGTGTGTTTGCAGAGCAGGCAGGGAGAGCTTTAAAAAGCTGCAGTCACTTTTCTCTCTTGTAGTCACATCCAGCTGTGACTGTGAGGCATCTCACCCAGAAATTGTTCTGCACATCATTGTCACTGCACTAATAGGATCAGAGGGTGTTCTGTAAGTTCTCTCTGTTAGACAAAGGTAAGTACCAATGGTAAGGTCATCTCTGCCTGTCACCAAAGCCACAACCACATAGACACAACCAAACCAATTGTACCCTGTGGTGGGATAGAAGGTAAGAAAGTAAAGATAGTGCAGAAGGTAATCTCACCCCTGAGGAGTTGCAGCTGTACTCACTACCAAAGATTAGGAACAGTCCTGCCCTTAACAGGCCACAGGTGTAACCAGTGAGAAGAAGAGTGCTATAAGAGAGTGGGTTGGGTGGTTGAGAAGGGTGTTGGACTTTGTTGGCTGTGCTGTGAGGAAGAAGGAGGCAGGGCTGAGAGGAGCTGCCCGTGAGAACTCACCAAGAAGGTATGGAACTTTTGTGAATAAGGAGGCAATAATTGAACTTTTGCAAATAAGGAGACAACAGTACCCCTGTTCAGAAAAGCCTTTGAGACAGGAGACCATGGTCATCATCTCTGCTTCCAGCATTAACTGGTAGAATCCACAGGAGCAGAGCTGATGTGAAATCCTGCCCAAAAGGCCTGAGACTGTGCTATATTCCCAAACAAGTACTACTCTGATCACAGGGCTGATGAAGCCTGACTATTGATTTGCATTGTTTTCCTTAGGTTTGAAAAATTTAAGTTAGGTTTTTCTGCTGTCTTTGTATGTGCTTTTTGAATTCTCCTCTCTTCTTTATTACAAATCATCCCTTACTGTGCTTTGACTATGATACACAGACTCATATTCTGTAGAAGTTAGCTGAAATAATGAAAATTATGGGGTGGACCCCAGTCTTTTCTCTAAACATATGTATGTAAACTTTGTATGTTTATGAGGCTGTTCTCAGAAGTTTGAGTGTAATCAGCCAATGCATTCAAAAGGTTTATGGTGAGAGAATGAAGGTGCCCAGGGAGTGAGAGGTCTAGTGTGACACCAATGAAAAGCCACCTAAGATATCACACTGTGCCTTACAGTTCCAACTTTAACTGTAGAACTGTGACAAAACAATAGGATCTGTTGAAGCCCCACACACTGAATGAATGCTGGCAAACTTTTGCCATTCCTGATACACAAACTAAGTACTGCAACTTGCCAGCAGTAATGCTTGCTCAGAACAAGTCTGGGCACCTTGTTTTTCTCTGTTTAAGATGCATTGTGTAGAGACACTTTATGTGCAATGGGGAGCAATGCTTCCTATCAGACAAGCCTGGCTTTCAGGACTTTGGACTACGTACAGGTTATGTTTCTGGTACAAAAGTGTGAGTGGGGAACTGGGATGGGGACAAACAACTAGGTAGCAGATATTTAAAAACTATCTTAGATTTTAGATTGTTAAGGAATTCTGATTTTGTTTAGGGATTTAAAATTAGAAATTCTCTTAAATCTGATCCTGGAGCTTTGAGCTGGTGATGACATGTGACTTCCCTGTGATACTGCTGAGACTGGATGCTGTGACTGTTGACTATCTGGACTGTGGTGCTGTTTTCAGATTCTGTATACACTTTTTGATGGATGGGTTTTATTTAAGGGCTCAAATTTTTCCTTTGTATGAAGCCTGCCCTGCACAGCAATCAGATTTGAATTATCCCAGTTCAATGGTGAACCTCCCTCACTTATCTTCCTGATTTCCTTCTGCAGCCTAGACCTTTCAGCTCTGTCATGGTGACATGTGAAAAAATTTGGGCTGGATTCTGGCTGTATTCATACGGATTTCTGCAGAAGGGTCTTGCTGAATCACTTTATAAAGATCAGCCTTAAAGTGAGACTAGGACAGGTGTCAAGGCTTTAATCATGGTCAGCTTCTGAAGTTAATGCCCATTTAGGCCCCAAAGGTAGCAGTGTAATTAGTGCTGGTTGGCAGTGACCTCAGAGGATCTGCTCTAATAATGCAAATGCTGATTGCTCCCATTCCCCAGCTTTGGATCTTGCCTTTGGCACAAGTGCTGGTGCAGGCCCAGTTACAGAGCACAGATCACACATCTGACTCAATACAGCATCCAGCCTGCTTCTGGGCCAGAGATAACAGAAATAGTCTACCCTCATTCTGCCCCTGCCATGACCATTGTCTGCCTCTGATTAATGCCACGTGCAGCCTCTGAACTGCTCCATAGATCTGAGCACAAGGCCACTCCAGCTGCATTAGTCTGGTTCAGGCTCCTCACCAAGGCTTACAGAGCGAATATAACCAACCCTTCAAAGGGATCCCCTGCCTTCTGCTTGATGGTGTCTTTTTATGTAATAGCAATATGAAATTAAAGCACATTGAACTTGTGACTGTGACAAAATACATAACTGCAAGATGTTTGCATTTCAGGGCATTTGGGGGAAAGATAAAATCCATTAACCTTACACCAATAGATCTGATTTCTTGACAGCCTTTTCTCTTGTTCATTGCAAACAAAAGCCCCATTGAAGAAATTATAGTAATGGAAGGAATGTTGTCACTTCTTTTCCCTTTAGAAAAACATAGTTTGAGAAGAAGGAGCAATAGCTCAGAGGTAAGAGAGGCTTTGGTTTTTGGTGTCTGCCTGATTCAAGAGTAACAAAGCTGTATTGATGTACTTATATATGTGGTCATCATACACAGAAGAGCTGGCTGGGAATGATCACTGCTGGGCACAGATGGGGACCTTTCATGTTTATTCTAAACTATAACTGTGTCCAGCTGTTTTGTGACTCTGAGCATAAACCAGAGATCCTCCAGAAGGGAGGAGCTCAAGCTGCTCCATGCCAATCTGCAGAATGGAAGCCAGTTTAAGAAGAGACTTTTGAGTCAGGCAGATATGATGACTAGTGCTGTGCCCAAAATGTGCTAAAGTGGTTGTCATCTAGTTTAAGAATCAGGCATGCTGCTCAAACTTATAAGAAATGGATTTAATTACGTGTGATTTTAAGGTTAATAGACAGCATTAGTATAGTGGTTTGGTTGTGTTTGTTCATATATTTACTTGATTGCAGGATTTTTTCTTGATTTTGTTTGTGAGTTTGTTTTGTTTTTCTATTTGTTTGGATTTAGGTTTCCTTCTATCTGTACTGGTAACAAATTGTAGGATTGTGAAGCTAATGCATAAGTGATAGGATAGATGTGCTAAGGAGATAAGGGCCTTGATTGTTGCCCTAAAGCCAGTCAAACGTGTGTCTGTGGCTATCTGCCAGGGAAAAGGCTGTCTTCCACTTAGACTTCTCATGCACTTCCACTTAGACTTCTCATGCACTCTCACTGTGTCATCAGCTTGTCTATATTTTGATTCAACAGCTTGATGCAGGTCCAAAACTGTGGTCTGACACTCATGGAAGCTTGGTTTCTCTGTAGCTTTGTTAGATATCATTCTCTTAAAACTTTGTCATTTTTTTGTCTTTTACCTCTTCTGCAGACTATTTATTGTGTGATTTTGCCCCTTCCTTGATTTTAAGTGTACAGACTTGCTTATATCACATTTCTCATGTGACAAATCCTTCTGGTAGAGAGTCAGCTCAATTGACCTGTAATTACTCTGGAGAGGCCCATGTCTTGACTTGATTCTGCCTTTCAGTCTCTCACTAGATACTGGTGTGAGCATATGGGAATTCAGTTTTGCTGGATTTGGCCTTTTGCTGGTATTCCATTCTGTATCTACCCAATGCTTCATCTTAGGCTAAAAATCTTCAGCTGCTGACTGCTGTCAACAATACAAATACCCCTTTCCCTGAAGATTAAAATATTTTTTGATAGAAAAGACTTGGTGCTCAGACAATGAAAGAAGTTTCCTTAGCACTACATCTTTGGAGATTAGCCAGTGTAGAGGAAAAACCCAGGCCTTATTGGAGGACTAGATGTAAGGCCTTGGTCCTTCAGAATCTCATTGTTTGTAGTATTTGAAACACATTCTCTTTAGAATCAGATGAAGCATCAACCTACATGGAGGGTAGGATGATGGTCAAGGTCCTCTGCGCTCCTGTGTTGATAGGAAGACTGGTGCAAGACTTGGAAGGGAAACTGTACCAGTGAAAGAAGCAGCAGTAGTTAGCACACCTTACTGGGAAGGTGAAGAGGCTGTCCCAAAACCATCCAGGCTGAAGGCATTGTACCTCTTGGCACCCACCCTCCAGGGTGATTTGTAACTGGAGTCTAGCTCTTATGCAGGAGCAAAGAGTGCCTGTGGTAAGTTTGGGGCTCTGGAAGTGGGCAGTGGAATGCAGACCAGTGCCTGACACAGCCAGTCTGAAATCAAGCCTGGGTCTGGCCTTAAGCCCCAGGCAGAAGCATGACTGAGGGAACATCAAGCCCAGGAGCTCGTCCCAGTGCCAGGTGGGAGCCTGGGGACAATGGAGCATCCAGACAGTATCTGTGGTGATACTGTGTCCCCAAGTCTCTGACTGGTTGGGCTGGGGACAGGAGAATCAGATGAGCACCTCTGTGCTCATACACTGGCTCCTGTCAGCTAGATGTGGCTGAAGAGCCACAGGTGGGAAATTTAGGAGGGGAAGCCACATGGGATGAAGCAGGCAAGGCCTTTGTGCCAGCCTGAGGCTAATGCATGAAATTTTGCTGCAGCAGGAAAAGCTGAGCATAACCCTCAGTGACTGACGTGACACATGCTGCAGGGCTGCCCCTGCTCAGTGCCCTTATCCAAAACCTGGCACTGAGCTTGGCATGTGTGTGTGTCTTTTGCTATGGGCATCCCAAGCTTCCCTGACTCTTGGGAAGCTATGCTCAGCTGTACTGAGCTGCTTTGTCACACCTTTAAACCTCTCTTCCACCCTTATGTTCTGCAGGCAAAAATATCCCTCTGCCTCTTTGAGGAGGTATGTTAAGAGGAGAGATGAAAATTTAGTTAACAAATCTTTCACTCTGCGTGTGCCAGTTATGTGGGGGTTTTTCTCAGATGGTCTAAATGATAAATATAACCAGCTAAATTCAGAGTAACCATTTTCAACCTGTGTTTAGTACTGAAGTGGGCTGCTTCTATTTTCAGGCTGAAGAAGAATTTGTGAGCCTGAAATCCTGTCCAAGCTCTTGTAAGTATATCAGTCAGTCTAATAAAAGATTACCTCTTCCTATGGACCTTGCCTCACTTATGTTCCTCAAGCACTGTGACTACAACAACAGTGCTTGCTCATCTTTGCTGCTGCTTCTCTGCCACCTCCAGTGTGCAGCCTGAATGTACATGACAGAAGACAAGGGGAAGCCCATCAAGGTATTTCCTGACTTTACAGTGTTTCATTTGCAAGCTTAAAGACCTTCCTGGAAATACAGTAAAAGATAAGTCGGAAAGGAGCTCTAGAGCTCGCCCAGTCCAGCCTTATTCCATGTCGGACTAATGAATTTTTTGGATGCTCAGCACCATATCCAGTGAAGTTGCCAACACTTCCAAGCATGGAGCTTTCACAACCTCTCTGTACTTCAGTGCTGAACCACTCTTTCAATGTAGATTTTTTCCTTACATCCAACCTACTACTCCTGCCTCTCATTAGTGGTAAAATCTCTAGGGGATACAAAAAAGCTCTTCCTGGGATGGCCTGTGCTTCAGCCTCTCAGCAGTTTTACTGTTCCTTTGCTGGACTTTTTGTCATTGTCTTGCTTGCTCTACAGACTGGACACCATGTTCCAGGCATGTCTAGCCATGCAAAGTATAGGGGAATAAGTTTTCCTCTGTCTGCTGGCTGTGCACTTGCTTGTGTGGCCCAGTATGTGATTAGCTGCCTTCACTGCAAGGCATGGGGCTGGCTGTCATGCAATTTACCAAAAATAATCTTCCAAGTACACTTCTGCAAAGCTGTTACACACTCCACTCATCCCTAGCATGTGCAGCTGGGTGGGGTTAGAGCACCCCAGCTGTAGGCTTCTTCTTTTTGGTCTTCAAGAGGTTTCTATTGGCCAATTCCTCCAGCCTATCAAGGCCTCCCAAACTGTGTTTTTTTTTATCTCCCTACTTTTTGTTAAGCATTTAATTTCCTGTCCTCTTGTGCTTGTTCCTATACAATGCAGACACATTCAAAGACCTGTATTTTCTTGTATTTTTCTTATATTCTTGTATTATAGACTACAGAGGCATGGTGGGATTGGTTTGTAGAAGCAGACTAGTCTGAACTGCACTGGAGATGGTCTTGGAAGGGGAAGGGCCTCTGCTGCCCAGAGCCTTTGGAAGCATTTGCTTGACACGATGCAGACATATGTTCTAGCAGGTGTCACTGTCATATTTTCTAAAAAAATCTCTTTGCCCAGGATTCTTCTCCTGGGAAGCTGAGAGGCCTCAGAGAAAAATGTAAACAATAATTATCTGATTGCTTCTCCTGTGTTTTGCTGCTTTAGAATGTGGTTTGGAGACTGTTTACCAACTGGTCATTGTTTGATTGCGTTCGTGTGTATTGTTTTTACTTAATGATCAATCACTGTCCAGCTGTGTTGGGACTCTGGAAGGAGTCATGGGTTTTCATTATTCTTTCTAGCCTTCTGTCTGTATCTTTTCTTTATTCTTTTAGTATAGTTTTAGCATAGCATTCTTTAATATCATAAATAATAAATTAGCCTTCTGAGAACATGGAGTCAGGTTCATCAATTTCCTTCCTTCAGGGACCCCAGAAACTACCACAAGCAGGAGCAACAGGCCCTCAGGTGTTCATCCTTGCTATCTGCTCATTGAGAGACTCCCTAAGGAGAAAAAAAACTAGAAAATTCCTGCTCTTGAACTATTCAACAAAATAATTTCATATTTGGTTTCTTTTGCTTCACACCTTACCTTGTACTTTACCTCATCTCCTTTCCACATGGATCTTAAAGCTTCAGCTTAAACAAGGACTAAATTAAAAGCTGATTTTTTGTAGAAGATTTCAGACTACCGTGTTCTGCTCAGAGAGGAAACAAAGTGACAGCATCTGGGTATGAACTTCTCCCAACCACAGCTTGAGATTTCCCTTCAGGACCAACCCAGGCTGTATTCTGAATGGGAAAACACAATTAGTCCCCTTCTCTGCTACATACCTAGCCAGCCTAGTGTCACATTTCTAGAATAATAACAGTAGTCTCCATGGGAGGGTTTTATGTCAGTTTAAAGATAAGGAGGAGCAAATATGATCAGTTAAGCAGATTCTCCTCAGCTGCAGCAGTTGCTGCTTATCCTTTATTCAACAGGAGGCAATATGCTTTTTCTCTTGCATGTTTTTATGAGAAAAATTGCGACCTTAGCTCATTTTCATCCCTCCAGCACAAGTCAATCATGGGAATAATTAAATAGTTCTGGAATTAAGTGCTATTTTAGAAAGAGGTAAAAATTGGGTGCCAAGGAGGGAAAATTAAATTTCTTCCTCCCTCTTCTTTGTCATATTTTTGATTGCAGAATAATACAGTTCTGCTATATTAGATAACAGTTTATAAAATTTATTGTGTCTTTCAGTCTGTTTTCCTGGATAGCAGGAGCAATTAGGGTCTGCTCTTGGTCACTGCAGGCTGCTCACCTGGAAATTGGGAAAAGTGGGAGGAGCAGGACATGGTCTGTAACACTGGAGATAGGTGTTTTTTTATTTTATTCTTGAACTCCTACAATCTTTCCAGCCATGCTACAAGTATATTTTCTGCTGTATTCCCTTTTTTAGTCTCTTCTCCAGGCTAAACTGAATTCTTGCACCCATGTAAGTTTTCCTCTCAGTTATGGTTTCAGCTTACTCTCTTCTGGAATTTTCCAGTTGTTTTAAATGTTTCCTGAAGCATGGTGACTGAAAGTGAGCATAACATTTGGCCAAAGCCTCTTCTTTGTTGGGAACACTGACAAAAGTATTCCCAGTTGCTATATGTTGAAAACTGATTTTTCTTTATACCCCAAAATGGCATTTGTCTTGCTCACCACACTGACACTGTTGATTTGTGCTGACCAACCCATCCACCATGTTCCCAAGTTTCTACTGAGTCAGCTGCTGCTGGCCACGGGGAAGCTGCTTATTTCTGCAGATATTGAAATTCATCCAGCTGTTCTGAGAATTTTCCAGTTTATCAAGAGCATTTTCAGTTCCAGTCCTGTCTCTAAGAATATCTGCATCCCCTCTCCATTTCATGTCATCTGCAAATTTAACAAGCATCCTCTGTATTCCATCATCCATAGTGTAAACAAAACTGCTGGGAAAATTAGATACAGATTTAGGATAAATCTCCATAGAGAATTGCTTGTTACTTCTTCCTTTTGGACAGGGAGTCTTTTAAGTACTCTTTGAATGTAGTTGTACAGAGTTCTTGATGTTTTTATTTTGCACTCATGCTAGCCTATTGATCCAGATAATTTTCTTTTTTTTTTGTTTTGCTTACTTAAAACAGTAGTACAAAAGACAATGCCAAATGCCTAAAAATAGGCAACTGCTTCTCCTGCACTGATGCTCTTGAACCATCATAATGGTTGTTGTTCAGCTCCTTGTTTGCCATGTGGAGGCTTAGAGCAAGTTCTTGCTCTCTTCCAGCTCTTGTTTTTTTGTTTGTTTTTGGAAGTTGAAGGTAAAGTTGATGAGCTTTTCTACTAATTTCTTCTCTCTTCTTTTTAAACACAGACCCCAAACTCACAATGTCCTCACAACTGGAAACTCAGCTGTCCACAGCTATCCTCAAAAGAAACTGCTAATCTGTTTAAGACTATTTCAGGTAGTTTTTCGTATATGGTAGACAGATTGTTAATCAGGTTTAGCCAAATTGCCAACACTTTGAGCGCTACCTAATCTGGTAATTCGGGCTATTGGGTTTTCTAATGTTTATTTGGCCTTCTGCCACTGATGTTGCCTGCACCTTTCCAGTGCTAAGTGAGGAAAAAGGAATTATTTGGCATACCATAGAAAGGGACCAGCCTTATGCCCAATGTAAATGAACTGGCAGGAAAAGCTGCACTCACAAGCAGCAAAATTCATGGGAAGACCTAGGGGAAAAAAACAGAGACTGTGTTACCAAGGAATGTGGGCTGAGCTTCACAGGAAGGTGCCTCCAGGTTTGTCTGACTATTTGTACTGCTGTGGATAAGAATCATAGAATCCTTAAAGCTGGAAAAGTACTTTAGGACCGTGAAGTCAAACCATTAACCTAGCACCACTCTGCTCTGCATTAAAACCATATATCCAAATGCCATTTCCATACAGCTTTTGAACACTTTCAGGGATGGTGATTCAACCAGTTCTCCAGGCATCCAATGCCACTGCCTGACCACCCTTTCAGTGAAGAAATTTTTCCTAAAGCGAAACCATCCCTTGTACAGGGGCCATTTCCTCTCATCCTTTCACTTATTACTGGAAGAAGAGCATGACCTTCCTCTTGGTACAATCTCATTTCAGGCAGTTGTAAAGAGCAATAGGGTGCCCTTTGAATCTTCTTTTTCTCCAGGCAGAACAACCCCAGTTCCCTCAGCTCTTCCTCATCACACTAGTGCTCCAGACCCGTCTCAAGGTTCCACTGCCCTCTCTGGACACACTCCAGCACCTCAATGTGTTACTTGTAGGGAGGGGACTGGAACAAACACAGAACTGGAGGTGCAGCCTCACCATGGTGAGTACAGCAGGACTGCCCTGGTTCTGCTGCTCACACTGTTTTTGGCACAGGCCAAGCTGCCACTGGCCTTCTTGGTCATCTGGGTACCTGTTTGCTCATGTCTAGCTGTCAACCAGAGAAGGTAGGAGAAAGCATATTTTTGTAGGCCATAACTGTGTAAAATACTCTGTTCCGGAAGTAGAATAATTTTGTTGTGTGTTGAAGGATTTTGTCATCTAAATTTTTCCATTTTTAAGCTATATTTTATCTTTTCTCCTTCTTTTAAGTGTGTGTTGCAACAATCCATTTCACTATGGAAAGAAACTATCATGCAAGGAGCCTGACTTATCTCTTGGTGCGGAAGAATGGCTTACAGAACAAATCTTAAATTTTACACCTCTAGATGCTTAAATTAAAAGAAATTTTGTAAGCCTTCAGAGAAAATAAAGGGATGATGGTGTTCTGCCAGGAAACAAACTTGTTCCATTATAGTAAGAAATCAATTCCCAGCTGAAAATGAGAAAGCAAGGAAGATTAGAAGATTTTCAAGTAACTTTTCATCCACCATTCCACTGCTTCTACAAAGCCTGAATTTTTCTGCCCTAACAGACATCCTCAGTCACTTGTGACTTGTGTTAGTGCCTCAGCAGATTTTTCTATTCCACTGGAAATACTAAAGTTGAAAGCACTGAAAAGGAAAGAGGAGGGAACTGACAGATTCCATGAGAGTCATCAAAAGAGATGAGTTCGATGTGTAAGAGGTTATGGTTGTAGAACTTGTCAAAGAGGAATGCCTGTTCATATGTTCACACTTGGCTGGTGTAGTTAAAACTGAAGAGTTTAACAAGTTCTTGCATTTCCAGGAGGAGTTCGTGGCAAACCATGAACTGCTACCAAGTGATTTAACAGCAAAATATTAGAGTAGCGTGAAAGCAAGCTGGCTAAAGTAAGGAAACTGAGATCAATGTGTGGGGGGATAGATTACAAGAAAATAAGGATAGGGGTGAGATTACTGTCTGCACTAAGGAGTTGCAGCTGGGCCAATTACCAAAGATTAGGAACAGGCCTGACTTTGACGGACCACACCTGTGACCAGTGAGAGGAAGAGTGCTGTAAGAGTAGCTTGGCTGGTTGAGAAGGGAACTGGAGTCAGTTGGCTACTTGGTGAGGAAGGGAGAGTCAGTGCTCTGAGGAGCTGCCCACAAGAGAACATCAAGAAGGTAGGAAACTTTTGCAATAAGGAGATGACAGTATGGAACTCTTGCGGTAATATGACAACATCCATATAGAAGAAAAGTTAATTTTACGGTCTCTTTCTGGGTGTATTGGTTGTGTGTTCCAGAAAAATGAAAGAGGTTTAAGCAAAATCACCGCTTTCTTCTTTTTGAAGACCCAATTCCCTGTGTTTGCTTAGTTGAGCACTTGTAAGACATATCTGCTACTATGGCCTGGACAAAAACTGAAATTTCATGTAGATGAGAGAAATGTTTGAAAGAATTTGGCACTTTGTCTCTTGCTATGATACTTATAGTTAGGTTTTCATCCTTTGTGAGATGCCAGTGTATTTATGAAGGGCATTTTATAGAGAATTTATCTTTAATGTTTGCTGGACTGTGGCTGCTGACACAGAAAATAGAGATTAGGCTTGACTGAAACAGCCATTCCAAGAGAAGCCCAAGCATGCCAGACACTGTAAATGATCAAGCTAATAAGCAGAGGATTTTAGTCTTGTATACCTCCAACATGCCTCCACTGGATTTTAGAAAATATCACCTGCTGCACAGTTAATGAACTTGCCACAAAAGCTGGCTACTTCCCATCTCAGTCAATATTGTCAAGCAACCTTTCTCCTCTGCCTCTGAGCTGAGAGGCCAGAGTAAAAGGCAGAAGAGATAGGGGGGGAAAGAAGAGGCAGAGTGCAGTATTAGGATAACAACTTGACCTCGTAATTTTTGAAACATTTTTTACCAGGAAACATTTTCCCCAGAAACAATTTGAATCAGTATAACCTTTGTGAGATAGAACAACTCTGGTACAAAACTTGACAGAAAACTGTATCGAAGTAGCAGTGATGTCAATCTTTGTCCTTTGATTAAATGGTTGGACTTTCTACCAGCCTTCGTTTTAAACAAATATATTCACAAAGGAACAAACTGCCTACCTAAAAGGCTTGTTGTGAAAAATTTAATCTTAGGCACAGAGCACTTTGAAGTGAGGCCAGCAGCACTCGAGAAAAGGTTCCCATGGCAGAGGAGCCCAGCACAGGTTGCCTGAGAGACACTCTTCTTTCTCTTGCCCAGATTTATTACTCAGACTTGGCAATGTGTGACTATGAGATTCTAAGTGTAGTATTTTAACTGTTGTATTCCTTAGCTAGGGGTTTTTGGGTTATGCCTATATTATGTCTTTCTGAGCTAACAGTTACTTTTAAGGAATGCAGTGTGTTCCAAGGTCAGCTTCTTTTCTTGACCATTGCTCACACTTTAAAATCAAATGTATCTAATAAACCTCATGGATGTTATAATTTTTTTAAAATTTAATCAGTTGTCTCAAAGAGGATAGCCAATTTCCTCATTTTTTGCTCCTTCTCCCATTATATACAGGTAAGCAAACAAGAACTGTGAATACAAGTATTAAGAGAGATACCTGTACAGAAAGTTGATTTCCAGTCTGCTCAGTGATTTGAACTGACATAATTTCATTCTATAAGCTCCAACACGCTAATGGAGAAAGGAGAAATCAAGGAATTGCGCACCTCTGCACAGGCTGCAAGACTGGAAGAAATATTACTGGGGAAAAAGGTGAATTGCTAATACTTATATTAATTGATTCAGGAGCAGGGTATGCTTTCAGTAACTGCTTTCATTTATTCTTTTAAATTAGGGTCACAAGTGTGTGTCTCTGTGTGTGTTGTTTCATCTAATTTTTCTTCACTGACCAGCAAATTAAACTACATGGCTACAAGACCTGTGTGGTTTTTTTTGTCTTTAGTACATTCCCAGTTCTGTTTCTGGCCCTACTAATGGCATGAGCCCTTGCACATGTCCCTGTGTTCCTACTGTGACTTTATACCTTTTAATTAACTGCATAGCAGCAAATATCTTTCTTCCTGCAATGTCCCCCAGGTTACAAGAGAGTAGCATCATGTGCCATACTTACATTTTCACTTGCTGAAATATCTCTGTATGGTCAGGAGAGAAGGGCAGACAGTGTTTAGGAAAGATGGATGAGTTCTTTCCCAGGTTTTCTCTAATTATGAGTAACACAAACTGACACTGAACATCTGGTTATCTCTGAAGGACTTTGTTAAAAACATTATTTAAGAAAAAACAAAAACCAAAAACCTGCACACAACCTCCTCTTCCCCAAACAAAACCAACCCCTCTAAAACCCCAGCTGTCTAACTTTTGAGCCCTAATGTTAAAATCCTTAAAATGTTTAGGGGGAACAAAAAATCAGCTGTAACCTACTGGTGAATTATTTCTCCGTCTTTCACTTTGATGGTTACCTGTGTGTGATATTTCTTGTCTTATTTACCGAGCAGTTTTCTATTTCTTTTCTTTTGATTTTTTTCACTATGTTGAATTAGAATACTTGAAATATTTTATTTGGGACAAAATCTTTGTTTTTATTCTTGGGCACTTAAGGCAGTGATTTGCATGTAGAACACAACTAAAATATTGTAGCTGAAAATTATACTCTGGTTCAGTACTCTATAATGTGATGGTAATCACGATAGAATTTCTACTTTGGTTCTCTCAGTGATAACTGAGGGGGCAAAAAACTCATTCCTCTATTTTTTTGGGAAATAATTGCACGTTAATATCCAACATTTATAGGCAAGAAAAGGGAAAAGGAGGACAGAAATCACTAAATCCTTGAGGATGAGCGGCTACTTGGGTAAGTGAACTGTGCTGAGAGAATGATGTTGCTATAGTCAAAATCCAATGGATCATATCTAGGTTTTGAAAAAACCCAAATGTGGCAGAATAAGCAAACCTTCTGTTATAGAACAAAAGGTATGATTTTCCTGGAGCCAAACTGAAACAGAAGTCTGTCATCTGGACTGTTAAGCATTTTTTGATAGTCTTCTTCCCTCTCAATTTAGGTCATGAGCTCTTCTGGACTCTCTGCTTATAACACATTACAAGGTAGTATTTGTCAATATTAGCTCATTGCCTTGGTGATGCTACAGAGAAATTAAGCCTTTAAAGTCAGATATGGGCACTCACTCCCTGTTTGACACTGGAGATCTAGTGCTCGCCCTCTGCTTTATTGTTGACAACAGTTTATGTAGGAGCAAGCCACAGCAGAAAATCTGAGACAGCAGCTGCTTACAGAATAAGCAGAACATTGTCTGAATAGACTGTGCTGGATTTCTGAAGTGTCAAACATATTGTCCTTCTCTCTTCTCTCTGGTAGAGCCACAGCAGGTTGTGCCAGGTATACTGGAGAAATGCCACTGAGCAGAGGGTGGTATTTGCCTAAGGCTTCCAGGAGCAATGCTGCACACCCCTTTCCCCTGCCTCTCCTTCCCACGAAATCTCAATTCTGGCGAAAGGAAAACGTATAAGATAAAGGTGTTTTCCCCGCTGGGTGTAGAAGGGGAGCACAGAGGAGATGTCAAGATCTGAGGGCAGACCAATACCTGACTGGCTCTGCCCAGCCCCCTTGGAGCCTCTTCCCATCATGCTCATGACACAGGACCCCATCTCAGTTCATCCTGGACTTCTCAGTCCCTGCCCAATTCCCTATCTCATCCCTTTGTACTCTTTTTTTATTTTTTTACTTCCCTTACTCCAAAACTAAACCCCTCTGTTTCTGACAGCTGCTTAGGCCTGTGCTCTCCATCGACCCAGAGACAATCCTGTGGATTTGCTCTGAGGATTTCTCCCTAGTTATCCACTCTCTTTAGTGATTAGCCTGGGAGTACCTGTGTGATATTGACAATCTGTTGAAATGAAATGAAAGGTAATGATGAACATGGCACAGTTGACAGCATAAGAGCTTTGTCTAGTTTGAGTATCACACTGCTCAGTGGTATTACACGAGAGACTCATGCACACCCTTTGCTTTTGGACAATCCTGAGTCTTCATATTTACTGGCTGTGCTGTGTGCCAGAAAACCGTCCATATTTTTTTTTGTCTGTAGCAAGCCCTTGATCTATTTAAAATTGGAAAAGGCTCTGAATGGCTGAAACTTGCAATAGAAGTTTTTTATTTGAAACCTGCCATAGAGGTTTGGTTTTGGTTTTGGTTTTTTTTAATGTTAACCTTTAGTCTCATCAACAGCTCAGAACTGAATTTTACTGATTCAGGGTCATTAGCTTTCATTAAGGTAAGCAGAAAGGTGACTAACAGTGACCCAGTAATCTATGTGTCTATACTTCTCTACAGAGAGAGAATTCATGGCATGTTACTGTGGGATAGTCAAACTGGCATGAATTTAAGATGGAACAGGGCATAATGTGGAATATTTATAGCTCCTGCACATGCAAGTTTTATCTAGGCTACTCAGAGATTGATTTTTGTGCAATCTTTTATAAATATTTTAGAGATAAAGGGGAAGAATGTGATATTTTGTCTTCTGCCAAAGTGGTGAAAGGGAATAATGATAAACATCCCAGAATTATCTAAAGGAGTTCTTGAGAGATTTGTCAGCTGTTGGCATAAAAAGCCAATGCCCCATAAGACTGTTCAGTTCTGAAGAACAGTCTGTTTCCAGAGAAGTCTGGGCACATGTGCTATCCTGATGTCAACTTGTTAGTTTTGCATGAAAAGCAACAACTGAAATTTGAGTTATTTGCATGCATTACTTACTACTGACAGCCTAAGACTGAATTTTTCCTCTTGCCATGGATCATGTGTACTCCTTTCTATGTGTAGGGAAACCATCCTCAGAGGGTGGGCAGAGGAAAAGGCTTTTCTGCAAGACTGATAAATTTTTCTTTTTAAATAATGTTACTTAGTGGATGTTAAAATGTCTGGTAGAATTTTTGAAATCTGATGATGGAGAGAAAATAAGAATATAGATATGTAGGCAGAGGATTAAGCTGTCCTTTTATGCTATTGTGATATCTAACAATGTGTAGTTTCTTCCCTTGTTCAGTGAACAAGAGGTTTCCTCTTAAGAAAAGAACTGCAATTTTAATAAAAAAGAGAGTGATTGAATCCTGTTAGCTCCTTACAGCGTGTCAGTTCTCTTTTGCATCACTGAGCATTCAAACCTGGAGTCACTTTGCTGTAATTCACTGAACCTCAGTTTCTCTCTGCCGTATTAGAGCAACATTTGACCTCTGGGCACGTGTAACTATCTTCGTTGTATGTCACAACTATTTGTTTACATTTACCTTTGTAAGTGAAAAGATATTTGTGGAGTTGTTCTTCTCTTTTGTTCTAGTCTAGACTGAAGAAATAATTAGAAACATGAAACGGATGAATCAGACTCCAGAAAATAAAAAAGGTGAATGATAGAACACTTTGGAGTTCTAAAGTGCCAGAAGGAAAATCAATCAAATTGCCTCAGCTTTTGAGATTTGTCCTGTTAGTGTGATCAAAATAGTGTGATATTTAATGAAATCAGATGTGTAATATTTCTTATATTTCTTTCACTTCTGGCCTTATCTGAAACCAGTAGGTGTCAGTGGAAGACTGTCTAAAGTGTTAGAGATGTCTCAGGGGATGAAACCCTTTGGCTGGCAGAAACATAGTAGCTGGATTTCATGCCTATGATGAGGAGGTTAAACCCTGAATCATGTGCTTTCAAGTGCCCTTGCTAAGCTGCTTTTCAGCCTTCAGTGTATCAGTCCTGAATGCTGTAGTTATCCATACAATAGTCCAGTCCCTCTTGGAGGTTTGCTCAGTGCTTTGATTCAGTAACAGCACTGAGGTTTACAGTGTATTGATGCATTGCTCAAGAAAGTAGTGTCTTTTGATATGTCTTTTGATCTGTAAGGAATCTGTATTAGGATCTTCAAGTAGGATAAAAACATAAATCTAGAAAGTTGTGGGAGAGTAAAAATAAAAAAAAAGCTGATTTCTGATAAGCTAGGGAATCCTGTGAAATGTCACCAGGATAAAGTATAACTTGTCTGACCACAGCACACCTGCATTTTATGACTTTAGTGAAAACCTGTTCTGAAAGCCATTTTCTTCCAGAGTGTGAGAACATACTGGTTAGTGAATTGTAAAGTGGTAAATAAGGAAATAGCTGTTCATGGGGTGATGTAAAGTTCCTCTTTGAGAGAAGAGAAAGATCCAAATCTTCTTAGTCTTCTTTCTGTGTAGTGTTAGGAACAGTGCTTAAACAGTCAAGCCAGCTGTGGTTGTGGTTTTATGGTTTTTTTTTCTTTGGCAGCTAAACTGGCCCAAATTTCTCCCTAGTGTAACTGCCTTCCCATCAATGAATATATGCCTGAATGCAGCTGCTCTGATTATGTTTGTTTCTACAGCATGGTACAGAATTTGAGTTCCATTGCTTTGCAGTCAACCACTAAAATACCAGTAAAATCAGTCATTGGCTCTGGATTTCCCACAGGACTAATGAATAAAACAAACAGAACTCTCTCAGCCAAGACATATCTGAGGAATAGTTTTGCATAAAATGAGCTAAAAGGCATTTAAACAATGGGTAAAGGTTTTTCCCTTTCTCCTCCTTGTCAGGTACTAATTTCAGAAGCGCAAACTCAGTTAACCTCAAACTTCCCCTCTATGTCTTCCTCAATTACACATTAAGGAATTAAAACTAGCCAAGTCAGAAAGTTGTTAATGTTGCTGTTCTTTTTGTCTTACTGCTGTATTTAGAAGCCCAAGCCAAGAAATTTGGGCTACATAGGCTAACATGTGCTGGCACTATAGGGAACAAAGCTTTACAAACATTGTTCAAATATTGTTTGGGGAGGGAGGTTTGTTTGTTTAGTTTTTTTGGTCTGTTTTGTTGAGTGTTTTTTTTTAATGTAGGATATGTTAATGCAAGCAATTAAAGTGTTCAATCAGTGTTAACCTGAAATGACAACTTTACAATTTTCTCAGAGGAGAAAAGGGAGATATGAGTTTATTTAAACATTGAATAAAGTTTTCTTAATGTTTTCTAAAACATTCTAAATTTTCTAAAATTTTCTTCTCTCTAGGTGACATTTCTTTGAGGCCCTTCCAGGACCAGCCAGTTATTCTGATCCACAGAGTGAGATTGTGCTCTTCTCTTGTTTACAGTGCTTCACACAAAACCCAGGATCTCTGAGAAGCTAGTGGCTGTTGGAGCCCAGGGCAGGGAGCAGCAGGAAGCACGGCCAGGCCCTTTCCCCATGTGAGGCAGTGCATCCCTCAAATTTGGCTCACACTCTTCCTCCAGCCTGCTTCACTTTTCATCAGATCTGTTGGCTCCCACTGGACTGAGTGCTGATACTGCACCACAGACCAGAGGGATGAAGAGGAGTGCTGCCTGCTGCTGACAAGCTGCTTGGAGAGTAGGAAGTTAGGTGTTCTGTGATGTTTAATGCTGAAACATCATCATTACTTGATATAGTGCCTAGTCCTGAATCTGACACCCTGGCACAAAGCTGCTACATATCAAATATGCCTGAATTACTGCAGACTCTGAAAGCCCCTCCCAGCTCTAGGCCATCCCCTCAGTCAACAGGATTTTCCTGACCTGCTCATTGCAGGAGTGAGACAAGCCAGAGAGCAAGGCTGGAATCTCTCACACAGCAGGGAAAGGCCAGTTCCTCCTTTCCATGTTCTCACTCCCTTCACCTGTGCCTTTCCTTCCTCCTTCCTTCCCTTCTGCATCTGCAAAGCCTTGGAGGTATAACCCTGCACCCATCTTTCCTGGCTATTCTCTTCTCCATGGCTTCCCTTGCACATGGACACAGGTGTGGGAGACAGATAAAACAGGATACCACCAGGGGAGAAAGTGCCCTTCACTCCAGTGGTCTGTAAATAAACTATTTGTGCATGCAGTGCCTCTCCTTCTCTAGATGAGGAGCTGGCAAGGGTCTGTAATACAGCTCTGGCTGCAGCAGCATGGACACTGACAGCCTGCAGACGAGCTTGCTGACAAGCTGTGAAAAGCCAAAAAGGTCTTTGCCTCAAATAAGACCCTGGCTGGACAGAAGCATGAGCTGGCCATGCAGGATCTTGTAACGTTACATTATTGACCTGTAGTGAGGTGAATGGGTGAAGTGACAGTGAACTTGGCCTGTAAAATTCTGAAGTGCATTTTTTTCTGGACTCTGCTAAGGGAGTACAACATGTTTATTCTGCTATTTGTGTGCTATTATCTGCTCTTTGTGCTGGGATTCAGTAATTTCTTCCCTGTCTCGGTTCCCTTTGTGTCCAGAGCCTGACTATTTTTGCATAAAGTGCTAGGGGATGTTGGTTGAGGATGACTGTGAAAGGTGAGTGGCACAGCCTGTGTGCCAGCATTCATTTCCTGGTGGAAATAAAGTGTGGGTACAGTGAGTGTGTGTACCCAACCAAATTGTAGACAATGTTGTGGGTGTTTGGCATGGTTAACTCAAGTTTATATGTGTGTCTACCTCCTAAGAGCTCTGTGGACACAGCCTTAGATGACAATTAGCTTTGCACTGCCAGCTCTGTCCTTTAAATTGTGCCTGTACTTTTTTATTTCTGGAAACCTGAAACAGACATGAGAGGAAGAAAAACTGGTCTCTATTTTAGAACAGCTTGAATCTATGAGGTGTAAAGTTCTTGATAAATGGGAAGACATGAACGCACTAGAGACAGTGAAGGAAGAAATAGTGGTTTATGCCATGACGGTGCATATAATGGCCAAGACCCTTAGAAAAATATGGACAAAAAAAAATTCTAAATGTGTCCTAGTAAGATTTCTGAAGAAGTATTGGTGTCCATGTAGGTACAACCATGACAGACCTTTTAGCACTGAGATATTGCCCCTCAGTGGTCTTTATTTTATCCTTACAGACAATATATGCCTAATTTGGGTGCTTCTATGCTCACCACAGTATCTTGCCTCTGCCCCTGCAATGGGAGGTTTGTAGGCTGACCTTTACTTGTCAGATGGTCACCTACAGACATAGGGGATATTTCTGTATTCATGCTATAGTTCTGGGAGTTTGCAAGTAAATATACATTAAACAACAGCATCATTAATGAAGGCAATGGGCAGGAGATCTTTCTCCTTTTTAATCAGCTCAGGTGGGGAGAAATCGATGGGTCGTGCCCCCGCTGCCACTGCTCCCAGGCATGGCATGGAGGAGGAGGGTGATGCAGCTTTGTCCGCTGGTCTGCAGGCAGAGCTGGGGATTCTGTCCTCATGGGAGATTAGCAGATTTTGCTTTTTCGGTCTAACATCTCGGGTCGTCTCTCTAGTTAACATCTTTTCAGGTTAGGGTGAGAAGCAAAAAGGATCCAAGCAGGCACTGGACTATGCTCCCATCCTTAGACATCACCTAGGTCCCCTAGTTCTATGTTGGCTTGTTGTTTTTAGGGGTTTTCCTGGAAAACTGCAAAATTTGGTGCAATGAATTTCTCAACTGCGTACTAGCTCTGATGCCACTCCCATTCTCCTGGTACCTGCAGGGATCTGGTGTCACTCCCTGGCAAGCATCAGGGAGAAAATGGTTAATCACCAACCCTTAACAGGTAATTGAAGAAGAACTATTAACAATGAAGCTAACTTAGCAGCAACTGGTCCAACTTGTTTTAACTCTGCAACCTTAAAAAAAAAAAAAGATAACTTTTTATTCATAACAATTAATTTTAACCTGTTTGTTTCTTAGCCTGGAGGAAAAAAAAGGGTTCTGGGTGGGATTTTTAAGTATTCCAAGTTGGTATCATGTATCCTTGAAATGAATGCTGAAATGCTTAGGGACTTCAAGGAGGGAGAGATAGGACTGTCTCCTGATATCCTTTGAAATCTCATTTCTGGATGCTGAAATAACCAAACATATCTGGAGCTTATTCACTAGTATGTAGGAATGACCATAGCTGTGAACATATTTCAGATGCAGACAGCAAACTCAAGTTTAAATCTAGATTGATTTGTAAGTTTTTGATAGATTCTTGATCTCAAGTAATTGATTTTTAATAAAATGACAAATATTAACATGAATATTTACAGAATGAAGTTGTTACTTGTTTGGTTTTTTTGTGGTTCACTAGGCTGCATCATTATTGGTTCAGCTTTCATAGTCATTGGTGCTGTACAAAGCAAGCAGTGAGAGATATGCTTGTATTGAATACCGTGTAATCCAAGGTACAGAACATGCAGAAATTTGTTCATGTGCCAAAATTTGCATACTGAAGGTGGCCTGTGCAAGGACCACTTAAACTATAAAAGATAGATGCTTGCAAATTTCTACAGGATTAGTGCATTCAGCATTTACAAGCAGCATTCCTTTTCTGCTGGCTGTCGTGCAGTTAGAAATAGCACAAGATTTCAATAAAGGCACTTTAACATGTCCTTGTCATCGGTTATGCTGCTAAGTGTTCCAGCTGTGTGAAGTGAGGAGGTAATTTCATGCAGCTAAAAGTACAGTCAGCATGAGCAGGGGATAATGTGTCACTCCTAATGGTGGACAAACAGCAGTTGTTCATGTAAGGCTTATGTTTGACTAAGCATCTAAAAGGTCAAACATATCTACAAACTTACTGTCTCCTGAAGTTATACCTGTTGACAGGAGATGAAATTAATTAAGTGTACTGTTAATAAAACAGGTGCCAAAAAGTCACAGAAAAGCTGAAAAAAACTGTGAAAAACACAAAGTGAAAATTGCAGGTATAAGTAGAGCCAGTGTTCTTGTTATATGTTTGACTGTCTTTAAATTTGATGACATATTTAAAATAACTGTTATTCCTGCCTAATTTTTCAACCAACCATGTGCACTGCTACCTAACAGTACAAGAAAGAAGTCTGTCACTTGTTTCTAAAGCACTTAGCAAGCTTTTAACATTGGAGAGCTTTGGGAAATGAAGAGGACTCTTGGTTTGTTTAGAAGATTTACTTGGTATCGAGATATTAAAACAGTGAACAGCAGCAGTAAGTAATAAACTCTTCCTCTTTTGTCTCCTTTTTTTGTTTTGTTTTTTTTTTTTTTTTTTTTTTTCCTAGCAAACAGGACAACTTAGGATCCATGTGCCTTATGTAAGGTTCCTGTGTAAGTACTCTGAGATATGCTCCCCCATGGCATGATAACAAATGAAATATGATCCTCTGAAAAAAATCACTTTGGGAAGTACTTCTTTTGTTTTTTTTTAAAAAAATAGATATAAATATTCAGAAGGTCTTTAAATATAAATTGCTGGTTTATAGAGTGGATTTTTTGGGAGGCTGAGCTTGTCTGTACTGTAATGAAAAGAGAAAGTCAGCAGATGGCAATGTTGTATAGGTGTCCCAACAGGAGACAGCCACATCAGCAAGGGAGGGAAACCTCTTATACTCCTTAAGTGGCCATAAGGGAAAATGGAATGGCCCCTGCAGGCCTTGGGAGACTTGGCCCTTCAAGCATACTTCTGCTGAATCCTTGTGTAGGCTTTCTGAATTTGTAACACCATTTGTAACAGTAATTCAACATTTTAAACCCCTCATTGAAAGGGAAAACCCACTATAATTTAAGAACATTCTAATTAAACCACAGCATTGCCATAGTATTTTAAAAACGTTTCATAATGCCATGTAAGTACAACATGTTCTTTGCCATGGAGGTTTTATTTTTAGAAAGATAAGCATGTCTGATGCATTTTCTTTTGCTGGAATGTTAGCAGATCTGTTTAACTGATCTCTTACTGCCTTTTCATGCTCAAACTATGAAAGTCAACTCATCAAACACATTTCTCCAATGCCAAATAAAGGTTATCTCCTTAGATCCCAATGTGGTTCAGGCATACAGCAAACTAGTTTATACATGAGTTACCTTCACTAGCTCTAATCCCATATGACTGGAAATCTTCCCTTTGGCTCTGACAAGTTTCAGGTTAGGCCTGCTGTGCTTTGCCTTCTAGAAAGTGGAAAGGTATGGGATATAATTCCTTATTTTGTTCTTATTTTCCTTTTCCTAAATGGCTGTGGAGAGCTATTAGAGCACTTTGATCTAAATATGTAAATCAAGGCTGCAAAATCTCCTCCTTCCAACTGTACTGAAGGCACTGGAAGGAGGTGAAACCCTGTGGAAGATAACCCTGACATATGAAATTCATGGAACAGCTCAGCAGCAGGAACTTGGAAAGACTCCTGTAAAATATAGGAACTAACAGATGTCTTGAGAGAAGTGAGTAATAGTTTGAATAAAACAATTTTAGGTTCTGCTGCAGACTCTGAAGCTCTATGTTAGCAGCCAAAAAAGCAGGCATCATTTCAGATATAGGTGAAATGTGAAGTACAAAGCTCATTGCATTCAGAGCTTTGTCTAGCAGCCCAATCTAAAAGCCAGAAATGGATACTGAAAGACAAAATCAAGTCATTTGTAGCATAGTAGTGGCTGTAGCAAAAAACGGTGCTGTGAACACCCTTCCTTGTTTACATGGTAAGACCTGGTTTTACTGTCTGTTCAGTTTTCCTCTGAGGTAAAAAAAAGGTAACAAAACTGGCCAGAAGAGAGGCTCTGTGTCAGACTCAAAGACATACATAACTTGAGATATAGTGCTAAATTAAAACTCCTGTCACACAGAGACTACTTACTATAATTTATGTCAAGGTTAATGGAGTAAAAAAATTGGAGTATTTTAAACGCTGATCAGACATGTTGTCAATTAGTATTGCTGCAGATTTTTTGGTATATACCGAAAAGTATTTCAGTGTTTCTCACCATTTATGTCTTTTTTTACAGGAAGTTGAAGGAAATAGCGCAGAAATTTTAAATAAAGTGAAAATCACTCAGGAAAATCAAAGGTGAGTATGAAATGTTCAAATATCTATGCCAGTGTGGTTGCACAGAAAGTGTTAGAGTGATGGAAATTCCAGTCACAGCAGCTTTGGGCCAAATTAAGACAAATCAGTTACTGATAGTAGATGTATTCAAGGTTTTTTTTTTTTTTTTGCAGAACATACACAGTAGCAGCTGGGAGTCATAATCAGATACTATAGATTTGACTTCAGTGTGGCTCAGAGTATTAAATAATAAAAATTATGCACAGAGTTTAATTAAAAATTCTGACTGCTTCAATTTCTTATTTACAGAATAGCAATAGTCAAAGTTGGAAGGGACCCAGAAGGATTATCAAAGTCTAACTCTTGGCCCTGCACAGGACAGCCCCAAGAATGACACCATGTGTCCCAGAGCATTGTTCCAACACTTCTCCAACTCTGTCAGGCTTGGTGGTATGACCACACAGGTACACAACAGACACATATGATACTTAAAGACTTATAAGGTTTCTGAAAGCATCCTGCTGATGGCTTTTACACCCAAAATGGAGATGTTCAAGCCCTTGTCTGTTCTGACATTGCTCACTAGTGACAGTTTTGGTAGCTTCTTTGTGCAGTACAATTTTTTTTATAATGGTAACTAGCTTGAGATTCTTAAACTTCTTTGACATAAACATTTCTTTATTTGAAAGGGGTATATTATAGAATCATCTCAAGCATTTGAAGTAACATATTTTAAGAAGCTAAATCATGCATGTTTGATTATTGATGCTGCCTGTCAGAAGTAAGTATTGAATATATTTGTTTCTGTGGTGCTTTCAGTATTTGTTTTCGCACAAGACTCTTTATTTCTGCCATGTTTTTAGTCTTCCAAAGCTCTGTGTATTCCAAAGCTTTGGATGAGGAGCTATCTAGCCTCTAAAGCATGATGGAAGAGAGGCTATCCCTTCTTATTTATCCACTGTCAAGGTCATGAAATGCATGTACTTACACAGCTGTTTTTTCAGCATATTTAACATAGCTTCAGATTGATTGGTTGCAAGTTTGTAGTGCTGCTTAGAGATTTTTCTTACCTGAAGTACAATTTTACAGAAACTGAGCCAATGTCAGCCAGAACTAAGGCTTTATATGAGTGAAAAAATATATCCATAAAGTATTTGAAGTGTCTAGTTTGTTGTCCACAAGTATTTTTGTACCTACAGTTTACCAGTATAAGAAATCACTGCATCCAGGCAAATCAGGTGGTGGCAGGCTGCAGTAAATTTCATTCCTCAGTTTGCTGCATGCCTAATTTATTTGTTTATATCTGCATGAGTAATGCAAATGATTTTATCTATCAGCTGGAGGTGGACATCATAAGTTAATAAAAGGCCTGAGGACACACAGAAAGGCTCACTGACCTGAGTGCATTTTGGGTCAGCATTTCAGGGTTTCAAACATTGGGCAGCCATTATGCAGTTGTCTTCTTTGGTTGCAACACAGCACTAAGAGAAAGGGTTCTCAGATTTAGATGGCAGGTGGTGTTTTGTGCCATAGGGACCCCAAATGGTTGCTGCAGTTTCCTGTTGTGTCTGTGACCTATACACTTCCATGTACCATTATGACGTTCTTGGTAAGAGTTCAAAATTGTAGTTACATACTCCAAAGAATTCGAACCTTTAATATAGAAAAGAATAACACTATTTTCATCTTATTGCCAGCATCTTATTGCTTGCAGAAATTTTTACCTTTAAATTTTATTAGGGAAGTAAGATAAGAATTTATTTTCAAAGAAGCTATGAATCTTAGCAAAAAAGAATCTGTACTCAGATCTTGTGAAATATAATAATTTTGATTAAATTATTTTTTTAAGCTTAAGATAGAAAGTCAATTCTACTAGTCTATGAAATCTTAAGACTAAGCTTCTGTTAATTTTCCATTTCTGGCTCTTGATTGATAATTGTGTTAGATTTCATAAGGTGGTTTGTACAGTTATGGTGCACTTGTGTTGTTGGAGGGTGGCAGTGCAAATAGCTCTCAATTCAGGATCTGTTCTCTATTAATCTAAGACCACTAACACAATTTCATGAACATGCAGAGTAACCACTTTAGGGTATGAAGTTATTTTATATCATGTTATGATTTCCTGGATGGATGCATTTATTAGGCTTAATGAGGGGGAGGGGAGGAATTGAAGAAGAAAAGCAGTAAAGCAAAGAATGAAATCTAAATGAACAGTCTCCCCACAAACAGCAGAGTTACGCTTACTAGTACGCTTACTAGTACGCTTACTAGTACGCTTACTAGTACGCTTACTAGTACGCTTACTAGTACGCTTACTAGTACGCTTACTAGTACGCTTACTAGTACGCTTACTAGTACGCTTACTAGTACGCTTACTAGTACGCTTACTAGTACGCTTACTAGTACGCTTACTAGTACGCTTACTAGTACGCTTACTAGTACGCTTACTAGTACGCTTACTAGTACGCTTACTAGTACGCTTACTAGTACGCTTACTAGTACGCTTACTAGTACGCTTACTAGTACGCTTACTAGTACGCTTACTAGTACGCTTACTAGTACGCTTACTAGTACGCTTACTAGTACGCTTACTAGTACGCTTACTAGTACGCTTACTAGTACGCTTACTAGTACGCTTACTAGTACGCTTACTAGTACGCTTACTAGTACGCTTACTAGTACGCTTACTAGTCAATTATTTCTTCACTTCCTGCTTAAATTTGCAAGGATTTCTTTGCCAGAGTGTAGCACTAATAGATCTAGAAAGTTAAAGATGATCACAAAATTATGTGCAAAATTAATAAGTGTTTCTGATAGTTATATTCCCTTCAGAAACTGAACATAAATCAGTGTAGCTGAAATGTTAGAGATTATATAAGGGACCTGTATGAATAGAAGAGTTCTTTGCTCTTTCCCTTCAAAAGGTATTGATGAATTATGTCCTAAGAACATGAGCAATAGAAGAGGTACAAACAAGGTTATAAAGCATGATCACACTTGCATCTGCTTCTAAATTGCAGAAGTGTTCATGAATCTACTTTCTGCTATTTCTTTGATTTTGAATTGAGAGTTGCATGATCTGCAGCTCAGGTATGGGGCTTAATGGATAAATGTCAATGTCATTTGACAGACAAAACTTGGACAAAAATAAAACTTGGCTCTTTCTGAGAGGATAATAGAATATATGTTGTTAAAAATTAAAATTTGAGAACATTATAAACAGGAAATAATTGGTCAGCCAAAAGGCTATTAGAAATAAAACATAAAAGTAATTAGTAGTAGGTATAGTGGAATACAAGGTTAATTAGTCTCATTTGTATGATGTTAATAATTGAATGTAATCAGCCCTGGGATACTTACAGAAGCACTCTCACTAAATATTTTGAAAAATGTAACAGAAGAATTTTTACATTTTTCTTGAAGCAGAGCTTATGTATAAACCTTTTAAAGTAGCACACTGTCTTGGGATATTTGCATAATAAGATGCTTTGTAAAATGAATGTCCAAAATTCTGCTCTCCCCCACAATGTTAGGAATCATATTTCTAGAACTGACATTACTCTCTTTCTCCAGGACAGATCAAGAAAACCAAAACATTAATGGTACCATGAGATATCTGAATCAAAGTCTGTCTTGAGGCATAATTAATGGAAGGTGTCTAATTATCTGAAGTCAAAACTGTATCATCCTTTGCCCTTTATGCACACAAGATAACATAGATGACATTTAATTAGAGGCAAAACATGGATTAATACTTACTTAATAGCTTTGGTAGGAGCTTTTCTCAGGTATAAAGATTGTCCGGTGAATTGGGCAAATATTTAGCATGTGCCTGTAGCCAGATAAACAATTTGCAGCAAACAATTTGGTTAGCCGGTTTCTACTGTTTCTGCAGACCTAACAGCTATCTTTGAAAATAGTTTTTAATTTTAGTTCTCATTTAAGAAATTAAAACTGTTTGAAATACAAAATATTGAACACTATTTTTTACCTCTAAATGGATGAGGTCATAATGTTTTTATTTGTTTTCCTGGTTAGAGGATTGTATCCACAGGTGCAGTGAAAATAGTCATATCTATTTTGGACTTAGCTTTCTGTTCTAATTTAGATTGGTCAGCTGTCTCACTATTTTGTAGAAATATTTGTTGTCAGTTCTTAACAGCTCTATTTGATCCATGCCTAAGTCATTGCAGGAAAGCAAGTTATGCTGTGGAAATGGTGCCCACACTCTGCATTATAAAATTTTATGGGGCAGTGCCACAGATGTAAACCATTTTTACTTTCAGTATATAATACTGTACCTAGAAAAGGTCTCTCTTATTTAGAAAGGTGTAGGGGGGGATGCATTCTACAGCTGCTGCATCAAGGCAGGTAGCTTTTTGTCCAGATCCATTCCAACAAATTTCAGTCATCTAGCAAGATGTTAGGGAATATAAACCATCCTCTGGAAATTAATCTTTCTCCCTTTACAAGTAACTTTGAATGCCTGAAATTAGATGAACTGGTCTTAGTTCCTTTTCTATGGCTCAGAGTGGGAAGACCCCTGCGTGCTGCCTGTGTTTACATTGGAATATTGACTGTCACAGGCTTAGATCTCAGATTTTCGTCAGTGTTTGTGTTGGTTGTATGCTGTATTTCCTTTTAGAAAGATGTGGGAGCTAGTAGGAGGAGTTTTGTTACCTGACAAAGAAAAAATTAATTTCTGGGAGTCTGAGAAGAAAATAAATAGAGAAAAATACTCAGCACTTCAAATATAGTCCTAATTTCTTGAGGGTGTGCCAATGGAATCCATGTTGAAAAAAAATGCTATTAAACCCCATAATCATGTATTATAATGAAATGTCAAAATCATAAATGTGTTTTCATTTTTACATATGCTTTTGTGGATATCTATATTGTCTGCATAATGAGGTATTGTTATATAACATTTTAGAAAATGTCTAGTGCTAATAATCATTATATAAAACAGCTGCATTATTCCGTACAGTATTCAGTAGACATTTCCCTCTTTCCGTCATGGTTCCTTTCCATATTGGAGCATCAGCTAGTAGTTGTAGTCTCAGGAGAGAACTCCCATGTGGAAGTTATTTAAGTACATCAAAGATGCATCTGCATATAGGATCTGGTTACTAGTCTTGGATCATGCCTTGAACTATGTTGGTGCATACTGGCATATGAATGTTGATTGTGTGAGTCTTTTCCTGGCCCCCAAATTTTGACTTTTGTTTTATGAAATCTTACTGTAGCTGCAATTGGTTGGTTTTTTTTTGGTTTTTTTTTTTAAGCATAAGATGGGCTCAGCTCAAGTGGAAGCATCTGCTTGATTTTGTAGAAAGCCTGAAAAAACAGGTCAAAGAAAAGAAGTAGCCCTTTCAGCTGGAAGGGATGTTGTTTAATACCTGTAATTAAATCTCTGAAGCCTGTAATTAAATACCTGTAATTAAACCTATGAATAGTGGTTGTTTATGAAGGAGTGTGAAGGAAAAGTAGGAAGAAAATGGGTCATACCAACTACACAGTTATCCATGCTAAAGGAACATATTTTTTTCCCATGCACAATCAACCTGTGGAAAATTGAGTATTTTTTCTTAAATTTATTAAGTAATCAAATGGAAGGCAGACATGGAAACAGTCACACTTTGTAGCAAACAAGACAAACCCAGGGATGTCAATGTATCAAATAGAAATATTTGCATTCACTGGAGGAACATTCATTCCGTGAGACTCATAGACTGTAAATCCCTGTTTAAGTAAAATGCATGGTCTATTGCTGGCAACCTGGGATACATCTTATTGACAAAATGAAACCAAAAACCCAACCAAACGCCATAAGACAAACAAGAAATATCAAACCCACCATTTCCCAACAGCTAAAATGCCTACCCCAAAATCACAACTCAGGGGTCTTCAAATTGCTTAAAGTTGTTTCTTATTTTCTTGGGGTTTTTTTTGTTTGTTTGGTTTGGATTTTTTGTTTTATTGTTTGCTTTCATTTTAATGGGTTTCTTTTTTTTTGTTTGGTTTCTTTTTTGTTTAGTTACTTTGGAGTTTTTTGGGGGTTTTGTTTTATGGGTTTCTTTGTTTTATTTTTTTTGTTTTGTTAAGTGTCTACTTTTTTGTTTGATCAAGTTTCATGAAAATGTTGTCACTGTAGTAGGTGACATTGCAAGACATCAAGTTAAAGAAGTTACATCATAGAGCTGAGTTCTTAGGGTTTTGACTTGTTTTGGGTTCAGGTCCTTCAAAATTGGTAACTGCTAATAGTAAAATATCCTTGGTCTTCCTCTACATTCTTTTTGGCTAAAGCCACTGTCTGAGATGAAGCCTAAATTCTGCAGTGGTACCTGTGGTGTCTCAGCACTGATGTGTGTCACTTGCACAGGGCTCCCATGGGATCTACCACTGAGCCACTGCTTTACACACAGACATCTCTGATCATGAATCCTGCTTGTCCTAGAAGATGTCTCTTAAAATATTATTTTAAATTTTATTTTAGACCTATGGGCCCTTTATCCTGTCTTCTGAGGAAAAGTACAAGAACAGAGATTATTAGGAGAATTAACAGTGTCTCGTAAATTCTAGTGAATGACTTTTTCTTTGGATCTGCCATCCATGGTGCTAGAGAGAATTTAGACAAGTCATTATGAAAAAGGAAGAGAGAAACACAGTGGTATTATCTGAGTTGCTGTCCAAGTATTATTTCCATGAGTTGCTATCTAAGATGGCACTTGTCTGTGGAAATCTGCTGTAGAATGACATTTTTAGGAAGAAGTGAGAAGGATAGGTTTTTTTTATGGGTAACAAGGGCAGTCAGAGTTATAACAGTTACGGCTGAAAACAGGAAAAGGCTTGAAAGTAAGCCATAATCCCTCAGTAATGTCTAATATGTGAAGTAGGAAGGGAATATCCTATAGCAACATATGGTGCTGCTTGCTGCTGGAGATAGCATTTTCCACAGAGTGCTTTCTGAATTTGGGCCCATGGTGTCAGTTCCCATGTCTAGTTTAGAGATGGAAAATAGAGAGCTACTGCAATTTGTGACTGCCCTGGAATGTATTCTGTGAAAGTAATTTAAAATATATATGCAAATTTTAAAATTTTTTAAAGCATTTTGGGTCATTTCAGTAAAGTCAGGACAGAAGAAAATAAGTTATTTCAACTTTTCAAGGACAATGTATGCATTCACTTCATAATATAAAACAGTCACTACCCGAGTCTGATCTATACTGCTGTACAAGTACTGATTAGTATTCTGTGAACACAAATGTGTGTTTTGAATGCACTAATTATTAGAGCATATTTTTAATAATTCTCTTCTTGTAACTCTCAATTTATCTTTATTGCATTTATGAAATAAATGCAATAGCAGCTCCCAGAAGGTGAATGTAATATTATTTTGTGCTCACCTCTCATCAGAGGTTCTGCCAGAAGTTTACAAACATCAATTAAGTTTCACCATGCTGCCATCTGGGAAATAACTCTTCTTACACCCATGTTACAGATGGATAAACAAACAGGAGCTAAATAACTTGGCCACGATCATGTTGCCTACTGGGAATAGAGATTTCACACTGTCTCCCAGTCCCTCACTCTGGTCTAACCAGTAAGCATGCTGCCACACAGTTTAGTTAAATTTTGGACTGTTTTTAAGGAACTAAGTTGCTGGTTTTTTTCTTCTGAATCATCCAAAACTCGCCAACATTTTATTTTAATAAATAATACTCATGCCAATATTTATAGTTAAATCTAATGTTTATCTTTTGTTGGGTCTAAGATTAGTGTATGCTGCTAACACAGGATGATACCAAACAAAGGCAAATAAATTTTTGTGGTTCCTTTTAAAAAAGAATTTCCACTGACAGCTGTGGATGTGGGTTGTGGAAATAGGATATAAGATGAAACACACAGGACAAGAGGAGCAGGACGTGCCAGCAGATGACCAGTGCAGAGTTCAGCAAAGAGTAACTCAGGCAAAGGAAAGGTGGGGATATCCATATGTGGTGAATTGTGATGTTGTTGGTTAAGCAAGAAGAGCAGTGTGTTACCCTTTAGGCAGTGTTTGGGGTCATAGGATGATTGCAGGGTTAAGAGGTCCTATATGAATGCCATGTTGAGCCCTGTAAACCAGCTTCTGACCATCAATCAGCTGTCCCCGCCTCTTGAATCCTGAGAGACAGCAATGGCTTTTGGGTCAGTTTCTCACACTTGTATTTTAAATCGATCACTTCAATTCCTCCGTTAATTTATTTTTTCCTTGCACAGAATCCTTTCCCTTTTCTAATGGTTGGTTGATAAGGCATGCAAAAGGGATGAGATTTTTTTTTTCTATTGTGTATTCTTCCTGTTATTGTTGGTAACCCCTTTGAACCTAATAGAGATGTATCTAATTGTGAGCAGAAATACAAAGCTTCTAGTTATTAAAATTGTTCTCTTCCCATTTCAGCTCTAGGTAATTAAAATTTTTGGGTAGGGGTGGGATTTAAAGGTCATTTCAGTTCTCCCTTATGCGTGCTATTAATTATGAAGGCATAAGAACAACTACTACAATATTTGCTCTACAACATTAGAGGATATACTTCTATGTGAAAAATGGGTGGTTACTGTTAGACTGCTGGATTTACTTTTCCTGGAGAGAAGGTGGTGCCAAAGAAAACTTTGTATGTTACTGTAGTGAAAACTTCCAAATTTTAGGGACATTCTCACAGAAAGAAGCCATCCTTTCTAACCTATGAGATTTAGGAATGTCAACTGGTTCTTTCTGATTTTGGCACTGAGATGGATGGCCATTTGAACAGATGGGTAGATACGCTATGATAATTCTCTTTGTAATAAACTTATTTGTTATTTAAAAACCTGTCTGATTACACCTCAAGTGTCAGCTTAGGGAGCAGTCAGGGAAGTGCTGGTATGATTACCCTGAAGTGAGTAGTTATTCTTATATCTGTTCCCAAGTGAAATCAAATCATATGGTGCATACATTAACCCCAACAGGGTGACTCTAGAAAGTATGATTGAGGTTACCTGTGTCTAAAGAATACAGGTTAATAACATAAAGAAGATCTGCATAAGGATTTGATTCTGCCCAGACAGGCCTTTTTCTTCATAAGGGGCTACGAGTCTGCCAAGCACCACAGAATTCATAGCTTGCCATTTGGACAAGTGGTAATAATCACTTTTAATCATGCAGGGAATACAAGAGTTTCCCAAGCAGATGTGAGCAGCCAGAGGGTGGGAAATCATAGGACATCTTTGAAGGGAGAAGTGATGGGAAGATTTGCATGAGAAGATCTGAAGTGTTGAGGAGAAGCAGAAAGTAGAGAATCCCAAGTCAAATACTCTTCTTTTTAAAAGTTTTACATCCTCTAATTGTGCCAAGCAACTAGATCCTGGGGCCTGAGCTATGAATGTCTAACAGTGTGAACCTTTGGAGCTGAGAGAAGTAGGAAGCTTTCATTGCATATTTAATTTATTTATATATATATTTAGTAAAATATTTAATTTGCATCTATTTAGCTTCTGTCAGTAAAGTATTTATTTTACGTTTACCTGAATTTTGATTGAGTTCAGGTTGATTTCAGGATGCTGGCAAATGTCAAGATCACTTATGTGGTTTGGGGAGGGAATTTCAAACTTGACTGTAGGAATTGAATTTTTTTATACTGTGCAGTAAATTTATTGGTTTTCATTTCCAAAAGTAATCTCAGCATCTGCCCAGGTGCATAGGACAGTTTGCAAGATGATGATAGAGGGCTGTGTGAAAGAATTTTCTTTTGGCTAATGGTGTAAATTAAGAACAGAATAGCGTGATCCTCAAAAAAGTAGTTTGGATCCAACATTTAATCTAGAAAAATTTTACAAGATTGAGTAGGCAACCCTTACTCATGTTTCTCAAAAATGTCCCCGCCTCCCCACCCAAAAAAAACCAAAACCCCAAAAAGGCTTTTATGCTTTGAAAGCATAAAAGTATTCATAGCATCAGCCACAGAGGAGAAGCTAAACAAGGGCCTTTTGATTAAGGTAAGAATGGAGGAGTAAACGAACTGAAGTATATTAAATGAAGCATTAAAAGGCAAAAAAACCTGCTCTGGTGCATTCAAGAAACCAAAAATCTGTCCCAGACCTGGAAGTCGATTAGTCAAAGAGATTTTCTACCCCTGAATGTGGAAGGTTTTGGTAGACATCTCCACAGGACCCTTAAAATAGAACATTTCTCTCCTTAAGTCCCAAGAGAGCAGGCTTTCTAATTGGGTTTTAAAATATTCTGTTGCAACTTTTACAAACAGATATTTCTCTTTGATGGTAGAATTGCTATTTTCTTCTCATGTGTATTTTTCTCCTGCGCTCTGAAAATCAACTAAAAATGCAATGTAAATATTATTTCAGTTCGATTAATGAAATGAGAAATTATATTAAAAAAGAATGATCTTTAAAGCCAGAATTATTCTCATAGTGATAAAGATGACACAGGCTTAAACAGTCATTTTCTTCTTTACCCTGTTTTATTCTGATATGTCAAACTATCCTTAGTCCAGCAAGCTGAAACTTGCAAAGTTTTTTAATATAAATGATTAGTTGGGTGCTTGCATCACAGAAACATAGAACTGGAAGAGTGATCTTGAAAATTACCCGAGTCCCAACACCAGTTTAGCTGGTTCTTAAAATCTTTAAAATGTAGAGGGTAAAGTAGATTCTCACTCTCTGTAGCTTGTCTCTTGTGCTTCAATTCCTGTTAGCTAAAAGTTTTCTCTTTTAGAAAATCTTTGTAGGTGCACATCTGGCTGACTTTTCCTTGCAGTCTGGGAAAGGAGAATTACCATTTAATGAGATTTCAGCCGTGCAGTTTGATGGAAGGAAGAAGTCTGTGTCCTTCACTAAGTGAAACATCTTTCAAATAAAGAAAAGAACCAAGGCTTCTGAATACTCATGTGAACACTTTGTCTTCAATAAAAGCAGAGCTTGTTCAGTGGCCAAATTCTCACCACTGTGCAAGCAGTACTAGGATTTACTTCACAAGTTTTGTATTATGGGCCAAATAATGCAGAGGTAAGTCTGTTTATTGCCAGATTGTATGTTTTAACAGGTAAACACAGAGAAATGTAAAAAAACCACCTGCTTCCAAAGGGATGAATCCTGTGGGGGAGGGTTTTGGCATGAGGAAGACTTTGTCAGCAGAATTAATTTGAAACTGGAGGAAGTCTCCTTCAGTGGCTCATTATGTAGAATTACTTGTACTCATTTTGTAACTATCTAGGAAGGGGTTTTCTTTTTTGCTTTAATTTTAGATGCTGCTTACCCTTAGGCATGTCTATACAGTGTCATGGATGGTTTTTCAGGTCTGCAGTTCACATGGTTTGGTTCATATCTCAGGTAATGTTCAGGATTGCAAATTACCATCAGCTGGGAAAAAACAAGGCTCACTATTCTTTACTACCTTAATGCAAACAATCTCTACTTAGATTTTTACAGTGTCTGTCTTGTACTAGGGAGCTACTTTATTGTAGACTTCAAATGAACAAGTAATTCCCTCTTATTAACTGCCAGGAATGGGATACTTACCTCAATTCACTCCAAAACTTGGACATAACATACAATCATAGTGTGGCATGCATTTCTTCTATGTTGTTTGTCTAGTTAATTAAGACATTATCCAAAGCAATTAAATTATTTAATCTAGAACAGTGGGTATATTTAATCTCTTTTACTCTTTTCCAATAAATGAAGTGCAAGAAGCAGGTAGTAGTAGCAGTAAGATATTGTAATTATCATTTAGTTCTGTTAATAAAAAAAGAACCCAAACATGATTAAATTAGTCAGTAACTGAAGTGAATTCAGAAAAAAAAACATTTAAAAATGCCTGTTTATGCAGTGAGAAAACTAGTTGCTAAGTTACCACAAACTGTTTGATGATGTGAACAAAGTGATGCAATTGTTAATGCCCTCATTGCGTCACCTAACGCAATGTCCATTCTAGTATTTAATCTCCATCATCCTTATCTCTTTGCTTGTTTTCCTAAAGCACTGTGTTTTGGGCCAATGTCTTCAGCAGGAAATGCTAGGTAGCCCTGTGAACTACTCCTATGTTTTCTTTAGGAATGTACAGAATAGAACCAGTTGAGGACTTCGTGACATGAAGATAACAGGTGAGAGCGGTCTGGACATTTCAGGACCTGTAGGTGGGCATAGACAGGATTGGTGTTCTGCCCTTGGGCTGGGTGGGGGAGCAGCTAGTGGTATTTTGGAAAAGGTTGAGTGTATTACAATAGGTAACACAGCTTTTGTGAAGCTATGGCAAAAAGCACGGTGTGATGGGACTTTTGGGGTCTGTGAGTTGTCTCCTCCCAGTTTGTCCTCCCACTCTTTGAGGTTTAAACATCTACAGCCCATCCTGATATCTGCAAACAAATCTTTCTCCATTCTCAGACCTGTTTGCTCTGCTGCTCCTCCCTGTTTCAGGGTTCACACAGGTGTTCTACTTTGCTGCCTGCTTGCTGAGGCTCTTAGATGGCATTTTGCCTTGTTCTCTCTCACAAGTTCCCTTCAGAGAAGGTGCAGCTGTGTAAGATAAAAGGGCACCAGAACCTGGGGAAGTTGGTAATGCAGAAGATTTGCATATTTACTATCAGTGTTTTTCTAGTATTAGGTCTGCATAACATTTAAGGTTGTAATAATATGGCAGATCTGGTTAACAGACATATCCAAGCTGGAGATGAACTTTGTTCAGCAGGTGTGCTAATACCACAAAAACAAAACGAGGCAAATGTGCAGTTTCCAAGTGTAAGGTGCACTAATGAGAACATCCATAGCTTGCTGATGCAAGGTAAGTTCAAAGTAGAAAGCTGGTTTTTGGAAGAGGTAGGCTTTTTTATAGAACAGGTACGCTTGCATGCTTTACAGGTTTAAAAAGAGTATTCATACATAAGCCTGTGTTTCTTACTTTTCTGAGATGAAGATAGAAGTGGCGAAACAAATGAATATTTAAGTAAGGATCAAAAAATGATAAAATCTACTTATTTCTCCCATTTAACAAATGATGAGACGAGAGAAAATAGACTCAAGTTTTACAAAGATTTAGATTGGATATTAGGAAACGTTTCCTCACCAAAGGGTTATCAAGCGTTGGGATGGGCTGCTCACAAAAGTGGTTGAATCGGCATCCCTAGAGGTACTTAAAAGACATATAAATGTAGTGCTTAGGGACACAGTTTAGTGTTGGACTTTACAAGCTAGGGGTTGGACTCAATGGTCTTAAAGGCCTTTTCCAACCTGAGTGATTCTGTGATTATTCAGGTGTCAAAGAATCACTAAGGTTTTAATTAAGGATGCTATAAAGGTAATGGAAAGAAATGTTAGGAAAGGAAAATGTGCAGTTAAGGCATGATGTTCTTCAGTCTAGATTACAGGACATGGGGAGGTAGAAAATAGGGTAAGTGGAACAATAAACTAGAAAACTTTGTTGCAGGGATGTCAGAAGCTGCTTGCAAAAAACAGGCAAATCTGGTTTTTCTCTTTGGGGTTTTATTAAGTGCTGTGGATCTTTCTGAGATGGTGTGGGGAGGTGGGGCTGTGTATTTCAGAGTTACCTGTGTTGTACCTGGTGTGATGGGCGGGGGTTCCAACCCACTTGGGCTGCCTTGTAGCTCTGTACTGGAGTTCTGTAAGGGTAGGTGTTTCAAGAAGAGATATTTCCAGTATATCCTCCTGTTACTTTGTTTTAAAAGACAGCAACTTCTGTCTTCCTTCAGCTAAGGGGCAGGGGTGTGCCTGTGAAGGAAGTCTTTACTGCCCGCAGTCTATTGCTCATGGCTTGTTAGTAGCATTCCTAGAGGACAGCCTTTTTTGGATTTCTGCCTGTGCCTGCCATGTCTGATCTATCTTACTGAGTTCCTTGGTGTTTCTTTGTCTGCCATGAGCTGTCTGAATCATCTGACTTCCAGCAGCAGCTGAGCTGTCCCATTTCCCTCTGGGCAGCTGAGTGATGTCCTGTGAGATGCCAAACACTCCAGAGCCTCCCAAGGCAGCCTCACAGCTCTACTCAGAGCTGTTTACAGTGGAGCAGGTAATACATTTTTAAGAAGTGTTTCAAGGTAAAGTTATGAATAATGTTGAGTAGAATTGGACCTTTAGGAAGAATAATTTTTTAAAAAAACATTCTAGTATGGTCCGGATAGTTGTCTAGGACCTGTAAATATGTGATTTGTCTCTCATGTGCAGAAATGCTTGAAAAATCTCTTCTGTGAGAAGGTGGCTGCTGATGCATTCTTTTCTGCCTGTGTGTGTGAAATTAAGGAGTTCCTGGCTGCTTCTGTGAAAAGTGAACAGCTATTTTGGCTGGATCAAAAAGTTCACTATGTCACGTTTACCTAACATTTTGAAATTGAAACTCAGTTTGAGGTGATACAACAATACCTTTCTGTATATACTACTGCTAATACTGCAACTGGATTGGGAACTGCAGATGTTGTTTTATTCATGCTTTTTATAAGTTTTAAGCTAAGACTGGATTTCTGTAGCATGCAAATGTGCACAAGGATAATTCTGCCATTTATGCCTACATATTATAAACCCAAGTATATCAGTATAAAACCAAGCTATTTAGTAGACTGCATTCATTCCTGCCACAACTTTTACATGTCTTCTCAGTCTTGTTAAATGTTGCCTTTTGTGATTATTGCTTAGCTGAGGAGATTAAACACAAGCATTCTAACCACTAGGATGTTTTATTTTTGAATTCCACATTCCTTCTTAGATGAAGGTAGTAAAGACATCTATCTGAACTCTTTTTTTCCTCCTGCAAGTTGATGCTCTGGATTATAGGGTATTCTGGCTCAGTTGCTTTCATTGCTTGTTTTTTTATGTTGGTTTGTTTGGTTGGGAGATTTGTTGGGGTTTTTTGTTGTTGCTTGTTTGGGGGTTTTGAGGTGCGTTTTTTTTGCTTTAAGCGTTCCACTTTATGTATAAAATATTGGAATATTTTTGCACGTGAAGACCCAAACCCAAGCTTGCCAAATATCAGATGAGTGTCCCAGTGATCAGTTATCTACTTGTCTCTCCAGCACTTGGCAAGCATTTCAGTATCTCATCGAAGGGGATCAGCATGCACAGGAAAGACTGCTGCCATGGCTAGGATGTCCTCCTGTGCATGATGCAGCTCTGTCCAGGCAGAGGAGGGAACTTAATTTGGCCTCTAAATTTCTTACATCAGCCAGTAATGAGCTTTTCCTCATGTTCAGGTGTTTTTCTTCTGATCTGTTCATTTGGAGGCTTAAAAGTTGCTATTTTATATTCTTTCAGCTTGAAAAGAAAAGCCCCAAACTGAAGAACATGTAAGTGGCATACATTGGTATTACTACTTTGCTTTAACTGAGTTAGCAAGGGTGTGACTCTCCTTGTGCTCTAAGAAAAAGGAGTTTCTGTGACAATTGTATTCAGGTTTTTTTTAGCTGTGAATATTTGATATTGTGCATGCAAATTAGGTTGATTAGCACTTCCAGGGATTTCTCTATATTTGTCTGAAGTGTGTACATGCACAGAGGTGAATGGCTGTTATGCAGTGTATTATTGTTAAATATATATTAGAATTAATTTCTCAGTGTGCGTGTGTTGTGATTCACCATAATTTTGTGTGAACTTGAAAGGCCCCTTATGCATCCTGAAATAGATCTCCACTGTTATCTTAACAACTGTTGCTCTTTGCTGCAAAGTCAAAGTACATTTGAATGTAAGGGCACTTACAGCATATTTATATCATCCTGGAGCAGCCACAGGGAGAATTTGTAAGGCTGTAAAGCCTAAGCAACCAGTCACCATCCATAATTGTGGACTTTTGTTATTAACCCTGTGACCAGAGTACTGCTGGATGTGGAATAAAACACATAAAGTATTTATCGAGAAATAATAAAAATGCATTCCCCAAACAGAACTTTTACCTGCAGTCTCACAGACTGACATTGTGAAACAAAGGAATTGAAATAACAGCCTGCTGGAAACTATTGGCCACAGGGGATGAAAAAAATAGAAAAAAGACAATAAATCTGCAGCTGAAAAATATTGTCAGACAAATGGAATGAACATTTGTATAAAAAAGTTTAGAGCAAATTAATTGCTCTCTTGAACTTCTAACTTCCCCCAGAACTGAAGTGTACAACCAGGATGAAATTTTGTTTTGTTCTGGTAACATTTATATGTTCCAACTAATTGTCATTTTTTTATTGCATGGATGGCTGAACAAAACCTGCTGTTAAATCTGGAGTCAGATGAAGTTTTTTCCAGTGGCATATGAAACTAGGCAAAATTCTGTTTCTGCTGCCTTTGAAAATAGGCCTCCAATATATTTATTACAGCAAACATCTCTACTACTTGATACTAAATTGTACAGTGAGGCCACAGAGTGATGGGGGAAAGACAAGTGATAATGCTATAATCCTCAGAGATAATACAGGTTCAGATAGTTTGATATTATCTCACTTGAGAGTAATCTGCACCCAGCTGAAGAGGACCACTACACACTCAAAACCAATGCTGATATTTTAGGACTTCAGTGGTGTCCAAGCATTATACCTACAGACTGCACCAGTCTAACCTTTTTTATTCTTTTCTTCCCCAAGATGTGAAAACTAGCTAAATTAGTTCCTTCTACTATTGCCCCCAGCCCCACCAATGTTGTTACAAAACCCAGTGATGATCTCTAAGAGACAATTTTTATTTTGTGTAGGTCAGACCTAAGTAAATTATTTTTCTTGAAAAAATCATTTTGACTCACATGCTGGTCTATGAAAAGTGTCTGCTCTCAGGAGATAACTTCAGTATCTGTTTCCTATTCACTTTTTCTCCAGTATGAGCATTCCCAACAGGAGTGGGACTCAGCTGATGAAGGTCCAATGCTTGTTAAATGTGGAAATGACAGGGTATGCTGGGAGCTGAGTCTGGCCAAGGAGCATCATTTTCTGCTGAGGATACCCCTAAGGCACTTAATTAAAACTCCCAGCGGGCAACATCTGTATAAAAAGTTTTGGTTTTGGGGCAGACTAGAAATTTTATGTTCCTGATGAATTCTATACTCTCCCCTCCCCATCACTAACCCCCCAGTAAAAGCATATTCTCCCATGTATGTGAAAACAGACAACATGCATTCAATTAAAAAAACTTGGAAATTTTCATGTGGTATTCTCACCATGTCTAGCATAAAGAGGAATGTCAGGACTATAGTGGCAATCACTTGTGTATGCATGCAGGCCTTAGCACCTTAAGGGCAAATAGCTTCTGCCTTTTCATGTCCTTGAAATTAGCATGTAGGAGAATTGGCCCAGCTTCTGAGTGCCAATACTATGTGATGTTTATTTGCTTCCTAGTTTAAAGGTATTACAGGGGCAAAAAACATATAAAATAAATGAAGCTCCACAGGCAGTGTGAGAAATTGCTCAATAGTATTTGGGCTATAATACCCCAGACTGCTGGGGGAAGGCACAATTCAACAGTCATGGCCATTTTTCCTATTCTCTCCTGTTATCCCTGCCCTAGCAGTTCTTATTATTGACCTGGGACTGAACACAATTAAAATGTTTTTCGGTTCTTTCCTGCACTCATCTTTAAACTTCATGGGGATTTTTTTTAATATCAAAAATGCAAGAAAGAGAAATTAATGTTCTAAAGCCAGAGTGGATGATTAGATTTGCTGAAAATGAAAAGAAAGACTAATCCAAGTAGTGGTAACGTTTTCAAACACTTTGTCACAAGTGGTATAGTCTGCTATTAGAGGTCCTAAAGAGCAGTTTTCATACATGTTGTAATAAATCCCATTTATATGATGACAAGTAAATAAGAGAGAAGTGAGGTTCCTGAGGAGAAGACAAAATTCTCAGAGGACAAGTACTGTGGTTGGCACTGGCCTCCCTTGGAAAGGGACAAAATACAGGAAGTTTTTCTGTCTCTTGCTGCTGTGTGTACATACCTCACCAGAAATATGTATAGTTGAAAGTACTTTTGAATACAAAAAAACCCCAAAATAACAGCCGTGGCTGGAGAGCCTGACAGAAAGTATGAGAACAACCTACAATTTGTTTTGTAAGGGCCAGAGAAGATGAATTAAAGGGAAAGACTGTGATGTTGGCCATAAAAAAATCTGAGAAAATACCTAGTAGTCACTAGGGATCTGCATGCCCAGTACTAGGCATCGTCAGGGTATTTGAAAAATATGTTCGACTCAATGTAAAATAATATTGAACCTGTTTGAGGATATGGATTAGGTCTGGGCTACTCTGAGAAGTCCTACAAGTTTAATGATTCTACCCTCAGAAGTTTGTCTTGTTGGTGCTATTTCAGTAATTTTATATTTGGGGTATAATTATGTTCTAAGTTTTATTGAAAGCTAAAATTCAGGAGGTGTCATTCAGATGTTAAAATACTAGCTTGAGTAATCATGCAGACTACTGCATGGAAAATAATAGAATATTTTTCTTTTCATGTTTTCACCTCTTTGTAATGAAAAAAATTGTTCTGTCAAAATATTTCACAACAATGGAAGCAGGTGTTGACTGAGAAGAAAATGTTTCAACCCTTATAAACTGGTGAGAAAAATATTTTAGCTTTTATTCTAAACCAACGAGTCACCGATAGCTATTATAAAGTCTGTATTACCTGTATTATTTTACTTCAAGTTTACTTTCAAGTGGTGAAACATCTTCATTCCTACAAAACAAGAATTCTGAGTTTGTTACCTCAACTATCCACATGGAGAAGGTGTCTGCATGCATTTTGCAGTGTTGTCAGCAAGTCATGAAGACCAACTTTCCAAAGACAAAGCTTAAGATGAAATTGTGTATTTGAGCAACTTTTTTATCAAGTAGCATTTATTATGAATTGTATCAATGCTCTGAGTGTACTCATGTTTATCTGAGGTATGAAACCCTCAAAAAGTCTGAAATCTTGCTCTTGCACTGGAACACTCACATCTATGATTTCATTTCTCTTCTCTTTTATATTTCTGACTTGACAATAGCTAGCTTGTGATAGCTTTCAGAAAAAAGGGAGCACTTCATCCCATCAGAGCTGAACTCTGCATTTCTTAAGGTAACAGTTGCATTTTAAATGCTGAGTTTATTGTTTTGTAAGTAAAGTCTGAGTTTTATTCACTGGTGAATACTCATGAAGAATAAATGCAAAAACCTCAAGCAAACCTCTACAGGTTTACTTTAGATTTCTCCTATTTTCTTTCTTTTGTGGGCTTAACTAAAGAATTTTAAAAGTTCTGTGGTGAATAAGCATATCAGATTCTGGCTTTATGCATGGAAATTCTACTGTAAATGCCTTTGAATCACTATTTTATTTCCCCCTTCCCTATTTGATTTTTTCTCACTTTTTTCCTCTTTCACAACATAAGTGTCCTCCTCTGTTTTTGTGTTTGACTTGCTGACTACTTCTGCATCTAAAGAATATGGATAGTAGGTAGATACTTCAACAGCTTTTTTTTTTTTGGTTGGTTTTGTTTTGGTTTTTTTGTTTGGGTGTTTTTGTTATTTTTTGGCAGGTTTTAACTGTATTTGTATTTTCAGTTCTCTTCTTGTCTGTGTAACCTTCTGTGATGGGAGGGGAATTTTGTCCTGGAGTCACACAATTCAGGGAGTAATCTTCAAGAATTCCTGACACTTTTATAAAAACTTTGGGTGGATGTGGTTGACCCAGGTTCTGTCAGTGAGAAACCTGAATCAAAGCTATCATCTGCTAACACCACCACACTGCCAGGTAGGATATAGCAGGGTGGAAAGAAAATAGAGTTTTGGCACAGAAAAAAGAAGAAATAATTCCTATTAAGAGTTTTTATCAGTGGTGTTTTCAGGAAAGCAAAGATAGTGGGAACTTTTACTGACTAAGAACAGACACTGCTTTTAGTGGAACAGGTTGCATTTAGTTAATGGGGTGCTTAATTTTGGGTTTGGATGGGAATTAAAGTTTCTGGGCTAACAATTTCATATTTACTCAAAAAATGGTTTAACAAGGTCTATATGATTCAACCAGCATCCATTAGTGTTTTTGAACTCCATACCTATTATGATATATTCTCCAAAGAATAGCATTGAACTGTATATTCATTGAGTACTATATGTTTAAAATTTTCATTAACAGAGGAAATCCCAGTCTGCTTCTGTAGAATAATGGCTTTTTATCTAAAGTATGTTACCCCATAGTCCATAGTTTCTGCCTATTTAGTAAACTTCAAGGCAATGAATTGCTGTTGATTACATTATTCAGCTATCAGCTTGTTTTATTCCCTCAGAGGGTGTGGGAAGAATGCTCCAGAAAAGCCTATTGGAAAGCAGCAGTACTCCTGCTGCATTTATTCCAGCTTGGGCTGGCTCTTACTGGACTCTTGTGAAATGGGGATGTAATGATACTTTGAAAAGCAAGGAAAAAGCGGAATTGGTTTTTAGTCTGTGATAACGAAGCTGTTGCAAAGTTGCATTTTGTTTCTCTATCTCTCTTCATACTAAAATCTGTACTCCTGTGTTTAAAGTTATTTAACTTGAGTCTTCTTCCCACAGAAAAAACCCTTATATTTTCTCCTGAATTTCCCTCCCTTTTTTCATATCAAACTATTTCCAAGAACCCAATGTTTCCCCCTTCCATTTAGGATACAACTATGTACTCCTCCTGCAATCATCATTTGTATTGCACAACATTTAGCACCACTTTGCTCTTCTCTCTGTGACATCAAACATAAGCCATAGCTTTACTCTTAGGACCTATCTGACCTTTCTCCATGCACCCAAAGCTCAGCTCCCATCTCCAGTAACCATCTGGACACCAGCAGTGCCAGACACTTGCATCCTAATTTTTTTAAAAGTTCTTGGGCGAGTACTTTTGTGCTGTCTCCTGTTAGCCCAGGTGCTTGTGAGCAGTTCCAGTGCTCTCCTCCACCACCCCAAAGTGACCTCATTGCTCTCTTCCAAACGCCTGATTGTGATTTTCCTTAAAACTTTCATAATACCTACTAGAGAGTTGACAGGAGCTGGGCTGCTGTGCATTGGGCCACCAGCAGGCTGGCTGGCATCAGCTGTGGTTCTGAGTGCTCATTTCTTCTTGTTTTGAGACCCTTGCCTTGCCCTGTTTGCTTGCATTCAAACCCTAAAGCTTGCAGGCTGTTGCTCTGAATTTCTGCCTATTTTATGGGCTTTTATCTGCAACCAGCAGGCTTGTCTTGATTAGAAAGATTAGAAATTTACAAGATTAGAAGTCTGTGCCATGGTTATTTGGGAACATCCATCCACTCCCTTGTTATGTATCTAGCAATTCAGTTTTGCTTGATTTTTTTTTTCTCAGTGTATAGAAACCAGAAAAGGCAATGATGCACCACTGATATTCTAAAATTCATTATGGAGGTACATAGTGTTGGGAATAGGTGCCTGCCAAGCTTCAATAATCATGGAAGGCATTTGTTTGCTGTAAGATGTAAGCTGTAGCATCACCCAGATGTGTGTTCAGTACCAACCCTACAGGGATTTCCTTCCATAACTCCTGTCAAAACTGGCAGCACTGTTTTGGATTCTCTTTCTGGTAATGTTAAAAAATTTTCTGTCTTCTTAATAAACTTTTGTTTGATTAATTTTAATGGGATATATCTATCAAATACACAAATGCAGGATATAGGTTTGTAAGTTGAAATCTGTAGTTGAAAGTTTTACTGTTATTGAAAGTCTCACTTTTGGCTGATATACACATAGACAACCTAACAATAAAAATTCCAGTTATTTTGTAAGTTAGTTTCTCATACTTAATTAGCTCTTCCTTGCACCTACTTTTTCAGTGCAAGAAAATATTAATTGATATATATTCAAAAAGAAACTAGAGAATAGAAATTACAATCCTCTCCTTACCCTAGATTTCAGAAGGATCTAGAAATACTGATATGCACCATTTTGAGATAAGTTATTATAAAAAACTCTCTAATAAAAATTACTTATTTCAATCTTATTCTTCCCAAAAAAGTTAGGCTTTTCAAAAGATTTTTATACTCTTGCCATGTAAATGTTAGTCAAACTTTTTAATAATTAAACATGGATGGCTAGAAAAAATATATTAATTATGCATCTCCTAGGCCACAGAAAGAAGCTGTTTTAACAGGCTACAAAATGATTTAGTATGCACAAAATTTAACATTTAATAATATCACAAGAACATTTATTTTAAATGTTTCCATGTTCCAGTCCTCTCTAATTAATATTTAAATGTTAGTGCACTGGTTATGCTCTTTTTTCTCTTGCTTAGTGCAATTGAACTTTTTCACTTAACATCCATTGGCTGAAGCTTCAACAAACCACACAGCAGAATAAATCTGGCTACTTGAGGCTATAGAATTGAGGACTCAAAGGTACCTCAGAAGAAAGGTTCATGAAAAGTATCTTTAGGATTGCTTTCTTTACAAATATAAGCTGTTGTGTATCACCAACAAATTATAGAGAAGAGAGTTTGGAAGGTATTATTTGATTTAAAAAAGGCTGCATCCATCAGATGTGCATTTTCATGCACAACTGCAGAAGCAGTGAAGATTGTTTTGGCTTGACTGGCATTTACAACTGTGCAGTGGAGCAAGTGTTCGAATGCCCTCTTGAATTTTAGTTCCTAAAAGACGTGATGCACTTGACAGCTTATTAGACTCTTCAGGAGCAAAGCCAAAGGAGAAGCCTTTAAGCTGAGCAATTATTTTCTGTTAAAGTGCAGAAATGTTGGTTGTAAGATAAGCAATGCTAAAAGGAAGTATAGATTGATCTAGATGACACGTTCTCATAGTCCCTTCTATGAGCCTCGTCCTTACCAAAATAAGACCTGATGTCTTTTTTTAATTTTTTTCTATATAAAAGAAATATATTATATAATATAAAAATATAATATATAATATAATAATATAATATATCTATATTTCAGCTATATAAATCAGAATATTTTCAGAGGAGGGAAACTGCTACCATACTCATTAAGAGAATATGTCATTAATAGGTTTTTTTTGTTTCTCTCATTGCTGATTAGCTGCTATCATTACAGGGTTTTTGGCACTACAAGGAGGTGGTGTGGTCAGAGCCAGCAGCTGGGAAGGAGAGGGGGTGCTTGGGAAAAGATGCAAAGTGCCATTGCTAAGGAGTGTCTGAACAGGCTGGCTGCTTTGTAGATCCAACTGCAGCTCAGAGCTGCCAGCCTGTGAGTCAGTGTTGGACATGCTTGGGATTAGTGACTTTGCAGTTTGCATTAGGCATGGCTGTGCCCTTGAGGCAGACAGCAATTCTGAGCTTGATTTCACTGTTTTTCTGCTAGTTTTTAAGACATCTGTGACAGGAAATGCTGTGCTTCTTTATCCACTTGTGTGGAAAGAAAGAATTCTAAGACAGCACTTGTGATTAAAATCTCTGCTCTTTCATTTAATCTCTAAATCAAATATTATTTTAATGTTTTTTAGTGCTCTGCAAGAAAAGCAAAGTTAAACTATTGATAAGGCTTTATCTACAGGTATTTCCTTTCATCGTAAGAAAAGCAGGTTTTAGAGACCTGTAAGAAATTGCTTCCTATTCCTCTCCATAGATTTGATGAGTTTCTCAGTTAGAAGGTGGTGTTGAAGAGGTAGTTGAAGAAGAGAGAATGAAGAGACAGAATCTACCCATCTGCAAATATGAAATGTATTTAGATTTAATAAAGGCAGTGAGCAAAGGGATGGGACTTGAGCAAGTGGAAAGCCTTGATGGCTTTGACAAGCCTTTTCTTTATTCTCTTGAGCTAATTGAGTCACTTGACAGGTTAGCATCAGGGTACAGTCAAATTCTGACAGGCTAATTTGAGCTTGTGGTTCCAATGAAACATACATATGCACTCACTATATTTAGTGACAATCAGTGTCATTTTCTGCTTAAATGCAGACAGCTCAACACATTTATTCAGCTGCTTATCTGGAAACAAAGCAAGCAACCCAGTGATGAAGGTGAAGCCAAAGGGTTAGGTCAGGGGCTCTATTTGCACTCTTCACAATGCTTGGGATCCAGAAGGAGGATGGGAAGTTGACCATTAAGCTGGCCTGAGTGAGACTAGTAGAGGGGGACAAAGGATGGGAACTGCCTTAACCTGCCATTTCATGTGGTAAACAGAGGCATCATCCTTGCCATGATTGAGCTAGAGATTCAAAAGGCTGGTGACAAACTATCCCTGCTTAGCAGCAGCTGCCTCCCTAAGACTGAGTAAGCACAAAACCACTCAGCATTGCATAATCTTACCTATCTTTTGGAAGGGAAGATTGAGGAAATTGGCCAGCTGGACTGTGCTGGAAGACAATAATCCTCAGCCATGAGCTGTCCTTCAAAAGTGAGGAAGTTAGGCTGTGTGCACCCTGACACAAATATCCATTAGTATTACAATTCTACAATCAGAACTCTGTGATGAATAACTTTACAAAACTCCTTAATATTCTTTTTGTGAAAATAGTTTGCACTTTCCTAATGTCACCCTCTATGACTGCTTTGACAAATTTTATTTGGGCCCTAAAATAACTAGATGAATGTTTCATGAGGGCATAGGGAAGAAGGAATATGATTTTTCAGCATTAGCTCATGTTTGCTAAAGTTCCCATAACTCAGAGTCAGGATCTGTAGTTGTTACATCATCTTTGGCTAATGTTAAAATCTTAGAACTGTTGTGCTATAAATCTAGTGAAATGAAGATTCCGTGACATTCTTCTCTCTCCTTTCCAACTTTTAAATTCTTTGTTGGTAGAAATTATATTTTTCTGTTGGAGCAGATGTAGCTATTCAGTGTGACTGTAAAATATCTGAAGTATGTAGTGTCAAATCCTTATTGTAGAAAACAAGCATGTATGCTTGTAATGCTGTAACATAGGACTCTTTTTTTTTTTTTTTGCTTATGATAGTAGAGTTCTGTGTGTAAGCAAAGACAACTTGTGCAGAGATTGTTGTCAATGTCCATTGCTATGTCTGTCATGACTGATACTCTGATGTAGTTGTAAAAGCAAGAGTTGGAGATGTCTAAAACCTGTTTGTGTCAGGTTCTCTGGAACCACTTTTGTTCACATGGTGTAGCTGTGTTTTGTATCTTCAGGAGGCCTCTTTTTTGATCAACAGAGGCCAACCCATGGCTAACTAAGATGCAAGAAGTCTGCACCGAGTTATAACTGGCTAACTTATGTAACATGGCAGCCTTTGGCTTTAAATTCTAGCTTATTTTCAATTTTTGTTTGACAGTTAGCAAAATTCAGTTGTCACTTTGGGGACAGAGGAAGAGAAACTTGCAATGAAAGCTTGCAGCTGGCTTTCCAGAATTTGGCTTTGAACTGCTCCTACTACCCATGGCAGGACTTCTATTTTAACTTTTTGTTTTCCAAATACCAGTCTCCTCAAGAGTGACCATTTTATAGAAGCTGAGGAAAATGTATCTGGTATCTTATCTGGAAAATTTGATAATTTTCTGTAGCCTTTATTCCATTTTAAAGTATTAACATGTTTCTTCAAGATGTATCCCTGTCTTCCATCAACACAATCTTTCATTTCTCTACAAGGTTATGTTGATTATATGCTAATGTGATGATGCTGTCATTCAAAATGAAGATCAATCTTTTAATGCTAATGCACTGATTTCAATTTTGGAGAGAAACCTGTAGTTAGCTCCGTCATGACAACTTTGTGTGATATATGTCACAGTTTGGAATTGATCCAACTAAGTGTTATGTTGTAAACATCGTGTTTCCTTTCCAGTGTTCAGAGGCTGAGATGTAATTTATTCCAATCAGGATGTACTTTGACAAGCCAGCTGAATGGGATGCAGCTGCTGTTGTTAAATATTTCCACCTCTCCCTGCTTTTCAGGTTTTCCCAGATGTCATAATCCTCTGAGCTCTCCATGCTAGCATTACAAGCAGCTCTGTCAAGGGTTAGGAGGAAGTGAGAGTGGGATGTGCTGGAAGGAAAAGTAGCCCATTATGCTCATTATAGGAAGAGATGGACAAAGAGTTTTGATTGGAAAAGCCTTCTGCACTGATGAATAACTAATTCACTCAGATTCTAAATCTGACAGTTATTGTGCATTTGATGAATGCTTTAGAAATTCTATATGGGGAAAGACAACTCATAATAACATGACTCAGAAACAGTGAAGCAATAAGCTTTTTAAAACCAGAGATCCTACCTGAGCTGAAATGATGCTGGTTCTGCTTTGGAATACAAAACCTTGGAAAGCCAGTGCATTTTCCTCCACTCCACAAGCCTAGCTGGTAAAAAGCATTGCAGTAGTCTTCACATACCAAAAGAAATGCCTGTCTTCTAAATTATTCCTCCAAAACCTGTGAAACTTTAGCTGGATAACTCTTTAGGAAAGCTTTGTACAACTTGTCATTGTCCTTTTGCAATGGAATGAGCAGTGAAGTTATTCCATGAGGTCTTTTGAAAGTGTATCAGTGGGTAAGAGTGTATGAAGCTGTGTCTTTTGGAGTCCTTGCCACTTTTTGACTGGCAAGGAAACAATAAAGCTTATATGTGTTTTGTTTAGCTGCAAATATCACACAAACTTATTACCTCATCCTTGGCTAAACACATTTCTTAGGGTTTTCTGTGCTATGGATTATCTGACTGGCTAGTTGACTTCAGCAGAGCTCTGACTTTTAGTCCTTTTAAATTATATAAAAATACTTTTTCAACTATTTAATTTCTCTTACAATGGCTACTTTTGCTTGTAGTCTCTATAACGTTTTTTGTGGTCAATATTTTTTACTTTAACAGTGAAGTAAATTGTGAGAGAATTGTACCTTTGTTAGAGCAGAGCAAGGGAAATTAGGGCTCAGTCTTGGGTTTTATTGACTCTTGTAGCCATTGTTGCTCTGATTTCTTTAGCTAGGAAATTTTAGTTTACTACATTTGACGTGTGCTAACATCTTTACAGGGAGAAAAATGCTTTGATTGTTACTTTTATGGTCTTTAATTGAAGGTAAAAGTAAAGACCACCAACAATGAAAGAATACTTTTCCTCTTTGAGATCAAACTGCAAGGAGAAAACAGTAGGGAAGGCCTACTGAGGTTACATGATGTCCCTGAGCAACTTGGGGATAGATTAGACTAAATTTACAACAGTTTCTTTATGAATGCTGAGTTTATGCAGAAAGCTTTTCCAACTTCAACACATACTGTATACTTGCTTGGGAATTGCTCTGAGGAAACCTTCAGTTGATGGCTTTTAGGCATTTCTGGTTCCTCCAGTATAGGACAGTAGTAGAGAGAATAGTTTGGTTTTCTCCTAATAAAGATTTTAGAAGTTTGGCTATGAATTAGCCAAGGTAGGCTGAGTAGACACGGCATAATGCACTGTATTGGAAAGTTCTTTAGGTTTCCTTACACAGACCCCTGCAACCGCCTGAAAGGAGGCTGAGAACAGCTGAGTGCCAGCCTCTGCTTCCAGGCAATCAGTGACAGAACAAGAGGACATACTCTTAAGCTGCAGCAGGGGAGTTTTACATTGAACATTAAGAAGAATTTCTTTACAGACATGGTGATCAGGCACTGGAACAGACTGCCAAGGGAAGTGGTGCAGTCACCATCCTTGTGGTGTTTAAGGAGAGGCTGGATGTGGCACTTAGTGCCATTGTCTAGTTGACGTGGTGTTAGGTCAGACGTCGGACCTGATCATCTCAGAGGTGTTTTCCAACATAATTGATTCTGTGATATTCTACCCAGAGAGTTCCCTACTAAGATTTAAAAGGATACGTAACTATGTCCATTTGGGTAAGGGCCAACTGTATTGCTAAAATACCAATTAATGTGGCTTGTAATATTTCAGTAGTTCATATTCTAGTTTTCTACAGGTTTTGTACTATCATTTCATTTCACACAAATGGAAAACAGGTGAGAAATACTGATTTGACAGTAACTTCCTAACTTTACATAACATTAAGACTCTATTTGGACAAAGCAGAAGACCTGCAATCCACTCCCAACTCCTCGGGCCTATTATCTCCCCTCTAAAAGGTGTCAGCAACATGACCTGATGGAAACCACATCATCTTTGAAGTCTGCTAGTGTTTATTAAGTTCTTGAGAAACAACCTACTTCCTTCTGGTTTGTGTGGTAGTTTTTATTTTCCTTTGTTTCTTCATTCTGCCTTTATATTTTTTCATATAAGTCAATTGGGAAATAATGTCAAAATAAGTTCATGTTTACTTTTGTCATCATCCAATGATTCTGTTCTGCAAAATAGGATAACTTATGAAAGTAACTAATTGGGGCAAAGTTTATAGGTAAAAACCACTGTCAAAACCTGATTGCCTACAGCACAAAGTGAATAATTTTTCTGAATGCTCTCTACTCCTTACAATTACAATACACAATACTGCCTCCACAAATCCAGAGTTTTCAATATTTGGATTCAAGAAGGAATGTGTATAATATGTCTTTGTTTTCAGAATAGTGTCTTTACTGAGAAAAAGTCAGTAGTAACACTTGCTTACAGATGGGATTCTTCAGATCTTTCATCAGGATAATCAGCTTAAGTTTTATTACAATCTATCTTGATTTCTTCCTTCATAATTGCCCAGTCCTGAAAAATGAAGTGACTACTTGAGTTAAATGCGCAGGGTGGTGTAAGCTGAGCTGAAATCTCAATCTTATGGTTTATTTCAAGACATTTCTATTTTGAACCTGGTGAGCAAAATAAGAATATATTTTGAGGTTTTTTTCAACGTTTGGTTTGGTTTAGTTTTACAGTAATTTAAACTATCTAAGGGAAAATATCAGGATTCATTGTAGTCACTAAAGAAATAGGCAGTGGGCATTCTTGTCTGGAAAATCAAGTCCACCTGAAGTTTAATGAGCTTTTTTTGAAAAAAAAAAAAAAAATCTTGTATTTATCATATGATTCAGCTCAGTGGTATTATTTTATGACAATCAGATCCTTTAACAAAACGCTATCAAATATACATGATTCTGCAAGGATAAATGACATCTATGTTGTAAACTCATTAGTTTCTGAATTCATAGACAGGTGCTCTGCTACATGGCGTGTAGTTGCTTTTTATTTTTTTAGTTCTTTCTGCTGAATTCATTGTTTCTTACTGGACTCTTTCAGACCCCTCATGTAGGGAGGACACTAGGCAGAAGTGCTCCTTTGCTGTGCTTTTTTTCTTTCTCTATTAAATTTCCCTCGGACCTTTTTGGGCATAGAGTAGCTTTTATTGATAGTCAGTATAGATTTTGTTTCTGGGTACAATGTGCAAACTTCTGGTGCCATCATTCACTCTTTGTAAGGGTTGAATTGACAATGGCAAACACTGAATACTCTTCAGTACAAAAAAGTGAATATATAGAATTAAAGGTACTTTCACTTCTTTTATAACAACCTCACAGATTGTACAACTCAAACCTTAACAAACTCACCAATATTTTGGACGACAATGACACCTGCTGAAAAGTGACTGCTTTTAAGTTGCTAAACAGAAAAAGGTCAACTTTCCTTTAATAGCTTAGCAACCAGAGCATTGATTATAAAATACTATCTGAATGACAATATTATTTTTCAGTCTTCTCCTTTTTATAATGGCTAAATCATTTACTAGCTTTGTGCTTAATTTTTTCTGCAATATGATGATCAGAAGTTGAGATATAATGATTTTTTTTCATTAAAGCTAAATTTATTTGTGGTCAGTAGTTAGTGTCTCTTAAGAATTTATAAAATTTTTTGCTGTTCCTTGAAACAATCTTACTTTGTTTAAATTAGTCTGGGTTTAATAAATCAACTTGTAAAACCTGTTCAGAACAATGGGTACAGTTGGCAAAAAACAACTCGTTGCAAATGCATTGATCTGCTCCTTCCCTCCTTCATTCCACACTGCAGTGGCCAACCTGCCATCATTCATCAAAGACATGGTAGTGATACAGTCACTGTTGATGTGGGCCTATAGAGATCTGCAGCTGTTCAACAGCTTAGATCAGCTTTCATTGTTGGCATCAGAAATGTCTTATCCAGGTAGATGAAAATTTGTGTACTGTTATGTGCACAACCCTATGCAAATCCAAAATGAAATAGCATTTCCTTCTCTCTTCTAGGAACTCCTGTCTCTGCCATTTATCCCAGGTAAAGTAGACATAAACGTTTTCTCCAGAGCTAATTATAGATGTATAAATTGCTGTATCTTAGAGTAATTCTACTTCCTGCCTTAGAATTACAATAGTTAAAACTTGCTTGTATTTTATCAGCTTTATTTCTCATACCCACTACTGTTTCTTTTCTGCTTTCTTCTGCTTTGTCTCACATACAGTCTCATTCTTCCACCCTATGTTATGGAATGACTCTGCATGAGAATTCTCTTCAAGAAGGAGAACTGAGGAGATGCTATTTTTCATTATTCACTACTCCATGTTACTTCGGACTGCTAATGTTTTCATCTTTGTTTTTTGTTTGTTTTTGTAATTACTTTTGCAGTGTGGCAATAGTGCTTTTTGTATACTTTTGGTGCCAGAGCTACCACAGGCAGAGCTTCTATTGATGGCTTGTCATAGCAGAGTGGAAAAAGATCTTGTATAAGAATATTAACATGGCAAGTTCCAGCTGGTGCTGACCAATTTGAACAATAAGATTACAAGTGGACTGGCATGCCAGATTGTGAAGCTGTTGTCAGAAAATTATTATCCAAGACTTTACATGTGGAGAACTGCAAATGCATTCAGGCTTCAAAGCACAGTTTAATGAAAGAAAAGGAAGGGCACAGAAATGGGAGACAATAACCTGTTCTTAGGACATAAAACTTGAGGAGTGAAGAGTGCTGCTTGGTGTTCAGAGACAAATGCAAATATCATGTATGATTTTTTTTAAAGATAGGTAAATTTTTCCACTGCATTTGTCAGAACTGTTATCTGACATAACACTCATATCCAAAATAGAAACTAAATATATACTGAAACAGTTCACTATAATTAAAAATTTTGCTGATGTTGCTGTGGGGTTGGGATTATTCAAAGACTGTGAACATTTATCCCTATGAAATTCAACCTAACAGTACTAGATAGAGCAGGACTAAGAAACTGGGCCAATGTCTTTGGTAAAGGATGTGTATATCACCATTTCACTACTGGTTCACAGATCTTTATCAGTGTGGCTTCCCTCCTCCTGCCTTCATGCTCTTTATTACACTTGACACACACATGCTCATGAAGCTGCAAAACAGTGTACAAATAGATGCCTGAGACTTCATAGTGAATTTTGCCCCAATAAGTAATGACAATCAGTTGTGTGGAGATGGTACTAAAGTGGTTCTAAAAAGCAAAGTATGGTGTCGAGTCACAAGTTGCAGATTTGCATGAATTGAAGGTTTTAACGTGATCACTCAGACTGGCTCCACTGAAGCAATTTTATGGTTTTGTGTTAATTTGTCTGGGAGACATTTATGGTATTAATTATGCTGCAGGTTGGCCCAGCATTATGTTGAGTGTTGCAGTGGACTCTCACAATAAATGGATGCTTGGACTCTATGAAAATGTGACAGTCCTATTCCCAAAATACACAGTAATATTCTTAAACGTCTATTATGTGCTATGAGAGACTTTTTATCAAAGCAGGTATAGTACAACTCCATGTTATGGATTCTTTGCTTGTTCCCTTATTGCCTCTTTCTGGTACTTCATTGCTATCAAGCTGCTTGTGATTAACACAGTGCACCTGTTTCTGTATGCTTCCTGTTAGTCTACATTTTTTTTACTATTAGGTTAATCCTCCAGAAGGTGATTTTTTAATTTTACAATTTTTCAGAAGCTGCTCAAGAATTTGCACCTTTATGCTGAGTAATAAGTGCTTGGAATGAAGGCTGTGAGGCTGTACAGATGGAGCAGCTCTGACAGGACTCTCTGATCCTATCAAGTGACTCATTTATTACTGTGGAGCAACTGAAGGATAGTTGTGCTTGCTGCTTTGCTTTTCTCTGTCATGGCACATCCTCATTCTGGCCACAAACAGAAACAGAAATGACACAGTGATGAGATATAAACTTCAAGTGGCTGGACTGGCTAGGCTTTGGTTGGCACAGGACACATTCCCAAGTGACACAGCTTGAATATGTCCTGTTTCAAGATTTCTTTCTTTCAGGAAGAGACCCTGGTAATAACTTTATGAATGAAAACAGACCTGTCCAAACTTCCCAGGTCCATTTTCTATTTGTTGGATGATTCTTGTCCCTACATTCTCATGTTCTTGTATTGTTATAGTGTTGGTGTAGGGCTAGATTTTGCTGCTCACTCCCAGCTTTACAGCCTAGCTCCTGCCTGAACTTGTCTGAGTGTTCAAGGAGACCTCACGTTTTCTTTTATTCTAGCAGTGCCAGATACATGAGAGTCTTCCACTGCTTTGTACTGTGGTGGGTACTTGGCTTGGCCCAGCCTCTTGGCTCATTTAATGGGAGCAGAAAGAAACTTTTCTATGAGGATCCAACTCATTTTGATGTGCAGGTAGCTCAGCTTCATGGAGGTCACTTTTCCACACTGTTCTCTGCATTTCTGCTGCTGTTCAGGACCTGCTTCAGCCAAGCAGCTCTTGCACCCTGTAAAGCCTTCCCTTTTTCCCCAGAATGCCCCATCTCAGGGAATTCTTGCTGCTTCTAGGCTTAATTTCTGTTTCCCTGTTCCTTCATCAGTCAGAGTTTCAGAGTACAAGCTGTCAGGGCACACACTTTACCATCTCCATGGGATTTAATGCCCTCCCTCCCTCCCCGAACTAGTATTCAGAATAATTTTAGTACTGCTTCATTTAGTGCTATACTGTTTGGTGTTGGTAATGGGAAGAGAAATTCAGGAGATCTGTTGACTGATAGAAAGTTGTTTTTCAGTTTTGCTATTGCTGTTTTAGGGTCAACAGGGAAGTAGAGATCTGTGTATGTTAGGAAGCTCCTAATTTAGCATTAGATTCTATAGCCATGTGCTTTTTAAGTCCTTAGGTATACTCAGGAATATCAGTCTCCCTGATATATAACACAGAGCTACAGAGATTTATGGAATTACTACTAGTAGCAGAATTTCTCAAGGATTTAGCCAAAGACATGCTTTTGACAAATATAATGCTGAATGTTGTCTTTGATATTGCCAGTTGATGGCTTTCAGCTGACATTGCTGATTGGGGCCTGCAGATTTGCCACATGAGAGAATTCTTGTCTTTAAAATCTAGACTATATTTTCAGCCAAGGTGAGCTGACACCTCCTCCAAGCTGCATGGTACCCTCTGAGAAATCTAGCCCTTTATCTGCTCTCTATTTCTACTTACTCGGTGTTGGCATATTTTATGATCCTGCCTTGGAAATGGAAAGCTTGACTGTTTTATTGAACTCTTGCTAACAACTGGCTCTGTATTAAAAATCACCCCTGCCAGGCCTTGGAAATATTTTACTGCTGCAAGAAACCTTAGGAGCATTAAGCTGAATGTGGACATTTTGTAAACAATTCTAGGAAGTTTAGGATTTTTTAAAATATATTTATCTAGAGAATAGTGGTGTCTGTGGCTTGTGAGGGACATGTATAACAATACCATGCAAATAAAGCAGCACACTATGAAAATTATTCTGTCAGCAAGGATGTGGAGTAAACCCCAGAGGTGAAAGAAATCTGTGAATTAATTTCACTTGACAATTGTGACAATTCACTGTGCACAAAACATACCAAGAATGAGGCACTGTAATTAGTGAAACTAAATAGTGAAACCACCAATTCAATGTGCACACTTAAATTTTATTTCCTTTTCTTTACAGCGGTAGACACTATTGAAGCAATATACACTATATACATTATTGAAGGCCATAGTGTTAACTCAGGCTCTATGTCAAAATTCTAATTTCCTGAAGAACAATTTTTTCCCCCTTATCAAAGGATCTCCCAAACATTTAATCTTAAACAGTACCTTTTGCTGTAGAAAAGTATCAGCAGTCCTTATTCAGACTGCTAGATGGGCAGTCTTTGGACTGAGTGGTTTCTGGAGGTCAAAAGCTGGATGAAGAGGGTGGTGCTACCAGGTAAAGTCTGTGACAGCTATTTCTGGACAGAAAGAGCTATATATCTCTCAGGTGCCCATTACAGGGGGAAGGACCAATAGCTGTAGCTCAGTTTCAGGTCTAAGATTGTTAAAATTAATGTCAATTTGTACATAATGCTGAACCTTTGTTCAGCGTTATGTGCAAAATAACCAGCTCATTTATCCTTAACTGTTCTGCTATGCACTCTCAGGGAAGCCAGATTTGCACCTAATATGTCCTCAGGGAAATTCCCTATTCTGTATTTCCAACTTGATTTTCTTTTTAAATTACCATCCCTCTTCATTTTTGTACAATTCTTTTTTTCCCTTCCATCATTCTCCTTCCCCGCACCTTTTATAGCTATAAACCTATGGTTTAGCCAACCAGATCTCTTCTTGTCTCAGTTATTTGAGTTACCAATCTATTACATTTTCTTTTCCTATCCTCTTTTTCTTTCTTTTTCCTTTCCTTCCTTTTCCCCGGTCTTGGTACCATTACTAAATTCTTCAGTGAGTCTGGGAATATGTTACCCCTTGTGATGGGACAGGAATCTGGGATTAAGTGTTTATATCCAACCTTCCATGGTTTGCGACTGCACTGACACTTAGACTCACAGGAATGGTCAGGAAAAGTAACCCCTCTCAGCTTTACCACTCCTTAATCTCATGAACTATCTCAAAAAGTTGTGCTTTCTCTTCTGGTGGGGGTAGCTGTATTAAAATATCTGTCTATAAAGGGGTTCTAAATCAACTGCAGGTGGATAAAGCATTATCCTTGAGGACCCAAAAGCTTCATACAATTTCTAAAACATGCAGAGCAGTTAATCAGAATTTGGAGTAGTGAAGAGAGGGACACTAATGAGGGTCAGCTTACCAGCTGGTGATCCAAGTCACTAGTTTCTGACATTGGAAATAATGTCTCTGACATCTTTGCAAATTATTCTCTCAGACACCATATTTGTGTGGTGTTATCTTTTTTGAACAATGGGCAAAATTTCACAATATGAGGTATCTTTCCTGAAAAGTTGAGATGTTCTCTAAGTATAGGGCTACTTGGGTGATGCTACTTATGTTAAAGTGTTATGTGCTTATTTATAGAACAGACTTTTAATCTGCCCTCAGAACATTTAATTTTTAACACCTTTCACACACAGATTTTTATTTTTCCTTTTTTTTTTTTTTTCTGTTAAAGGACTTACTGCAGAATTACAATCTAATTAAAATAAGAGGATCTAATATAGAACTTGAGTGCATTTTAGCATGATATGATATTAAGCTTACCTTCAGGTAATCAGAATTTGAGGTCGCATTTAAGTTAAGGCTCAGCCTAAAAAAAGCCTTTTTAGTGACTGTACTTTGGGAAAGTCTGACTAGCACTGGTCAGATTTGAGGGATTTTGTTAGACGTTGTCATTGTGTGTCTGATTTTTTTTTCTTGTTCTTTTTGCTTTTTCTTGTTCTCTTTACCAAGAGCTCATGGTAGCAAAAAATTTCTGTGTAAAAGACTGACAGAAAGTGCTGACTTTTATCTTGGAGAAAACAGGATAAAATATTTAATGTTGGGTTTGTACCTTACAGAATAAAATGTTTTCCATCATCCATGCATCACAAACAGTGCTGTAATCAATACCGATTAAAAGCTGGTGTGTCCCACTGGTGGCAAACACCATGCTTGTAGTTCAAAATACAATCTTCTATTTTTTTCTGGATGTTTCCCCAGCTTGTGATTTGGCTCTGATTTAGATAGGCTCTTGGACAACTGGACAATTATTCACATTATATGAATTTCCATCAGAGGAGTTCAGTTTTTTGTTTGCGTTTCTAATCTCATCTTTCCCAGTAAGACAATTGTTTGTGAAGAGGACTGCCTTTGCAGGCTCTGTTTTAACTGTTTTATTTATAGCAGTGTTGTAGCTGTGTATTCTAGTCTTTCACGTGTCTGGACAATCGACACCTCTTTTAGTTGCCAGATGTTATTTAGTCCTACGTATCATCCTTTATTCAAAACCTTATTGGCCTGAACCTACCTTGCAGAGCTGTTTTATGAGGTTTTTACTTTTTTTTCTGTGAAAGAGGAAATTACTATAAGTTTTATTTGAGATGTAACGTAGTTTTCACCGCAGGTTTAGTAGCATAATCCAATTTGATATCACATGAGAAGAAACACCTTGGCAAGTCTGTCTTTCAAACTAGCTTGAAACTCTGCCCTAGTACTTGGAGGAGTTGGTCTCACCTAAAAGTAACCTTCCACTGAATTTAGGGAATTTACCTATTCTTCTTGTTAACTAGGTTCTGGAGGGGGATCTATTGATCTATTATTAAATTATATTTGTAGCCAGGGCTGGTCATATTTCTGTTTGCCCTGAAGTTTCTGATAAGATCAAGGCCTAAAACAGAAGGAGTGGAAAAAGATGCTTGTGTGACTACAAGCAAAAGTATTCCTCTGAATGAACTTCAGACTGGTATTCGTGAAAGTGTATTTTTGTATGAGTTGAATGAGTAATGAAGTATAACAAGGACCAGTAGCTTCTGTCTTCATCACTGCAATGTGTTTTAAAGAATTTTAAGAGTAACAGCTGTTGTACAGTGAGACTTCTGGAACTCTTGTACAGAAACTGTCACTCTATTTTCTTCTGCTACTTGATGTGTGGGGCCGTGCATAAGAAGATTTTGGATTTACAGCTTGGTCATGTGAAGGACTTTAAATATATGGGTTTAATATTCAAAGAGAAGTGGTAATGAGTTTGGGATGCATTTATATCCTTAGCCTGACTCCTTGAAACTTCAATTACTTTTAAAGAAATCAAGTAGATGGGCTATTTTAATCTATCAATTTAGATTTCTCATAGGAAAAATAAGAAGTATATATATGAAAGAAGTGAGGATAGAGAAGTATTGGGTTGGGAAAAGCTGATGGAAGATATCAGGAGCTCATTTTGATTTGTTCTGACTTTAGGAACATTTCTGAAATGTAGATTTTAAAAATGTTTGGGGTTTATTTTGCCATGTTAAAAGTCAGTTATATCCAACCTCTACATTTCAAGATGTTGTTAGGAAAATGAAGACAATTTTCTCTTGCTGTTAGATTTATACATCTTTCTGATGCTGATATCTTTTTAATTAGAGATACCAAATACTAAAAAAAATTATGTCAAGTTCTCCTCTACCCTTCATTACCTTTGCCTTTTGTATGCCAGCAATGAAAATTAACAATTTCTATACAAAAATATTTCCATACAATATTATTTTGTGCCTGCTGTGCCATACACTGCTTCACAGATACACATGATGTGACTCTTACTCTATATTGTGTTTAGTAAAGCCTGTGGGAAAATATTTTCCTACAAAGTCAGAAAACAGTTTTCAAAGGTAAACTTTGGTTTTTTCCCATCTTTTATATTCTTTCATACAAGGCTTTACAGGAATTATCACATATGCCCAAGGCTTCTGACATTAAATGTTGTCTGAGCTTTGAGAAACCTACCAAGTGGTCTCTGTAAAGAGACAATATATGGAAATAGTATGGAGAGCTTGTAGCTGCAGCAACGGCAGACATATATGATCTTATTGACACGTTTCTTCATTACTCCATGCTCATGGCACAGTGGATGTAAATTTTGTTCCTTTTATGCCTTCAGCCATGGCAAACAATCAAGGTTCTGGCTGTTGCAGGAAGAATTTGTGTAACTCACCATTTGGATCCCTTCCCCCAAAGTCATTATGTCAGGGAAGAATCACTGAGTGCGAACTCACTGCAGCTTTGCTTGTGTGGTGCTCACCCAGTGTTGCAGGAATCTTGCTTAGGACTTTCTGTTTTGGGGGGGTAGCAGGAGTCAGGGAGCTCTTAGTTACCTAGCTTGGTAGTTGCTTTGCAATGTGCAAATGAGGAGACATGGCTCTGACTCGACCTGAGTCAGAACTTGCAGTTCCATGTTGCAGATCACTGTAATTGAAGAATGAGCAGTCTCTCATGTTGTATCAGCAAAGGAAAAAACCCAGTTTTTCAGGCTGTCTCAATATGCTTGGCACAATAAGCCCACGATCACAGGTGACATTACATCCATTCAAGGACAGGGGTGTACATAGGACCTAGTTATATCTAGACATTCCACTACCAGTTAGAGCCAGCTCTTGAGGTTGCACCTCCTAGTTCCTGAGCGAGGGAGGGTGGAAAATTCCCCCTCCTTCCCCATAAAGTTCTCCCCTTTAGCCACTAAAGTTCCACTAAAGCTGCCAGATAATGATGAACTATCTGCTGCCAAGGAGCATTATAGAGGGCTGTGTTGCAACAGGCGCAGGCACAAATCACCTACTAAGGTCAGTGATGACAGTGCTTGCCTTCTTAGTGGGTGCATCAACTTTCATTGGCTCTTTTCATAAACACAGAAGAATCATATTAGAGCTTGGTTTTTAATAGCTGAGAATTTTTTCCCCTCCCTTTTTTCTCATCTCCCAGTCTACCCCAATGGTGACACAAGACTCAATCTGGGTCTGTCTCTTATTAGCAGAAATGTTGCTGATTCCAGAGGAGAGATTCAGATGAGCAAAATATCCTGTTCCAGAAAAATCATGTCTTCAGTTCTGGGATGTGATGCATAAGTGTCTATTGCTCAGCTACAGGAAAAGTAGATTTTACTTTGACATTTTTATTCAGTGTCATAGCCAGCTGGAAAATATTAGGTCACATGTAGGTTCTGTCTTCCTTTTTGGAAGATTAAATGTGGTTCTTGTAGGGTAAAGAATAGGCAATGAAATTTCTGCCTTCTCACAGCAGCCTGCTCCAGCTGTGCTGTGAAAGTGTGATGGGTTACTGCTTCTAATGCTGTATTCAGGCTTGCACTCTATCATGGGCTGTACACATCTAAACCCCTTCAAATTCCCTGGGAGCCACAAAAGTCAAAGGGCCTGTGCAATTCAGGGATCATGCTCTTGTTCTTCAAAACGTAAGGGTGATGCCACTGCTGCAGAATCTGGTGTGGACAGAGACATTGAGATCCTCTAATGTTTCCAGTAACAGAGAATGTTTTCTTTCATTACACTTCCAAACAGAAAATATCACGTAGGAAGAAGAAAATGGGTTTCCTGACTTGCTTTTTAAGTTTTCTGAGTGAGAAATAATGACTGTTTTGAAGATGAGTTTTATTTTGCTGATGACTTCCAATGGTGTAAATCTAGACAGCATAACTAACTCACTCCTTGGGTTCATGTTGAGTTACTATGTTTTTACCAGGCTATTTGGTACTCTTTGCCTCTGATAGATAGTCAGGGACTATGTTTAGAGCTCCAGCCTTTCCTCCTTTTTTTGCTTGCTGATTCAGAGGGGTAAGGACCAGAGAAAGTTTTTTTTTTTTTCCTAATTTAGTCTGTTTCCAAGCATCTCCTTGCCTATGGAGCTAGTGCTGGGTGAAGAGATGGAGAAAAATGGGTGAGAAAGAGATGCTTTTAGGGATAGACCTGAACTCAAAAATTATTCCAAAGTTTGATTCTGGCCCATAGGAAGAAGCAGGTTAGGAGACTGATTCTGAAGGATGATTAATAGTGGCACAGAAACCTAGAGGTCTCTGTGAAAGTTCCCTATTTCTTGGGAACAGCTCAGAACAGGTATTGAACAAAGAGGATTAAAAATGACCATAATTTCCTTGCAGGAAGAGGATAGCGAGTGATGGAAGTCTACATTAAGTAGAAATGAAAATGTAGATCAAAGAGAGGCAGACACAGTAACCACACTGTTCATACTTGGGTATTATGTTTTTACATAACTTGATAGCTGAATATGTTTATCTTCATAAAAGGTATTCCTTCTTTCTTCCCTCTTTCCTAATTGCTGGGATCTAGGGACATGTTTTAGAAAACACATAACCATGCTTTCTCTGATTCTACCTTCTTTTCTAGCCATGTGAACCAGACAAATCTCTACCCTGCACTGGTAGGACCATTACTGCAGTAGAATACAAATATCATAAACTTCCACACTTTGGACCTTTTTCTTCATATGGACAGACCAACAAAAGCAAAAATTCAGGAAAACATGACTAAACTAAAGCATCATGAGTAGTCTTAGTGTTATTCAAGCACAACTTTTTGAAAATACAGAAGAATCAAGTGTTATTTATTGTTTGGCTTTATTGTTGGCTTTCCCAGAATACTTCAGCATTGAAGAATTTAAACCAGCTTTTTTATCTCAAAAAGGAATAATCATGTTTACTGTAAATGGGGAGATAAAAGTTTTTTGTCAGAAATGTTTAATCCTATTCTCCTCAGAATGCGTAAGTGGATAAGTTTAACAATCTCTAGAACTTGATGGTGGACATTGTATAGCATGTTATGCAGCATAAATGATGCATAATTTCTCTAGCTTGGAAGAATACTCGATTGTAGTTCTGCCTAATTCATCTCCCTGGATTTTGAGACAAAAGGGAGAGAAGAAACATCAAAACAGCTTGCAAGAAGACACTCTAGGATGAAATGAGCCATTTCAGCTATTTGCCATCAGTCCTTACTAATCAGGGAGGTCCCAGTTGACTGGAAGTTAGCAAATGTGATGTCCATCTACAAGGAGAGCCAGAAGGAGGATCTGGAGGACTGTAGGCCAGTCAGCCTGACCTTGGTGCCAGGGAAAGTCATGGAGCAGATCTCTTGAGGGCCATCATGGAGCATGTGCAGAACGAGGGGATCAGGCCCAGTTTCATCACCAAAAGAGTTGTCCAGCATTATTACAGGCTGCCCAGGGAAGTGTTAGAGTCACCAACTCTGGAGGGATTTAAAAGTGTGTAGGTGTGGCATTTAGGGACATGGGTTAGTAGTGGACTTGGCAGTGCTGGGTTTACAGTAGGACTCAATAATTTTAGAGGTCTTTTGCAGCCTAAACAACTCATTGATTCTATAAAGGTGTTGGATTTGTGTGTTAGCTCAAAGCAAACAATTTCTTTCTCAAAAAAATCAGTCTGTGTCTATCACAGAGGATGAATTGTGAGGCCTGTCTGATCCCGAAGCACAGCCAACTTTAACCAGAGTTACTGTACTGCTTCTGGTGAGTGGATTTAACAGTTCCTTGGAGCACATTTTCAGTATTCTAGTTGCAGACCTTATAGACTTCAAGGGAAGAGCAATCTTAGCTTCAAGGAAAGAGAATGAACTTTTCAATGGGCACCAGGCATGAGAATATTTATATATTTCCTAGAAGACATTGGCATCATATTTTTGCTGAGTTGGAGTTGAAACATTCACAGAGAGGAAGCATATGCAAAAGAGCTGAGCTCAGGTCTTTGTTCAGAGTTGTGCTGGATTTATTAGGGTGCTCTGTGCTATATATAAATCAAAAATGGATTAGGATAGACTAAAACAGAAGACATGACTGGCAGTTGTATTTCTCAGCCTTGAACTACTCCATCATTTACTGTGACAAGATGATATTCAATAGCTTACAGATTGTTTGCTCACTTGACTGCTTAAATACCATGTTGAGGCTGTTGTTGCCAGCACCAAATTTGGGCATGGTGGTTTGAGCACTTGCTGGGTTAGACAAAACCCTTTTCCTGAGTGACTTTCTTACTCATCTTCCTGGGACGAGGGACTGCTAAATTGGCTTTGTCAGGCAAAGATCTTTGTGCCTCAGCATTCTTAGGCAGCTGTCTGCAGCCTTTACTTTCTTTTCAACAGTTTTCGGTTTAAGCATCACTCATCTTGTGTATTGTGCACCAAGGTCTCTTCTACATGGGCAGCTGGTGTTGATGGCCTTCAGCAGCAATGGCAGATGAGTTCCTCCTATGCCTGTTGCCAAACATAGAACTTTGCTGTGCACAAAAATCCTTGAAGTGTGACGTCTTGTAGCATCTGAGCAGTGCCACACTGGGTCCTTGGCACTGCCTGCTTTCTGGGGCCCTCAGGAGTGTGGTGACAGCCTGGCAGCTGGATGACCAGATAGGAGCACTAAGCAAGTACAACAAACTTCCACCTTCATTTGAGTAGATACTGTAAGTGCTGGGAGCAGGAGGGTACTGCGCTTTCCTCTGGTGGCTTTCCTGTGCTGCCACAGCCATAACTGGATCTTCAGGCTGTCACTGACTGGCTTGTTTGCCTCTGAACCTGACAGCAAGTACTACATCGCTTGTGCTGGAGCTGGCAGCTACAGGTTAAGTCCACCATCCTCCAGATGTAGGATATCCAAGCACCTGTTATGTGGCAGTACTCCTCATTCCTTTTCCCCCTTTGCCTGCCACCTTTTGCAGAGCTGGAAGATGAAGTTTCCACAGCAGAAAGTCCCTGTGTACAGCCCTGTTTCGGCAATACAGAGGGTGCACCAGTGCTGCTTTTGGGATTTTGGCTCTCAGGGCTCTTGACAAGACCAGTAAACCTCTCTCTGCTTGGTGAGGGGCTGCATCACAGGACTGGGCCCTGCCCCCACAGATCCTGTTGGGGACCTCCAGCCACCAGGGAACCACTGCACCCTGTGGCACCCTGCACAATGGACCACAGAGAACACTGAGACATCCAAGTATTTCTTTGTGTGGACTCGGTTCAGGTGTAATGACATGGTTGTAATACACTGTGCTGGATTTGGCTGGGGTGGAGACAATTTTCTTCACAGTGCTGGTTTGATGGCGTAGTTTGAATTTGTGCTGGAAACAGTGCAGATAACACAGGGTTGTTTTTGTTATTGCTGAGCAGGGCTTACGCAAAGACAAGGCCTTTTCTTCTTCTCATCCCACCCAACCAGTGGGTGGGCTGGAGGTGCACAAGGAGTTGGCAGCCGTGTCATGGCACCCATACTGTATGGAATTATGCTCTGCAGATAAAGCTGGGAAAGAAACAGGAAAAGGGTACATGTTGGAATCACAGCATTTGTCTTCCCAAGTCACTGCTACATGTGATGGAGCCCTCCTCTCATGGGGGTGGATAAATACCTGCCTGCCCATGGAAGGTGGTGAATGAATTCCTTGTTTTGCCTTGCTTGCATGCATGCAACTTTTGCTTTACCTACTAAGCTGTCTTTATCTTAGTCCACAAATTTTCCCACTTCACTTTTCTGATTCTCTCCCCACCAGCAGGATGGAGCAGTGAGCGAGTGGCTGCATCGTGCTTAATTGACAGCTGGAGTTAAAACATGATATGCAAAAAGCTGAAAAAATATACCTGCTGAGTAAATGTATAAGTCCTCATGTTACGTGCATCCTGTGGGTGTATGTGGTTTTCTCCTTCGTGAGCTTGGCAAGGATTTCTGGAGTGGAAGGAAGGCAGAGGAGAGGAAGAGTTTGCCCTCCTTTGTACCATGTGCTTTCCTCTTAAGCTAATTTATCTAGCAAATTATTTGTTATTGTGGGGACCTGTGACACTTGGCGACAGAAACAGAGTTATGTCTTCTTGTGGCACATTGCAGTAGACATTTAAAAGCCACAATATAATTAATGAGCCTTGTATTTGCCAGGAGGTGGTGGGCAGTGTAGCGTGGGCTATGGTAACATGTAGGGAAGATGTTTTTATGGCAGTGCTGGAAAAAATTGTTGTACTTTACTTTCCTCTGTGGGTAACTGGATTTGGAGACTTGGGTGATATTTTTCAAGCACTAACCTGTTTGAAGCACTAACCTGCCTTTGACAGAAGATGGTAGGTCAGTTCCTGCAGACTTCAAAATTCATTTGATTTCCAATAACTCCTTTCAACCAGTCTGGGCTTTTCATGTTGCCCTTGATAAACCTGGAAATGTTTTAGGTTAGATACCATACAGCCAGGGAATTTTGCAGGTTTCTGCTTTCAAATAAAACACCCCTAACAAATGAGAGTACTTCCAACATACGATGTGGCTTTTCAAATGTCCCTAAAAGATTAAGGAATATGTCAGGAGGTGAGTGCAGTGCCATTTTTCTTCCTTTCTGTGAGTTACAGCAAGTGGTGGGTTTATCAGCTGTTTCACATGTTTTGATAGAGACAATACAAACAAGCGTTTCTAAATCTGTGCTCTCAGTAGCATTCCTACTCTTCCTTCACTTGCAAATAATCCTTTCATAACGGCTGTTGTTTTACTCTGTGCTATTATGCCCCATTTGTTTCCCTTTTTTTTTTAATTTTTTGGTCACCTTATCTGTCCCAGGAAATTGTAGCTTTCTGTTTTAACACATAAAACAGGAGTATTTCCAGGATATGTACAGCTATGCTCTTGAACTTGTGACATTTAAAGGGCAATAGAATGCTAATGTGACTAATAAAACAGGAAAAATGGCTTTATATAAGTCAGTGTGAAAATGACTCAACCTACCTTTTAAATAGACTAATTTAAGCAACATTCATTCATGGGGGCATGGAGGGAGACTGCAAAACTTGAGTGATACAAATAGAATGAAGAAAACCAAAGCAAGCCCTTACTATTCTCTTCTGAGACCTTTAAAAAAGATCCAGCCAACTTTTCCTATGATGGGGACTCCTCACCTTTTATTTTCTGCAGATGATAATTCACAAGAGTAATTGGCTGCATGTTTTTGTTTTGTTTCTATTCTGCTGTGAAGAATGCTATAACCTAAAAGAAATTTTATTGGATCTTTTTAACATTGTTTTTTTTTATTTTTCTTTGAACATGTACAGTCAAGTTCCACATTTTATAGTTCAGTATTTCTAGCTAATGCTGTGTGGCCTATGCACCCATCTATTACACTTGCAGGTCAAATCCTTTCTGAACAATACTAAGGCTGTACTCATTTTAAATGTATGACATGCAGTTTCTAAGTAATGAAATTATCTGTACAGATTGAAAATGAAGGAAAGCACCCATAAGTTTTACCTTTTTGACCTATCCTTTCTACCCCGATCAGGGTTTCTCAGTCAATGTGAAAACCACCAAGATTTTTGGATTATTACAACAGTCAAAAGGCCTCAAATAGCAAGAACAATTTGTGATTATGACCCACAGTAATTCTAAGGTATGCTATTATTCTTAATACAATTTGTTTATTTTATTAAACATATACATATTAAGGAAATTTGTGTGTTGAAAGTTGTGAGTGTCCCATGTATATGTGCTAAAGATTTCTACTTGCAATAAAAGAATTATAGGTATTTTTTCTGTTTCTTTAACAACAACAAACAACAAACTCCAATTATTCAGAGAGTAAAAAGATACAGATCTGATATGACAGCTTAAAAGTACTCTTGACTAATTAACATTAAAAGCTTATTAAAATATTGTTTCCATTAATGCAAGCTATTCTTTCATCTTTTCCAGTAATGCATCACCTATTAAATTTTTGATGTGGAAAATTAGTGCTTCAGGTCTTAAGAAAGTGACAACCACAGTGTTGAGAGAGTGACAAAAATAATGTTTGAGCTACAATTTTAGGATTAATAATGCAGATTCACCTTTTCTAGTGGAACAGAAATGTGAGCACCTCATGAAAACTCCATGCTGTAAGTTAAGTTTTGTCTTAACTCCAAACATATTGATATGTGGTATCCAGTGATATTGAAGCTTTCTTACACTTTGATTTTACATTCTATAGAAAGCTTTATTATGCCTCTTTTTTGTGCCAGTACCTTAAAGTGCTTTCTCTTCTCTTGTCTGTGTTCTCTGCTCTTGTTATTCTAGCTTAAGTGCTTCCTGCCACTGAGAGAGATTGTTTTGTTGGTGTCTTAGTTCTGGCCAGGATGGAGTTAATTTTTTTTTACAATAGCTGGGTGTGGTGGTGCCCACCTCTAGTCCCAACTGACAGGGAGGCTGAGCCCACTGGATCACTTGAACCCAGGGATACTAATTTCCTTTTACAATTTTTCTTAGGCTGCAGTACACTGTGACATGTGAGCACATCCAAGACTATAATGTTATTCTATACCATCCTATGCCATTGCCAGTAGTGGGGAAAAAGGACTGTGGCTTCTTGGAGGAAAGGCATTCCTTTTCTGGTCAGGAGAAAGCATGGCGTGATGGGATGTTTGGTATTTGTCATGGGTTTTATGTGAAAATCTCTGACTTAGTTTTGTTATTAATATTGTAGTTGTTACTGTTAGTTTTCTTTTCTCATTGCTGTTTCCAGTAAATTAATTGTTCTTATCTCGAACTGTAACACCTTTTTGTACCTCCATTTCTCAACTCCATCCCCAGAGCAGAAAGGGGAAGGGGAGGGGGGGAGTCCAAGAGAATGGTATCTGGTTTGGGGCAGTCTTGGGGGAGGCGGGGTAAGGGAGAAACACTAAAACATGACATGACAAAAATGTGAGTTGGCCTTTTCAGTTTTGCTGGCTTTTGTGAGCTGCAAATCCATGAGGACTGGATGAGTTAGCATAATATGTCTGCAGTGGCTGTCCTTTCTGAGCTGACCCACAAACTGTGGCCTGTAGCTGAGGATCTTTGAGCCCTCTATGGACTTAATTGGGAACTCTGAGTGTGTGTAAATAAATCCACATTATCAGGAGTGGTCTTCCTTCTTAAAAGACTAGTATTTCTAAAATGAATTTGATCTCTTTGGTGATGGTGGGCACCCTTTCACTAAATTGTCATGTACAATGTGGCATTTTCTTCAAGAATTTCCTTCAATTTGGAAATGGATTTTTTTTTATGAAGCTGATCACTTAATACCTTTTTTCCCTCCCTACAGTCATTTTTCCCAGTATCAGATAGGTAGGAATCCTTTCTTTTGCTGGACAAATGCCTCTTCTTGATTTCTCCCTTCTCCTTTTGATGGCTACATGCAGATCTTTTCCCCTCCTTACTGCAGTTCTTTTTTTCCTATTTCCCCTTGTCTCCAGCCTTTTCTCTGGGAACAGAAAGGACAGAAGAGAATGATTACCTTCTGCTCACTTTCAAGATTCAGAGCATTGTAGAAGACTTTATGGCAATCTGTTCTCCAGCTGAAAACAGCTGGTATAAACTCACTCTAGAAGTGGTGGTAGTTTAAAGATTGCTCATACTTCGTGCTGAAGATTTTAAAATGCACTAGTATTGTGGAGGAAATTTTTATTGAACAAAATAAAATGAACAAAACTTTAATATTGTTCAATAATGTTTATCTAGAAAGACTGAATGTCATTCCCAAGATGGTGCAACTGTAAGATTGTAAAAGAAAAGAAGTTTTCTCACTGTTGTAGCAAAAACTTATTCTGAATTCATGCGGGGCCTTGCAACTTAAATCCTACTTTTTAATGTCAAAACCAGTTATCTTAATCTCCCCTGACAAAGCTTTTCCATGAAATGTGTTTTCTATTTGTATGCTTTCCATCTTAGTATGCCACACACTTCTCACACCCACAGCTTCATGACGACAGTACATAGTGCTGCAATCCCTTGAAACAGATTTTGATTTGGCTGCAATATTTCTGGTCATGTTGGATCCTTGGCTGCAATAAAATCAGGTCTGGACCATTCTGTGATTTTGCTTTGCTGTAAATTTGCACAAGAACTTTTATTCTTCCTTTCCTGTGTTAAAAGCTATAAATACCATGTCTCTAAAGGGAATTGCAAAGAATAATATTAAGAAGTTAGCAGGGTGATAGTTAGCCTGCTTGTCATTGGCTGTGACCATCTATGTTTTTATATGTCGTGGAAGGGCAATTCTCCTGTTCTACTTGCTCTCATATCTGATGAAAGCAAATTGCCAGCTCCAGAAACTTTGTGGGAAGGCAGATTGGGCCTTTTAGCCTTTGTTTATGTGGCTGTAGGTACAACAGGGACAGGATGAATTCAGTCATAATTAATGTGTAAATTAGTGGGTTTTCTGTGGATTTTAGCTACCTAATCTTAATATTGTTTTGAGCCTTACATTGAAGAAAGTACAGCTTTAACTACTATTAACTACTGAGTAGCCATTTTTTTATTCCATGTAGCCAATATTAATTGGTTCAAAATCATAATGTATATGGATGATTATTCATTGTGGCAGCACCTTTGCTTGAAACCTATTGAAACTTTCAAAATACCTTGGAAATTTAGGAACTGTGGATGATATTGATCTTCCAAAAGAGCAGGTTAAATTTGTGTGTGTCACTAAATCTTTTGAAGCTAGATGGTTTTAATAGAGGTGTAATAGTTCAACTTTAAAATTTGGGCACTAAAGCCATAGGACTTAAGCTAAAACAAACTAGTGATACACTTAAAACTGTGTTTTTTGTCTGACTGTGGTAAGAACCTGTAAGTCCAAGAACCCCAATATGGAATGTATGCCAACAATGCAGGGGTTTAGAAAAAAAAGAGTGGTTGGCAAGGACTTCTGGGCTGAAGGAGTAACAAGTGCATTCCTACAAAAGCAGTTCCTGGCTCCCAGCCCTGCAAAGTTCAGCAGGATCCAGGCTGAGCCTTGGACTGATAACTGTGCTATGCATTTCCTTATTTCCCTTACTGGTCAAGGTGCATATTTGATTTACTGCAGTCACTCAGGGAGGAAGACAGCAATAAACAGTGTGAGTTTAGGAACCTTCTCAACTATATACTGTTTCTTCTAAGAAATCATATTATGGAATTTTGTTGTTTTTCTGACCCTAGATATATGTGGACCCTTTCAGTCAGTTTTGCAAAGCTTTGTTAAAACAGGGATGGGAGTCTCTAGCTTCGTATTACAGTCTATGTTTTGTGGCAGACTGGAGGTGTAGTTTAGTATTGAGGGTAGGAAGTGATGGCCTGGGTAGAAATTATACAACCTGTAGGAAGACAGACTTTGCTGGGTGTAAAGTTTATGAAATAGCATGATGATATCTGTTAAATGTGACAGTTCATGAATATTCATATCTGCTTAAATTTCCTCAAAGAAGAAAAAAAAATATTTTAAGGGGTATGTATTATTTTTACATTTCCATACTGCCTTGATAAAATTACTGATATTTATTTTAGTCAACATTGCCTATGAGTTGTGCTCTAAACCTTAATTAAAGTTATTCAAATTGGCTCATATTCAGCCATACTCCAAAGATAACCTATGCTATAGATTACAGTTCATCTTGCTTTTTTAATTTGTTTTATTTTTTCTAATGTTCTGCTAGAAAATATGCATCTTGTAGATACTTTCCTTTTGAGCCATTAAGTTTATGAAATAGTAACTCTCTTCCACTGTCTCACTTGTCACTATGTTTCTCTTAATCAATCAAAGTGTTTGTGTCTCTGTAATTTTCTAGTTGGTAGTAAACCTTGACAGGGTAAAGGATATAATTTTGTTATACATCACCAAATATAGAGGGGAAGTAAGGGAAGCCCTCCTATTTTGAAGTCCTCCTGATTGCTCTGAATGATCAAAATTAATTGCTGTCAGTCTTAAAAAGTGATAAAGCAGTACTTCTGTCTCTTTACACTTTTCTTCCTGACCATGTGAACTTCCCAGATGAACTTTTCTGCAATGCATAAGGGCTCCTTTTTTTTATTTGCTCTTTTTTTTTTTTCCGTAATAGTTCAGTTATTTCTGAGAGAATCTATGCTTTTTACTTGCTTAAGCTATACTTATAGCTTATTTGTTAAATTATGTTTATTGTGCTTTAAAGTAACTTATAAGTACCCACTATTGAGGCAAAATTTGGGTTAGACCCTAGAAAAGGCATCCAAGGATGATGAAAACTGTCGCTATCCACAGACAATGTCAGCATTCAGACAATTTCTTTCAGCCTGATGAGAGAGAATAATACACTTAGGACAAGGAATAAAGCCTCAAAATACAATTTTTTTCCTTTTTTTTTTAATGTATCATTTTATAATCAGAAGTTGGATACTGTTTCCAAAAGTAAAGTGGTCTGATCCTTTGTGGAGAAAGTAAGACTTTTGAGGTCCCTTTCAATTTAAATTTTCCTATAATTGTTTCTGTGATTATCAAACATTCTTACCTGATATGTGAGATGATAACAATCCTTTTCAGCAAGGGACTGGACTAAATACTTTAAATAAAATTTTATTTTACATGATATCATTATTAAAAATACTGACTAGCACTGGATTCACTGCAGATCCCTCCAAATCCCATCTTGAGACAGAAAATTCTGACTTAAAACGTGAGCGTGTTTTAAATTCAGGTATTCATGCACTGACATTTCCTTTGAATTGTATTTTACTGATGTAAGAATATCATGCAGGTATATGAAAAAATTAGGTAACATAAATGCCATATCTGTGTCTTTCTCCTTATCATCTAGGCCAGTAATCCTACTAAATATATGAAATTAAACTGGCATAATATCATTTTATTGATCTTTATTAGCCTATTGTCTTCTTGGTCATAGTAAATAATAATTTAAGTATTTATTGCTGGTATTTTCCTAAGCACTGGCAAAAACTCCAGTAATACATATTAGAATATTATTTTAGACAGATGCTGCTGGTTCTGCTTTGGTTTTCTGTTTCTGAGAGGCACTTTTGTTTTCTGAACTGTTAGCGATGGCTTTCACCAGTTTCTGAAATTTTTTTAGGGTGAGCTTTGTCAGGTCCAGCTATATTGAAAATATCTATCTTGCCTTGGTACTTCTAATATGTCCTTTCCTTATTTTGGTCAGTGTTCCTCTCTCCTTTATTATCCATTGTGTCATTCTAAAAAAAAAAAGAATGGAAATGTTAATATTTCAGTCTTATCTGTGTCATACATTGTTTGTTGTTCTTCCAAAGATAAGGTACATGCATTTTTTTATATTTTTTTCTTATATATTTCTTATGTGTATATATATACAGTAAAAGTATTAAAATGTTTCTGATGCAATCAGTGGACTTTTCCTTTTATGTTCCACGCCAGCTGTAACTCATTTTGTGAATTCCTCTTTTGATTCATTATTCTGGGCTGTGTTACTCCCTCATTCATTCTTGGTCATACGTTCTTGTTTCCACTTTCTGTGTGATTCCCCTCTAATTTTTTTGCTATTTAAGAGTTATGAGTGAGACATAAGACAGGTACTGAAAACAATTGGTAAAAAATCTACAAAATAAAGATTTACAAGTGCTCATGTGCATCATCTTCCCTGAATGGTCTGGCAGATAGGATAAACCCCATCTGTCTTTCAACATTGCTGGAAATAGCAAGATGATTTGAGTGTATATAGTGGCACATATAGAGGTGGTTGGGTCATAATGCCTAGGTCACCAAGAACTCTGTTTTTCCACCCCAAAGGATATGCATGACCAATCTGGAATCAAAGACTGTCCTTGGAAACCCAGAGGGGCCATATACCAGTCAAACTTGACTAAGTGTTTCGGAGACCATAGAATTAATTGCAGTAACAGCTAAATTAAATTGCAGTTACCATTTGATTTAATTGCAGTTAAATTAAATGCAGTCCAAATAGCAAAAGGAAACAATGAAAATACAAGCCGTTCTCAACAGACCTCTGAAAAAAAAAAGGAAATAACCTTTCCACTGCAAATTATACAACCTCATTATTACAGAGTTCTCTGTAGACTTCTGGAAACTGACTGACTTCTTGGAACAGTTATGGATAAAGAAATAAAATGTTTGGGTAGAAGTGGAGTGCCAAACAGTACCATTTGAGATAATGAACCTCAGTGTATTCATAGCTGGTCTGCACAATTTACTGTAAAATAAAAATTGAGTGATGCCTTACTGCCATAAAACAACAGCCACTCACCACTGTTAAACTGAGTTAAAACTGTTAAGGATTTGTAAAGGAAAATTGTCAAAAATCAAACCATTATATATATATATATATATATATGGCAAATAATTTTGGAAATGAGGAGAAAAGCTATCGAAGTCCTGTTTCATCTGCAACTTAGCAGAGTGCAGGATGCCACAATTTTCTGGTGTGCCAGGGCTGGAAAGGATGGTGGAAAGAGTTACAGGCAAAAAGTTACAAAAGATCAAAGGTTGCTGCTGCTTCTAATAGACTTGTATGAACTACAGCTGGTCAGGTTCTTTGGTTCTTTGGGACAAGTGACATATAAATTGGGAGTTGGTATCCATTTAATATATAACCAACCATTCGTATTAACATCTCAGTAACTGAAAATACTCGTTTACTTAAAGGACAGCTATATTGGACCATCAGGAATTCAGTGGGAAAGCAGTTTTGAAGACAGTGAAACCTATACTCCACTGTAACTTAATAAGCAGGAAGCAGAATAGGTCAACAAGTTATCATTAGACATCCATACAGATTCCATATAGTATTGCAAAATACTATAGAACTAGAATAACATGGGAGATAAAAAGTGTCCTGCCATGAAAACAACTTGGTCCAACACAAAACTGTTTAAACTATTTGATAAATTGCAAGGACAGTTGGTTTTATCTTGTGTTAGTCAGACAGTTGAGGAGTGATAGGGATGTAGACTACTGAAGAATGAAAATTATTACAGTGCATTTTATTTCTTCAGAGTAATTTATATCACTATACCATCTTATGGATCTATACCTCTAAAAAGGCTTGAAAAGCATGATTTTTAAGACCGTGTAGTCCTAATGAAGATGTGAAGGACCAATAACTTCAAATTACAGGGAAAAAATAAAGCATTTCTTCTGTACCCTGGCAGCCTGAGATTGTAAAAAATGTTTCACTATTCACAGGAATGATATAAATTTTAAATCTATGTAACAAGATGATAAATATCTAAGTAAGACATGGTGTTCCTGTTTAATTATACTGTGTTGAATAATTGTGACAAAAGTCATGTTCTGGTGCATAGTCCCTTAGTAGGGGCCTTGTAGTGTGATCACATCCTCATATACAAGATGATGTCTAGAAAGTGCTTAGTAAGAAGGGACAGTCAGTGGAGGAAGGAATAAATCCTGAGCATTGCAGTGGGTTGCTTGTCACTCTTGGTTATGTGTCAATGCTGAACACTGCCATGCTTTGGATGCTGGCTCCTTTGCCAATTTCAAAGCATGAGCAGAGACTGAGGTGCATCCGCATGCAATAGGAAGCTTTTCTCCCTGTCTCAGGCTTAACATCACTGCTGCCTTATTCCAGTGGGGCTCACACTTGAGCAGGTCTGGTTATTATTCCACTCTCTGAACCCCACCATTGTGCCGGTGCTGGTGTGTATGAGCTCAGTTTTCAGTCTGGCTGTGTGCAGCTGGATGCTGGTATTGTATGTGCCAGCATTGTGTAAACCCCATCCATTTGCTGAAGTCATCCAAGATAATTATACTTTTAAATCCACAGGGCTGTTGCCAAGCCATGCACTCACAAAAGACAGATGCTGTGAATTTTCCATGGAGTTCTGCCGCAAATCCACCATGTGAACGGGAGCGAGGTGCATTATAAAACTTCCCCCTTGTCTTTTATAATGCAGGAAGGGTTTAATTAGACATAAATGAGTTTGATCAATGAATCATTAACTTCCATTAAACTTTAAGTAGATTGCCTGACCCAGCTACTTCATTCTGAATTTAATCTGGTATACACTTGATAATTAGAGTTAAAGGGACAAGGGCTGGAGGCAATCCTTCTCAATCCTTCACATAAAATGGAGTTGAGTCAGCTAATAAGTTAATTTTATAGTCAGTGTGTAAGGACAGAATTGGCCATAAAATGTAATTTTCCTAGAAAAACGGATCAGGAAGCAGACTGTCACTTTGTTTTGCTTTCAGAATTACCTCAGGAATTACCTGCCCGGGGTCTTCAAAGCCTTCACAAATACCATCCTCCTCGGCACAGCAGCTTGGAGGATTAGATTTCATGAATACAGTCAGAAATCAGGTGGCAAGGCAGGAAATCTCACGTCTGCAAGAATGCTGGTGTAGCTCTCCCCATGGCTGAAAAAAATTGATCTGCCTTGTCTAGATCCATGGGCTGGGAAAGGAGTGATAGAATGGAGCTTTCTGGCAGCTTCCAACCTTAGGAAAGGTAGAGCCTTTGATCTGCTGGTTTTGGCAGCACCTGGATCCAGAACAGCAATTGGTGTTGTGTGTGCCTGCTGTTTGTTTTACCGTGTGGAAATGGCTGGCTGGGGTGGCTCTGCATGGCCCTATGCTGTGCAGTAGGGATGGATTCTTGGGAGGTATCAAGTTCATATATGAAATGTTTCAATTACCAAAGCTGACTTAAAGAACCAGAGGTTTGTCTTCTACAGAAGTGTGTTCTTTTTGTCCTTCCTCTTAGCTATGATACTCTGCTTTCTGGGCTCTGACTAGGTTATCCTGAGGGATACTGGATGATTCAAAGTGGGCTCCCTTTGTCTGGTTTAGTATTTGCCTTATTTAATCTGAAATAGGCTTAGTTGAGAGACCATATAAGCCTGTTTTGAGTTGGATGCTGTGGAAACAAAAGTTAGTTATGCTGACACTGTGGTATCAAAGGCTGTTGTGGTGGGCAGTCCTGCTGGTGATATGTGTGGCTGCTCACAAAAACACTTATTTAATGGAATGAGAATATTGCCCAAAGACGTACACGAACACATTTGAGGAAAGAATACTTTGAAATCCAGAGCTATTTGGTCTGATATGAGCACCATGACCAGTGCTGAAGAGTGATAAAGCAGAGGGCTGGCACCACCTCTCCCTCTGGCCTTTGTTCTTATTGATAAGTATGTTACCACAGTGGACCCCTGAGGTCAGAAAAGAGTGAAGTATGGGATTTCTTTGGAGTGTAGTTACGAGATTGCTCTTGAGAGCAATGTCCATTGCTCAGACAAAGCTCTTTTGTGTACAAGTAGAAGCAGGTATTTTCTTACCTGTAAAGGATTGCAGGCACAACTAAAAGTGGTGATGCAGTGTGGAGACCTTGGGGGGCCCTCCCTGGTTTAGGGAGACACAAGAAAAGTACCTTAAAAAGCTGTTAAGACCCCACTGGCTCCTTCCCCTGTTCCTATGTTCCTGAGCCACTCCCTCCCCATTCCCTGACTGGTCCTCATCTTTGTACTGCCCAGAGACCAAGTTCACCCCCAGGCCCCTCAGAGAAGGATAAGCTTGGACCGTCCATGTGTGGTGCCTGGGACCAGATCATCTCACTGCGCAGCTGAATTAAATATTTGTGGGTGTTATGCAAAAGCCCTTTTTCCTTCCTAACCCTGGACTTTACCAGCAGCTATTCAGGTTACTGCAATGCAGAACTTCTAAGTTTTGGAGTTAGAAATACCGGGCCTGTGCTTTTCTCATTCCTTCAGTCTCGGCCTTGATGCATTGTTTCTGCATGCCCCATGAGTTCCTCAGCCTGGGGTGGTTGAGAGCCTTGCTCTGGGCTTGTAATGACCTGTGAAATGACAGGCAGTCCTGGGGCTGGGTTTTTGTGGCACTCTGCTGCTGCTCTGAGGTACAAGGGCAAAAGTAGCAGCTGATTAGCTACCTATTTAAGTAGGATTGTCCATTCTCTGCAGTCATGCTGAGGGAGCCTGAATTAAGCGTTGCTGAGTTGAGGTCATGAGGACAACCTTAGTACTGCCATTTTGAGAATTTTGAATGCTGGATTATTTGACCTTAGTGGCATTATTTTTAAAGTATTTTATGTGGATGTGATTCTGTATATTTAGGTCAGACAATTGCTAGCAATGTTCTCTTGCTCTAAAAGCCACTGATCTATTCTTTTTAATAGCACTGTCAGTATGCAGGGATGAATTCTCGTAGAGCTGATGAAGACTTCTAAAAAAATGTCCCTTCCCAGTGCTTTAATGATGTTGTTGTTGATAAATGCTTGCTGGTGTGCCATTATTTATCTTTCAAATTCTCCACAGCCAGACTGCCATTACAGATGACAATAGCTGCTGGGGTTTAGCAGCAGAGAGCTAAAGTGAGAGTGCCCTGTTCTCACAGTGCCTGGCACACCTTCAGCCCAAGTCAACACTGACCAGCATTAATTGCTGCTGACTGTTTTATGTTGCCTGTATAGTGTCTGGTGTTTGGTTCCAGGCTTCTGTAAAACAGAACTGCCAGAGCAGCCTTTTGTCAATATAAGTTTTTCCATCAAAAGGGCACCTAACTTTTGCTGTAGTAAATGGTGACTTCTGCTGATTTGGTTTTTTGGATTTCCTTGAGAGACCTTTTCATGAGGATATTTGATGCTCACATTGAAGAATGTCATAGGGAACATCCACTGATGTTGACCATTTTGTGCTATACCGAGCTAGAAAAATGGAAGCTTAATTCCCATCAGTGAAGAATTGCTCTTACCAGTGCTTACAGGGTTAAGCATGTGAATTGCTGTTTGCCATTGGCAGTAAGGGATTTACAGCCTGGCTTTCTGGGAATTGAGAAACTTATTCTCTCTAGGGTGCTTCATCCTGAACCTTTTTACAAGCATTTAAAAGTCAATTCAAGTGATAAAATCTGTTATTTATTTTGAAGAAAACATGTTTTAAGGCATCAAAACTGCTTCATTATTTGAAAATAGATTTAGAAGACATGCTTACTTTCCACAGTGCTCAAAAGACAAATTTCAAGTAACAAAAGCCTTCCTAGCAGGTGGTGGATAAACATTTTATGTTTCCAGTAGAAGATGGGCTTGTCTCTGGCTGCTGTAAGCAGTCTGAAAAGATAGTTGTTTACAAAAAAGATGCACAAGCATTTGCTACCAACAAAGCCTGACAATCAGCTACATCTGTCAGAATATGACTAAGGAATTTCATAGGTCTGTAAATAAAAATAAACTTTTCTTAACTATATTTAAATTTACTGAACTATTTTCTATCCTATTATCTCTAAATTACAAACTTTCTGTCATACCTCTTCTTTCTTTTTTTTTTTTCTTTTCTCTGAGTCTGCAAAGAGAGGTTTTCCCAAGTGATTTTCTGATTTTCTCAAAAATAGAATCTGCCAAAGTAATGCAAACCCACCCTCACCCGAAGCCACTACTACATGGATCTCCACGGCAATTGTATCCAGCTGGTCTAGTGCTGTGCAGCCCAGGGAGTGCTAAACTTTGCAAGAAAATTAAGTGTATCCACTTCAGACAGAACCCTCAGAGATTTTGCTTGCTGGATTTTATCTGAATGTGTATGAACTGTGACATTTTGATGTATTTTAAGCCACCAGACTTTTGCAGTCTTTCATAGGGATAGGAAAAAGTATTTTTTTGACCCAAAGCAGAACCTGTCAAAATTTTTCAGATTGGCTGGAGTAATGTATTTCTACTTGTCAGTTCAGAAATCGCTGTATCATTTTGACTGAATTTTTCCACAAAGGTTTAGCCTCAGAATGGTATTAGTAGGGGAAACTGGTGTAAGTACTACCAAAGAGGAATCAACTGAAAAAAAAAGAAAAAAAAAAAAAACAACGAAAACCCAAACAAAATACCACCAAACAACAACAAAAAAATAAAAAAAACCTCACCAAAACCCCAAACAAACAAAAAATCTACCAAAACCAGAAAAAACCTCCCAAAAACTCAAAACCACCAAAAAAACCCCAACCAAGCCCAAACCAACAAAAACCAAACAAACTACCCCAGAAAGAAAAGCAAAATATATAATGCAAGAACTAGGAGGTAGCTAAATACCGGCAAGTTTTGAAACACCATTTAAGACTACTTGTGAGCTGAAAGTAAAGACAGATAATGTGTTTTTAGGGCACAGCTAGAAAGTCAAAGGAAATTATTGTTCTCCTCTATGTAGCACTTGTCAAGCTGCATCTGGAATACCATGATCAGTGCTAGGCCCTGTTTTATTGGAAGGAGTCTGTTGGACAGCCACAGAGGTGTTTATCTAATGGAAAATGGCAGGTTGAGGGAGCAAGATGGGCTTGGCTGGGTCAGGTTGTGCTGTGAAGAACAGATCTGTGCTGTGAAGAAACACCACACTGGGTTGTTGGCATGTGCCTTTTCTTGACAACGATAGAGCAAAGGGTGGTGGCTTTTTTTTTTTTTTTTGGTGGTGATACCTACCTAGTTTTTGCTAATAACTATGACCTGAGAGGAAATCCTATGTGGTAAATTCTTCAGTATAAGTCATCAGCTTTTGAGCTAAGTGCACTTTTTTTTTGTTCTCATTATTAGAAAGTACGTATCCTTTGCTGTCCACTTTCCAGTTCAGCCTTTATTTCTGGCTCTCTGTTAGTTGTAAATAACAAACCCTTTGTGTGTGCAGCAGCTGCTAGCTGAGAGGTCCAGAAAGGTGGCAAAAAACCTCTCGTGTGTATACTGTGTGCATAGACAACTTGAGCTCAGGTGACAGAAAACACCTGTGGAAAAGGGACTGGGCTTTTCTAGGGACTGTCTCATCTTTTAATTTGTTTTCTGTGGCACACAGTGGATATGAGACCTCAGCATAATAGAGTGCCTGGATGCTGCTGGCTAGACAAAAGAAGTTCAAAGCCCTTTCAAACAGCAAGAAAATGAACCCTGGAGTTAACCCCAGAACTTCTGGTAGGTCTGAAGCTTTTCGCTTGAGGGGCACAGCTGTGCTGTCCCACAGCTGGCATAGAGAACACGCCTGCACATGAGGGCTGGTGGCAAACAGGGAACATGGCCTGGAGCTTCCTGCCTTCCACTTCTCTGACAGCAATGGTATGGCTACTGCCACAAAACAGTCACCCCTCACAGTTTCAGATCCAGTTCTCCTGCTGAAGGGTCTCCATTAAGAGAGCAGCACCAAGAACTGAAGGGTGTTCTGCAGCCACAGAACTGAAAACAGGGAGATGGATGTCTCCGGTCAGATCTGATGGGAAAACCTTTCAGATGAAATCTGAACTCACATATCTTGATTCTTTGTTCCATGTCTTAGGTCTCACAGTATGCTTCCTGATGTGAACATGCCACTGTGCTCGACAGAAAGCAGTATTTTTCAGTCTTCTCTTTCTACTGTTTAGCACCCATTCTCTATTTCACTTGATTTGCTTACAACCATTTGTTCTTTTTTTTTTCCTACCACTTTCCAATGGCATCCTCTTCTGCCTTTTGTTGTATGTGTTCCCCTTAGTCTAACTGCTCCTCCACATCATGGCTCTGGAATGTGTTTTGGCAGCTATGATGAAAGGAGCAAGCTGTCAGCTCTAGCAGAGCCTTCTTTTGGAAAAGCACACCAAAGCAGATACAGCTGTCGACATCAATGGTAAGTAGAAAGTACGTAAGACACCACAAATAAGAGATCTCTGTTTTCTTTTCCTCCTTCCTCTTCCCAATCTCTCTCTGTCTTATACACCTCAGTGGACAGGACCAGTGGTAAACTCTCTCCTCTTGCATTGTTTGATGCTCTTGGGGCAGTGGATGTTCTGTAGCTGCTGGTCTGTACCTGTGCAATGCCCTCGCCCGAGGATGACAGCACCACAGAGCACTGCCACAACTTCTTGTCCACATGCAAAACATCTCTCTGACTAACATTAACATATGCTATACAGACTTTCCTGTGGAAAACTATCAATCCCTCTTGCCCTTGACAGACAGTGTATTTTTTTTTTTATTTTAATGTGATGACAGCTTACACTATGTTACAGTATTGATATAAAGCTACAGGATAAGAAAGCTGAAGAGTCTTGTAGGACTGCGAGTCAAGAGAAAAATGGTCACAAGGGAACAAGAGGCTGTGAGGAAGTCCAGAGCATGATTTTGCTGATTCTGGAGATAGCTGGGATGACAGGTTAGGACAGCTGTTTTTTACTTTCTGTCTGATATTAGTGGTGCTGGAGGCAGAAACAGAAAATTGTATTGTGCACATGGTGCTGTCAGATTGCTCTCCTCCCCCACCAGACCTCTTCCCATCACACACCAGTAATGCAGCTGGCTAGCTTCTGTTCTCTCCTTTCTACATGCCTACAACTTCAGTTGAAATGCTAGAGTAGGTGTAACTGCTTATTTACTTGTTCTAAAGGTGTCTCAGGTGATTCACAGGTTTGGTGTGGAAGGGTTTTGCTGTTCCATTCCAGTCACTGTGCAATATAGGGGAGGGATTTCACAGTGCAGAAGATACTGCTGCTGCTCTGGAGGCTCTGCAGAGTTTGAAGCCTGCTCTGTAAAACCTGTTTGAAACCTTGCCCATTTAGCAAGTTTGATGGCTGCCTTGTTCACCAGTAAAGGAAAGGCCTGCAGGCCACACTGTTGTTGCAAATTATGTGATCAGCTGATTGTCTGTATACCTAAACCAAAGCTCACACTGAATTCCTTTGGAACTAGGCAAGGCATTTGGCCTGCAGCACTTGAGTGAATAAATGCATTGCACTATGGGGAATGCAGAAGCAAAGCTTTAAGCTGTCTCTTTTAAAAGGTATTTTCTTCAGTAAAAAATTCAGCCCAGCACAGTAGCGTGGAACAAAAGAGAATGTTTTACAATACCGTAAAATTATTTCATATTTTTAATCAAACAAATTCTATTTTTTTTCCTCTGTCATCTTAAATATGACTGGCCTGCTGAATGACTTCTTGAACACATGTATTTTGCACAGCCATATGTATCTGTAAATGCAGGCTGCATTCCTTGTGTGGTCTATATTATGCGTTCTCACTGATAGTATTTGCTTTCGTGGCTGATGACAAACATAAGGAAATCATTCTGAGACCAGGAGCATGCTGCTGTATTGCTCTGAAGAGTGTTTCTGTTTGGTGCAAGCTCTACACAATTTAGTAATATGAAATTGTATAACTTCAAGACTTATCGAATATATAGTACAATGTATGCTGCCAGAAAACCCTTAGAGTTTTACTGTGAAAGAAAAACTAAGAGGAAGACTGTGGGAGGAGAGAACTTTAAATATTATATTTTATTTTATGGGAGTCAGTCAAATATAGAGAGAATTCAAAGCTTTAGACAGAATACTGGCATTGGGAAGCACTTTTTTAGATGACCCTGTTATAGGAGTGAAACATCACCTCTGAAAACAGTTTCAGACTATTTTCTTCTGTAAATTCAGTTATTTTCTGGCTTCTGTTGCTCTTGACATCTAATGGAAGATTATAAAAATCACGATAAAATCTTCCAGGTGATTGAAAATTCCAAGTGACTCTGATTAGTGGTGACTTTAATGTTCCTTCATGGAAGTTAGAATTTTGTAGCCTTGAAGAGTGTTGACAAAACAGTGATACCTCTTTTACAACAGTTTTGGAGCAAGTAATTTCCGCCTTTTATTCATGACAGTAAATGGTATTATCTTGCTTTAGCAAGACATTTGCTTCCACAGTTTCCCACTTGCAAAATTCATATATAGAGCTGTCTGAAAGGGATTTTGTGAAACTAAGTGAGAATTAATTAAAGGTAGGAATGTCAGCAGTCTGCAGAGATCTTTTTCCTTTTAATGTGTTGATGCTTGTTTCCTGAGCAAATGAATCTAATGCAGACATATTTTGCCTGTTACACATCTTGATTCTGTTGAAAAGATTTGCAGCCAGCTGTATTTGTGTGGGGCTGAAGTAGAAACCTAACAGATATGTACATGGATAGAGAAGAGACCCAGTAGATCCAATAGTGAAGTTGTGGTCTTGACTCTAACAAGGCATTTGAGGAGCAGAAGCCACACATAGTCAGCATTTAAGTCTCCAGCCATGAAGAAAGCATTGACTGGGGCTTTTGCTTTCTACACATAAGGAAATTCAGGAATAAGGCACACATCCATAGGAACCTTGGCTTTGTTAGTATGAGTACTGACTGCTGCCAGTGTATGACTTCAGGAGATGTGTTTTGATGTCCCTTCTGTGGCCACTTGTGATGGTAGTACCATCAAGAACTTCAGGAAATGCAACTGGGATCACTGTTGATCTTATTATTTCTTCTCTCCTGCTTAATGTTTCTTTATGCTATAGTCAGTGCTAGTGCTGTTCACCCAAACCCCACATTTACAGCTTCATTCTGAATGCTTTTACCTGCAGGAAATGCAAAGGAAACAGTTTCTCTCTTTCTAGGACTATGGTTGATGGATTAAAAATTGTTATTGCATAGGAAAGAGACGGCATGAGAAAGGGCAACTGCAAGCTGAGATAAGGAATTCCTAAACCCAGCAGTTTACTCTAAAATGCAAAGTAGTAGTGCTAGAGTCTGTGAGTCAGCTGCCTAGAGAAAACAAAAGGCTTGGCTTTTCTGAGTGTTGTCTCAGAGCTGTGGGCAATTTCCATGGTTTCTTCTTTAAAAATGTTTCTTTAAAAATCAGCATCCAGATTTTATGTAGGAAACTGGCATTGCAGTGTCACACTTGATTTTGTCACATGGTGCAGAAGGAGAAATGGAACTGAAAAGCAAGATCCCTCTTCCAACCTTCTGTTTTTCCCCAGCAGTTACAGCAGTGCCATGGCATTGGTGCGGGAGGCCATGACCCCATCTCCCTGCCTGAGGAAAGAGAGCAGCAAATACACTCTGCTGGAATCTTCTGCTTCGGGTGCTGGCACCAGAACTGACAGTGGTGCACCTGCTTCTGCTTCTTGTCTGCTCAGGGGGATAAAATGCACAGAAAGCAAGAGGATGTGGGGAAATAAAGCAACAGCTGCTGGGCAGTGTTAAGTGATGCTCCTGGAAATGTCTGAGCTCCAGGCACAGCAGCAGTAGGTCTGGAATTGCTACAGATGTTTTTTCTTTTGAATCCATCACTGCTGCAAAGACACAGCTGCACCAACTGCAGAAAAGTTGTCATCCTCCTTTCAGGTATAGATTGGGCTCAGTACAAATGTTTATTGATGATGCATTACTTGCTGCAAGTGTTCCACTCGGGGCTATCCTATCACAGCTAAAGTTACAAATGAATGTGCACAAGTGTATCAGAAACTGCTTTTATCTCCTCATTCAGAGTGGACATGAACACATGTCCATCCTTAACCTGTATTGCTGTGGCTCCCAGTCATTTATGTTCAAACAGGACAGATATTTTGATGTGAATGGGCAAATGCCTGCAGAACAACTGTTGGGTTCACCTGGCCCTTGCAGATATGCAGTTTGGAGTGACATTTCCCACAGAGATACGGCAAACCTTGCAGTCAGAATAGGACATATAGTGATCCTGAAGATCTCTGTAAGGCTGTTGATGCACTTCTTGAGCATCTGTACTGATAAACCATGCACATTAGTGCTGGATGAGGATCCAGGTAGGAATTTTATTTTACTATTGTGTTACACAAAACCTATGCTGACCCTAATGACATTTTCTAACCCTTATCCTGGGTTGAGATAAGGTTGACAAATTATCCTGTACTGAAAAGGAGAAAATGTCTTTTCCCATGGTTTGCTGCTACAAATTTTCTTTCTCTTTTCTCCCTGCAGGTGTCTCTTAGTCAAAGGATAGTTTCTCCAACAAACCTCCTTTGAGACACCACTTGGTGAAATAGTGCTGCTGGCTTTTGCCCTTTCCTCTACTACCTAGAAACATAGTTCAGATTTGAGCTGTGGATGGGTCTTGGAAGAGTGCAGGAGAATAGAATGGGATATGGGAAACTCCATATTTGTAAGAAAGAGGTGGAGATCTTAACATTATTTGTTTGGGCAAAGAGTGGATCAGAATATAATTGAGCATCTGAGAACTTGTTAATTTATCACCTTGGTGAGATCAGAGGGAAACATAGGTAAATTAATTCATTAGTGCTTAGTGAATGAATGAGAATAGATAACTTTCTGTACATGCTTGGAGAGGGAGTTTCAGGGTTAATTGTGGCTAACTCAGTATGTGGCATTAGCAATAAAATGTGAAATAGTGGTTTAAGAAATGTCCCTGAGAAAATGGTTTTGTATCCAGACCTTTTTCCCTGACATATGTTTCTGGCACTGTCACAGGACTTACAGGAAACTGACTATGGAATCCATGGAAGCAAGCCCAGCTTTAAATGATTAAATTGCATAGTAGAATCACCTTGATCAGGGTACTTGGTACCCTTGTAATCAGGATGCTAGACAATTTAAAACTGGGCATGGATCCATGGGTGCAGAGAAGTATCTGTGAAAAACATGCCAATATTCTATGCCTTCATGCACTCATTGCCAATGGTAAGTAATGTAGAACATCTTTCAAGGTGGATTGATCAAGGGGAAAAAATCGGCTATATTTGGGAATATTCCATTTCTGTCACATGCCAGAAAGGGAAATTTCTGTCATGCCAGTTTTCATTTAGAAAAAATATCAAATGTCTACACTGAAACAATTAATCCTCTTTAGGAAAAGCTGGGTTTCATTGTTTTTTTTTTTAATAGAAGAGAAAATATTGAAGTTATTGACAGTTGATTTTAGCACCTTATGGCATTATGAGCAGTCACCTCCTGAAGACTTCTCCCTCTGTGCTTGGAGTAGGAAGAACAGAATTTCAAAAAGCACTAAAAGACTGAATATACAGGAAAGTAAACCATACCAGAGATAGCTCATAATGGCTGAAGGGCTGTCGAGGTGGTTAGAGGGATAAAACACCTCTGCTATGAGGAAGGCTAATGTTCAGCTTGGAGAATGGAAGGCTTCAAAGTGACCTAATTACAACCTCCCAGTACTGAAGGGAACCTACAAGACAGCTGGAGAGGAGCAATTTACAAGAGCATGTAGTGATAGGACAACAAGGAATGGCCAAGGTTGGATGAGGCTTTGAGCCTAGTGGAAGGTGGCCCTGCCCCTGACGGGGCAATTGGAACCAGATTATCTTTGAGGTGCCTTGCAAACCAAGACATTCTGTGAGTCTTTGAAGAAAATCATGGTGCTGACAGATGACATGTGATTGAGTCTGAAGAAACTGGAGAAGAGAGGACTGAGGGAGGTCTTGTTGCTGTCTACAACTGTCTGCTTGCAGGACACTGATAAGAGGAAGTGAGACTCATCTTGGAGGTACCCAGCGGAAGGACAAGAGTCAGTGTGCATCAGCTGGAGCATGGGAATTTCTGACTGGGTACTAGGAAAACCTTTTTCATGGTGGAATTGCTCAAACACCAGTTGCCAGAAGATGTGAGGAAATCTCTGTTGCTGGAGCTGTTCATGACCCCGGGCAAGGTGTTGAGCAGTCTGATCTTTGAACAGCAGTTTAGCTTTGAATTAGGTATTAGACTAAGTAGCACCTGAAGGTCCCTTTCAGTCTACATTATATTTTGAGACTGTATTTTAGAGTTATTTGGGATTGAACACAGTATTTGCTTAATGACTTTGCTCTCAGTCATACACAACTTTAAATATGTGTCAATCTAGAATGGGGTTTTCTGTCAGTTTTTCCTTTGTGATGAAGACTATTGTATTCACTACAGGCTAGAAATGCCAATGGACTGCCCCTGACGGTGAAGATAATTCAGGTTCTTTTTAATACATCTCTTGGGGCAGATTAGAGAGAAACAACACTGAATAATCAGTGTTTATAAATATATAGATATGTAGGATATATTTTAGAACAATTTGGTAGCAATGGAAAGCCAGTGTGTAGCTGTTTTGATTAAAATTATCCACAGAAATCTTTTAATATAAAAGCATAAAAATATTTAAGAAAATGTGCAAGGAAAAAGAAAAACAGATAAACAAAGGATTAGAGTCAGAAGATACCACCACCAGCAAGGAGATTTGATTGTTGCCATTTAGTTGTCTATTGGTCAAAGTGATGGTCACAGTCTTGATGTATTGGGGGTGGGGGAAAGCCCACAAAACACGTATTTCAGTGGGTCAGGATAGTTTAGGTTTACGTGGTGTACGCTCTCTTGTGAGTATCAGAGGTTTCACCACCACTCATCCAAAAACTTTCCTCTTTCCTTTCAGTTGTGTGGTGGTGCAGATGTGATACAGCAAATGGCCAACTATTTGAGTCATTAACCATTAACATTCCAGTCTCTGCCAGGAGGCAATGATCTGATAAAAATCTGGGACAACTCAGCAGACATCCCGCCCTGCTGGCTTCAGGCTAGATCCTATTCAGAGCAAGGTATGACTAAATGTGACAAGTGGGACAGGTGTGACATCAGGGACAGATGAGAGCCTAGGGTATATCAAGAGGAAAGCTCCTCAACATGTACTTCATGCTAACTCTGATCTGTGTTTGCATGGTGCTAAGCCTGGGTTAATGCACCTTTTCCTTGCATCAAGGTATTTTTTTCTTTGAGTTCTTTTTGTAGATGTTAAAGTTGTATTGTGTTGGTTGCTTCGGATCACAGCACACTTACAAATACCTTAAGTGACCTTGTGTGGCTGTTTTAGATGCTGTAGTCTTGTAATAAGCTGCATTTCCTAGACTTTAAAAAAGATGATCTTTTTAAAAACACTGTTAAACTTCCTGTTGCAGTGATGATCACTTTTTATGAAATGAGGTGATCTATAAACGATAAAAGGCAAGAGGAAAGAATAATGACTCTGATATATAAAGAAAACCTAGAGGGATAAATCAATCTGCACAATGACACACAAGAAGTTGACAGAAGTTCTGAACCCTGCATCTAGTTTTGAGTCTGTGCCCTGGACTCTAACTGTTCTGTGGAAGAGAATAAAGTCCAAAATTTGGAGTTAGAATAGATTCTGTCCCAAATTCAGTTCAGAGTAATTATATAAAACGGATATAACTTTTTTGTCTATGTATTATCTCTAAGGAACCCTATGCTGGCTAGGGGCTGCCAAGTTGCTGTGGTATTGAGCCCTTCACACACCTTTCTGGGTTTTTTGTGACTCTATAAATGTGCTTCTCTATCAAAATATGAACTGTGTCTGTATAGTGGCTGCTGTAGCATAAGGAGTATGAAAATAAACCTTGCAATTCCTTGAGGAGCAAAAGATCCTCAGCAGGACAGCCTTTGTTATGCAGATTTTAAAATGACATCCAGATAAGAAGATGAAACATGATTGTTTCCATCTTGTGAACGAATACCTTTCTTCTGTTAGTTTTTCTTTTATTTTCTTCCTATTTTTCTGTTGTAAGTGCAAGTTTGGATAAAGATTAGCCAAGCACATGGACTTAAATTCCTGCTCTGTATGTATGGGTTCACTCTAGAAACATGAGTGATGCTTAGCTGGCCTCGGTTCTCAGATTCAAAAAGAAATATTATAGATTTCTTTTTTCCCCAATTACCTTGTAATTTCAGGGCCTTTCTAATTAATGGAAAAGATCAGGGAAAAAAATCGGCCAAAAGGCAACATCAGATAAATAGAGCAAGATTGTTCTTTTCACCACCCTGGGCTGTTTTTTACATATGACTTGTTAAAAATAACATGATTTTCAGGGCATGGAAATGGAGAACTTGTTGGCTGCTAACTGCATTCAATTCCTGGAGATTAGCAAGATTATCAGGATTTCAGGTAGCAAAGAGGGAAATCATACAAGACATTTAATGGGGGCATGTGCTCCAAAAAGAATTGAGGCTGCAAATAGCAATTTCCTTTGTTGCAGTGCATTGTGCTCTCCTGCCTGTGACTTCCAGATCATAAGACTTCCTTTTGTAAGCTGGTAGAGTATAAATTGTATAAAGCTTTTATTATGTAGCCTTACTTGGGTCTTTTGCACTTCTATTCTAACCTTGAGTGGTCTGTCTCTTTTTCTGGCGAAGAGCTAAATGAAAGTCAAGCTTTTGCTTGTGACTGCAGCCAGGGGTGTCCACTTGTTGGATCTGGCAGCATGATTTTATAAACCATGAAAAGAGAGAGAAAAAAAAAAGCAATAATCTGTGAAGAATAATTTTAACAGAGCTGGGTTTGAGAAGGATTTAAATGATTGTTACTTAAAGGAATGTTTGTGAAAATCAAATGGTAATACTACCTAAGAAATGGTGTGTTTACTTTTCTTTTTATCATTGTTTTTCTTTGAGTGAGGAACTACAGTGTCAATTTTTTGGGTCATTCAGGAGGAAAATGATATTTACAAGAAAATGAATTTAAGAGATTAATTAAAGGTTACTTTGCTGCTGGCAATCAGAATGGCAAATATCTTGACACTCCTGCTTATTTGCAAACATTTTATCTTCCATAATTTCTGTGACTATCAGATCTTTTAAATGTTTTCTGTTATTTTGTTTGCTTGGGCAGAATGTGGGATAGACACTGACTTCTAAAAGCACAACTGTAACAGAACATGTTAATATTTCATTGCTTCCTCCTCTCTGGAGAAGGGGGGAGAGGGTTGCCTAATCATGAATGTTACTGAATTAAAAACCTCTGTATGTGCCACTCGGAGTTTCTGTTTTGTTTTAAAGTGAAAACAGAAACTTGATAGTGTAAAATCACCAGTGAGTAGGTCTGTCCTGAAATAAGATTGGATTGGAATCTTTTGGTCAGATACTACATCACAAAACAATCCAGAAGCTGAGGAAATTCTTGGAAATTACCCAGTAGAAGGAATATTTCCCATGGCTTCCAGGGGCCATAAAAAGAATTTTCCTCAGGATACTATCAGATTGTAGTCTATGTGCATTTGTTGTCAGGAGCATGTTCCTTTATGGGCCATCACTGTAGCAGTATATTAGCACATGACTCAGCTATCAATTTTGTTCTTTTAAAAAAAGACATGGAAAGGCTAGTGAAATTCTTTTCCTGGTCCCCTGTTTCTGATGACCACAGACCACTTTTTGTAACTGCTGAATCCCACTCAGTACTGGCCTGAAGGTAATTCAGCTTTTCTGGAAATAATGATAGAGTATGTATGGACATGGTTTTTCTTCAATTCATTTTATTTATTTATTTTGCTTTCTGCATCTGAAGAATGAGGTTATTAATTACTACAAAGACTGCATCTTTCATTTTTACAGTAGGTATGTGATTGTTTCTTCTGAATTAAAATAATCACACAGCAACAAAATCCCCACATAAAAATCATAGTGAAAACCCCAAACCAAACAAACAAACAAAAAAACCCAACAAAACAACCCTGGAGTTCTATCTTGGCAGGATATTTTAATGCTGACATGTAAGGGCATTTACCAAGAACAAGAGTAGAGTTCTAGCATCTGTGTCCACACAACCTTCAGTGTGTTGTCCACTTAAGCAGGTTGGCAGGTGTCGCTGTCAAGAAATGGCCATTTATGTGTTACACAGGTGGAAATGGGTGTTGCTACTGTCTGACTTCTAATTTGTCAATTTATATGATGATAACATTCTCACTATGGCCCCCCTCATTTTTTAGGTTGTCTGGATCCACTAGTGGCGTAGAGTTTGTTTGCTGGTTCTGTTTCCATTGTGTTCTCAAAAACTTGTTCTAGTTTTAATTTCTCCTCCCACACACCCCACACCTCTGATCAGAATAAGATCAGTGACCAACAAACGATTTTTAATATATTCTTAATCGAGTTTTTAAAGAGACATGGCAGATAATTCACATTTTGTAATGTTAAACTAAACAGAATGTTTGGATTTTTGGCCACTATATTTTTTCCATAGTTTTTGATTGTTGTTAATTTCTTGGATTAAGAGCTAATGTTAAAGCTTATCTTCTAGTCACACAACTAAAGCAGAGACCTTTATTACCACTGAATACTTTATATTTGACTCTTTCTTGGAAATTATTTTAATGCATTTTATTATAAGGAAGTTTTGGCATCTTGGGAGACTTAGGTGTGAAAATATATACTATAAAATTAAAATTTGTATAATATTCCTAGCTCCTAATAGTCTGTTCTTTCGTTTGTCTAGACACGGAAGTGCTGAAGCTATTTAACATCTTAATTTGTTCCAGCCAGACAACTATGGCTTCAGATTTCACAGTGAAAGCATAACTCATGAACAACGAATCAATATTTCTGTGCTCACGGTTAAGTAAAAATGGGTTTCATATCAGTAAGCAGATCAAATTAATGCTTACATCTGTAGTTTTATAGCTACCAGCACTGCAATTTTAATTGGTGCTGGGATCCACAGTGAATGGCTTGTGGTCCTTCATATACACTTGCATGCATGAAGTTAACAGGTGTTTTTCTTGTTCACAGAAGGTAACTAATGCAGAATATCTCTGGTTTAGAGATAAATTTATTCAAAAATTATATGCATTTTTGAATAAATGGGGGTTTAGGGGTGTTTTGTTTGGTTGGATTTGGGGGATTTTTGGGATGTGGGTGTGTTCTGGTTTGGCTTTTTTATTCCCCAATTACTGCATAAAATATGTGAGGGTAGCAAGCCAGCACTATCACAGAAAATATCTGAAGGAGATTGATGGATAATTTTTCACTGTGCAGAAAAAACACTTTGGAAGATTTTACTCCTTGCTTGTTATTTTTTTAAGACAGTGTTGCCAGTGAATATGACTAACTCCATCTTTCATTTTTCTTCAGCAGAATCTGACATAATGCTGTTGCTATTTTATATTAATTTCTTCTATTTTTTTCTAAAAATAATGAAAATGAAGATTTACATTCCCCTCTTCCCTAGATTTGGACTTCTTAATTGTTTCATATTCTGAAATTAAATGGGGAATCACATGTTCTGTGCTTTTTTTGGGAATTAAATTCCCTAACACAAGGCTATATTTTCTATTTGTTGAGTAACTGCCTACTCACTTAGGGAAAACATAACAATAGAATAATAACACAAAGCTGTTAGAAGACAGTCCATATATGCTGTATTTGGGCACTCATTATGCTGCATATACTAAAGCATAATTGTTTTCATTTTAGTTTGCCCTATGTTTATACGTATAGGGAGGGAAGAGCCCACGTTTCTGCATCTATAGCAAATGCATCTCTGTAAGTCCAGGTGAAGGCTGGATGGTCAGCCAGGAACTTTGCTCCTCTACCTTTGTATGATGTGGCCTGGTAAAAGTAATCTAGGAGAACTTCCAAATCTGAAAAAAAAAATCTGTCTCTGAAAAAACTCAGTGAATCAGGATTACCAAAGTGCATGACTATAAAAGAAAATCAGGGGAGAAGGAAGTTGTTTAAGTCATTGGAGGAGAACTGTGTTGAAAGCTCTCAAGGTTTCCTCAGTAATTACAGTGGCAAGACCCCCTTTATATTCTTCTAGGGCATGTAAATAAAATTTTTGCATGATCTCTTGGTTCCAACAAGTGGTTCCTTGAGAGGTACATAAAATATCTCTGGAGTAATGGTAGGTAGAAAACAGCCTGTGGTGGGATACAAAAAATAAGAAGTAAATCTACTTTGGGTAAGCTAAATCTTGTTTTCCATAAAAGTGACTGTTGAATGCTACTTATTATCTAAATAGGTTATCTGAGTGCAGCAACTTAGGTATAGTGCTGTTGTGGCAAATCCTGGTTTTCAATGAAAGATAAGATTGTGAGCCCTATAGGGGATCTCAAATGTACTTTTCCTGAGCTGTCAGCATCCTTTGAGGTGAAAATAATTTCAGACAGCTAAATGCCTTCATGTATGTGAGGACTGTTACATTTTGGCCCAAGAGAAAATAACACTGGTAACTAAAAGGGGTTTTTCTGTGTATTTGTTACTTAATGTTGCTATAGGACTCAACACTGTCAGTCTTTAAACATATTTATTTTCTGGTTTTTTCTCTCTTATTTCTCTTTCCTCCTTTGACCTAGTTTTCATAACTGCTCTTCCCACCAAGAGAATCCTTCTACCTGCTTCAGCACTGTGATGAAAGTCATGTTAAGGTACTCCTGACATCTGTCCCTAGTGGCTAAGTACCAAACACAATTGTGCACACATTTGATCATGTGTGATAAAATGCTATGCCTTTTCTTCAACTCCAGCCTCAGGTTTGATTAAGGTCAAAGTTAAATTTAGGAGAATACTGCAAAGAGGAAAATCTATTTACAAAGATTCTGTCTTACAGTAAAATATGTTAAATGTGATAAAAAATATATGTGATGCATCTTGGTTATTTTCCCAGGGAAATGTAAAGTAAATTGACCCTCATTACTCTTGAGGGCTTGTGTAAATTCCTGTTGCCAGGTCTTGGCTGCATGGAGTGCTGGCATTGTCATCTTGTATGATATATCAGACAAGTTCAGTGGTAGTGATGAAAACATATAACAACATTACCTGGCAAAAAAAATTCTCTCTCTTTTCTGAGATTTCTGTTTTTAATCATAGCTCTTATCACACCAGTGATGTGTCTGTGTGGATTATAATATTGCAGTACCAGAATTAAATGAAAGAGCAGGCTCAGTACTGCGGCACATTCAGGGAAGCAAGTCCAGATGCTGGCTGGTTTCTTTCCAATTTTGATATATGCAATTTCTAGTGAAGAAATCAGGACCATATTCAAGACTCTGAATGTCTTCAGTGTTCAAAGAGGCTACTCAGGTTTTCATCTTATGCGTGCCTTTGGTTATACAATCTTGACTGAGTTACTTTTGAGTCAGTCCTTTCAAAAAATTAAAATAAATAGAAGATGTTTGCAACTCTGAGAGTGAAGATATGTCTTCACAAAATTATAGAGGCTAGACATATTTATATAGCTTTTTATAAGTAAGCACTAATAAAGAGTACAAGGAAAGATAGATATTCTAAAGAGTGTCTGAACTGCACATGTTTACTTTGATGAAGGGTCTGACATCCTTGGAAGAAAAGTGAACTAGAAACTGAATGTGACCACAAATTATTAGCAAAACTCCATTCAACCAAGAAAGTATTTCAGCCATGCAGTATAGTAATAGCTTCCATGACTACTCTACATTTAGGGGAGAAGGTGCTTGACATGTTTAAAGAGTTTTGGGTTTCTCATCTGAATTTTCCATTACACTTGATAAAAAGTTGACAGATGAATTTTTTTTAAGGAATAAGTTGTACAGAATTTCATTGGAAATTACTATGAGAAATTCTTTTATTAGGCAAGAATACTGTATATTGTGAGAAATTCTGAAAGTACTGCACATGACAAAGAGACTTGGTTGTTTTCTACCATTCTGTAGCAATTGCATGAATATATACTGGGCTATTGCTGTCACATTTAAGACAAGAAAATAGCTGTCTGGAACCAATGAGAAAAAAAACTTATTTGGTTTGTTATTGGGTTTTTGTTTTTCTATCTTTGATTAAAATAAGAAGACGCAATACATTAAAGGCTAGATGAGAAGTTTTGTTTCTAAAACACATTTTTGTACACATTTGTCTTTTACAACTTAAAATGCTCAGCCCGGCCTTTTGGTGTTTTGATTGCCTCTTGACTTTGTCAGGTCCAAACAACCTAAATGACACTGAGCTGTCCCTTCACCCTAGTGATTATGTCATATTGCTGAAAGTTAAGGGTACCAAAATCTCTCCTTTGTACATCAGTTTGCCAGTTTGGTTGTTATTGCTATATTATCCCTATCTATCTATTCAAAACAATGTCCAGGAATCCCATCCAAACTCAGTGATCTTGTAACTCTGTACAAAATATGTTAGCTATATAAGAAATGGGTTGTAGTGGAAATGCTAAAAGAGATATAATGTCCTCCAAGTACTTGAAGAAACCAGAGCAGAAATGTACTTGTCAGACTCTGAAGAAGCAATAGGAAGACACCAGCAATATAATTTCTGCAGAAAAGGAAAATATTCTATGCAATTCTGTTTTGATGTTAGATGAAATCACCTCAGAAAGATAAATACAAATGAACTGACTTGCATTAGGACCTACAAGACTTCCTGAGCTGTATGGCTTCGTGATATTGATAAACAACTCTGAAAAATTCATTTCATGCTTATCTACTGTAGCAAAATCATTGATTGAATTGCTACGAAAAAGATAAAAACTGGGTTACAGGAGTGCCAATACAACATGAGGTGCAGATACACAGAGGTTTGTGTATTCTGATATTGTTTTATCTGTGACCTTGTCTTGTGGTTCCTTCCTCATGGGAGCAGGAGCTGTGATCTCACACTGATTGCCAGATGGCAACAGGAAGCCCAGAGCACATGTACTGACAAACAGTGGGGAAAAAACAGCTGCACAGAGTGATCACACACTGCCAGCAAAGAGGCACTGAGCTGGAGCCCAGAGAGAGCATTGAGATACCTGCCAAGTCTAAAAACCCAGGTGGGAGCAAGGGTCTGCAGTTCTTTTCCAAATGACACTAGAAAAAATGAACAAGCTTTGACATGTGCTCATAACAAGGACAAGTAGCTGTGAACTTGCTGTGCTCCTTATTATTCTCTGTAATAGAAAATTTCCAAAGAGGCTAAATATGGAAGTTATATGATTTTGTATGCACATGCGTAGGGCTTCATTTTCTAATAGTTAAATGAACCCCAGAGAGCAGCAGGGCTCATTTGTGAAGTAGTGAATAAATACCTAACAATCTCCTGTCTGTGAAGTGAAAGTCACTTTCTTAACAGGCTTTGGTCAGACAGTAACTTTGTCCTATCAGCTGACACTTCTGACAGGTGACTGTTGGTTTATTATATCAGGCATTCCAGGAAGATAATGTTTGTGAAGCTCAAAACAGGCCTGGCAAAATAGAAAAATGTCCTTATTTCTCCTAACAGGGCTGCTCACAGTCATGAATTACTATTGGATGTAGCCTTTTCCTTTTTTGTGGACTTTGTCTTGCTTCTCCACAAATGTACAGAGAAAATTAAGAGAACCAGAGAAGTCAAAGGGAAAGCTTTCAGCCATTGTGCACCCTTTTCTGTGTTTCCATTTGGTTATCCACATCTTATTCTGATGTCTTGAATCCTCACTGCTGTTGTATGTGTTAGTCCCCTGTTGCTCCTGCCTCCAGGAGCATCCAGATGATGTGCTGTCATGTGCAAGACTATTTTTCTTATTGCATGTTTTGGTAGTCTGTTATGTTTTTGCAGACAGCAGTTCCCAGAGTTTCTAATTGGCTTCTTCTAACATAAAGGATATGTCTTTCCTTGAGCTGCTCAGGTATTTCTGTTTGGTTCTGCAAATGTCACCAGGTTTGATCAAGCAGAAAGAAGCATGTGACACTGGAGTGGTATTGCTGTCGTCTGGAGGGAAGACTTTGTTCCCTGGAAGATGTGGTGCATGAAGATATTACAAATTTTTTTTTCTAAATCTGCCGGTACTTGACACCTGCAGTCTGTCTGGAAACAAATCTTTAATGCTATTAGAGAAAAGAGACTTGTTTTTACTTTATTACTTTTTAAAAATGTGAGTTTTATACTGTTGGAAAAACATCACGCTAATTCCATTATAGCTAGAGAAGAAGCCTGGGATAGGGCAGAGGAGGGAAAACGCAGCCATCCCAGAGCTTCTAGAAAAAGCGATTTAGGAATGCTTTGGGGAGGTCATTTGCCTTCTGGAAAATTTTCCAGTTTCACTATGCTCATTTACCTAGTCTAGAGTGGTCGATTTCCCCTTGTCTTTTACTTTTGGGGCTGACCTACAGGTTGCAAAGGATCAACCCCAAAAGATTATGTGCTTGGTCAGATACAAACTCCTGCTGCATGTGTTGCTGTGAGAGGTCAGCACTGCACAATTGGGAGAGCACACCTGTAATTGTCCATCTGTGGCCAAGGAGTCAGCAGTCAGGAAAACTGTTGACTGCCTGAAGCTTTCTCTTTGTTCATGAGTCAGATCCCAGGTTTCATTTTTCTGATGAGAGAAGAAGCAGAGAAAGAGCTCCCACTGCTTTTGTGCCCATCCCACTTGACATCATCCTAAAGTTTTATGTTATTCTAAGTGCTGATTCAGGCTGGATTTCAACCCATCGCCTAAAGGAAAAAAAATTGTTTCTTTCTAGTACAAATTTTTGGAGCCTTTTCTTTTGTTTTCCTTTTCTTCTCACTTAGGCAGCCAATACAACTTGAGATAAGAAATTAAGAATTGCTTTTGCCGAGAATTTGCACATTTCTTTAAAACTGAACCTACACATGTGAGAAGAACCAGACTGCTCTTATGCTTGTAAAATTTGTAGGCACAGTCTTCATTGGCTAAAAACTAGGTGCATGGAAACTTTTTGATCACCAGCAGTCTAAACTCAGTCCTTACATTGGATATCAGAATGGATTATTTTACTCATAAGTACTACAATCATACTCTACCTTGCACATGTGTAACCCCCACAGACTTAGCTACATTTCTTCAAGTGTGTCCAATGGAAATTTTCACAGCAATGCTGTTGTTCCAAAGGACAAACCATACCTAACTTTTCTATTATCTTATCTGATTCTGCAGGATTAGCCAGATAGGGCTTTGCCCCTAGGGCAGGATTACATGATGGGATGTACATCTGGCAGGGTTTTGATGAGAAAAGCAATTTCGTTTTGTGTTGGTCATTTACTTGAGTTCCTAATAGTAGTTCAAATTGTTCAAATTTTTTCAGGTTTGAAGCTCAGTTGTTTGGAAGTTGTTTTCCAGCACTGAAAAACTGTACCAGTACAGTATGATCTTGTCAAAGAGATAACAAGCCTCTTTGCTAGCTGATTGAAACAGAGTGAGGCTGCAGGAGTTGCTTCAAGACTTCTCAGTATTCTTTTCAATGTTGCTTTGCCCAGAAAATCAGCAAAAGTAGCTTTTGTTGAAATGGAATAATTACAGCTTTCAAACTTCACGTGTCTTTTAATAAGACTTGTCATTTTCTTTCCTAATAAGCTGAAAGGAAGAAACCTGTGGTGCTGAGGGAAGCAGGGCCAAAATGGGAGCAGTTGTTGTCCCCTATTGCCCGTTTTCCTGTCAGGATGTTAAAGGCAGAGACAAGACAGGAAACATGTTGCTTCAAAAGTGAGCAACTAGTGACAAACTCATGGCTCCCAGGAGTGGGACTCCAATGTTGGAGTGAAGAGTATCTTTTACAAGGACTTCAGTACTTGGAGAGCACCCAGGGTTAATTTAAGTGTTCATTATAAAAGACTGCTGGTTAAAATAACTTTTTTTTTTTCCTTTTAAATAAGTAGTGGAAAAGCTAATGTAAACTAAAAGAATTAATCCTCTACAAAAGCCACTTCAACAGTGCTTTAGCATGATTGCTCATTTGTTAGTAGATTAACATTAAAATTGACATAACTGAATTCAGTTACAGAGCCTGGGCTTATATTTTGCATTTTTTTTCTTGGTTATTTTTGTGTCTGTTTGTCTAATTATATCTAGTTGGATTTGTTGGTGGGGTTTTTCTGGGATTTTATTTTGTGTTTTTTTTGTTTTTTTTTGATAAAGAGAAAATACTTCTTTTAGACTGTATTTGTTATTATTTTAATCTCCCTCCAAATCCTCCCCCTTCCATTTATAAGTCTTATGCCAGAAGAAGCCAAACAACTTATACAAACAGCTTTCTCATACAGACATTTTCTTTGGCTAAATAAAAGGAAGCATTTTTACAGTAATCAGCAACAAATTGGATAGCAAAATTCCCTCTGTTATTGAATTGCACACCCCAAATGTCCAAGGACATCTGGTACAATTAACACCTTCCTTCTAAGAAGAAGAAAGTGCTACCTCCAGCTCAGTGTCTCTTTATTGCTCCTAGCTACAAGGACATGTGTGACAACTTCTCATATCCCCTCATGAAGATGACATGCTTTATCAGAAAAGCCACCAGAAACCCAACAATCTATACTGTGTTATACCCAAAATTATCTAGGTTGCACAATGAACCACTAATCTCAAACTGCCCTTTCTTGTTTTTCAGTGCATTACCAGTGCAGAATGCCCTGCATTTTCTCACCAACTCAAATGTTATTTTAACTGCATTAACTGTAAAAAATGCACTTCTCATATTAAAAGGAGAAATTCAAATGCCAGAGTTTAATTTTTTCTTTGGGGGGAGTGTTGACACACTTTTGCCAAGATATGCTCCCCCATTCTTCTCTTCATCCTGAAAGCACTGAATGCAAATGAATTTCTAGCAAATTACTATTTATTTCTCACTGCAACAGCTTTGTTTGTCCTTACTGAACATGTGTACACAGAGATTGTTCCTCAGTTTATCTTCCATAACTTTGTATCGTGCCCATCAGGAGTACAGTTTTGGAAGGGGATGAAAGGCAATCATCCCTGTCATAGGAAAAGTGGAGAGGACAACACTGAGTGAATTTCAGATCTCCTCCTTTCCCCACTCACTGGTGTATCTAGTCAAGGGTCACCACGGCACAAAGACAAGGTAGATGCTGGCTGATGGTTTGTTGGATTAACACGGATCTCTGCTGCCTTCAGCATCCTGTTGGAGGTGAGTGTCAGGGGGAGAGAAAAGCCATAGTCTTGCTTTATAGGTTTGTTAATTAACTATGAGGGGTTTTGCTTGATTTTTTAAAATGTGTTGTTTTTTCGGGTTTGTTTGTTTGGTTTTTTGTGGGTTTTTTTGTGTTTTATTTTTGTGGGTTTTTTTGTTTGTTTCGTTTGGGGTTTTTTTTTTTTTTTTGGTTTTTTTTTTTTTTTTTTTTTTTTTTTTTTTTTTGTGGTGGGGGGGGAGTGTTCTTTAGTTGTTGGTTTGTTATTGTTTTTTTTCCCCCCCAAATTTTAAAGATATGCAGGAACTACTTCCACTAAGTAAACAAGCAAGCAGGACCTCCACACATCCACTTTAGGACAAGGAGAGTGTTTTACTCTAGACCTGTTTTAAGAAGCTGAAAGTGGAGGGAAAGCTGTGACACATTAAGTTAATGCAGCCTAGGAGTTATCAGAAAATTTACTTTTCATTGGCTTTATGAAACTAGGGTGTCCCTTGCTGAAAAATTCATCAGTAGCTCTGTATTAGTACAAATGAAAGCCTGTTGAAAAATCCTTCCAGATATGTATACAGTTTATATTCCATCTTCTTCCCAGTTTAAAGCAATTAAAGGAATTTAGTTCTGTACAAAGTTAATGCATACTGAGAAGCGTGGGTTTCTCATAATCTTAATCATATTTATTAATTATTGATTTTGAAAATTCTCATGGGACATAAAAGGTAATGGTATTTCATCTAAGAAGAGTGTAGATATTATGACACTGCAGAAGGCTTAAGTACATGAGCAAGAGTTCAGCTGTTAACAGATTCTACTAGTGTCTGAGAAAATGAAATTGATTGGCAAGTTACCAAGAAAAGTCTGTATCTGTAAGTCAAATGCAAAGACTAAACAGAATCAAAAAGAATTTGGCATTTTCTTCTATCTTACTTGTGAATATACTAAGAGCTGGATAAGTTATCATTTAATCTTTTATAAGTGTATTTTGAAAGATATTTTAATAAGCTGCCATTATAAATGATAGGAAACATGAGATAGATAGGGATTGCTACTTGTTGATGGTTATTGATGGGCCCAGAGGACTTACATACACAAATGATTGTGAGCAAGATTTAAACAGGCTCTAAATTTAGAGGTATAACAGAGTAAACTGAAAATGGTATCTCATACTTAATGTCTTCATATGCAAGAGTAAATATAATGCTGACAAAGTGAACCTTGCTATTCTTCTGTTCATTGATGAAAATTCCTTGGATCAGATTTATATCTGATTGATGCCAAACCCCAAGATACAGGTCTTCTGAGGCATGGAGAGGGATGCTTGCTTTCCCCTTTAGTGGAGCTGGTTGCAACAGTCACGCTCCATGTTTTGTTGTACAGCTGATTAAACGTGTCATTGCCTTACTCAGTATGAGGCTGCATCCTGCCTTCTGCTCCATTTCTTCCAGAAATCCAAGATTAATACAATGTACTGAGAGGAGATAAAACCTGAAATGATCAACGGTAAGATCAGAGGTATTATCACATAGGCAGTGGAAGATTTTATGCCCAGAGGACCACTCTGATTTTGTCACCAGACTGCACAGCACAGACAATGCAACTCTCTAAATGGCTGAACTAGACTTGCTGTGACGTCTCCAATTTATATACCCATTAGTTATGCTTTCTTCTTCAGGCTTAGAAATTTTTTTCTCGGCACCACTTGAATTTTCTTTATCTTTAATATTTGTTCCCCAATTTGCTTTGACAGCCTCTGATAGATAAGGGTTTTAAAATACAGTGCTATTGTATATATGAACTAACCCTACAGCCAGGTGGGATTATGGATGAGACTTCTGGTTTGTAAACTCCATTATTTCAAGGTGTGTTTGCAGATGCTATGGAGAAGTAAAAAATGTAGAGAGATGAATGCCAACAACTGGAAATGCTGATGCCATTAGGTTGGGGCAGGCAATACTTTTTTCTCTTTTTCACTCTGCCAAACACTTTTTGAGGTAGGCTGACTTTAGTCTGAAGCTGACTATTACTAAGAATGTTCTGAAAATTCTCCAAAGAGTAACCAGGTTTCTGCCCCTTTCTTAATCATCTCAGTCTTTGGAAAACTCAGTTAGTTGATTACACCTTTCAAAGGTAAAAAGCCAGGCCTCAAGCATGTGGCAAACCTTAGTTCTCACCAAAAGGCTTCTACTTATGTTCCAGGGGACAGCTGAAATTGAGTTCTACTGAACATGTTTTCATATCTAAATTGAGGCCTGCTTGATCATATTTTCATGTCTAAATATTACTTAGGTATTTCTCCTGGAATTTACCCATTTTTGATGTTCAAAGATGAATGAAGTAATCACAGAACATATAAATGCTTTCTTTTTCCTTATTTCCCAAACTGCTTAGATGATACTAAGCTTGTTAAAAAACTTTGGATGGTTCCCTCCTTCAGTACCTGATCTTGAAGGCAGAACTGAGCATCTTTTCATAATGTTCTCTTCTGCACTCTATTAATAATAAACAATGATTTTTCACTCAGCTTCCATTTCTAAATTTTGCGCTGTTTCCTCAGTCATACTGGAAAAATGCCTCATTTTTTTATTTTCTTAGGCTCCTTTTAATTTTTTCTGGTGTTTTTTGGGTTTTTTTTTGTTTGGTTTGGTTTTTGTTTTGTTGTTGTTTTATTTTTATCTGTATAGCATTGGAGACATTTCTCATGAGCTGAATTCTGGTAAAAGCTAAAGTTAAATCAGGCTAAAATTCTCTTTAGGTAGTACAGTTTCTTGTGGAGTTATTGTAGGTAAAATTCCTCCTGCATTCTTCAGCTACTCTGAGTTTTTAATGACATTTTTCTGTAGACAAGTAGCTTTATTATTCATTTTTTGGGGGAAACCTGAGACTGGGGGGAATGTTATGAAAAAGACAGCAGCACACAAGAATTAAGGAAATCACAAGAAATTAAATTCTCTGTAAGTTATAGTGTGTTAGTGTATGTGTCTTTCCTTCAAGCTGAGTTTCAATGTTCAGTCTAAAGGAGAGTTCATTTTTCCCTCTTTCAACTGCATCTCCAGAATTCCTGAAATAAAAGTCTTGTTTTCACAGCCTGAATGCAAGTGACTGCTTTTGTAATCAGTTTTCCTGCCAGTGGGCTATGACTGGCCCAGTTCACTAAATTTTATTGGTATAAATTTTATTGATTTCAGTGTGAATGTCCACGTGGGCCAGGGCTGTAGATCAAAGCATAAAAATCCTGTGTGAATGGGGTATGCAGCCTGTTCAATGCCCTCCTATTTGTTCCCACACGCTGCTTGACAATTCTTGATCTGGTCACAGATATTAAATACCGGCAGTTTTGCATTGTGCTGGAGTTGTGCTTTAAGGTTTGATGAAAATCAGTATTGAGCAGATTGGAATACTGTTTAGGAATGGCATTGTAGTTACTCCTTTCTCCCTTCCCTGTACTTCCCAGTGAGTTAATGTCTCTTCAGATGCTTCAGCATACGGTGTACAATTTTGAGCATATGTGGGAAACTGATGTTTCATATGTACTGGAGTAGTGATTTTTCCCTCTGCAATGTCTTTATACATTCATTATCACCTGATGTGTGTTTTATTGATGTAAGTGATAATTTTGCAATGGAGAGATACAGCAAAATGCAGAGAAAAAAAATCTATCAACTTTATGTCCCTGTGTCTCCCTCATTCATCTCTTATCCTAGGATTTCCATGAGGATTGAGAATAATAATGACATCTAAGAATCTAACATAAACAAGACTGCAATAGTGCTTTGTTCCCTCTTTGTTTTACAAAGAGAGAGTATGTAATGGCTGAGCTGAAAGATCCTGAGAATGGAGGAGAATTGGTTTGTTCTTGGCTCCTTAGATTATTTCAGCAGCTGAATTTCTTATGAGTGCAATAAAAACTGTAATTAAACATAAAATGGGAGGAACAATTCAAGCTGTTGTAATCTTGTAAAAAACAATCCTAATTATCTTACTGTTCCTGGCCTCTCCTTGGCTGCAAATTTCCTTTTCTTGTTTTTTCTACTCCCCCCACCCCCATTTCCTTCTCTCCTTCCCATACATACTCTATATTACACTCTAATATTGTTTTGCCTTTCTACAGTGACAGAAGCACACAGAACTTCAGATCTCAGGGCTGCCTTGGAAGGTTTAATATTAATTGCACAGATCATTGTTACTCAGAGCACAGAGCAGCATGACTGACAAATCTGGCTCAAGAGCGATTTGAACAATTTCTTGTTGCAGTGGTGATTATGGCATGGAACATTATGTAGCTCATTTAGGATGCTCATATTTAGGAGAATTTTATTATTGTTTAGAGCAGTTTTTAAAGTGTTATAGAAAGAAAAAATAGTTCTCATTTCTGGATTTCAATTAGACTAAAAAATGTTAATGGTTTACTTTTCTCCTCTTCTAGCCACCATTAAAACTGGTGCCCCATTTCTCACAGGAGAATGGGATGGTTTTGTTAAATATCTTCCTTTTTTAGGTATCAGAATAAGGATTTTCCTTAGTTTAATGACCAGCCTAGGGATAAATTCTCTTACTAAGCCCAGTCCAAAGAGTTCCCAGTTCTTAGTTCTGAATGCTTAAACCTTGATTTGAATCTTAATTATATTTTGGCTTGAACTTGAGGAACACCAAAGTTGCAAAAATTAAGTGTCTTTGGGGCATCCTGAGGATGCTGAGACTTGGCTTGTGGATAAGAAATGAATGTCTGGAGATCAAATGAAGGTCTGGAGATAATTTCCCTTGTTTTAATAAAGTCTGATGATCACAGCATGCAAATACCACCTTTCAGGTGGCTTCCAGCCCTTCCACTTTTACCAGAGTACAAATCAACTCAGCCTTTAGGCTGTCCTGGTTACCTATTTTTTTTCCCCCTGGCTCTTTGACTGCTGTTGTGGCCAGTAAAGACAACACTTTAGCCATACATTTTCTTTTTCTGCTTGTAGTCCTTATCTTGGTGGTTGTGATTGATGGACCAGCTCTGGCTCCCTGAAAACTATCCTGTACACTGGGTTTGAAGGTTTGCTGAAACAGGTGCTAAAGAATATTGAGACTGTATTAAAAACCTGGATTGATGATACAGTAAATTTGCAGAGTCTTAAAATATCTCCTTGCATGCTGTAGATTCTGTGTTCAGTAGTTCTGTCTTTGCAGCTTGTCTGTCTGAGGGGCCATCCACATGGGGATGTCTGACAAGGGAAGTCTGAAACGTATCAATACGTTTTGAAGGGGCCAGCATATTGAAACCAATGAAAATGAAATCTTGCTGAAGACCACAAAGAACCATTTAGTTAAAAGCATATCAGCCAGAGGGGAAAAAAGATTATGTGACAAGGTTCTCTAGAAGGAAACAGAATAAGTAAGGTCAATTGAAATTGCAACCAGCAATGTTGGTACAAGCGTGGACCTTATGCACAGGTAGACTGTCTAAAAGTTAATATTCTAATGGATTTGTGGGATACCTTATTGAATTTGCAGTGGATTTTTAAACTGAATGTTCTTTTCCAGCCTCATGAATAGAGTGATAATACAGCTTCTGCAGTGCTGACCGTCATCTTTGCTTATTCATATCTTATGCTTTCTGGGTGGTATTTTCAGGCACTTGAAATTATCCTTTTTGGAAATATTTTTAGAGAAAACAATGGGCTAACCATTCTTGTTTACAATATATAATAATTAATACATTCATCTACATATTTAATCTCTACAGTATAGAATAGGTGTTTACAGCCAAACTTAAAGGGTATTTAGATCATGAAACCAGTGATAAATACTTCACTGTGTGTTAGAGGATATATCCATTTTTAAAAAGATCAGGCTGACCCAGCTATAAATTATTAGCTCCTATGAACCAAAGGTTTAGTAGATTTGCATGATCTCTCTGTAGTGGATGTTACACAAAGCACTTTTCATTTAAAAATATTATTCCTGGTGCTTCTTGAAAGGAATCACAGAATCAGAGAGTGTTCTGGTTGGAAGAGACTCACAAGGATCACCAAGTCCAACTCTGAAGTGAATGGCCCGTATGGTGATCAAACCCAGAGGCTTTATTATCACCATGCTCTGATGACCAACTGATCTGTGAGCACAGTACAGCAGTTTATGAACACATTAGCCCAGTGAAATGCTGGTGGAGCACTTGCACTCTGAACATTAATGCATCTGATACAATGAAGCTACTTTACATGTTTCATTCCAGCTGCTTTATATGCTGTTCTTCCTTCTTTACCTTTCCTAAGTGTTGGAAGCATCTGGTTTTATGCAGCTCAAATATTGATAATGAATTTTGGGTTAATATTTTAAAATTTTCATAGAAGTATAGAATTTTAATTTCAAATATCATGTGATGAAGAAAAGACTAAAGTCAGGAAACTCTTGATTGTTTTTTACATATTTATATCTCAATTGAGAAAAAGTTTCTCATCTAAGGTTGTGGGTTTTGTTTTCTTTTTGATAACTTCAATTAAAAGAAATTAAAATGCACACACATGCACGCACACACACCTCCTCCCCATCCCCATTAGCTCTAGGAAGCTAAAGAAAATGAAATTAGATTTCTAATTCTCACTAGGAAACTCTAGATTGGCTGCTTCTCCCTCTCTCTTTTTCTGTCGTTTGTGCTTAGAACACTTTCCTTCCTTCCTTCTTATGGTCTTTTATTTCCTCTAGTACTAAATAATGATAATGTATTTTTGTGGTTTTTTTTGTTTGGCTGGTTTTTTTTGTGCGTGGGGTTTTTTTTTGTGTATTTTTTTTTTTTTTTTAAAGAAATATTCATGTAGTCCATTAAAGTTAATGGTATTTTTTAATTTATTTAGAATACTGGGCTGATGACTACATTTTGCATGTGAAGGGTTGCAGTAGGTATGACTCTCTTTGTGGGAGTGGCTTCTCCCCTTAGAATTAATGGTGGTGGGACATTCAAGGGTCACTGCTATCTTGCCTTACTCATGGATCAGAATGAGCCACAGAGCAATGACAACATCACAATAAGTTGACTTTCTCTGCTTTTGAGGCTTCTGGAGAACAAGTATTCTTGTGGTAATTTCTTGATAATCTTCACATTTAAAATTATTTTTCCCTTTCAGAATGCGATGGAGTATATATTTTTTTTTCTTTAAAGTTGTATTTTTATTGTCACTGAAAAACTCTCTTTAGCTGACATAAATTCCACCACTGCTTTTTTCTCCTCCCTTTCAGAATTGCTGTATTCACAATTTCTCCCTTTTCTTTTGACTCAGAACTAAAACTATCAAAAAATCTCAAACTCCTGACAAAAAGGTTGGAATTAAATTTTGGAATGTGATCTGTATGTGGAGGTCTTACTGTGTTGCCATAAATGCAAGGGAAAGGAAGTCAAAAGAGGACCCTTATGCCAAGCTGCATGTAGGTCAGCTTTAAGGTTTATTTTTGGTTCTCTGAAAGGGATGACAGAAAACAGTGTTGTCCTAGGAATAGGAGGTCTGGATAAAGATTATAACTTGGAGGGACATTTCTCCTCTCTGTCCCATAGAAAGAATGATGCTGACAATAGGCAGAGTTATTGGTTATTCTCTTCTGCACTTTTTTGCTATTCCATGAGTTTTGGTTGTTTCTTTACAAGAGGAAGTTCTTTCACTGTTGTTTTCAGGAAGCTGAGTGAAAATGTGTGAACTAAAACTTGCAGGGAAACTCAAGATCCCCTTCTGTGCTGCAGGTATTTGTAGAAGCCTGTGACAAGACCACTGTGTTTCTGGTTCCATGTTTTAGTCTGTTTCCTGCTGATTGTCTCATGTCATTTTGTAATCCTGAGATGCTACTTAATACATCTCATAAGAGATCCCTATCTTGAGCCTTTACCTTATTTTTAACGTTCTCTGTCAGTTGTTATAAAACTTTACACTACAAGAAGGCTGTGACACCTCTCGAAGGATTTTGCTCTTTGTTACATTCTGTTCTGTACTTTCTCCCCACCCTTGGCTCTGTACATAATTGTGCTAATGGGCCTGGTAATGGTGAGACTACAATTTTAAGGGATCATAGTGATACAATTGCATTGCTGAAGATAGGTGTGTTGTTTCTGCCTCCCACACCTCTGGGGTCTTTAGGGACCCTTAGGAGGCTTTAAATTGTGAGGCATGAATAGCAGCACAATTTTGAAGGCAAATGGCTGTCATTTAACTGTGAGATCTGAAAGGCTCATTTGCTGGACTTAGAAGTAATGGGTGGGAAAGAGAGTTACTGGTGAAGCCAGCCTGAAGGGGCTTATTTAAATTGCCTGGTTATTTTTATGCACCTGATTGTAATGAGTTTGGTTTAGTTTCATTACTGGATGTATGTTATTGGATTCTGGGGGATTTTCAGTGTTGCTACATTGTTTTCCCTTTGAGATTTCCAAGAGTAGAATATGAAGGAAGAAACTTTTAAGGCCCTATAAAAAGAGAACTGCGTGACTCTAGAGTGCAAACATTGGGAAATGGTTCCTTAACGTATAAAGTTTTCTTTACTTACGAATCTTTGAGTCACATTTCTAAATGAGACTATTCAGGCTTTGTGCTTGCCTACTTGCCATGGACCACAGCAGTCTGGTGTCCACACCTCTATTGAAAGAAATTACTTTGAAACTGTACTAATCAATCCTTCAAATGTTTTGATAGATCAATAAAACTACTTTCAGTCTCTAATATGTTCCATAATCAAAATGTCACTTTATTTACTCAAACAATCAGATGTGATGTAAAATATTAAGTGCATGAAGGCACAAATAGTGCCTGTGGGGACAAATTCAGCTCTTTCTTTTCCAGCTACGCATCAGTTACTGATGATTGGGGGTTTCCTCTGAGGATTTCTGGGTATGTATGTTTTGTAGTAATTGTTTTAATGAGCCAGCTCTATGGCCTCAGAAGTCACAGTCACAGTGGTGGGGTAAATAATCCCTTTCTTGCACTGGCAAGAAAGGATGGAATTTTCTCCTCTTTGAGTGAGGGATTTGCTGCATATGAGTGTTGACTTACCTTGTGCACTGTATGATATATATCTCAATGCATACAAGGCTTTATAGATGACAAGTCAGATAAAACGAAATGGAAAGGAAGCAATGTGGAGCTAAGAGTGAGGTAGGACCTAGATAAAGAGAGTGCTTTCTAGTTACCATCGTTAACTTTTTAGCTGTTGTAACTGTGTACATTACACAGAGTTACGAGGATCTTTTCATATTCACTTAGCCAAGATGCAAATCTTACACCATGAAAGATGTCAAAACCATCATGGCAGAGGTATTTATAATCCAGCCAGTTTCTTGAAATTTCTGTCTGCAAGAAAGAGTCTTTACAATGATTCCCAAATTATCCATTACTAATTTTCTTACATTTCCTTCTGCAGTGTCAGGAATAAATTGAAAGCAGATTATCCTGCTTGGGTCTACAGTGAAGTACCTTTTGCTGCAGCAACCTAAACTGTTATGAACAACAGTGCATTGATGAGAAAAGCTACAATTCTGATCTATAAATGGCAGTCAGTGGATATACATTTTGCTTTAGCTGTACTTGAGAGTCCAATATGAAGCCCACATGGAGCATCAGCTCTTGTTTCTTAAGATCAATTATTTGATTCACATATATGTGAGGGTTTATATATATATAGAGAGAGTTGTATTTTTTTAAAATAATACAGATTTTTCATTAAACTGTATGAATAATCTTTTAACTGCAATTCCCATATCAATTATACCAAATTTATACCACATAAGATCAAAAATAACCTGGAAATGTGGATTTTTTTTTTTGGTAGCTTGAGAAAAACATTCATTAAAAGGTATTAGCTGCAAGTGAGGATGAAGATTTTGTATGAGATTTTTGTCATTACTATTTTTTTTTCCCCCCATCATAATCACCATCTGATGACTACAGCAGCATATCTGAGACATGGCTGCATTGTGGAGAAACAGTCAATCACACCTATAGTGAATGCTTAGCTTACACCTAACAGAAAGATTTTCTTGTGGCCCAGTTCTTCAAAGAGCATTAAATAATTCAAGTCTGACTGACATCTTCTATTCTACAATCTGCAAAATATTTTAGCATGCTTCCTTGCTTACAGGTAATAAGAATCCAATATGTCTGAAAAAACCTTTGGGCAAATCAGTAGGGATTGTGTAGGGTTGCATCCCTTAAAGTTGTGCTAATTGCTTAATTGATATTTTAAAGGGAAAGCTGCATTTATTTACAAATACCTTGAGTTTAAAATTATGTATCTTGCAGAACTAGCACTTAGTGCTATGGGTAGGGAGTTTGTTTATGCTTGTTTAACAGTAAAACCATTCAGTGCATTATTGACCAGATGATTTTGAAGCAGCATACCTCTGGGTGTTGTTCAAATTGTGCTTATTTTGTCATGTCTTTATGACTCTCTTGTACTAATTTTTTTTTTGTTATTTTGGTAGAGATTTGTTTTTCAATGAGTTAGAATAATCCTACCATTTAGTTCTCTTTTTTGAATTAACATCCTGCAGTACCACAGACTGACATCTGAGAGGTGGATAAATGTCTCTCCCCCTCAAGAAGACATTCTTCATAGTTATTTAACCAATACAATTATGAAGGAGTAATGTTTTAAGAGCTGTGACACCAGCCTACGGCAGTGCGTTTTTTTAACTATATAGGGCTGTTGTGGTGATTTGTTTCTTTTTTCTGCTCTTCACATAAGGGCCCAGTCTTTGTTTCTGTACAAGAGAACATAGGCTCTAACACAAGATATACATATCATAGGAGTATGTAATCAGGTCTCTCTCAACATTATCTTGGATTAGTTATTAGACAACAATCTTCTCTAGTTCCACAGGTTTTGGGATGCTATGGTGAGGACTAGAGCTCGGGAGCAATCTCCTGGAATAAGCTGTCAGAACAGATTTTAAGGTAATACCTTGTTAAGTTGCACAGATATATCTCTATTTTAAATGTATGCATGTAACTGTTCTAAGAATTAATTTTAAAACTTCTCAGTGTCGAGAGCCGTAGTGACTTTCTCTTGATGCTTTGTCCTTGGTTGCCAGTGCAAGGATACAGGTTGCAGTCCATCTTATTGGGCTCCTCTCCAGCACCTGGCATCCAATTTCTACAGAGCAAGGAGACTTATTTCCAATATCAGTCAGATTTTACACTGGTGTTGTCTCATTTAAAGTGTGCTAAACTGTTGTGAACTCCTAGAAGTTACCAGATTATAGAGTCCCCTAGCTGCCAATGGCCCTTCTGTAGCAGAGGGGCCTGCATCAATCAAACAGGAAGCCCATCTTTACAGAACCACAGAATATTCTGAGTTGGAAAGGACCCACATGACTACATGGCGTTGTTCTGGATGTTGTGTTGTGTCAAAATACTTGCAAAGTACACAGAGCTGAGGGTTGGAAATTTACAGATATTGAATGTGTGAAATTCTCTGCAAATATTGAGGGGGCAAAGCAGTCACATTCAGATATGTATCTATAGTTCTTTCAACAAGATATCAGGAGTGAAAGTTAAGTTAATGGGTTGTAGCAGAAACTTAATTTTCTTCTTTCAGAAGTCATCATGTATCATTAAGTTGCCCTTGATTTTTAAATGCTCCAAAATTTTTGATTGAGTTGTTAAATCAAAATTTAGGGATGCTATTGGAATGTTGGCTCTCCCAAGACTTTCCCTTTGAATCACTTCCTGCTGGGGCCAAATGATCCAATATTCGCCATCTGCTGATGATTATTACAGAATGACATTTGGGATATTGCAAAATTAACTCTTCTTATGGTAGTTCATCTTGTCTGAACAGAATTAATTATTCTGTGTTTGTTTGGGGTTTTTTTTTTTGTTGTTTAAAATTTTGTGACCTGTTTTAAGTCAATAATAATAAAAAGTCAATAATCTTTTAACTTCAATATTGCTTCAGTCAAGCAATTCTAGAGGTAGTGACACTCTAAACTCATGGCTATTTTAAAAGCTGGGGTTTTTTCTTCACCAATAACAAGCAAGCTAGCAAGTGACTCCCCTGCTAAAGAAGCTCTCAATGTCGTTATCCAGACATTCTTTTCCTGAGTACAGAATCTCCATTTTCTTGGTGTAAAATTAGGTAACAGATTTTTCCTCTACATTCCAAATAAATTCCAAAAAAAATGTCTGGTGAATCTTTGCTTTTTAAGTACAGTCTCATTTTCTTTATCTTGTTTTTTCATTTAATCCTATGCTGAGACACATTAATGAGAGCAGAGTTTTTAATCAGAAATTATTCTAGTACATAGATATACACTTGGGTTATAACTGTAAAATATGCAGACTATGTGTCACCTTCTTGTATGTAAATTTTGCTCTAGCAGGAAGAATCAGATTATGCGCCATTTCTTAACTGAGTCTGAGAGTTTTGGTGGTTTACAGGACTTTTGCTGCAGTTCTTCACAAAGGCAAAATTAGCTCTAAGCACCTTGTTGGCAGTACAATACACTTTGGTTTGTCAAAATCATTGCATACAGTGATTCTTATCCACTCCTGTAACAAAGCAGGATCTAAAATACTAACAGTTATTCTGTTTAGTGCTGTGTCTAGGGTAGGATTTAATATTTTATAGCCAACGTGTAGCATTGATATGTGATTATATTTGCAGAATTTTGTTTAGTCTTTATCAGGTGTTGAATTTATGGATGCTATTGAAGAGCTGCTTTATTTCACTGTGAAGATTTATGACCCAGATCCCCAGTAGGTGTAATTCAGTACAGCTGAAGTCAGTGGAGCTATATTGCTTTACAGAAAAACAGTTCTTGAAGTTTGAACTGGGATTTTCTTTGGTGTTGCAAGTATTTTACTTCTACCTAGGCAGAGAGTAGTTTTTAATCACTGCTTTGTCTCATCCATTGGAATATTCTGCTAGGGGCTGTTTTCAGGTGTTACTCAGCCTTTTGATAATGTAATTTTAGAAAAGATTAACTCAATGTGTTGCTATAAATAATACAATTTATTACATTTTAATGCTAAAAGACTGTAAGACTGTAAATATTTTATTAGTGATTCCAAAGTCAGAGATCATTGTTTTACTGGTTATTTCTAAATTTGATGTTTAGTTTGATCTTTCTAATATTTTTAATGTTGTGCTGTTAGTTGGACAAGATTTTTTTTGTAGATAAATGATGGCTTATCAAATATATTATGCTTAGGAATCTTAAAATAAAAAAATTGCATATTAGTCTGTTCATTTTCATAATTCTTCCTTCCTTGTTTCCATAAACTGTTAATTATTAATTTATTCAAGTAAAATAAAGAAAACAACCAATAAAACCCCAGAACCAAAATAAAGGAAAAGCCCCAACCAAACAACAATAAAAAACAAACCAAAACCCATCACTTTTAGGAAATGGGAAGGGGTGTTCCCCATTTTTCCTTTCCTCCTTTTTCTTTTTATATTTATGGGTCAGATCTGATTCAGAATGCACTTCATGTCTGTTTTCTATGCTGTTTTGAAATATTTGTTAACTGCTATGCATAGAGTTATGGGTGATAAAGCTTCATTTGAAAATGCCAGGTAGTTGAGGTGCACTCCTTTCCAGAATGAGCAAAATGTCTATAAAATCTGCTAAGCTTGATAACTGAGCAAACATTTTTACATAGTCCTCAAGGCAAGTGGTAATTGGAATTTGTTAAAATTTTTATTGAGGGGATTTTTTGTGTGTGTGTATGTGTTGTTACTGTTGGTAAAAGAACTCTAGGACCTAAACAAATTTTCTTCTCAAATACACTGCCTTAAAGTTGAGAAGGCAAAGCTCCAGTTTTCTCTTCTTTGTAGGAATATAATTATGCATTTTGAATATTATTTGAATTGCACTTTTCTTGTAACCTGAAAAATCCTGATAGGGGTGGTTTTGTTTTGGTTTATTTTTTTGTTTATTTGTTTGTTTTTAATTCCGTTGATAGATATTTTTGTTTGGTTTGGCTTTTTTTGTTTGTTGGTTTGATGGTGGCTTTCTTTGGTTGTTTTGAGGGGTTTTTTTTGCTTCTTTTTTGTTGTGGTTGGGTTTTTTTCCTTTGTTGTTGTTGGGGTTTTTTGGGTTCTTTTTGTGTGTGTTTGGTTTTTTTCCCCTCACCTTAGCTTTTCAAACAAACATCCTCCAAAATATTTATTTCTGAAATGAAGCAAAAAACACCCTACGTATTGCTTTCACCAAAATTATACACCTAGATCAGTCACAGAGTTTAAAACATTGACTAGAGCAGTGTTAGGCTGCTAGTGCTGTTGGCACACTGGAACAGTTCCAGAAAGAGTGCCACAAACATATTCAGCTAAAAAATTTCCAGAGATTCCTGAATCTAAATATTTAGAATGAACAGTAGTTAATGAAAACCAAATTTTGTGACATGATTTGTCTAGTGGATTCAACTTTGCTGTTCTGAGACCTGAACTTTGTTTCCAGCTTGCTAGAGGGAACCGTGGCATCCACAATCCAGGAAAATAAGGTAGGAAGGATCCTGTGTGCCCCCTTTGTTGGGAAAATTACAGGAGTTTTTTGGTTTTGTTTATTCCAACAAGAATTGTGAGGTACACAGTCTACAATCCATGGTAGCAGAAACATCTAAATTTAATTTTCAAAAGATGGTGTCATTCTTAACCGTTTGCCATATTTTGACTAATGGCCATTCTGGTCAGAAGGAGCAGCCTCAGCAGCATTAGAAAGAACTGTGTGTCCTATCTGTACCTCTCACTGTTCAAGTAAAGTACATATAACAGAGCAGTCATGGAATCACAGAATATCCTGGTTGGAAGGGACCACAGGGATCTCCAAGTCCAGCTCTTAAATGAATGGCCCATTCAGGGTTTAAACCCATGAGCTTAGCATTATTAGCACCATGCTCTAATCAACTGAGCCAAAGTCTTGATGGGACATGCAAATGTGTGATGTGGCCTTGGAATGTATCTCAGCATGCTAATTAGCATGTTAAAATGTAAATTTTGTATAATTTATAGTTTTTATAATTTAAATATTATAATTTAATATTTAATTTTATAATTTAAAATTTAATATTACAAGTAGCATTGCTGTAGTAATCAGACAAAGCTGTGGATCAATGTGTTTCAATGTTTAGTGTTCTATAAAAAATTGAGCATAAAAGTGAAAGTTACTATATAAGTACCAGACAATGTACCATGAATGCAGGAGGAGAAGGGGTCAAAATGAAGCAGTGAGAAAATATTGGTTAAAATGGTAAGTGGAACTTGTGGTATTATAATACCCTAATTATTGCTTTAAATAGGCTTTGAAACAGATGTAAATTTTGTGGTGGGGTTTGAAAGAGAGTGGACCTGATTTATGGATGTTTTATGAAGAGCACCTAGTTGATGAAATAGGAGAAGCTGGAAAGAGATGCAGGTATGAATGAGCAAGTCACTGAACCACTTGGTGTTAATTAGAGATGTTATCTGAAGTGAGTCCTTTGTAGACCTGGGCAATAGAGGTAAGTAGTTTTATCTTTTATCCTTGTCTGGGTTTAACCCTAGCTGGCAATTAAAGTACCACATTTGCTAACTGCCCCCCACATCAGTGGGAGCAGAGTGATAAAGAAAATGTAAACCTGGAGAGAGATAAGAACAATTTAATAATTGATACAAAATAGAATAAGAATGAGAATAAGAACAAGAATAAATGCTGTTGCTGCTAATGATAATAATTGTAATGATTAGGAGAGAAAGAAAGTAACAGGATTCAAGAGAAACAAGTGATTCACAATCAGTTACTCACCACATGCTGACTAATGCCCAGCCTGTCCCCAGTCTGCAATTGGTCCCACTTCTGGTTACTCCCCCAGTTCAAATACTAAGCATGATGTTCTGTGGCATGGAACACCCCTTTAGCCAGTTTGAGTTGCATTGACCATGCTCCCTCCCAGCTTTTTTGTGCAACTCCTCACTGGCAGAGCATAAGTTACAGAAAAGTCCTTGATTTAGGGTAATAGCTAATTAGCAGCAACTAAAACATCAGCGTGTTATCAATATTATTCTCATACAAACTCTAAAACCACAGTACTGTAGCAGTTACTAAGAAGAGAATGTACTCTGTCCCAGCTAAAACCAGGATAATCCTTTAGAGAAGTCAGACCCCATCATGGGATTGGAAGTCAATAATGGCATAGCTAAAACTGTGATTTAAGAAAATTATCATTGTGTTTGGAAGTAGGCAGGGAAGCATGTGTTAGCCAAGCCCAGAGACAGACAAGATGATGGTATTAACTCTGTGGATGGTTGGGAAAGCAACACGTTTGAGGTGCCACCTATTCTCCAGTAGAGATCACTGTATATGTCTTAATTGCAAAAGAGTGTAAAATATTATTTTGGACAAACATGCCATCTGAAAAGGAATTTTGATCTTTATAGATTTGCTTGTGATCAAAAAGAGCCCTTCTTTGCACTGCCATTGCATTTCAGACTTCTGCTCCAGATAAAGCTGCAAATAATATGGGTGGTGGGATTTTTGTTTGTGGATTTTCTTGTTTCATTTGGTTTTGTTTTGCTCTGTTTTAAATAGAGTTTTCTCTGTAACTGATATTTTTACAGAGGTTTTCCCTGAGAAAGGATCTTGGGAAAGTACCAGCTCAGGAAGTACCACTGAACTCAGAAATATATATGAACTGTGTGCACTGCTCCTTTAGGGTGGGTGTGTGTGGGAGATAAGTTTTCCAGCTGTGACAAGTTTAGTCCTGCTGGCCAGAAGAAAGGGGATACCATAGCTATGAGGCAAGGAAATGGTGCAGTAAAGCTGCTTTGTAGCATGAAGCACCTAGTGTAGATCACCATTGTACAACAAAGAGACACAAACTGCTCCTGTAACTTGGGGTCTGGCAAAAGAGAACTTCTTTCTGCATGTGCTCCCCTCTCCTGTCCCATCTCTCTGGCTCACAGGGGGATATGGACAAACAACTAGTTACTTCTGAATAACAAAAGGTGTGTGTTTGGTGCCTACTAATTTCCCAGCAGCAGCTTGCAGGCACATGTCTTGCAGTGAAAAAGAAATAATTCACAGTAGTCCCACCATCAGTGAAAGAGGGCTGAGGGCTGGCTGACCTGCTCTGTGTATTCCAATGGCTGTGTGTTTACTGAAGAACCATGGACTGGCTGTAAATGCCAATCTCAGCTTATACTCTGCCCAGGTGTGTTTTATGTGAGGCTCCCTTCTCATCTTTCCTGCTGTCTGACTGTAACACTGTTCACTTTTGGCACAGCATGACACATGAATCTCTGCCTGGGCCTTTATCTTACAAGGGGAAAGACAGGAAGATTTGTGTAATTAAGACTGGCTTATGGAAACTGTGTCTGCCCTCATCATGGGACAATAGATGCTGGGTAATTTCCTTCCTACTTCTGTGCTTAATTGTCCCATATGTACAGTACAGATGATGAAGCCAAGCTCCTAAATATACAATTCTTTAACACCTGTAGATTTAAGAGCAGTAGAGAGCTGCATTTTGACTGTTCACAGACTTACAACAGCACACTTACTACACAACAATGTGGAACACTTGGCATCTGGAAACAGGCACAAGTACTCTATTACTGAATGTAGAAATATTACATTTCTCAATGTATTTATGTTTATCCTGTTGGAGGTATTTTACAAATCAAAAGAGAAGGGTCGGGCTTTTGAAATGGCATTAAATTAGGCAAAGTGCATTCTGCATTTGGATCACATCATATGGTTCTCATATAATCAAATTAAAAAAATATACAAAATATGTTCTAAATTCAACAGAACATATTTTTCTCTAAAAATAGTGTATTTGGAACTAGGAAAATCACTTATTCAGAACACTTGTCAGGATCAAGAAGGGAAGCAATAAGTTGCTTAAATTATAAGAAAAATAGTGCAATGCATTTATTTTATCATAAATTGTTTCAAGTGTAAACAATTTCTAGTGATGGAAATTTAGAAAATACAGAAGAATAAATAAATTTGATTTATCAAAGAATTTGGGAGGCCAAACGTGCAGCACTTAGAAATGTTTTCTTGAAAAAGTCTTCTTAGATGATAACTCTGATCTTGTTGGAAGTTGGTGTCAGTGATTCTCTTGTTTCGGTTCAGGCCTTTACTCTGAGCAGGTCTTTCATTTACACTTCCAAAAATTTCTAATTGCTGAAGAAAATTCTCTGAATGTGAATACCTTCTTTTCAAAGATGATAGTGGAAAAGATAGCTATCCCTGAGTCAAAAGATCAGAGCAGTCTAAGTGCCTACTTTGCTAAACTGATCCATTGATAAATTAACATTTATGTTCTTGTTGTCGCTTTTTTTCTTTTCAGACTTGCTGCTTTTTGCCTTGTGTTTTCATTTCTTGATTTGATATAATTATTCAGAATTAATTCAACAGATACCATTCTGCCATGGAATGTTTCCCATGAATTTTCAAGTTTCAAACTCCCTAGATACTATGTAGCTTCTTGTTTCTACTTGCCCCTTAGACATTCAATAAAGGGGTATTATCACTTCTCTAATGCAGGCTTGCTACTTCAAATTTTTGCCACGTGGACCTTTATTTTCCCTTGAGATGCTTTTTTCCAAAATTATTTTAATTCTTTAATATTTTTATCCTTAAAAGAAGAAGTGTGCCTCTCCTCTTCCTTCAGTCTTTCTGTAACATTTTAGCTCCATGTTCAGGATATTTTTTTGACCTTTTATATCTCCTACATCTAATGACATTTGTTTCATCAGCTTTAGTAAAGATGAATGACCTTTTAACTCTTTAAAAAAAAGCAAATCCATTTTCATCTTTCTTTGCTCTCTTTTCTTGTTATAGAAGTAAGCTTTGCTCTATCCTTTTACTTGCTTTAAAGTCTTAGAGTGGAATCCTGGTCCTTATTAAGTTTAGGGAAAGATTTCTCCTGCTTGTAGTTGAGCCCAGATTCGACTACTGGTTTTACTGTGAAGGCAAAATTGTTGCCCAAATTTTTAAGTAAAGAGCTAGTGTTTTTAGCCTTCTTTTTCCAAAATAGTAAACATGTCGGTTTTAATATTTGGTCTTGGTAAATGGTTCTATGCCTAGAAGAACAATTTCAGAAAAAGGGACTAATTGAGACTGTCATCGGAGTTAGAAAAAAGAGTTTCCCTGTCAATTAAAAAAATAAGTTAAATGTCAAAATCTAACTCTTTATTCAGAATTGGGAAGGGAAGCACTTTAATTACACTTTATGTAATGAAACATGACTAATTCAGTTAAAAGAAAGTGTGCCTGGGATGTATCAGATTTATGCACAAAATCATGGTCTGCTTTTTATGGAGAACAGAGCAGAGTCTCTGCTTCTGGAAAATAACCTATCCAAGAGGTTATTTTGATATATGGCAAGGATTGCCACCCAGAGAACTCCTACCAGGGAAAAAGAGAAGCTGTGAAGTCAAAACCCAAGCAAAATGACAGATTGACTAAAGAACAGAGTAATGAAAAAAATAAATGTTTTCTATGTTCTAACTATACTTTTTTTAATGACAGAATATCAGTGGGTAACAGCTGAATAATCTGGCTCCTAAATTCTCTTCAGTTTAAAATTAAAGGAAATTTATAGTTATCCTTGTTATAAATTTGTATAGTTTTAGCTCATTTTAATGGCTCTCAGATGAAATTCATGGTTATCTTGCAGGGACTCTGACATCAACAAGTGTTAATTAATCTCTGTGTAACACTTAGCTGTCTATGAATCATGAAGGAATATTTTTGCTCTGATGTCACTGGGTAAAACATATTTGGAGCTGGGTTTTATTTCCCTCTCCTGTCTTATTTCCAAGTAAGATTGATAAATGATAAGAAAAATCTCTCTTTTATAGGGAGTGCTTTAGGAGTTCTTAAAGTAAACAAACTTTTAAGAGTAAGACACGTAAGTGCAGCATGTCCTGTTACATGGTATCTACCTCTCCAAACACATATTGTACATAGCAGCTCAGCATGCTTACAGAAAGCCATCTGCTCTTCAAATGCAGTTCTGTAAATAGATTTCAGTCTTCTAGACCTAGAGTATGCACAGATCAGACCCCCACAGAACAATACTGATTCAACAGAAACATGATGGACCTTGGAGCTGGGACCTGCAAGGAACAGAGGCCGTCCTTGTGCCCCTTGGGCTGTGAAGCCAATGGGATGCAGGAGTCCTTCTCTCTCTGTCCAAAGCCTGTGTTAATTGGTATTTGTTTCTGTTTCCTGTCCTCCCTTTCAGCAGTTTGTAGTTCTTTGGAAACGGAAGAAAATGCTCTTTTCCAGTGCTTCAGTTTACCACCTTCAGTGATCTCAAAAATAAGAACAAAATTCTCTTTCTCTTTAGTAAAAAGTGGAATTATTTGCAAAGCTTATTTGTGCTTTTGCTGCATCCTAACAAATATAACCTAACACTGCAAATATTTTTCCCCAGTTAATTTGATATAAATAGAAAATCCTGTAAAGGAATGAATTTATCTAGTAATATTTAACCATGTGATCAGATCCCGATTAATTCACTTGTCCCTTGGTGTCTTGGGCACATGAAGCAACTCAACAAGGTTTTTGTATTAGTAATTTATTCTGTGATGCTGTCTTTGATTTTTTTTTCATCAAATAGGATCTTTTCCCGTATCGTTCCTCATCTGTTAATAACAAGCAGTCCATGGTCTATAACTCATGTTGACTTATCCTCATGGGAGACTTGCTTGATTTCACTCCCAAGAGCAAATATTAAGATGACATATTATTAAGGAGTGTTAAATATTTAAATTTATTAGCAGATGGGATTTTTTTTCCTGCTCATCACAGAGTTGTTTATAGAAGTACAGCATTATTAAAAATTCAGTCTTACTACAAAAGGTCTGGCTGAAATATGACAACAAAAGTCCATCTTTGGAAAGAATGTGCCAAGGCCCTTAGGGCTATACTAGGGCTTTACTTTGATTCATCTGTGAGTTAGCTGCTTCCTCATCTCACCTCTGAACCAAGCAGCAGATGTCATCCACCTTAATTCAGCTCCTCCAGGGAATATGTACTACTGGAGTTGTGTCCTTTCATTTTAAAAGGATTTTTCAAAGTGCAACCTCTGTTACAGACACAACCAGTGTTATCTCATTGATTCCAGTAACCACCTCAGTTTGCTTTTGCTAGATGGCGAGTAGAGAGCACAGGCTACCACAGGATTCTTACCCTTGCAAAACCAGCTTCACACATCCCTTTCCCTTGTTTATATTAATATGGAGGTCCTAGAGGAAGCCGCTTGCTCTTAGTTTATGGTTCTGGCAGCAAGTTCAGTTTTGTAAGGGAAAATGCAGGAGGTTTGCCACAGGGCTACATTAATCATGGATCTTCTTAAAGCAGGTTCCAAGACCTCCTTGCTCAAATGCCTCCAAGCACAGGAACCCCTTGTCTTTAGACACTGCCATGAAATGGGGGTAGGCATCAATATCAGTAAGGCACAGCAACCTCCAGATGCACCTGGGGAGTCTTGGTTAGTCCCCAGATGGGACAGTGTGTTATCCAAAGGGCTGAATTAGCATGTACTTCGTCATGAAGCCAAGCAGCCTTTTGGAAGGTTCTGGTCTCTTTGGCTTGTCACCATTTCTTGAACTTTTCATGGAGTCTTACAACTTTGTTCTAGTAGCAAGGTGGACTGTGCACTTCCTGTGCACCAGAAATTAGGCTCAGTGAACATAAATGACCTGAGCATGTAGTTCATCTTCCAAAGTGAGGAATATATATGAGATTTTTTCTACTCTGAAACCCCATCTCTGCTAGAAGTGATAACTTCAAAGAAGAGTCATCCACAGTAAAATTTTCTGGACTCCAGTAAGTATGAAAGTAGACACCATGATTTTTTTTTGGTCTTAAACAATAGAGCATTAGATTGTTTTTGTGCAACCAATTTTTAAGGCCACCATTCTGTAAAGTTGCCACCACTGCCAACCATTTTATAATTGTCCTGACAAGTTAAATGGATGAAGAAAAGGTGGTGATTTAAAAACTGGTTTATTTTCTGAGTTCTGTGAGTGTTTAGGTGTTGTCCCATGTGTCCAAGAGAATAATGTGTAGAATAATAGCACTATATTTGAAAATATGATCATGTTTTCTGTCTTCCACTATTTAATGTATGTTGGCCATAGCTTTGCATTTAGTTGCATTTAAGTTTGGCATGTGTCCTCCCTGGATTACATTCTCAAAATATAACAGGCTGCATTGCTCCATTGATTTCACTGGAGTTATGACAATTTATGCATCAGTCATGTAGGAAATCATAATGAAGGGTTCATTCAAAACCAGAATTTAATATCTCACAATCCATCCTTGCCCTCTGCCCTCAAGAATAAACTGGAAAGAACTGAATAGATAATTTTTTATCTTTTTTTTTTTTTAATTCACCCAGAATACTGAAAACGTGCCTTACTCTGGGATAGATGATTTGGGTTTAGTGTAAAATTTTCACCACCTGTTTGCCATTTTTCCTCATGCCTGCTGTCGGAAATGCATCAGGAAACACAAGTGAGCCTAATTGACAGCTCTGTGGAGGCGAAGGTAGGCTGTGACCTGAAATGAGGACTGTTCTCATAACGAGAGACAGCTGAAAGATTATGTATATAGAGCTACTAAAATAGATTCCCTGGATCTTTTTCATAAACCAGCAGATGGTAGCAGAGTCTACAGATCTCAGAGAAGGAAAATGTACCTTACTGTAACTGCCCTCATTCACTTGCCATTAATCTTTACTTGTCAGCCTCTTGAGTGCCTTCTGTAGTGCTGACCCTGAAATTGCATCATTTAATTTGTAATCGTATATTGCCAACATTTCCCCTTTGTATCACTTATCAGCTGGGTTAATTCTGCTGTGCTCTGGACCACTATAGCTATATAGGATAGCTATAGGGGCCTCTGTAGAAAAAGATATTCATAAAATGGAATAGAGACAAGAAGAAAGGCTGATTTGCTAGATGGAAAGGGGTGAGGGAAAGAGGAAATGAGAGGAAAAAGATGCATGACCATGGATTTGTTTGTCTGTTCTCTTTCACCCATCCCTGGAAGTCTAAATGGCCTGATACTATTATTTAACAGTTGCCAGAGTGCTCCTTCCATAGCATAAAAAAGCACAGATGTAACACAGGTTCTGTTTATGGAGTTTCTTACTTGAACAGAGGTGCTGCATATAGAAATGAGCCAGAAGAGTATGCTTTCTGAGTTGAAGCCAGCATGTGTAATGAATGCGTGAGAGTATTTCTAATTAAATGGGATTCATGGTGTGTTTTTGAGAGAGGATTTGAAAAGGGAGGCTGAATGCTCTAGCTTGTGATGACAGGGAGGGACCCAGTGTCTTTGATGACTGATGTATTTTTGCCTGCTCTTCTTGTGACTCTGCCCAAGGATGGCAGGGCTCAAAAGTTCAAATATTGTCAACAGTTAGTCATGTTGAAAGTGTCGTTGAGATGTGAGTTACATGCTGTGACCCCGCCTGAAGTGACTGTTAAAAAATTGCTTTCAGGAGACACTGACAGACTAAAGAACCCAACATGCCAAAATGATTAAGTCAGATGTACCATTCTATCAACTGGTCCAATTTTTCCTCTGAAGAATTAGCCACAGGATAATAAAGCACCCTGAAAACTGCATCCATAGAGAGAGAGTATTAAAACCAGCATGCCTGCATAACGGATGCAAAGTGCTCTGTTCTAATTTGGTTTCCATCATGCTGGAATTATCCCCTCTGTGGCCCTGAAAAAAAAATACAAGATTTCTTCTTACATTGCTCACACTGACCTTAGTGAGAGTCAAGAAAAGCCTTTCTTTTTAGAGTTGTTATAACATCCATAGGCTCTAGATGGTACTATGTAATTGCTCTTTTGGATCTTGCTTTTTGTGATGGTTTCTTACCTTTTTTTGGCATCTACAGAATGTAGTGAAAACAGAGCAGAAAAATGAAATCAGCAAGAAACCTACCAAATAAAAAATAAAAGGGTCGCAGATTTTTGTTTCAGACTCCATATTTAGATTAGCTTTCTTGTATAATGGGATAGATTGTGTAACAGTGCTTAACACACTGGATTCGGGTATTAATGAGTTATGCTGTCTGGAGCCAGTGTTTTCATTACATTTACTCACATGAAAAGAGAGAAGAATAATGTAGGGTTTCCAAAGAGTTCTAAGTTGTTTTGCTCAGTTTTGTGTGTGTACAACGTGCATGAACATTTGTGCATACCTCGGACACTTCAATGGGGACACCCAAAGATAACAGCTCTCTGTCACTCAGGTGACAGGGTCCTGCATGGAAAAGTAGGAAGAGTAATTACACACCACCACCAAAAAAAAAAAAAAAAAAATCTAATAGCAGAAATTGTTATCTATACACATTTTGTCACGACCTCTAGCTCCAGAATCATCTGTAAACCAGAGCCCTTCACCACTCCTGGTGACATGGGAGACACACACACTTTTACAAGAGAGGGGTGGAAGTCTCTAGCCTATTGTGTATCCCATTTTTAAGGAGTGCCTTACTGAGTTCAGAGACACAGTAGGGTAAATAGCTATTTTCTACAGAGCTGCATTCAAATATATCTGAGTACATAATAAATGCTGTAATATGGATTTTTCAGACTGTTAAAGAAAAATAAAATACAAGACCGAATGCATGTGCTTCCCTAGAAATTTTAATTCAAAATTAAGTTTTCCTGTGAAACTCTTCACAACATAATTGCACTAGAACTCCATGAAACTAGTTGAGAAAATAAGTGAATCACAACTGATAAATTTTATTTTCCATATCCTATTTTACCAGATTTCTGGCATTTATTACTCTTAGATGAGCTCCTTTTTATTCTTAATCTACGGTTATTAAAGAACCTACAATTTCTGACAATCAGCCTGAAGTACAAACTTTAGTCTGACCCCAGCAAAATGAAGACACACAAATCAAAGAAGAAAATTCAAGGAGTAATTCAAATTTTATCCACGGAAATTTCTACCAGAGATTAGGTATGTATGTTGTAAGGCTAATCCATGAGTAATCAGAGAAGAGGAATATTTATTTGAGACAAGGAAGTGTCTGTGATTATGTTAATATTATATTAACATTTTCTTTAATTGTCTTTTCATGGATGAGCAAGAGACAATACTTGCTCTCTGTCAATGGTTTCTGGAAGTGTGGGATATACTTTTCCAGCAATGTGGAAAATGGCTTACATATGAATAAAATCAGTCCTCTTCTATCTTAATCTCATGAGCTTTGACTCCATACCTCCACACTTGCAAGTTCTGTTGATTTTATACTTACCTGTCTGACAGGTGCAATATCTGGGAGCCTTCCAGAACACTTTTAGAAAATGTAAGTAAACAGCTGCCATTGTTTCTCCAAGGATTATATGTGGGTTCAGAGTAATGTTTGGGTTTCTGATGTATGCAGAGCTGAACATGTAGCTGGAAGATTGCCTGTTCTTTATCCCTTCTGTTTTACTTTGCCTCCCTCCACCCTTGACTTCCTCTGTTGAAGCAGTGGCAATAAATATCCCACCATCTTATAGCAGGTGGAATTAGTTTCCTTCTTACTCAAGCAGTACAAATGCAACTTTTGATAATTTTGCTTTGTTTTATTCTCTGTCATTATGAAATATATATGTGAAAAAGTTGTGCACAAAATATTTTCCATTTTTCAGTTTTATTAAAAAAAAAAAAGCTTGAATTTTGATTAAAAACCTGAAAAATAACACATTTTTCAGGAAGTAACATATAAATAAGGGAACATGCAAAAAATACCCAGAAACTTAGAGGAAAATGAAAATGTGGTGTCTTCCTGGGTACATGTGTGGGCACCAGCTCAACAGCTGTTCAGTTGAAGAATGAAGTGGCTCAATGTACCAGTTTTGTTGTCTACTGGGGAGTGTTTGAGCTGTCCTAAATCACATGCAACTGGCACAAACCAGGAAAAAACCTGACTAACTCATTCGTCTTCCAGTTTTCGGCATGGACTTTGCTGGCTGTTTCTTGTCCTAACTGCAGCAAACGGAAAAGCTGTTGATCAGAACTGCAAATGAAGATCAGTATTAGGTGGTTGCCAAACATCAGCATATGAATTTGTTTGATTCCGGATGCCTGACTTTGAAGGCAGTGATAAAGAAGAAAGGAATTAAATAGGCTGAAAGAATTAAAACTGACAATTACTCGAGGCAAAAATGTAAACACTTGTAAGAACTGTTAAAAGAAAGAGAAAAAAAGATTCACAGTCATCTCAAAAGTGCAGAATATCAGTTTTGTCACATTCTTTGAGATCGAAAATGCCATTGAATGAAACTTTGCCTACTGAAGAAGCATAGAGTATTGTTTGATCTTTCAAGGGAGACATGTTTGATGCTGCTGACATCAAACCTCAGCTATAATAATTTAACTATAATAATTTAATCTGTGTTCAAGGTTTTTGAAGTTCAATTTTGTTAATTCAGAAACAATGTTTAATTTGCATTTGACAACAAAATAATCACATATTTGTGCCATGAACACAGATTTTATCTGTAAGTTTACATGTGGTTATAGATGTGTGTACGTGTATTTTATCCATGTATTCATGCAGGGAAAAAATAACTTCATTCCATATATTTAATATTTAAAGAGTGACATAAGATAGTGAAATCATTCAATTGATTAAATGCTTTTCTCTATGCGAAGAGGTATTCATGTCCATTCTTTTCTGCACAGATGTAAAATCCTGGAATTGTTATACTGGATCCAAAGTGCAACCTACTTGGTTTTCCTTTCCACTCCTGGCAAATATGGAATGCTCCAGAGAGAAATGGGTGAAACACTATCCACAACTTTGTGAAAAAATGCAGTCTTAATGCAAACCCAGAAGCACCCTCTCATGTCTTTGCTCAAAATTCTAACAATAAACTCTTCAAAGCAGGAATGGTCTTATTAACCATACTAATACCCCTTCCACAGGATCACAGAAATTAAGGGTGTAGGAGGTGAAAGGTGCTGTAAGTTATCCTTTCCGTCCTCCAGGCAGATCATCTAAGTCCTGTGCCTTTCTTCATATACCTACAGATGTTACTGGAAAAAAAAACCAAACCAATAAAAGATATGCATTCTACAGCCTCTAAGGTGAAAATTTGTTTTAGGGCTTTACTAGTCAAAAGTCTTCAGGTGATAATGTTATAATAATAAAATGATAATATTTGATAGTTGGAGGCAATCATGAGATAAACAGTAGGGCTGGTTTCATGATGATTTTTCGATTTATTTATTTATTTATTTTATTTATTGATTTGTTTCCCACAGGCAGACCAAATTGCTTCTCCTTTTACCAACCATCTTGTGTCTTCCAGTGCGGCATAGAGGAGCACTATAGGAGAAAGGGGAGTAAAACTCTTAATGACTGCTCCTCAGTCAAAGTCACTGGAGCCATTGAAAAGGGTGGCGTTGAGGTGCTGCGCTCTGTGCTCCTCCCCTAGGAAATTTGGAAGGGAGAATTGCCTGGTGCTCCTGCCCTAGGAAATTTGGAAGGGAGAATTTCTTGGTGCTCTTGCCCTAGGAAATTTGGAAGGGAATGTGAGCTGCATCAACTTGGAAGGTACCATGTTGCAGCCTGGAGTAGTTTTCTGTGTGTAATGAAGTGTATTGTTTGGGGCATGGCAGCTTCTAAATTCATCCTTCCTCAGGACCATCATGTAAAGCTTTGGAATATTTGTCACAGAGAATACTGGGTTTGAATGGGTTGGCAAAAGCTGGAGAGATGGCAGTGCCAGATGAGGGAGGAGTTACTAACAGATGTTTGCAGGAGTTACTAACAGGGTCTGCAGCCTTCAGGGAATGAGGAGTAAAAGGTGAGCAGAGTAAAACAGTCCCAGAAGCTCTTCAGCAAGGCTCTAGTTTTCTTTTACCACATACCTAATCCCTTTGAAGAACTATTCTGCATAGACCTTCATTGCTAAACTCATTATTTCAAGTTTGCAGTTTTCCCCCTGCATTTACACGGAAAAGTGCAAGTGTGCTAGGTGAGGTTTTGCAATCTGCCAGGTTACTTTGAGGGAAAAATAAAGCTTCTGAAGCAAGCTTTTGGTGTGAGAGCTAAAGACTGACCTTTATTGAAACATCTTAGTAGATACAGAGACTTACCCCAGACAAATGAGGTGTGTTTGTGCCTTGCTTCCTTCCTGCAGCTGGAGTTTGCTTTTGTTGATTTGGGATAAGTAAATAAGGACATCACAATTGCAGTTTGCAAATGCCCAAATAAATTGTACATTTCTCTGCTACCATGTGTTTAACTGCAAAGGTAGTAGTTATTTCCCTGTGTTTTTATCTTTTCATGATATTTCCTTTTAAGTGGCAGAAGACTTAAAAATGATGGGCTGATACTCTCTTGCTGAATTCTGTCTCATGTGCTTTATAGTTCTTCTTCCTAAGGCAGTATGAAATTCTCTGGCTATTTAAAAGATGGTGTGCTTGGTGTAACAACACAGAATTAAACTTCAGAAAAACATCTGACACCTACTGAAAAATTCTGAGGCTGCATCGAGCCTGCTCCGTTTATACTACTTATATGGAATAATATTAAAAATTAATGTAGTTAATTAGGAAAAGTAAATAAAATGCATCGTTTATTAAAGTGCTGAATGTGGATCACTATTAGAAGTTGGGGAGTCCTAAGGTCAAACTCTGTCTACATTTGGATATGATTCCTTTAAATGAAGCGCTCGGTGCTTTGAAAATGTTGTCAGCTAGCTTGATAGACAAGTAAGGAGCTATTATTTCTATCATGTCCTCTGAGCAAAAGCACTACTCTCTACTGACATCCTAAGGATAGAAGCACAGGCAGCTTATGATGATATAACTGTTTGTATAATGTTTATGTGGAAAATAGAGACTTTTCATTTTGGGTGCTACTAAGGGAAATTAAATTCTTTTCCTCAAGAAAGAAAAGAAATTGAAATCACTTTATGCCTATAATAACAGAAAAGAAGATTCCAACTTGGTGCCTTTTTGAAGGTCTGGGGGAAAACAAAATTTCAGCAGCCTAATAAATTGTGTATTTTATTATTTGGCATTCCTCAAATAAAAAGAACATGAATGAAAAGGCCTGACCTTTTCACAGGCCACAGCAGAGCTCTGACAATCATCAATACTCACAGCTAATACTTGTGCAATTTAAGATCTGCCGTATAATGATACATTTGTAAACAATTTTTTTCCTCCTTTCCTAGACATATATGAGTAGCAAACTACTGCCAGTAGGTATAAAAATTAAGTATCACTTTCCTAATGATTGTTATCCTCAATGCTATTGTTAAAGCTGTGTGGAACTACACAGGGAAGATGATGATAAAGGAGCCAAGAAAACAGGCAGAAGAGAGGTGGCCTAAACACTGCACTGTGGTGGCCTAAACACTGCACTGATCAACTCGTGCTACTTTTGATGTTCTTCAGACAAAATATACTATGGAACTTTAGGAGTATGTTGTGGTAGAACTAGACTATAAGAGGCATTTTAAAAGCAACAAAATATGAGAACTGAAATGAAACATGATGTGCTGATGGAACTAGGCATCTAGCAACGTCCAGATCGACTGTCAAGCCTGGAGAAATTCAAAAGTGCTTTTCAAAATAGAAATCTGCCCTTGCCCCTGGTTAGCCCACTTTTCAATGTTTCTTTTTCTTTTTAATGATTACAATGCAATAAAGTTTTTATTTTATTTTTTAATTATGTATCTTCCAGTTTCCCTATAGTGGAAATCAGCAGCAGCTATTTCAGTACCTGCACATCTGGTGTCTCATAAAGGAATGTGCCAGAACCATCAGAAATGTTTAAAACAGTGCTTAGACCAAACACCAGCTATCAATTCAGGTACAGAGAGAGAAAGAACCCAATTAGAAATAACTGTGGGACCAAACTCTAGCAGATGTTCAATTACCCATGCTACCTACCTACCTTGCAACAGACTGGAGGTGCAGTTGGTGTTGTATACATGCATTGTTTCAGGACTGGTTTAGAATTTCCATGTGCAGTGCCATCTGCACTAACACTCAGTGGTCCTACCACTCCCCTGCAGCCATCCTGCAAGGGATGTCTTGTTGCACAGTGTGTAATTTGTGTGCAGTTTGCATTTGTCTGCAGCAATGTGCTTCACAAAGAACCAAAGCATGGATTTTTGTTGGTAAGGATAGTTGAAAGGTAATGGGCTCCTACCAGTGTTCTTCAGCAGATAGCCTCTAATTTCTTATCTGCAGAAAGGTTTACATTTCACAGATTTTAGTTATCCATAATCAACATGGAAGCACAGCTTGAACTGCTGACACCTGCCAAGCTCAGGGCTAGGTAAGGCTCTCGCTGCCCTACCTGAGAGGTGTGACTGCTGCTCTGCTATCAGTGAGCTAAGAGCTCCAGCATAAGGAGAGAGTGCACTTCCCACCTTCAGCTGGACTCTAGGTCATTCCAAGGAATAATTTCCATATTTAGTCATTAACTTGATCTAGTGATAAATTAAAAAGCGTGTTCTATCCTAGCCAGAATAGAAAAATTACTTTTTTTATCCCTGCACAGCTGCAACTGAGAGAAACAGAAATTAATATTGCTCCTAAATGTGGATCTAGACTGGAGAGATGCCAGACTAACAGGGTAAGGGTGAAAGCTTTCTTGCTTTTGACAGGAGAAAGGCTTTAAATTTACTTCCTAAGCTGATGGGTTTTGAAATGGAGTTCTGCAAAGCTAGCAGAAGGGAATTAATTTTTATTGCTGAAATTGTGTGTGTGATGTTGGAAAAACAGCCAGTCTACAAAAGAGTGCCCTGTCAGTGGAGTATAACAGTTGGCAATGAATGAGTTACAGTTTTTTCCTCCTCAAAAGCCTAGAGAAAGACTACTGTTTACACCAGAGGAAAAGCTGTAGATTGATAAGTAAGTAAAACAAATGAGGGTCCACAACCTCTCCTTTAGAAGGTGTAATATTTTTAAGTAGTTTTGAAAGAAAATGCTTCTTTTTTACCGTACTTTAATATTCCTGAGCCCAGAGTGATAAGACACATCAATCCTTACTCTCTGATAACCTTGGACAAGTTTCCTTTTAGTTTGAGAGACTTGAAGAACTTTAAATGTGCCTTCAGGGAGTGCAAAAGTCTCTCAGGGGCTGGGAAGGATGGAGGGTTTTTGCTTTTCACGAAAGGGCCAGCATTCACTGTTGATGACTGTCAGTAAAATTTCATTACTGTGGGCTGTTCTTTTGATTGTCCACCGCTGTCTGAGTCCCTAAGAGAGCTGAGTCTCTAAGAGAGCTAATGTGTGAAGGTAAGTGATTTAACCTCACAAAAGTAGGAAGAGAGTTGTTCAGCTTAAATATGAACAGTACTAAATCTTCCCTTGACCTTGGTGTTGTCCTAGCCATGGGGTTTGTCGAAATTCAGCTGTGCATCTCTGCATCCACTTCTCTGCTCTCTATGTTTAGATCCACTATAATTCATGTGGTGGTTTTCAGAGGTAACTGCATGTAGCACAACTTCTAAGGCATGGCCATCATTTGACCTCATATCTCATTGATTTTCACTGTGTTTAGTTTTGTTCAGAACAGGCTGGTGCGTTGTGTGCTTTCACATCAACTTTTACTTTCTTCCTTGCTTTCCTGTGATTTTATATGGGCAGCAACTAGAAAAGAATATTTGTATGAGGAAATTTTATGAACATTTCACTAGAGAAATGTACAAAAATGCAATTCCTGCCATATCTAGATGAGATTGAAAAGGAAAATCTATGTGTACTCTTGTCAGTAATTATTGTGTGCAGTTTCAGTGCTTCATTAGTGTCTTAGCACTATAAGACAGTGTTTATGGGTAACAGTGGAAGCAAAGCTGAAGACAATGCAGCAGCAGGCAGGAGAGAGAAAAGGAAGAAATGGGAGATTTTGTCTGATGGTGGCACTTTGGGGCCTGAACAAAAAACACCCACTTCAAATTGAGAAAAAGCAAATGCTACATAATTAATAACAAGGGAGAGGAAAATCTTTAGTGCATTTTAAAACATTAAAGAAAAATATTCAGAAACTAGCCTATTGGGAAATGCAATTTCAAAAGTGGTTTTTTTTTTTGTTTTTTTTAAAATAGCAAACATGCCTGAAGTCCTCTAATCTGGATGTTTGGTTTGGTTTCTTTTTTTAAAAATCTAGTTGAAGTTGCATGTCTTATACTTGGGTTTGTGTATGGAGCAAAGGGTGGAAGAAGAATTAAACAGTTCTGAGTTGAGAAAATAAAAAAATCCCAGGTCTTCAAAAGGAAAAGTTTCTTCACATGCAGAAATAAACACCAGTGAGAAGAATAGTGAACTTGGTACTTCCATCTGAATCAGTAATAAAGATGCCCTAAGAAAGGAAGATTTGAAGGTAAGGGATTGCTAGTGAAATTTCTGATACAATTTTGCTATCATTCATCAGTGCTTTCTTTAACTTGATGAGCTTTTCCAACAAAAAATACCAGAATTTAGCACTTTGCATATGTTTTTCAGATGAAATTAAAATGTGCCGAGTAAGTACAGCTGAAGCTGGTGGGAGTTGTACAAGCTCAGCACCTTTTGAGATCTGTCTCTGTGTACACATTCACTGTGCAAACAGCTAATCAAGTTTCAAAAGCGATAGAAAGAAAAGTTTATTCTCCTTCCTCCAAAAGCAGTTAATTTCCTGCGATCTATTGAGTCAAATGATGTATTTACAATGCTCAGTTCCTCACTTAATCAAAACTAAACACTTAATTTTACACTTCATATCTCCAAAGAGAAGGGTGAATAATTTATAATGAATAATTTTATGAATTTGGCCTTTTTCTGTTCATGAATTATCCACAAGAGATCAGGACTTCTCAGAGGTACTTCCACTCAAATTGATTCACTGAATAATTCTTGATCTGCAGCAGTTTGTTGTGAGGCTTGATATTTAAGATTCCAGCTGTTCTGATTGGACTGTTAGGCAGATATTGTAATTGCCAACTCAATGTGTACATGTCCTAAACCAGTGCTTCCAGGCTGACTCATTGCAACTGCTTCAGCACTTTTTATCACTTGATCTATTTTTTGTTTGTTTGCTATATTTTAGAAAATTACTCTCAGGAAGCTTTTTTTAGGAGTCATTGAACGCAAAAGTTCCATAACGTAGCGGAAATTATCTGTTAGTGATCCTGATGGAAGGAATAATAAGACTGAGAAGTAGCTAATGCTTTGAAAGTCTTTCAGGAGGACAGTGCACTGTAGAAAAGTTCTTTGGCAGTGTTGAAAGCTGAGGCAGAACAGAGATCTCAGGCTCTACAGTGCAGCACTTGTGACTATCTAGATCAATATCTGTAAGGTCAATGACAGTCCCACAGCAGAGCTGTTCTTTAAATCAGTTTTCAGCAATGGGCTGTGATTACAGTGGAAGAATAGCCAGTGGATGCTCTTGTTCCCAAAGGTGTTTGCATGCTTAGGATCAACTGTGTTTAATGTGTTGTCTCTTTTCTGCTACTGGTTATGGTATCCCAATCCAAGCCTGTTCAGTTGTCTGTGAGGAACTAATAAGGGCTTTGGGGAAGGTCACATTTTTAAGATAAATGGATAGACACTAATTCACATTTTGGGTTTTGTAACCAGAAGAACAGATAGCCAGTACACTCTGGAGCATGTCAGTATCTTTGTGTTTCCACTGGCATTCTCTTAAGTCCTGTCATGTAACAAACCATCATGTAAACCAGGTAACTTAGTTAAATAGATAGATTTATTCTTTGCTCCTCAATCCCTTTTGTGATATCAAAATATTTAACTGGATTATCAGAGCAGCACAGTTGGTGACATAGAGAGTAGTTAATATAAGATTTTTAATTTGTTGATAAGCTCCAGAGAAACAGATAATCACCCATGTAGTTGTTGAAGATATAATTATGAATAATTTATATCCCTTATGGAAAAGGGAAGATTTGCTGATTACACATAGACAAATTTTTTGCCAGACATTTTCTGTTTTAGAGGGTTGGCATGTGCCTGACCTACGAGTACATAAACAAGTAGCATCAAACATCAAACCTAGCAAATGATGCAGCTACCTCAGTGTCTCAGAACTTGAGGACAAAGATTTAGACAATTCCTACAGGCCCATTTAGATTTAGCTATCTTGTGCCTGTGCCTTCATTTAATGGTTAGTCTTTTGATAGACTCTATATTTGAGCAATATACAAAAAAAATAAAAATGTTATGTACTCCATATTATACCTAAACTGTATTCCAGATAATGATCTTGGCAGGCTTTCTGTCCTCTCTTTTTCTACATTTGAAAAATCCTGCCAGCAAAACCTGCTGGATATAGATTTATGCAAAATATTTGAATGGGAGGGAAAGGGGTGTGTGTTAACTAGACATCCCCCTTCAACCCATTGCTGTGTGATTCGGGGAATTTTAAAAATCTAATTTAAACAGCAAAAAAGAGAACAATCAGATCCTCAGTTAGTACAAATTAACCCTTTTCCTGGTTTCCAATTCCTCTCAGTTCTGGAAAAGTTGGAAAGTTTTTTTCTCCTATGTAAGCAAAAATCTTATTGCTCCAATAGTTTTGTCATTGCAAAGATCAGCTGTTGAACCAAATACCTCATCCTAAGCTCTAAAATTATTGGTTTAGTATGATTAAATGTATTCTAAATGCACTGTTTTAGTGTGATTTTCCATGTTTAGAGCATAGTCTTTCATGGGATGGGAGCAATTTGAAAGCAATGAAATATGTACATGTTTGTGCATCTAAATGAGGAGGTTAGAGAGAATAAATTTATGATGTCCAGAGGCCAAAAGAGGCAGCTTTGAATTAGAAGACCAATAATGTTTTTACCAGTTAATATTGAGAATAACTGATGTGTGACAAAGTGAATATATTTAATTTAAGATGGAAATATTTCTTCTAATTATTATTATTATTAAGACATTATCTTCAGCAGAAGTTTAATGGAAATAAACACAGGCAGAATTTCAATCAACTCCCCCATCACTCCCAATACACACACTTGTATGCACAGATGTGTGTGCACACATCCAAGGAAAGCCTGAGCACTGACACCAGGGCTGTAACTGGTGGGCTTTGGTCTGCACATGGGGAAATAATGAAACTTGAATATTTTATGCTGAAAGTCAAAGTTTTTCCAAAGTATATGAATGGAATAGACCAGCTTGACAAAACATCTAAGGAAACTTCTCTGCAGAGCTATTATTTCTCTTTTTTATTATCTGCAGACAATTCCACTGCACATAAAATACCCTGACTTGGGGGCATCAGATCAGAGATCACCTCTTTTGCACCCAGCTGCTGAGGCTGTTGCAGTACTCTGGAGGCACACATTTAACCAAAGTAACAGGGCAGTGATCACTGCAGAGATATGGGAATTCCTTCTTTCTTCACTCAAAGAACTAAAGTTGCTATTGTTACAGTGACATTGAACTAATTCTTTTACACAGAAAGAACACTTAGTAAGTTAAAAAATGTCATTTCTCCTTTTACAGAAGAGTCTGATTCAAAGAAAGCAGTTCAGTAAACTTGCAACAAACCTGAAGAGTCTGAGAGTGCTTAAGTCATCACATGGAAGTGTGTAATAGGGCCTGGCATCAATGTTTTTTCATTGTTTATAAGCTCTAATAAAATCTGGAAAGCAAATGTCAAGAGCATAAATAAAATCATATGCAAATATACTGGCAATAATATTAGGACATTAGAAGTAACACTTTAAATATTCACATAATTAGATACTAACTAATCCTCATAACACATCTGTGCTCTGGGTTTATAAACATTACAACACTCGGGGATGTGAAAACTGGAGCAGAAGCCAATGATTTAAGCAGAGGATAGAATGTAAAGTTTTTCTGTTACTAACCCTTCCTCTGTTCTGGGTCATGCTTCCTAGAGCACTGGAAGACGCACATTCTCTGTGTTCTGACTGGCATTCAGACTGCATGACAGAAAGTTGCCTTGACAAAGGCAGGTTTTTCATGCTACTGTAAGACTTCAGGTTGTGATGGGTGAGTTTTATAGTGTATTCCAGGGTGTAATTCCTCAAATGGTGGTTTTACTAGTCTCAGAAGTCACCACAAGTGGTTCTAGTGTGGACTTCTGGCTGTTCCTAGAACTCTAGTATCACAGTACTTATAGGAGGGATTGTGAAGTAAAATACCTACTACATATTTCCTGACCTTCACACCCAACAAAGTTACTTTGGTTTAAATCAATTGATGCAATTGAAGTGTGTTTTGAATCTATACCAAATTAAAACCCAAGAAAATTGGCGTGAGGAGAGAGAACCCACTTTAAAATCAACTGGCAGCATTTCCCCACACAGGGCCAGCAGTGGCAGGATCTGCATAACGTAGATGTGTTCCATCTACAGAAGTGACCACCATGGCACCAGGCCTCTGAAACCCTCTGGTTGCAGTTTGGCCCCATTCTCCTGCTGAGTGTGACCGTATCCTTTGCTTGCATGGCATCTGGGTGAACATCTATGAAAGGTCAGGAATGCTTTTGGTCTGTGCTTCAAGCTTAGACAACTCTCTTATCAAAATGAAGAGTGCAGCTAGGGTTGATTTTCATCCTTAAAGTCTTGCTGCAGAGTTGGAAATTAGATGAAGTGCTGGGGTTGATTCCTAGCTGCAAATATTTGAAATGCATTTGGACTAAGATGATATTCAGTTAGCTTGGGCAAGAAACTCAGAGGCTCTCAGACTCAAAAGTTCATAGGTATTCCCTGACTAAGTGCTGGCACTTAGTAAGTGAACAATTTTCATAAAATATCTGCCATTTTTTCACTCTCAATGAAAAACCTATTGTCGTCATTTTTGTCCATGAAATATCTTGAAAGAAGAGTGAAAAACTTGCATGTATTTCCAAACCTTTTGAGTTGGAAAGCCTGTGGGTAGAGAGTGAATATCAAAAGTCAGTCCTTCTGGAAACCTTGTCTAGGGAGAAAATGGGAGAGGGATGGAGGCTAACTTATGCATTGTTATTTGTTTTTGCATGGTTGGAAGAAAACAAACTACTAAGCAGCCAACCATTTAGAGGTGCTGGAAATATTTACTATTTATAAAACACACATGAAGTCTTGAGTTTGTATAGCTTGCAAAAACTTTTTGTTGTTGTTTTTGTTGAGTTTCCTTTTTTTTTAATATGATAGTGATTTCTGATAAGCTTCTCACAGACAAGTACATTGAATGAAGATTTAGATGAAAACAAGCTGGGTTTTGATCAGTCCATGCGATGATTAAGAATGTCATTTGAACAAAACTACAGAAGTATGAGGCAGAAGACTTAAGAGCAGAGGAAATAATAGGAATGCTGAAGCAGTAACAAGTGCTATGTGATGCCTCCAGAGTTGAGACAAGGACCCTGGAACTCATGTCAAGTAGATTTGAGCTAGTGCAGGAATTCAAAGTGAGAAGCAGCAGCATTTTCCAAGAGAATATGTAATGGAATGAGGCCTGGAAGAAGGAAGCTGTAATGATCAAGACAAGAACATTTAAGAGAAGTGAAAAATTATTCAAGTGGAAAGGACAAAAGAGGAAAAAATAATTTCAGGGTTGCAAGGAAGAACTGCATTATTTGGTTGAGTAAACATCTTCTGAACAAACCTGAGGTTGCAGGTTTATTTTGCATGGAGCCCCTGCTCAAGAGAGCTCCACTGCTTTTCCACCTCTTTGAAATAATAAATGCCAACCATGTTGACTCAAATAATTTTCTAGAATGTTCCAGTTTTTGGGGTTTTTTTATTTCCCATTTTTCCTATTTTTCTTCCTGAAACTTCTTGTTGTTCAGTTTATCTTAATAGCCAAGAAGTGCTTCCCTACCTCTTCAGGAATCTCTGAATTATAGTTATTTGGTTTAAAAATATAGCAGTTTGTGAGTAGTAGAGGTACATATGCATGTGACTAACCAATATGTTTTTCCTAGTCAAATGATTCTGAAGTCTGCACCTGGAGTACTGACAGGAATAAAAGTCTGATGAACTCTACTCATCTTGTCAGCGGACAGTGACATATTTTATTTTTCCTTTATGTATTGTAATGTTTCATCAAAAAGGCAATTGGCAAAATGTGCTTCACTATTTGCAAGAACAAAAAAGATGTCAAATCTTGTTAATGTCGTTGAGCAAAACTGTGTGGATTTTAGGATTATATAGCTGCAAGTATTATGGAATTATTAATTTTAAAATCTATATATGAATAAAGCATCTGGTGAATGAATAAAAGTAATTTCTCTCACATGGACAATTTAAATACCAGCTGTCTCCATACTAAACCATATTTTCTCATAAAAGCTTTTAAAGAGTCTGTCTGATGGTTGTGAAATTCCAGGATTTATGGACAGTGTAAGGTCTGTCTATACAAGGATCTGAATCTTAGCTCATAATTGAAGGCTGCCTCCAATGAATGGTTCAAAACAAGTGCAAAAGACCCCCAGGAGAAAACAAACAATTAAGCTTTACAGACTGACTCCTTTTAAATGTTTTTTCAAAACTGTTAAAGCTTCATTTTAATGTCAGGGATAAACTTGAAGGGGATAAAAGAAAATGTGAAAATGTTCCTTTAATTATCTGCTGGACAGGTGGAACAATGTGACAGTCTGAGATCATACCATTAAAATAAAACAATATAATTGATAAATTGACATATTCTTTTATGATGGCTTTATCTGTACTCTTCATCCTTATCCATTTTCTTTCGGATATTACTGAGTGTAGAAAACTTAGCATGAGCTTCTTTTGAATACACTTTGGTGGTACTTTCTTCTTTATTCTAATGCACTTTCCATATTGACTCTTTTTCAAAATTTATGTCTTTTCAGAAAATCTAAGAAAAGAGGGAAAATCTTGGACAAGCCCTGGATTCTGTGGGTTGAGACTCTGAGATCCTTGCTAGATGGTGTAGGATGAATGGTCTCTGGGAACTTCTTCATTCAGCCCCAGTGGCATGGGTTTCTTGTGTGTTTCTTGATTTCAGAATGCAAAAACCCACAGCTGGTCAGAAAACAAAATTCTTTTGGGAAAGCCACACCTACAGGTAGAAAATTTGTTTGGAATTATGAAGGATTTTGAGTGCAAAACCACCCCCAGTAGTTTTTCCTGGTGAGTATACTTCTGATGCAACACAAAAATAAACCATGTTATTCATTATTTGCCACGGCAGTAATAGGGACTATGATCCTAGGACTTGATGATGTTGCACCTGTAAATACAATTTATACAATTTATATCTATTGTCACCATCTCTTCTTCTTGTGCTCCCTCTACTTCTCAAAATTTCATCTTAGCAGATCTCATGTCTGAGTTCATCATGTTATGAACAATGTCCGGTTTACTTTTACTATTTGAACGTGAAATTGTTAAGGCCATGTATATTGTTCACAAAAAATGACTGCACAACCTTGAGTGTTTTCTGAAAAAAGCTGGGAGAAAAAAAAGAAAAAAAAATTGAACAGATTTCCTGTTAAATTGCCTTGTTTCACAATTAACATTGTTTCATTTTTCCCTCCATAATTGTGTTTCATATTCTAAAGAAACAGCTAATGACTAATACTAAAATGGCTAATAAATAATTGATGTTCAGCTTTTTGCAGATTTTTTTCTTTGCAGTACATGCAGAATTTTCCTGTTCTCATTCAGAACAAAGCCAAATCTTGCAATCCCAGTAACCTACTTTCAAACTTATTATATTAGATTAGAAAAACGTGGAAAAAGGTGACTAGAGAAACAACCCACATCCCTTGGGATCTTCAGTCATGATTTGAAAATATTAGGCATCAGAGGTAGAGACACAATATGTGTGGTTTCAATTCAGCCTATTTCCAGCCATATGCAAATTTATGCTTTATTTCACTTATTTCTCTTCTAATTCTGAATGGGGCATAGGAAAAAGTTAAATCCAGAGGGGCTTCAAAGAGATTCTTAAGATTTTAGGGAACATAAAGTCCTGATTGATTCTCTTAACCACCTTGAACACAGAATTTCCCACATAATCCTTTATGTTTGTACAGCATGTGTTACAGCAGCACTGAGTTGCTGCCCCGAGATACTGAGTTGCTATTTTGGCAAGTAAATCAGATGCACTTGTTCCTCCAAGTGTCAGTGTTCAAAGACAGGAAAGATGAACTAATTTTCTTAAAATGTAGTGCTTTAAGTGAATGCACCAAAATATTATGACCCCTAATTCTACTGAAATTTTCTAAGTGCTTTCTGCAAAACATAGTGTAATGACATTTGCATTTTACAAGGAAAGTGCATTAGTGACTTTTATATGGGAAAGAGAGGTTAATTCAATTCTGGACTGTAATGGAGGTTAAATGTAAAGCTTTAATGTTCTGGAGTTCATCCCAAAATAATAATTCAGCTAATGAAATATTTCATTTGTAATTCAACCAGACTAAATGGAAGCATTTTTGAAGCTGTGTCTACAAGAATTGATTGCTTAACACTTATGAGCCAGCCTAAATCTCAGCACACTTTGGACAATGAAGCATGTTTTAGAATTGTGAGGGTGTTTCAATATCCTCCTAAACACCATATATTTAAAAGCATGTCTTCAAATTACTTTATAGTGCTGAATTATCATTTTTTTGATGGACCATTTATAGATCTAATACGTTCCTTAAAACATGGTATGATGACTAGCTAATGCTGAGCAATATTTCCCGAAGTAATTCTGATTGAATTGATTATTAAAAATATATATATATATATATTGCAGCTTTAGCTCTTTTTTTTTTTTTTTTGGTCTTCACAAATCATTTGTGAAAACTTTTTGAGCCTAGAAGCATGTTCATTATTCATAAATGCTTTTTGGATGGTTTGAATTAGAAAAGAGACTTTATATTGTCTGTGATCCACTGAGCTATTCAATAGCTGGGTTGTTTTTTGTCACATGTTTTTTGATGGTTTGTCTAAATTGTAGAAGGCAAGTAGTATGTAATAGATCTGCTCTTGCATAAAAGCCCTGACTTCCATGATGTTATGGGTTTGGAGTGAAAATCTGCCCCTTATTAAAAAACATTGTCAGCAAAATTTATCCACAACATTGCAAACAACTACGGATTCATGGAGAAAATATAAACATTCCTGAATTTGGCAGTATTTTGTTATTGAAAGCATACTTCAAAAACTGAAAAACATATATCTGTAATGTCTCTCCCCAAAGTGAAACCTAAATAACCAGGTCAGTCTTTTTCTTTCTCTCACTACCTACCTCACCACATCAAAAACCTCAAACTCAAACCCAAAACAAATGCAGGCTAATGCAGGTTATAACTCAAAGGCTCAGATTGATGTCTCTCTCAAAAAAAAAAAAAAATTGGACAACTTTTGGGATGGTTTGATCAATGAGTAATGCTTAATGTCTTAGTAAGTTCCAGGTACACCTCATGGGAAATAATTTATTATAAGGTAAAACTGGGATTGGAATATATGTACCATTCAAGCCACAGCACTCCCTGCCCATGTTGCTGGTGGTGTTCTGGGGAAGAGGTGCTGTGTTGGGATTCTGGAGGGGAGCATATACCTCTGCTCTGCCCTTGTGTCTGCAATGAGAGACTGATATCAGACACTGTTAGGTGATGTCCCAATTTCTTTTGTCTGGTTTCCTTAAGATTAGAGAAATATGAGCATTTAAACCAAAATTCCTGAAAATGTTCAAATACTTTCTAAATTTTTGGAAGTCTAGAAGTTTTTTTCCACTTTCCTAAAGCCTGTCAGGTATCTTTGTGACCAAACACTGTATTTCTCTGTTCAAAAGTTGCATTTCTCCCTCTGCTCTTATTCCTTTCAGTAGCAGTATTAGTGGTGACATACAGCTCTGATTCATCACCTGGTCTAGTAAGATACAGCACTTCTCCCTTGAAGCCTTGCCACACTTGAATGGTATTTGAAGTCTTAGGTTTTAAAGGCAGAAGAACTCATAGATTGTCCAACCTACAAAGGAGATTTCACGTGCCTGAGCTGGATCCAACTTGTATACATTATAGAGTACTTGACTAACCACCTTGCTAATGTTCAGGTCTAAACACTCTGCTTACTCAAAAGAGACCAGAGATGGGTGTGCCCTGCCTAGTTGTAGACATCTGAGTTAGATGGACAAACCTCTTTCCAAAATCCTTTCAAAGATACTTAGATTTGTTTTCTAATTAAGGTTGTGTCCATCTTTCCTATATTAGGAAGGCTTCTTTACCTGATTTTATGTCTAAATTTAGGCATGAACTATAACACGTATGATAGTTGAATTACTTTGTACCTTGTCGAAATGAGTGGCTTTCTGTACTTCTCATTATTCAAAGTTCTGTAACTTACTAGAGGGAAAGCAACAAGGTCTGACCTTAATAGCCATAGGGTTGGAATGGGTTTCAAGCGTTTTCTCCTGCCAACAGCCCCACAGGTCTCTGCTGCCCTAGCACAGTGGTTGATCAATTGGTATCCCCCACCATGGGAACCAGCAGCAGATGGCAGAAATCTCCTTCCTGACCCAAAACAATCAGAGCTGGGCATCTGCCATCGGAGAAACAGGGGAATAAGGGTAAGGATGGGAAGACTGCTGCCCAAGTCAGAGAGCTGGCATTTTTGAAGAAAGAGCTGCAGGCAAAATAGAAAATTCCTATGGATCTAATTCCCAGGCTGGCTATTAGCTGAACACGTTCATTTAAAAAATAACTTCTCTGTCAGAGCAATGTGTTTCACAAAGGCTTCTACTCATGATCTAAAGACATCAAGAGATGAAGATGGACTTTATATTTTTTTTCCCTGTGGCTAATCACTTTTGCAATTACAAATTAGTGCATGATTTCATATTTGGCTTCATTTCTAGCTATATCTTTTTATATCTGTCTTTGTTAAAGAACCCTTTAGCTCTTTCTATTTTTTCCCTTTGAAAGTATTTAGACTGCAATCATGTCACTCTCAGCCTGCCCTCTCAAAAGCTAAATTACTTCAGCTGTGAAATTTTTTCACTTTAACACAGTTTCTTCAGCTCTCAAAGTCAATTTTTATGACCTTTTACTTCACCTTCTTCTGTTTTCTAATGTCCTTCTCAAAATTTGGCCCCTTAAACTTTGGCAGCATACCAATACTCCTCCTATTTCTGCTGCTTACATGTCCAGGGATTGTAATAGCCCATTTTGTTACAAAACTGCCCAAGGAGCACGTTCTGAAATTCTTATCAGCTGTTCCTGAAAAAGCTGCTTTGGAGGGACATCTTTCCTACTCTATGGATGGCACACATATTCTTCCTTTCAGCTATATTCTGCTGTGCTTGAATATATTTAAACACATTTTGTTTGAGTAAGTCCAATTCTTCTAGTGATTGCTTCCCACCAATCTTTGTCTAAGGTGAAGATTCAATCCATGTTTTAATATTTATTCCAATTAATTAATCAATGAAAAAATGGAATAGGATCAGACTTATTGCTTAGTCATAGACTGCTTTGAAAAAACTCCCATCATCAAATGTTCATCATCTGAGATATATTTCTTGGCCCAACCTAGCTGTTATCCTGTCTGAAGTGTGCCATATTGTACAACGTCAATTTAATCAGAAAATTCCATAATGCTACAGCAAATGCTGAAAAAAGTGCACTTGGTCTCTGAAGTTACACTTAGTGATCAAACAAAATCCCCTCAAAGAAGGAAATAAGGTTTCCTTGGTGTGATTTTCTTTTAAGTTTTTTTTTTTTTTTTTCTCATTAAGTCTTTATTTCTCTATCTTAACACTTTATCAGTGGGCTCCTTTTTCATTTTTCTGTAATTTTCTTGAGTTTGATGTCTGGGTAGCTGATATACTGAGCTGCTGCTGAATGGTTTTCTGTTTGAACCCTGATAAATAATGTTCTTCCAACTTTGTGATGTTGGAAGCATCCAAAAATTGTTTTGCTTTAGTAAAAAACAAAGGCCCTACAACCCCATCCAACAATAAAAAAACCCCAAACCCAGGGAATAGATATTTACTTTGATGAGTCTTGTTCATATTTCATCAGGATTAAAATAATACAAAGAAAATTTAGATATTGTTTTCTTTTTGATGTAGTGGTTGTTTTGTTTTGGTTTTTTTTTTTTTGTTTTGTTTATTTGTTTGTTCTTAGTTTTGGGGCTTTTTAGTATGTAGTGTTTAGTACTCCTTTTGGTGACCAATATCTTGTACAGTATTCTTTACATATACAGAATGAGAATATTTAGAACATTCCAGATTTCTAATGGTCAGTGCTTCTGTTTCCACCTAGGAAATATTATCACATGTCTGTGAACATTTCTCTTTGTTTTCAGCAAGCACAGGCTGCAGGGAGGTGCCAAATCCATTTCCTCAACAGAGGCAATGCTGCTGCAGCTCCAGGTCCATGGGGCCAGCTGGGAGACACTGAGTACATGTTCCCTGTGGAAACACATCCTGTTCTCCTCTGGCTGGTTTGGATGAAAACCCCTTACTGGACAAAAATGTACCCATGTACAGAGATAAGTACAAAGCTGATCCCTGCAGTGGCCAGGATAAGATGCTCAGTCTGTCCTGTCACAGTTAGCAGTGTCTCCCGATCTCCCCTTGCTGCACACAAACGCATGCACAGGCAGGTGCATCCCAAAATAGTCCTCCCAAGAACCCTGCCATTGGCCCATGTCTCTGCAGGTCCATTAGCTTTTGGGGTGACCCCAAGAGCCCTTCCTGTCAGTTTGTCTGAGGGTCTGTGTGTTGGCACTTCTCCTGGGACAGCCTCAGGAACAGTCAGGACAGTGGGCTTCAAGGTCTTCAGCTTTGTATTGAGTCCCCACCACTGCTCCTCTGAGCTCTCAGAGGTAATCCTTAGTCCCATAACCCAGCACAAAAACTTCTGGTTGAAGCAGGGTTGATAGGACTAGGTTCAATACAGCTTCTTTATTCTTCTCTCCCTACTTTCTGGGATTGCTAGCTTAAATTATCCTGTTGTTTGCTTACACATGTTGTCACTTGCTGTCTTTTAGCTAGGCATCCTCTCATACATATAATGTCCCAAGTTTTTGGCCTTTTTCTATACTGTGGAAGTGAAGATTTTAACTAACTATATTTCTGGTGCTTAGATTTTTATTGATGTTGTTGGAGCTCCCTTCCAGTGTTGTTTGTACTTTTTCTTGGCTTTGGAAATTACTGCTTTGAAGTACTGCTTATCTAGTTGCCTTTCTACAGAGCCCTTTGAATCTGGCCTCTCCTGGCCCACGTTGAACACAATTGGATTGCTACTATTGATCTTTAGATAACAGCCAACTATCATTTTAATGATTCAGTCATCTGCTTTGTTATACAATAGTTGCCTCCCATGGTTTGGTTTTAAGATAGAGAAAAGTGTTATATCAAAAACTCTACTGATGATTTCCTGAAAGCATGCTGATTGAAACCTGCAGCCTGCATTCACCATGCTGAAGCCTCCAAAAACACATCACTTGTTCCACATCACTGGTAAGCCAGGATGAGTTCATCCCATTCTGTAGATTGGTCAGATGATCTGCAATCATCATCAGAGCCCACTCATTGATCCATATATGTTCAAGCTCCTGCTGTTCTAAGTTATCAATAATTCTAAAGCAAGTAATTGCCTTCTAAAATGAGCAAAATTCCAACCTCTTTTCCTTACACAGCCTTTCCCAAACAGGTTATAAGCTATGATTTAAAAATCCTAGACAAGAAATGAGTCCCACTAGGTTTCAGTGATGCCAATTACTTTTGATCAACAACAATTTTCAATAATTTTTGTTTACCATCTGTATTTCTACTGATGATATAAAATATGAGAAACTTTTATTATTTTCATTATATTTGCCACATTATTTCAAAATATATTATGCTGGATTTAATAGTGTTGTTTTCTGAATATCTAATTGTTTTCTGAATATTGTTGTTTGCATGTCTAGTTTTCAGACCTTTTTGAAACTTTCAGGTAGTTTCTAAAAAGCAAATTATTTACCTTACCAATGTGATACAGGTAACTTCTTCAGTATCACATCTTCCTTCAGGGAATGCATCCAGTATCTTCATTAAATCCAGACCGTCTGTTTAATTTGTACCTAGCAATCTTCTCAACAATTTTCTACCCTTTTTTTGCCCCTCAGTCTAGAAATATTTCAGAGAAGATCATTTGAGCCTACCTCTTAATCATCTCTTTTCCAAGATGTGGATAATTTCTCTAATATGTGTAATTGGCCAGATGCCAATTACAGTGTTCTGACTTCCATTTCTCCTTACCTCTGAATGAACTGGTTACCTTATCTCAAGATAATATCTCTGATGAGGGCTGTTAAAATTTCAGAGATGATAATGCAATGCAAGTGCAGTCCAGTACAAACAATGCCATGTTCTCTTCCTTAATTAAGATGCCTAGATATTTTGATGCAGAACATTTGACAATCTTACAATATCTATGAATTAGGTTGATTGCTTCCTGGGAATGTTTCTTGGATAACAGAGCTAATAATGTACCGACACTTTATGTAGTTTGCCCTATATATATTTAATGTATTTTATAAGATTATACCTCCTTTGAAAAGAACAAGAAGATGTGCAGTTCAGAGAACTGAACAAGAAATTTCACAATACAGATAAAAGAAGGCAGAGGGACTAAATGGGAGAGGGAGTATGGTATCTCATATGAAACTGGAAAAATAGAGAGAACAAAAATTCAAATATATTTTTCTACTATTATATTAATACTTGGGAGCTCAGTAGAGATAGTATTAATGCAGAATTTTGGAGGTATTTGCATCCAAAACAGACATTCTATACTCTTTCTGTGGTCAGTGGAGTTAAGTATGTATTTTTAGTACATGATTTCTCTCATCTTAAAGCAAAAGTCTGTATTTTATCATGTGACTTCAGTCTTAAAAGCACCTATTTTCTCCATGAATATCTTAGTTGTGAACACAGGGACTCTAAAGATAGGTGAGATGAATCCTACCATAGCTGATTAATGTCAAAATACTCAATTTTGTGAAACAGCAGTGCTACCTAAACACCTTTTCCTTAAGCATTTAAGTTGCCTGGAACTTTGTCCTAAAGCAAAACCTCACATAACTAGACTTCTCAGCTGCTGAGACAAGATATATTAACACTCCTCTATGTATTTTCCTGTTTTCCAAATTACTGTAAACTTACTGATTTAAAACCATAAATTGCATTACATAGCTAATATTTTATTGATTTTTCATCATACATATTGCAGATTTAGTTTGTTAATAAGTCCCTGGTTTGTACTGACTACATTTATTTTTCTAAGTGAACAAAAATATCCGTAGGAGAGCCTTGAAATTTAAATTCTTCTGCATAATTTAAAGCACCTAATATTATTGTAACTTAAATTTCAGTTTCTGGGTTTTACCTGTATCTAGCCCATAGGTGAACTGTTTTATGTGCCAGCTTCCTTATTAATTTATAAACATGAAGTCGGCAATGTCACAGAGACGAAGGATGCACATTAATGTCTCACAGCACTATCACTTCCAGCTGGGGAATTCAGTGTTAGAGTTGTTACAACTTTGTGCTAAACTCTCAAAGCTCTTTCTATTGAAGCCTCCTCTCTGTTTCTACCTGTTACTGCATGAACTGTTGCCTCAGTTTTGAGTCAGTAGGTTCTTCTTTTCTGAGAGTTAAAAAAAGACACTTACCCTGGGTTGGACAGCTCAGTTTAAAACCCAGAACAAACTACTTTGCCTCTGGAGATTGCTCATTCAGTTTTCTAAGGCAACTCAGTGGGAAGAGAACACATCATCTGTCAGCAGCCTGACATGCCACCAGCTCTTGGAAAGACTGTGAGTAAGAAAAGACTATTAGAACATGCCAGCAAAACTGGTTCCTAGTGTTAGGTTTGCCTGAAGCTAGCCATACCCTGTTGACTTTTGATGTGTTTATATTTCTCTTTTGGGTCACCACTGGGGACTACTGTGGTGACAGTGCTTCAAGAATCTGATTCAGAGAAATCTTTTAGGCCATTCCTGAACACTTGGACTAAGGCCATCTCCTATTCATCACAGGGGATACTTGTTCTTCTGACTGAAGGTTCACCAGCTCTTGTTCATCTGCCATATTCACCTGTACTTGCTGCTCATGCAGAGCAGGGAATCTCACCTGGTGGGCTTTAGTCTCTTTAATGGCTTTATGACGCTTGACAAGCCTCTTTTTATCTTTCTTCTGGATTTCTGGATCCCAGCACACCAGTAGTGTCCAAAGATGGTTTTAGTTTACTTTTGATAAAGTAAAGGAAGGATAGAGTAGAGGTTGGGACAAAGATGAAGGAGAAGAGACATCTTGGAACAGATACAAACAATGCTGTAATAATGCTTTCTTCTTTTCTTTTTCATCTCTCTCTTCCATCTCTAAGTATTAATCCCACCCAAAAATTATTGAAAGACTGAAGACAAACTAGCATCTTTATTCCAATACAAAGGATGAAGACAACGTCTGTTTCTGTATGAAGAGTATCCTGCTCCAGCACTGGCTCAAAAGGGGATCTGCATGTCTTCAACAGTTTTCCCCAGACTACATGGTGCTGTGAGTAAACAGATGAGGCCATGAAAGGCCTGTCTTGCAGATAATCCTACATGGAAGTGGCAGATTTGTCCAAACACCTTAGGAGTTGAGATGCTAGATGCTAGAGAGCCCTGAGCTAGGGATCTGCTGGACCTTGGTGAGACTCCAGCATGTGGTGATGGTGGAGTAGGCAGACTGACTTTCCGATCATGATCCATATATTGAGAGACTCCTCTTCCTTGCTCTGGCCATCAATTGCATGCATGGCACCAGAAAGACACAGCAGGTGTCAAACAGAAACTCAGAAGATATGGCCAGACAGTATGGTCTTTTCTGCCCTATCCTTCCTAGAAAGAGGTTGTTTTATAGAGGAGAAAAAGTACATAAGTCAGGCTGAGGTGAACCTAAGCTGGTTGGTGGTGGAGATGGATCTGAAATGAAGGGAAGGAAAAGGATGAAAGAGTTTGTATTGGGAGAAGACATGAAATCTGTGTTTCTAGCAAGAATTACACTTCTCTGTTTATGGGAAATGTTTTAGGATTAAAAAACTTGGTTACAGCATGCAGATTGCTAGGATAGATGCTGATCGACTGGGTTACACATAATTGTGCTGTGTGTCATCTTGACTACCTAAATGGTTGAGTCATGTCTGAGAACACGTATCCAGTATATTGGAGGGAGCAGACACTGAGCATCCCTGTGACTGATTGTTCCTGAGTCAGCAGGCCTGCAATGTGCTTCCTGACAGGGCAAGGTAAATGCCATCAGATGACTGAAATGCCAAATGACTGAGAAAGTTTGTGAATATATAAATACAGACTTCATGGGTTGGAAGGGAGGCAGTGTGTTTGTGTGTGTATGTATCAGACAGTGTCTGCAGTCTGTGCAAGATTACTTGTCTGTCAGGTTGTTTAAGCTGTGTGGCTCCCCTCCAAGCTGTGCCACAACCTTTGGACAGTGACTTTTCTTTTATGGGTTTTTCTATGGAACCTTAAATGCTAGCTCTGATGAATGCAAGAGAAGAAATGCTTCCCCTAGGAGAGGTGAAGTAGGAATTAGGTATTGAACAGATGAGAGTTCACGGTGAGCTGAGCATTTGTGGCTCATAGTACTGAGGACTGTAACTCACTGATGGTAGCTCACTGGAATTACAAGTGATCACATAGCAGCCGTTCATCAGTGATTCTGATAATTATACCAGAAATCACAGTTTTCTGTGACACACTTGGAAATACACCCACAACCATTAGATACATTTCCACACATGTGAGAGAAAACCAGTACTTTCATCTGTTCTTGGGCCTTCCATTAGTAAGAAACTTGGTTTTGAATTTTTCTCTTTGTCCTTGCTTTCAATTTTCTGCCTCCCTCCCTCTGCCCCATATACAGGAGTGTTTCCTCACTATAGTTCCTTGGCTGTAAGTAAGGAAAAGGGCTGCCAGTCGGTGAAATGGAAATTGCACCCTGAACAGCAATGCCTATAGAAGGGATGTGTTGGGTTCCTTTTGATTTTTGCAGACTCAGTTGCATGAGGAATACAGTTTTAAGATTCTTGCCTCCAAACATCCTTTTTTGCTCTGCACTGTATTGGAGTGTTTGGGAAGAAATGAGACTCTTTCTTTTCTCCATCTGTAAGTCTATCAAATATGCAACAAGGTAGAAAAGAAACAGATGGATAACACGGTGATTTGGGGATATGTTTACAGGCAATTAGTTATCACTGTGGATGCATTAATTGTGGATTTGTGCAGGAGGACCTGTGTAGTTAAGAACATTCCAACTCCCTTTTCTCATATGTCTGGGATTGCAGCTTGAGGTGTGTTGGGCTAACGTAACAAAACCCAAAATGCAATATTGTTGATGTATAGGAAAGAACATAAATAGTCACACTCTTTAGAGAACTGGCACTTCAGTGCCTGTTTGTGCACTCTTAAGTACAATGGATTTTCAGCCCTACTCCATTTGTTTCATGTCATCTCATTGTACAAACTGCAGCCAACAAGCTGATTTTGGAATGGGAAAGCAAATCCTACCCATTTTTCAGCGGACTTCCATTTGCCTCCTCAAGGTACACTATACGTGCAGAAAAGTGAGAATTTATGATTGGCCAAATTCAGCTATAGAAGGCCACAGAAGTCACTGGGGGCTTATTTATCTCTCCAAAGCTGAGAATAGAATTTGAGCTATTGGATATGTTTTTTACTACAAACACTTAGGTAATTAAATTGAACCTTTCTGAAGTACAGTGATTTTACTGAACAAGTTTTACCTTGCAGGGAAGAGCTGTTCTGTTAAGAGGTTCCATTCTTATGAGATTGAGTCAGATGGCTCATAAGACAAGTAATAAAAAAAAAATAATTACATCTCTTTGTGTTTCAAGATACCTGTAAGACCCAGCATTACAAATGCACTCATTAGAAGACAGTGACAGATTTAATAAGCATGGAAACTCCTGTGGCTGACAATAAACTTCTAGATCAGGAATTGGAAGTATATGAAAAGCAATGAAAGGAATACTGTTTTTAACTGTCACAAAGAAGTTAGAACACTGACAGTGCTCTGAATTCTACTGTCATGTGATTTTGTGCTACCACAGGGGGAAACAGATGCAATATCCCACTTCTGGAACAGCCTGTATGAAAACTCTCCAGCCCCACCCGACTAGAAGGTTAAATACTAATGTTCCCTAGCTAATGGATGTGGAATTACTCCATAGAAAGGAACTGATGCAGTCTTTACCTGTGTTTTCCTGCTTGGTCAATGATCTGTCTCTCACAGATGCTGCATTTATTTAAGTGTGACTGTGTGCAGGAAGGTGTCTTTCCTTCTAGGGCCAGTTGTTCTTGCCTTTAACAGATGTGGCTTGTGGCTAACCCCATTCCACTGAGAATGGGACTAGCCCTGCTTTTCCAATGCAAGAGGTCTGGGCTCGGGGTAAGAGAGATGGGAATCTCAGAGAAGCATTTTCTGGGAGAGAGTCCAGGGCATGGGTAAGAGCTTTTGTTGCACAGATGATGTTTAGTTGAACTTGTCTTACGAGTTGGTAAGAACCTTCTTGAGAGGTTTTGCACCTGCCTGGTCACTTCGGAGCGGTGTCTGTGGGAGTTTGAGAAAAGCCCAAAAGGTCTTTTGAAGGACCAGTGTTACCTGGGAGTGAGGGTACTGATCCTGACCAAGAATTAACATGAGGTGTTACCTGAAAAGGTGCTAACTGCAGGACTTGAAGCTTAACACAAAATGTTCTGGCTAGTCCTGCACAGTTTTTCTGTGCCTTACATACTTTGCTAAGGAAGTCTTAGTTTCTGACTAATATTTCCCTTTGAGCTCTGACTAATATCCTGCATACATACAGACCTATTCTTTCTTGATCAAATTTTATCATTACCTAAGGCAGGTACTGATTATGCTGTGTCTGTTTTTATCTCCACACTTAATTCATTATATACTGTATTAGTTTTTTATATTTGCCATTTATATTTCATTGTGCATGGGAATTCAGGCATTCTTTTATATGGCATGAATAACTGTGAATATAGGCTCTATGGACTTTTGCAGTGCACGAGTAAAACCGAATTTCATTTCTATATAGCATGCCCTTTCTGAATTTCACATGAGAAATACTTGTTCTTGAGCTATCCAAATGAGAATGCTTTGGCTTGGACTGCTGTGACAGGTCACTTACTCATGCTACTTGTCAGTGACACACTGATGCAAGTTGAAATGCATTGCCTTTTCATTTGTTTTTAACCTTAATCAAAACTTGTGTAGAGGAGGTATGCTGGCATAGCAATGAGGAGTGAGTCACTACAGTCCTCTGGTATCCAGAAACGAAATGTCAGTGCAGCTGCTCAATCTTCATTTCCTTACATAACTAAAGGCCAGTCAGGTCTTAAAATTTTCTTTTCTATAGAACTTCTACTTCTCCAGAGCCTCCACACACCTGAGTGTGTGGGGATTGTTTGGCTTGCATTTCAGCAGACCAGCACAAAATTTTAGTTCTTGCCCTCCTTCCCTTCCCGCTCCCCTTACTTCTGCTCTGAATCAGACATATTAATTTATTATTGTTAAAGTAAGTGGGCTGCTCTCACTTGACTATTCATAAAATCATATTGTGCCAAATGGAGCACAGTCAGTCATGTAAGAAATCATCAACCTGCCCATTTCTGCACAAATACATGTATTCATGTCAAAGTAAAGAGGGCATAAGTCATTCTGGCAGCTGAGACATGCAGTATACTGTGTGTTCTTATTGACAGAAGTATTTAGAAAAAAATAAAATAAAACTTGTTTCCATAGTAACTGAACACTATGTAACTCTAAAGATAAAGGGACCTGGAATTACCAAGACAGAGCAGCTGAGGTGTCTTGGGTACTTTTAATGCAAATGTTGTGGAGGCACACCTTCCCTTTCCAACTGTAGATCTTAAAGTACTGCGCAAACCTGGCATCAAATATTAGTTGTGTCTGTCACCCTGGAAGCTTCAAACTTCTTTGCCCGGAGCTGTGCAGAAGATGTGACAGCATCCATGTACGTCCTTTCTTACTTAGATCCACTGTCCTGGTCTTCCAAACACCACAGTGAAGATCTCTGCCTTCTTTCATCTTTCTTAAGCACCCTGAAACCTGAGTGTTTTGCTGACATCACTTTTAATTTTTCAATATATATTTTTTAATCTAGACATACATTTATTTATAGAGAAGGAAAAACGAATGCTAAGTTTAGAGACCGGGTGTATTTTTTACAAATTGGAAAAACAATTAAGCTGCCATTCCCACCTTCTCCAGTTCCCAGCACAGTTAACGTATTGCAGTTTGTTTCACCAAGGAAGTGGTCTGCAGCAGAGATGTTAATTGCTCCCTGTCATACAGTGAATCACTGGTGACAATAAAGTCTTTGGGAGTCCTGAAGCAAAGAGTCTTTGCTTATCAAAGGACTCCTCTGCTTCAACTTTTGAATATCTTATGCTTATCATAAATTTTGAAGCTTTTACCTTCAATATGTTGGACCTTCAGAAAATGGGGCTTTACAGTGACATCAGTCATGGAAAGGATAAATCAACCAAGATGGGTTTTGTAATTCATAAGTTTATAGCTTTTTTTTTTTTTTCTGGTTCTATTTAATATTTGGTATTGCATGCAAAATATAAGTATTTTATACAGTAGTGGGAAAAATAGATTTTGATAACAAAAAAATATGGTTTTTACTTGTACAATTGGAGTGTTGTGAAATGGCACTGAAAAGTTGTATCAAAAAAACCCACAAAAAAAAAAACTCATTAAAAAAAAAAGAGAAAAGTACTCTGAACAAAAAACCCCAGACCCTTACTTGAAGTCCACTGAACCTCAAAAAATTACTTCAAAGGGTTTGGATTAGACCCATGCAATTTTTTTTTTTTCTTCAAAAGTTGCATGTGAAATGGCTAAATGAAGATGTGACCCAGGGCTCTGAGTAGCTTTGATTTTGTTCTTAAGCAAAAGAGGCTGTAGGTATTGAAAGTCAGATGCTGTATGCCTCTTGAAGATTGTGCTACTTTTCTGCATATGGGAAAGAAAATATGCATATTTCTGTGCAGAAATGTTTTTTCATATTGAAACAGATCCTGGAGGCCAAATAATTTCAAGCTTTTTTGAATAAATCTTTAAATATTTCTTTCCTCTCCCTTAATGTTGTTGGAATTGTATATTTATTTATTTTCTAGTGTTAGCATCGCTTGAGAGAAATATGCCTCCAGACAGTATCCTTAATTTAGAAAATATTTAAATTCTAGAAATCTCTGCATATGTGGTAGGGTTAATAATGAAATCCAATTCAAAATATAATGATATATTTTTGAGTGCTTTCGAATAAAATTATCTGGTGGGTGTCAGAGTAAGGGAACCAGACAATGAACACTGGCAGTAATGGAATGAGGTCACCACAGTTGCAGAGGGAAGATTTTTGGTAAAATTCTTCTAGTTTAGAAAATAAAGATTAATTAGAAATGGATTTATTTTAGGAAGATACCGATATTGGCAACAACTGTGCTGTGAAGAAATTATCTCTGAATTTGCTGAGCATGCTGGTTAGAGAGAACCAGCCAGCTGGGCCTCAAATTGGACAGGGGAGAGGCAGGTTTCAAGGTCTCTCATGTCACTAAGATCTCTGTGTGATGTCTTCCCAAAAGAAACCCACCTCCTCGAAATAATTTCAGAGACTTTACTGTTTAGCCAACATTAATATAAAATTATATGTCACCCTAATATTTTTTGAACACATTAGATATATCGTTTTTAGTACTCGGATAACTGGGAACGTTTGTAAGGCCAATGATAGAACTGGCTGGGTTAAACACCCAGCATGGCTACAGATTGACCAGAGGGAAATGTACCCAGGGGAAATATACCCCATACCTCTGTATAAACACCTTCTTTTTAAGGGGCTGATGACTTACCTTCCTCTTGATAAGACTGTGATATTCGGGGAACAGCTTGCATCTTGGTATTTAAAAAAGGAACCAAATATTCCTACGGTCACCAGAGAGATCAGGTAAATACTTATTTTTTTTATATCTAGAAGAATGTAAAGAGCTGATGTCTGGAATAAAGCATTGACATAAGGTCTCATGCCTGCAGAAAGAAAGGTCTGTTTTGAAAGGTCTGATGACAGTTTTGTTGTGAATAAACATAATCATGTATCAGTCTCTAAAGACAAACCAACTTTGATGTGATAGAGATGATGTGGATGCTCCATCCCTGGAAGTATTCAAGGCCAAGCTGGATGGAGCTCTGAGCAACCTGGTCTAGTGGAAAGTGTCCCTGTCCATGACAGGAAGGTTGGAATTAGATGATCTTTAAGGTCTCTTCTCACCAAGGCCATTCTATAATTCTATGATTCTATGAAATTGCAGTGACAATGTCCTCAAAAGTGAGGTCTGGCTGGAAGGGGAAATTAAATTGCACTTGAATGTAGAAATTTCCATCTGGATAGGTAGAAGCTGGGAGAAACATTATGGGTGGCAGGTATAGAAAGAGTGTTCAGTGGGTGTGTGGTTGTGGTGTTATAAGAAGGAAAAAATGAGGACCTGTTGAAAATCCAGGGAGACAATACTTGGTTGGTTTGCTGCATTAAACTCATTAACCTACTACAGATGGGCCAAAAAGAGCCAAAACCTTTTTCTTTTTTCATTTGTCCAAAAACCTCTCCATTTAAATTAAAAAGGGCTTATTTCTGATACTTTGATAATGTGAAAATAGTAGAAATGATAGGTTGTGGTGTTGTCTGACACTGCGGGAAATGTTTAGTGTTACAAGCATGCACATTGGCAGACAAAAGCTGTGTTAGAAGTAGTGTTCAAGGAGAATATATGAATTTTTTAAAATAAACATATGTTAAATAGAAACTCTTCATATTCTCAAATCAAACAATCCTAATTCATGACATTTCTGAGATTGAGATTGCCCTTAAAAATTATCCAAATATGTGAAAAAGGCCTAATAAAATAGCTCTGATGATGCCACAAGGAATATTTTGTGCATTTAGGCAATGGAATGAAAAGGAGCATAAACTGAGCTGAAGAAAAAGTAAAATAGCATCTTTAAAACATAATTTTTCCCTTATCTGGGTTTTAAACACTTAGCTGTCACAACTATATTCATTCTTGTTTCATGATGTTACAACCTTGCCATATGCACACTTTAGCATTGTCTGAAGAATACAGAATATCAAAAAAACACCAATTAACAAGTGAGTTAATTAGTATTGACTACATAATTGTCCAATTTAATTCTTGCTGCTTATAAATCATCAGAATGTATTTTGAACACAGTTTTTTGCATGGAAGCACTCAAAAACTTAATAAAGCATATTTCAGCCCATGGGGTGTTTCTAGGCTCTTTCTGTGGACTGTCATCAACCATTTACTTATGAGTAATTGACCTTTGAAAACTGTATCCTATTATTTTTTCTTCATGATTAAATTACAAGAGAGCTCTAAAAGGGAAGGCAGATCACATATCATTGTGACCCTCCCCATGGGTTTGGCATTTGGTAGAGCAAATATTTATTGCAAGTGTATGAGACTTCTATTCCTGTGAATGCATCAATTGTATGAGGTATTTGTTGACAAGGTACAAGGTATATTGTTGATAGTGAATATCTAGTTTTTATTTTACTGAAAATTAGGAAAAAGTCTCTCAAAATTTATTTAGACTTGTGAATATGAATTAAATAAATCTTTGGCATGTTACTTTCAAGTTCTGCAAGAAAATAATCTGTAATTTTAAGAACTATTTTTAGTAGGAGGAGACACATAATCTATATTTCTCTGTTGTCTCTTGGACTTAAAATGCCAGTTATCATTTTGGAACTTGCAAAAGATCAATTTATCAGAGATATTGTCTTCAGATATTTAAGGAAGCAAAGGAAGATGATACCTGATGTGAGTGTTACCAATGGGCTTGAGAAGAGCAATAGAGAGACCTGAGAGACTTACACCCCTGAGTTGTTGATAGGAGCAGACACCAAGACAAGGTATGCTTTTAGGGATGGTCTTAAAGTAGGCTATGTTGGCAATGTTTTACATGGCATGAAGGATATATCTCTGTGCCTGATATGAGAAGAGAAAAGGGCAGCAGGATGATTTAATTTGTCTATTTTTAGTTAGGAAAATGCCCCAAGAAATTGCTTATTTTCTTCAAATGAGAAGTGCAGTTAAGTTTATGTAAGTAAATGTGCACATTTATGGATATTATTCTTAAATGAGAGCTGCACTTACTACAGGCTTGCAATTCTCAATAAGCCAAAATTTCCAGGTGGGCTGCTTGTGAACAGACCCCATGGTTTGATCTCCTAAGGCTTTGTGTCATCCTTTTTTGTCTGAAAGGATGCAAATACTGAACACACTGTAGTTTCTGTCAGAATCAGACCCATTGTCATATGTATTTTAACCTTCTCGTAGCACACTAGGTGGGATGGAGAAGGCTTTTTAAGGCAGGCAGGTGTAGGAAGTAGGAAAATATTTATTTGGCCAAATTGAAAGCAGGAGACTGAATTTTCTGGCTGATGAAAATGTACAAGGTATAATAACGAATCTAAAGTCAGTATAAAGAATGTGAAATGGGGAAGTCAGGAGTACTGGTAAGAAATCACACAGCACACTTCTTAACATTGGTATTGTTCTTTAATACAATTAAACCTGGTGTTATAGGAACACAGTTAATGAGATGGGTTTCTATTTTATTTTTTCTGTATTTGACAATTATAACTGGCTACAAGGGGGAAAAAATATAACTTTTTAAAATAACCATATTTATATCTTATTGAGGGAACAAAGATATAAACTTTTTAACTTATTTAAATCAAACATAGATCATCATCCTTCTGGACAGAAGAGATTGAAATATCATCCTTGTTTAATATCATAAACGGAAAAGACTATCATCAATTGAAATATGATATTTGTTTGGAAGAGCTGAATATTGGGTCACATTTTTCCTGACAAAATCAAGGAACTTTAATGTGATCCTTTAGAGATGAGTTTTCCTTCAGAAAAATCATAGCTGCTGGGGAGTTAAGATGTTGCAATATGACATCGTACACGGGCAGCACAGCTATGCATCAGTAGTAGAGATGTGCATAAACCAACCTTTTACAATATGCTGACACAAATGGATGCTGTTTTTAAATACTGCTGAATTTCCTATGGTGAAGAATGCGTGAATGGCAAAAGAATTCCTAGTGATGGATGGCAGAACTATGAATGTTAAAAAAACAATTGTGTTTTGCTTCTATTGTGTAAAGTGCTGGGCAACAGTCACAAGTGTTGTCTGCATCAGCTTTTTCTAGATACCTGTTCCTGAACAGCAGCAATTTGTTATGACAGCCTTTGCTATTCAGCAGGACTACAAAGAATCAGTCATTTGTCAACATGCATTCATACAGTTTACATACCAATGCATTCACTTACAGTAAATTGTGTGCTACAGCTGACAATTAATCTGCTACTTGATACACCGAGTACTCCACACAGAGCCTGTTGGCGCAGCTTTTTAACACCAAAAGAAATGTTATCTTTTGGAGTAACACACATACACTTTGCTTCCTCCTCTGGCATGTGTTTTAAAAAATGGTGTAGAAAATAATTGGTGCTCCTGCTGGGATGCATGCAACTGTCACAAAGCTGTTGCTTTATTGGGAGTTTTCCTTAGAAGGTGGTCACTCTGGGAAAGAAGGTACAGAAACAGTCTCTACTCTTCACAGCTACTCATTGAGATTACCTGACCTCAGGGCCGACAAGGGTTTGTTCTGTTTGCTGTGTTTCCTCTTTAAAAAGTTTCTTTTCTTTCAGGGAACAGAAGGTTTTTCACGGTATTTTTGCTTCAAAGAGTTCAGGGAAGGGGTTACAATTGAGCAGCTTGGTATAACACATATGTGTCTGGTTAGATGTAAATAAGAGACTGAAATTTTTGTGACTAGCAGAGCACACAACCAAGGTGTAAAAATCAATTTGCTGACCTGTGAGTTTCTCAGTCTATATAGAGCCAATTCTAACTTCTTGGCATAAGCTGTAGAGATGTGTAACCTCTACTGATTTAGACATCATTTAGAAAAAGATCAGGTCTTAGATCAGATCTTGTGTGTACATATATATATATATAGTAACAGCTTGAAAGTTTTGTTCAATCCTAACACAAGTAAAACGACTAGAAAAAACACAGTGGAACATCAGGGTATCCTTAATTTTTTCATTTGTTACTACAATATAGTTTTCATGGAAAAACTTCACCTTCTTAAATTTACTGGTGCCTTTAATATTGCTTTTAATAGTGCCACTGGACTCTCTTCTGTGTTGTGTCATTAATAATGCAGATTAAATAGAATGAGCTTTCTACAGCTGGCTTTGCAGTTGCATTTAAAATAAAAATGCATTATGTATGTAACTGCAAATGCTCTTTGTTATTACAGATTACTGGAAGTGCACTTGAATGAAGAGGAGATCTTCATACAGGAATGATTATAGGGCGGATTGAAGCATATGTACAATAATAATTTAAAAAAACCTTCAAAGGAGGAAGCTCTGCTAAGGTTATATGAAAGTTATCTCACTGTTTGTAATAGAACTTCTGGCACAATCAAAGGGGTGTTTATAGCAGAACTGTAGCACTATATAATAAGAAAAAGCATGTAATAGGGGATAACTGTGTGTCAGGGCTAGTGCCATAAATCCCTTTTTGATAAGATTCTTGAGGTAAGGAAGAGCAGAGATGTTCATTCAGAAAATGTGTGCCATGAAGTTCTTGTGGCTTCATCCATCTGCAAGATGTTAGAGGCAAGTTTAAGTTTCCTACAGGGAAAAAAACTCAGTGAAGAACAGATGATGCCAAATTTGGGAAGTGTTAAGGGAATGCCAGAAGTATACAAGAACATCATATTGCTAACTGTTCACTAAAGCTGAACATAAAGAAATATGGCATTGTGTGTAATGTGCTACCAACCTCTAGCTGACACCTCAGAGGCTGGCAAGTTGTAGTGGTGCTTATATCAAACAACAGCCTGTAGTGAAATAACCCATTCTCCTTTAGTTCATCTATTGTGTGGCTTTGCTCTTGATGCTCCCTCTGTGATCCCAGATCCTTGCAGAAGTTATTTTTTCACTGTGCACTGGTTCATAGTCTCATTTCCTATTCAGTTAGAAGAGGATTTATCCTATTCCCAGAAACTGAGGTAAGAGGAAAACAACTAATTATAGTTAAGAAGAGAGGAGCAGCAGGGCCATATCAGGGAGATACCATGTCTTCATAGTGTCTTGTTTTAAGAAGACAGCAAGCATAATTGAACTTGGATGAGTTAATTCTTTGCTGTCTAAGAGTTTTGGGAAAAAGAAGTGTGAAAAGTGTATATGTATTTTTATAAGGGTTTGAAACCTTCTCTCCAGTCAAGTTACAAGCACTAATGTCATTCTGGAGATTTCTATAATTTGTCTGAGTTCTCCCATTTGAGAGAACTTACAGCTCAGTGGAGAACACAGCTGAAGGGGGGAAAATGACATTGCTCCCCTGCTTCTCAGGGACATCAGTTTGTAGATGTGAATGTGTTAGAAATATTAAAAATAGAGATGATGTACAATCTGTTAAGAAAGATAACATTAGAACACTTTAACTCCTGTAAGCATACAGGACACAGATTGATATGTTTTCTGGTATCTTTATTTTTATAGTGTCACTGGTTCATCACTGAGGGTGAATAATGCTAAAGGAGACCCTATTGCAAGGTTACCTGTAACAGGTGGGCACTTTGGCAGATTCAGTAGACCTTGGCTCTATCCTGGAAAACATGCAGATCTTTATAATGTGTTTTTTAGGCTCTATTGATCATTTCCAGGTTATATTCAGTAATAAGCACTGACTGAGTGTCACTCAGACGAGAAATAGACTACTGTGCAAAAGAAGGGGAATTTGTTTCAGATGCCAGATAATAGCACCATTCTGCAGGATTTTTTTTAAGGTTTCCTTATTATGAAAATGTTATAACAGTAAGCAACAAATCACTCTGACATTTTGATTATTTGCATTATAATATATATTTAACTATTTGTATTATAATGATGTCAGTCATGGTTTACTTCAGTTAAGATGAGAAAACAGTTTCCTTTCTGAGTTTTTAGGATTCCGTGGGGTTTTTTTCCATCCTACTGTAGCTTAACAGAAAGTTGTTTCTTTCTGTGTAACTTTGTTCATGTTACAAGAGTTTCAGATGAGTCTCTCAGCACAAGCCAAGTTGATTTGCAGAACCCTGTACATCTCCATCTGGGCTGGGATCACTGTCAAATGTCACAGGATATGTGTGAGCTGGGAAGATGGATGTTCTTGCTTTATTCTTCCACCAAAATGCTCTGCTAAAGTGTTTGTTGAAGGGGTGAAAAGCACACAGTTATCTTCTGAATTTTGTTTGTTGACCTCTACTGAATGGCTCTGCAGGCATCTGGTGACCTCAGGATGCTTTGTGAAGTTAAGGTACACAACCCTCTGAAGAACCAATCTAAAGAGACCATCTGCCTTCAAATTATAGATAGCAAATATTGTGGTAGGGTTTTTTTCTGTATGTTTTTTGGGTGTGGGGTTTTTTTTGTTTGTTTGGGTTTTTTTGTTGTTTTTGTTTTGTTGTTGGTGGTGGTGCTATTTTTTTCTTTTTTTTCTTTTTGTTAAACAAACAAAGGGCTTTTCCAAGCAAAGAAAAATTAACAAAAATAATATGCAACCCCCAAAAAACCCCAAATCAAACATGTAATGAAAAATATAAATTGTAAAGCTGTTAATAATGTTTAGTTTATTTAAGGATTTAATTTTTTTCTGAGACATTTCTGACACTTTTCAAAGTAATTTCAACTGCACTATGGGGATCAAGGAAGTCTACTACCCGTAATTTTCATTTTAACTTTTCTCTAACATGAACTGAAAAAGAATAGAATTTCCAAAGCATTACTTACTATCTTAGGTTTCTAAACCTTTAGATGTCAGACACCTACCCAGTCATGGATTCTGCATCCAATTCTGAGTTGGACTATTAGAAGTGAAAGTTTATTTCCCTAAAGCTCCTGCATGTGTTTTGATTTCTTTTTATCAAGAAAAAATTAGTTTACTTTGTAGTAAATACTATAATAATATTATAGGTTGAAGGATGCAATGTAATGCATGCTATTTTTTCTATTATGTGAGTTACTCTTGCTTATGGAGGAAACTCCAGCACCAGTTACTCGAGTCACATGTCAGCTTTGGAATGACTGCAGAATGGGCTACATTTGTGCCGGATTTACTTGCAGCTATGGACAATGATTATGGGCCACATTTCTCACTGATTTAACTACCCCCAATTAAATGGCTTTATATCAGGTCCTGCATGTTTCTGTGACTCAGAAGAGGCCATTGTGCCAGAAAGCAGTAATTTTACCAAATCTTAGAAAAAGATGAAGGCTTTTTGTTTCTGGTTACACAATATTATGTTTGGGGCTAGAGTTATTTTATGCACATGCATGTACCAAAATATTTCTCTACTGGACAAAAAAACTTTTTAGGTGTTGGTGAAAGATCCTGTACAAATGTTGTCAGAGTAACCAAAGGAAAAATGCATTATTAAATAACAAGATTCTTCCAAATATCATAGAAACAGAATGGAAAAGATTTATCCTTCTTGTAATGAAGTAGGAAATCTCTCCTAATTCCATGACTTTCTGATCATCTACGTGAAAGGCAAAAATGTGGTAGAAAGTGATGATCTGGGAGCTTTGGTCATTATTTGTAATTTGGCTGATGTCTTGAAATGCCATGTGGTCTAAGAGCTGGTGAAAAAATACTTGATGTTTTATGAATAAATGTTAATTGTGGGCACAAATTTGAGTGCTGCTTTTTGACGTAACAGTAGTTATAAGCCTATAAACTAAGAAAAGGATAAACTCCCCCATATTACCAATTGCTGATTATGGTTCCATAATTTATCATGCTGAATCATTTCTGTAACATAGCAAATAAAAAGCACAACCACCTGCAATAGATTATGTTGATTCTTTTTGCTGGCAGATGTGAGAGAGCATCATTGCTCATTAGACGGTAAGCTTAATTGGTTTTCTCTAGAATTACATAGAAAATATTCTATGAATCTGATCACATACAGGGTGCTTACTTTCCAAATCCCTGAATTATTGTTTAATTGTTAACATTTTTGCAGATAGTGGTTATTCTCTGGGCTTGATTTATAGTAAAAATGTGGCTTTGTCCTTTATGTGGGAGGGAATTACAGATGAAAAGGTCACATGAGATACCCACTGTGACCTGCCTCCTTCATTTGGAGTCGATATACTTCCAGTCTGAGAATGGACATTTTAAAGACAGGCAGTTGATGGGGAAATTACAGGGAGTAGGAGGGAGAGGGAGAGAAGGGTCAAGCCCAGGTCCAGAGCATTCAGTAACAGGTGACTAGAATCAGTGTTCTGAGATTACCTATCTCCATTTTCTTTTCTGAACCACCACACCCTGCAGATGGGGGACAGCAGTTAGATCCTTAGGTGCTCTGAGCTCCAGGCTGAGCAGAGAGTGTTCTAATGCTCAAACTGCTTCACTTCCCCTCTGAAATGCTGTCCCATGGTGAACCTGAGCCCTTACTGTTGACTGGAGGTGGGGAGGCAAACCCACACCGAGGTGCTGTAGGGGGTGCCCGATGGGCGAGGTCACAGCTGCAGGGCCCATGGGCAACTGGACTCTCTCAGACTTTTCTGAGAGCCTCTGGCTCTGCTCACTTCTGTGCTCCAGTGATGCATCAGCACATGGTGGATGCTTCACATCCTGCTTCATGGAGCAGCTCTGAAGTGGTACTGCTGGGAGCCATGCTGGGATGATGTCCCTCAGGCTCAGTGTGGGGGGAGAAAGCAACCTAGGAGCGGGATGTGCCTCCCTGTCTTAGTCCTGTGGTAATGACAAGAACAGGACAAGACTCAGAGGGATATCCTGAACCATAATTTTCCTAACTTCAGTTGTGCTGTGTTGGATGGCCTGTAACAAACAAATCAAGCTACCCCTAAAAACCAGTGATGCAAGTTGCTTTTACTGTGCTTAATAAGTGCTCTTAGAACCTCACTGCCTGAGCCAAACACTCTTTGAAATGCCAGTTAGGGTGTATCCTATGTCATTGGGACATTAGGTAGCCTGTTTCTCCAATGCTAGGGATGACTGGTCTTACCATCGTCTCTTTCTGTTGCAAAGAACCCTGAAATCCTTTTAAGACAGTTTTCTCAAGAAGCAGACTTGAGCCATGTTTTTCAGGGGTGCCTGAAAACCATGGTCTTATTTCTTACTTTTGCAAGAGTGCTGTTACAATAGATTAATTTTCAACTGGTGGACTCTTCTTCCTACTTTTTATGGGTCCTACTGAAGGTCCACTGTAGCCAGAGTCAATTTCTTCTGTTGTCTGTGGTATCTTGTGGAGCAATGGAAATAGTGTATGTAAAATGACATAAATCACCCAATGACTTTTAACACTCTGTATTAATTCCATATCACAGAAGAAGTTTCTATAAAAGATAATTTTCTGAGAAGGATTCCTAGGCTTTCCAAAGCAAACCTTGAGAAATTTCAACTGTCTTGTGTGCTAGTCACCAGTTAAATTTAATGGAAGACTTATTTTTAAATTCCCTGAGGCTGTTTTAAACATGTACCTTCTACTTTCTTTTCTTCTGCCTTACACCTCCAACCCATGTTTCTCTGGCAACAAAATGTAGCTCAGATTTAGATATTAAGTCTGTATTTGCCATGGGTCTGGTTTCTTGTGTTCTCTAACATCACATTGGGGAAAATCCTTCAAACCTAGAGAAAGATATGAGGATACTTGTTGCTAGAGATAGAGCATTTCCAAATGATTGCTAAAATGCAAATGAATGGATGTTGTAGATAGCTTTTTTGAGGCAGGAAATACATTAGTTTCTTCCAGTCTCCTCTGTCTGGAAGCGAACTTGGCAATGGTTGAAATGCAGGAAGAGAAAACAGGGAAAGCAGAAATATTTATATGTTCTTTTAAAATCAGGACCAAAGATTTGGATCATATAAAATCACTTGTCTGTACTTTTTTCCAGTTTATCATTGAATGGTCTAACCAGCTCACAGATTAATTTGGTAGATAGATTAGGAAATAATTAATATTATCAGGTACAAAGGAGACAAATAATTAAAAATACCAAAATCATTGGAAGACTGGATAATGGAAAAAGCATAGCTGGTGTGCACTACAGGAAGAGAGGTTTCCTGGGCTTTTTTCAAAGCTTCATGCTTAGGGCCACCTTGATTGAGTGAAAGCAAAATGCCAGGAGTTTGTCATGCTAGAGTCCAAGGTTGCCATTAAAAAAGGAAAATAGAACAGAATAGCCAAATGAGAATTATGAGACTGCTATAAAAAATTATTGCCTATCAATACAGTTCAAACAGATCCTGTAAACAGAATAAAGAATAAAACTCAGAACAGGAGAGGCCCCACATTTTAGGAGGCAAAGGCAAGCCCTTCAGCTTATAAGGATGTTAGAAGTCTTCAAGGTCTCAATAAGAAAGTGCAATCAATAGAGCTACAGAAAGCTTTGTTAATTGTTTTAGGTTGCAAGCCTGCAAATAAGGATTGGAACTAGAAAATGCCTGAGTAATTTAATTGGTTAGACTAGTGCCTTTCTGCCAGCTGGCCTGGCAGGATACAGAATTTTATGGAGCAGCTTGCCATGCCATTTGCAGGCCTGTTCTCTACAGATGTCGACACCTTAGGTGACATCAATGTATGAGCTTAGAAAATGTGTAACATACATGCACAATACCTGATTGTAAAGGAATCTGAAAGAAACCTAAAACTTTTTGGAATGACCATACTTCCCAAAAGAGGGACATGGCATGCCTCCATTCTGATAGAGAGCTCTTGGTAGCCTGTCAATCCACACAATGCAGGGTTTGTTAGGATTTTATTGGGAAATGTAATAGTTTTGCAGAGAAGGATAACACTTGTGATCCGCTGTGGGGGGACAGAATGTAAGAAAATAAAGATAGGCAGAGAGTAATCTCTCCCCTAAGGAGTTGCAGCTGGGCCAATTATCAAAGATTGGGAACAGGCCTGACTTTTAAGAGGCCACAGCTGTGACAAGTGGGAAGAAGAGTGCTATAAAAGAGTGGGCTGGCTGGTTGAGAAGGTACTGGAGTCAGCTGGCTACTTGGTGAGGAAGAGAGAGTCAGTGCTCTGAGGAGCTGCCCACAAGAGAACACCAAGGAGGTGTGAACCTTTTGTAATATGATGGCAACAGTCCACAGGAGTTTCAGATATACCTCCTCCTTGAATTCAGGTTTCTGAGTGTAACATAGGCACAGCTTGCTCAGTTGGACCTGCCCTTCCTCTCAGAGTTAGAGATTCTTTTTGTCAACTCGCCGGTGGAAGCAGAGGAATTTCAGCCATTACAAACTCACCTTGAAGCAACCAAAAAACCCCAGGTAATTTCATGACTAACTGTTCCCTGTCTCTAACAACTGTCCATAGCTTAAACCCTCCACTACTTATTTTCTTTCTAAAATTGCTTTTATATCCAAGGGGATAGAAGGGCTGTGCCCAGATTTCTATTTTGGTTTACAGCAGCAATGCACGTGCCCTGGTTGTTCCTGTTCCCTGGTGCTCCAGGTACATGGCAAATTACTACAGCCCATGCTGAGGGCTATCCAAAGCAGATACACATTAAGCATTGTATAAAAGGTCCTGTTCAGGGGACCTGACTAAGGTCAGTGTGAGGTAAAACACCCAAACTGCTTTTGATGAAGGGGCATCAGTACCAGCTGCTTTGATTTATGTGTATCCTTATCACACCAAGGAATTTCATGAGGTATGTAGACCCAGTCAGAACAGATCTGTGCAGTTCATGTGGAACAAAAACACTGGGTTACAGTAATCCCACACTGGTAGGAAAATAGTTTTCTGAGGTCATATACTCCTTGGCCTTGTTCTAAGAGACTACATTGCCCTGATATTAATAGCCAAATTAAAAGACAATTTGTAATTGTTTGAATAAAATTCATACCTGTATAACTGAAGTTGACTTTTGAGTGTTGTGCAGTAGGACTGGCAACAGCTTCTTCTTTAACAAACATGTAAACATTGTACTGTACCTCACTGTAATGAATGAGTTAATTGAATGAATCTTGTAAAAGAAAAAAAAAATCAGAGCCATACAAAATAACACTTATAGCCTGAGTATGAGGGGGGTTTAGAGATTTTAAAATAAAAGATTAATTGAAAACATGAAATACCTTAAGATCCTGATATTTGCTTTCCTGATTCTGAGCCACCAGGGTCCATTTACTTCACAGTTACTATATTTTCTCTAAAGTTATGTAGTTTAAAATTCTATTTTTCTTAAACAACAAAAAGGTCTCTTGTTTGTGCTCTCGAATAAAAAATGCTAATGAAAAGACCAAAATCCTGGCAACACTGGAGCAAACTTAGCAGTATCATATGGTCTCAGTGACTCAGACTGGAGTCTGTCCAGTGCCTTGGCCTCATGTCCTAGCTATAAGAATGTATGGTAGGCAGAAATTACTGATATAAAGAGCTGCATTCGCAGTAGGCATGAGCAAGGAGACCTGTTGGAAAGGTGGGTAGTGATCATGCAGCTATCCTGTGAAGATTTCTCAGGATGAAGAATCAGTTTTACCTTGGATTAGTATTTATTACCAGCCAGCCACTGGTACATGAAACCTTCTGCCACACCTTTCCTATACAAAGGTTCGAGCAGAATTATCCTGGCCATCTTCAAACCCACAGAAGTGCCTGCAGGACACAGGTGAAGACACTGGTGCCATTTGTGTTGATAGAGTGGTGAAGGCTGCCTGGCTACCACAAATACTCTATTAAGCCCATTTCCTCTCCAGTGCACTTCAATTAGGCCTAAGTGCTGGATGGTTTGTCAGTGAGTGAGCCCAGGCTGCCCAATGACCCTCACTGTTACAGTGATGGGAGGCAGCTGACACCTTATCAGCCAGCTCTTACAGCTGGCATTTGGAGAAGCAGGTCACTTGCCCATTATATCCTACTTCTGCAGTTTCACCAGGGATCTGGGTGGCCAGGAAGAGCAGTCTGCACAGCTGAGGGCAGTTAGAGAATTCACACCCTGGGGGAAACGCCTTCCCTTTTGCATAGAAATATGTTTGGGAAAAGGGTTCTGTCCTTTTAGGAGAAGAAAGTCAGCTAGGGGCTGTGTGGTAGAGTAATTAATTTTGACTTATCTCTGTATATATATGTGCTATAGGCTTCATTGTTTTAACTAGAAGAGTTGTGTTCCCCCTGAAGTTGAACTATGATTTTGTTCAACCACAAAATAGGAGGAAAAAGTATCATTTCAGGTTTGAGGGTATTAAAACCCTGGAATTACCTGAAATAACCATGGTAACAAGCTCTGAAGTAATGGCAGTTGCTCATATTACCATAGAAACAGGACTTAAGAAGTGGAAATTACCTATAATTTAGCTCAGTTGCTTACAATGACAATAATATAACATGTATTTTGTGAAAAATACATACATTTTGCCTACAGTAATTGTCAAGAAGTTACTAAAAATTATTTAAACATATTCAAAAGTGGTTTTATTATTTTGTTGCCATGGTTATATTTTGTTATTAGTCCCCACAAGAGTGACATGCAAAAAAGAATGGAGAATTGTAATAAAGTGTAAAATTCATAGGTGATATAACCTGTGATATAACAAAAACAAACTATAAAGTCAGATTATGTTACTCTTGAATAGGCCAGAAATGTTTGTTGTAATTCTTGATAAATAGTTTCCTACTTGAGCAGCTGTGTGTTTGTGCTCTGTACCTGCTGAAAGGGCAGTAGGTGCAGCAGAGCACAGGCTGATGGCACAAGTCCCAAATGGGCACAGGCCCTTTCCTTGGCTGCTGTACAGCTGTGAGGGCAGCAGGGAAGCAAGTGCAGTGTTGGTGAAGCCAGAGAAGTGAAAGTGAAGCACAAAGCCCCTGATTTGGGTCAGATCAGGCATATCCTTGTTCCTGTGGGTTTTTTGAGACTTAGTTGATACAAATTGAAAAGGAAGATGTAGGAATTGATCTGTCAGTCTGAAGTTGTGAGCTATTGCGCTCTTCTCTGTTTGTGATGATGTAAGATGCTAAGACCTTAAAAGCCACAGTCATTCATACATTAAGATGATTTGGAAAACTGGAAGACCAGTTTTGACTTCTTCCCTTTCTCTTACCTGCTTCAGAGTATAGATTCTTACTTCTTGGTCATCTAATGTGCTCCAGCCAAGTTCCTAGGGTTGTTTGCACTGAGTTAGGCACTCTGCTTGGTTGGAAGGTTTAAATCAGAAACACATTTTCTTTCTGAGCTTTTATGCACATGGATTAGCAATTTCATTAATGATTCTTTGCTTTCATTCTTTCATTTACATCAGGGACAGTGTGATCTGCTATTTATATCAGCAGAGGATAAATTTGGCACTATCCTTTGTTGGCTGAAGTGACAGAAATCTGAGTATGTGCATATCTGGCAAGGCTAGATAGCAACAGAGCAGGTGGGCAGAGATCACTGTGAACAGCAAAGAGGGAGGACCCCTAGCTACATGTAGGCTAGGAAAATGATGGGGGTTTAGTGCTAAATATTGATTAATTACTTCTCCATTAGCACAGCAGAGCCCTAATATAAGGGAACTCTTAATTGAAACAGTTGAATGTAGCCAATGGCACTGGACTGCTGTGACAGTCCCTGCACCAGCAGGGATTGAGGTAAGGTAGTGAATGGAAAAGCCAGCTCTTGTTGTGTGGCCTTGGGCATGTAAGGAGAAGGCTTGGCGGAGACTGTGTCATGCATGAGGTCCCTATGGTAGGGACAGAGCTTCTTTAGAAAACAAACAAATCACAACCCCTTCTCTGATGGCCTCCCTTCCCCACCCACTCCAGAACAACACAAAACAAAATGCCCCAGCCACCAAAGAGGGAACACCTGACCCCAGTATTTAATGTCATCAGTCACCAAACAAGCATTTATGGTCATGAGCATACTACAAGGTGTTTCTTGTTAACTATGCTAAAACTGAAAACTGTATAATTCGGGATTACTGATAATTAGTGCTATATGAATCTCAATATAAATAGCTAGTTAGAAGACCAAGTTTTCACTCTTCCCATTAATATCTACAAATTTCATTAATATCTACAGATTTAGGGTTAGGTTTAATTGAATTCCTAAGGGAAGGATCACTAGCAATTATTCAAATTCTTTAAACACATTTAAATAATGCCATTAAATAACTATATGGCAGCAGGAAAAAATAGTGACCAAAACATATTTTCATGTTAGAATGAAAGATTTCACTTTGATAATTCCTCCAGCCTTTTAAAAACTGCTTGTATTTAAGAAGAATTGAAAAAATATAAACTGGCACATATTTCATTGCAGAGGAAATAAATAAAAACAAGTCTGAGGAGGCTTGTGTTTAATCATGAAATGTACAACATTTTTCTGTAACGAATTAGCCATTTGTCTTACTAATGCAAAGCCTCAAGAGAGCTAGAGGCACAGTGGACAAATTCAGTGGTTGTGCGAACTCTAGGGACCTTGGTGAAAATTCTGCACGGACAGAAAAAGGTCTGGTTTCAGAGTCCCTCCTCGTGTGTCAGTGAATGTGATCCTGAAGTTGCAGCCACACCTTGCTTCCCCCTGCATCCTTAGCATGTCAGTCAAAGAACAAAATGTGACTTTGGGCTGCAAGAAAATGAATAAGGCACCATGAGGTTGTGTTGTAATGTGATTTTTTGTGTGCCTTCTGTAGGAAAGAAATCCATGGTAGCACTTCTCAGAGTAGCAGCATATCCTCTAATTCACAGTCTCTCTTCTGTGTGTTTAGCAGGGTTTGTTTTGTAGTAGGTTGTTTTGTATTTGTGTAAAAGGTTGACCAAGGAGAAGGGAATATTTGCTGGGCTTCGAAATATGAACCCTCAGAAAACTTTTTTTCTTCCAAAAGTGAATACTTCAATTAACTCATTTCTTTTTCATTAACACAAAATGTATTGATCAAATCACTTTTGAAAAAGGCATTAATATTTGAAGCCTCCTTAGACAAGAAAGATGAAGTGATATTAATATTTTAATTTATATAACATCAGTTAAATTATCAGCTCCACCAGGCTTTGCAGAAATCCATGTGTACTGTTCATGTTTCCTGGCAGTAACATTTCATATTTGACTTCATTAAGAGCATGTGATTCACTCTTATGGATTCTGCCTACCTGATTTTTTAGAAAGAGTCTTTCTGCCCAGATGTATGTTTTGTCTTTGCTACATCTGGGTCAGTTTCAGAGGTTGCCTTTCGATTTCAATTAACATGTTAATTTAGTAAGAGTATATTTTTAGGATGGAAATGTAGCTATTAGTGTCTTTGCCGCAGCTGGTGAGAATACAGTGATCTGGAGTCCAGGTAGCATTTGGATGATGGAACTGTTAATATTTCAAATGTTCAGGCTGGGAAACAACCAAGCTTTTACCTACAGAGCCTTTTTTGACAGTGTATAGAGTTGAATTACTGAGAGATGTGAATTTTGAGAACTCTGAGAATTACTGTTGGGTATATAGGAATCTCTTGCTTGTATGAGATTGCTGGTATTACAGGGAATAATTGCATGACCATGGGGAGAAATACTCCTCTGCCCTCTATCCTTGAGTGATGCATTCTGTAGTATGACTGCAGGATTGCTGGGTGCTCTTGGTCTGGGAATAGCGTGTAAGATTCGATTCATTATATCTACATGTCTGTAATAAACAAACTAGCTGTCAAGTTAATAAAAGGTCTTGTGGCACACTGGGAAGCATTTTTAAATTTTTGTGTTCTCTAGCCATGTGTTGCAGTAATACAGCATTGCCATGGTTAGTATCAAGCTTTAAGGTCTGCACTGAACTTTGTATGGCCTCAGGATTGATATTTATGATACTTTTTAAACTTTTTTTACTGGCATTAATTTTTTTTACTTGATTTAGCTGGTTTCTTTAACTGATTAGGAGTCTTTTCCAATTTTTTAAAAACTTTTATCTTTCTAAGGTGCAATCTTTTATATAAATAGGATTAATGAGCAGATATTTTGAGTAAAATGAGAAATTTATGACTAATGAATTATTGTAGTGTAAAGAAGCCCTGGCAATTGAAGATACAGGAGGTGACCTGGAAGGGCACTGGCAGGGAGTAATAAGAGATGTGACTTGGCTAAGAAGACCCAACAGGCATTAACAACTTGCCAATCATTGCTTAAACAACCAGAGCTGAAGCTAGAGAAAACTGGTTTCAGAGGTAAAAAAGAGAATAAAGAAGTAGTATCTTACATATGTGAAAGGCACTGTAAATAGTAAACTTAGAGGTGATATGGCGATGCAGACTGATGAAGAAGGGATGACAGAGTAAATCCATGTTACTGGGTATATAAAAAGGACTCCAAATAGCATGACAAAGAAGAAATCCACAAAAAATTATATTCCTCCAGATACTCGTAGCTTGCTGTAATACTTTTTCCCTTGCTTCTACAAAATCCACAGTTAAACCACCAACTGTAAGACTCAGAGGAGCAGTGTAGGGTTAACATAACACCAAGAAATGTGATGCATACCGAGTCATCTGAGCAAAATATTGAGTGCTACAATTATTATAGAGGCTTTTTTTGTATTCTAATGATATTATTGTCTTTTCCTCTTTTGTAACAGCCAGTTCTGCTCTGACAGCAGTCAGATTTAAAATTTCAGTTGCATAAATTCCTGGGTTTAAACATAGGATGTGTTTCTTCATTATTCATGAACAAGAATTTGAGCTCAAAAAAATGTCCTTCCTGCTCTCCAAAGCGTGGGCAAAAGCTTAGTTTTTAAAACTGTGGACAGATTTTTCAAATACCTGCTTGTGCTCATGTCAAACTGTAGCAATCCAGAAACTCAGGTCCCCACTTCTCCTCCTGAAAGCAATTTGAATCACTTAATTTTAAAATCTGATGTCATCAAAAATAGATCTTCACTTAGGCGCCCTAACTTAGTGCAAACATGCCCTTTAGGAGGCACAAAGCTCCACAGTGGGCACATTCATGAATCTCTGTGTGGAAAAATTAAACTATTTCATCGGCAAGTATGTTTTACATGTTATCTGCTTGAAAAAGTATTTTCTTGGGGCAAGGACTGAGTACTTGTTTGCATTATTTGTAACGCTGCTGGCTGATGGGAGCTATAAGGAAAATCACCAAGTAAACGTGTTAGTCCAAACAAGGATGACTTTAGTTTGTTGGAAGGAAAAGACACAGTGGCTATAACTATGTCTCAGAGATATTAATATCCATATTTTTTAAAAAATAATCTCTTTAAAAGTAGTGTAATTAAAATTGAGTGGGTATTAAAATAATCCACCCTGCTTAAAATTCTATTAAAGTACAAGTGATTAGGAGGATAATTAAGTAAACCAAAAGATTATTCTATTGGCACTTTTGAGACGCTCCTGTACTCCATGTTGTAGAAATTGTCTTCTTGCAAGAGTCCAGGGAGAGATGAAAACAAGCTCTTTACAGATTAAGGAAATAGGAGGTTGACTAACCTCATTCGTCAGATGCTGTGACCTGACTGGTGCTCACAGTGTCAAACAGGATCCCAACGTTCAACACAGATTTCTAAACATTCTGATCCTTTGGCCACTTCCTCCATCAGAGTAACCACCAAAGATCATGGTCTGTCAAAATCCTTGAACTGCTACTTGAGTTTCAAAGAGTAAACTTTAGGAAAACCTGAATGAAGCCTGGAGTAATTTCTGGGCCAGTCATCGGCATTCATGTCCTGGGAGTTGTCAGTGCAAGAATATTTTACATCGATAGAGGGACCAGTGCAGAGCTGCTGTTCCACTAGAAACTGAGGGCCTATGTGACAGAAACAATGGTGACATGGGAGCAGAACAATTGAAATGAGACTGCTGGAAAACTCACAATAATGGAAAAGGGGCAAAGGGAATACAAGAGGATAAGAACTGAAAACAAAACATGAACTTAAAATATGAAGAACTGGACCCATTCCTCTGTACATTGATATAAAGTCAGCACAGCTGTTCTGGTAATTATTCTAATTCAAATTTAAAATTTGGGTTGTCATAAAGTAGTGTGTCTCAGAGGGACATCTATTGCTTGCTTCAGTTTGATCTTCTCATTTAGCACCATTTGCCTTGCAAATAAGAAAGAAAACATCTGGAAGAGAGTTAAAATAGCAGGAGGAAGGAGAAGAGGAAACCTACTCTTTGTGAACAGATTCTTGCTTCAGTAATAAAGCTTCTTTTCAGACTAGCAGTGAATGTGGTACAGATGGATACAAAGTAGTATAGTAAAGCTCTGCGGGCTTTGTGAAAGGCAGGATAGATGTTTGAATACTTGCTACAACCTTTTCCACTCATGTTCTCTAAAGAGATATTGAGAAGAGTAAAGTTCCTCTGGAACAAAAAAAGCTGTCTGCAAGGGATGCTTTCACTTGCACTTACATATTATATATATCTGGCTTCCACAGCCTGGGTGGTGGAAACTGGAACAGCATAACATGGAATAACCTTACATATTTTCTCTGTTCTGGGCCTTTTACTGTCTCTACTAGAATCTTGCTGAAAATAGGTGTCTGACTTGTTGATATTTCCAGCAGGGTCTGGAGGTAGAACCTTTTAGGTTAGAAATCTCTAAGATCACAGTCCAACCATAAACCAAACACTGCCAAACCCAGCAGTGGCTTGTCCCATGTCCCAAAGTGCCACATCTGCATTTCTTTTAAATGACTTCAGAAAAGATGACTCAATCACATTTCTGGGCAGCCTGTCCATTTAATTGACAACCCTTTTGTTAAAGAAGTTTTTTCCTTAATATCTAAATTGCTCCTGGAATAGTTTGAGAGCATTTACCCTAGTCTTATTGCTTGTTACTTGGGAGAAGAGGCTGACATCCACCATCTGTGTTCTTTCAGGTAGCTGTAGAAAACAACTTGGTGTCTTCTGCAAACTGACTGAGGGTACACTTGATCCTTTTGTCCATGTCATTGGTAAAAATATTAACCAAACCTGGCCCAAACACCAAGACCTGGAGAGCACCACTTGAGACCTGATAGGAAACATCTAACACTAACAGAACAGTGCACGCAGAAAAAAACCCAACAAACAACCACCAGCAAACAAACCATCAAACCTCATAAACACCACTTTTTGTGGCTAATGTGAAGCTTTGGCTTTCTTTGACTAGAACGTCTGCATAAAGCTGTAGATAAAGCAAAGCCCTTGCAACTACACCAAAATACAATGGTGTCAGTATTTTGAGTGCTGCATTGTAAGGTGCTGTGAAATGTGTTATCAGCCATAAAGCAACACAAAGCAGCAAACTTGTAAAAAGGTAGTGTACTGGCCTCTCATGTGGCTAAAAGCTAATTCTTTTGTAAGTGAGGTGGTTCAATAGGACAAATAGTCATCACAGATGATTTAATTATCCTTTTTCCCCCCAAATTTTAAACATGAAAAAGGGGAAAAAAAGTTTGTCACATATTGTAGGCCATGAAATTGAAAAGATGGAAGCAGATCTCCTGTGAGGAAAAACTGAAAGATCTGGTAATGTGGAGCTTGGAGAAGAGAAGGCTTAGGAGGATCTGATGAAAGTATAGAAATACCTGAAGGGAAGGTGCAAAGAAGAGGGAGGCAGGCTGTTTTCAGTGATGCCTTGTGACAGGGCAGGTGACAATGGGTACCAGCTGAACCACGTAGGAAGCTGTCTCTAGATCAGGAAACACTTTTTTACTATGAGGGGACTAAACCCTGGCACAGGTTATTTAGTGCAATCATGAAGTCTCCATTCTTGGAGATATTAAAAATTTGCCTGATTCTGGGCAGCCTGCTCTCGGTGACCTGACTTGAGCAGTGAGGTTGGAGCAGCTGATCTCCAGAAGTCCCTTCCAACCTCAACCATTCTGTGGTTCTCCAGTACTTAGCGTGTTTTAGATTGCTTTGGAGAAGAGAACATTCATGTAGAAAATACGTTTTTTCCAGTTGCTGCTCCACAGTGCAGGTCAGGGGGAAAATCATCGGTTTGCCAGGAAGCAGCAGTGTCTCATTGAGCAGCTCTTCTAATCACTGGTTAGACATGCACTCTGAAGTTCCTACTAGCTTGTTTGCATGTGATCTCTTACTAATGCAAAATTTTCCTCTAACAAGAGAAAAAAGGGGAAGCGAAGGTACAAAAATGGCAGACCAGAAGTGGTGCAGATTTCTGCTTTGAACACAGTTTTGGGGTATTTTTCAGTAGCAAAGAATTAGAGCTCCTGATGAAAAGGTGGAAAAATATGAAATTGTTGAAAGATTGCATCCTCTGAAAATGTCAAGTGAACATATTTCTGTGGGATGTTTTGGAGATGGAAATTCTGTAGAGTACTTTAATTTTAAGACTGTGGCATTTATGAGCGGGGCGTGTGATGTTTTGGTGGCTCATTTGTGAGGTTTTTGATGTGCATGGTCATGTTAGCCTGAGATGGTTCCTGCTAGATTGGGGGCTATTATCTGTAAAAAATAACAAGTTCTCCCCCGTAGGGGAAATAGAATAAATGTTTCTAGATACAAGCTCAGTGCAACGTTCTCTGGTCTAAATGTTTAGCATTATTTCTATTGGCACAGATGAAAATTTAGTGTGTAGGAAGCTTTCCTTGAGTCCCACTGTGGGAGACCATGTTTAGTATTTTTTTTGTTGCTATTGCAATTGAACAATGGTGCTCCTCTAGCCACAGATCCCATAGCTTTTGCTGCTGTTGCATCAACTGCTAGCTCATAATTTAGTGGTTAAATAAGTGCCAAAAAATAATTTCTGCCTCCCTATGGAAAGGCATTCAATGTCATATGCTTTCCCGAAAACTACTTTTGCCACCCAGCAGTAAAATATCAGCCTGAGTAGCTCCTTTGACCTCACTCCAGTGCTTTCTGTGAAAATAGATAAAGCAGAGGAAGTTCTGCTGGACACTATCAGCTGAAGTCAAAAGGACAAATTTAACTTAAAGGAGTTGATCCAGCTCTCTCTTCATTTTGAAAGCAGAACCTGAACTTTAAATATCTGAAACAAAATCCCTCTTTGGATCAATTTTGAAGGTTTTAAAATAAATTCACTCTTCCTGTTGTAAAGTGCCTTTACCACTGTTCCTGGTGTCTCCATTTTTCACTCCGATCCTCCACTGATGGGCAGCATTTAAGTTATTCTGAACAAGAGCAAGTCATATCCCAGGTGACAGGCTGATTCTGGAGGTGGTGGCAGGTCTGGGATGAACCCTGAGGTTGCCACAAACCAGCAGCAGTTGTTGTCAAATGGCTTCTTTGCCATCCTCACTTTTTCAGACCTTGATTTGACCAGAGCTTGACTTAGGAGTGATTCACTGCTGGTCTCCCCATATGTCCATAGTCATTCTCTCAGCTGACTTTTCACGCAGCAGATGGTTTACTTAGTAGTTCCATTCATACACCAGATTTTTTACTACCTTAATGTTGCATATTATCAGTGGAAATGTGGTAAATGAGGATGATGATCTCTAGTGATAATTGAAATTGAACTTCTGTGACGCTTGCTGCAACTGTGGTATATACCTAACTTCCAGATTATTCTGCCTTATGTTGCTTTCTGTCCCTGTACTATTTCACCAGAAGTACAGGGCTGTAAATCCAGATTTCTGAGTACTATTTTCTGCCAGATCAAAATAAACAAGAACAATTTTTTTTTTTTGCTAACCCAAAAGAAAGCCCTGTATAAGGTTGAAATAATAGGCAGAAGAGTGCTGAAAATTGTGCTGTCTTATTAGCCACTCAATTTCCCATACTTTAACTGTGGAAAATTGGGCATCAGACTGTCTCTGTTCCCTTTATTACATGGTAGGGAACATCACTTAGATCTCATGTTCCCTTTACAATTAACTATTCTGATGAATGGCATTTATGCTTACATTTAACTGCACCACAAATCTGTTGCAATGAATTCAAGCTGAAAATGTATTTAGGTGTGCTGTATCAGAATGTGTACTCTGTAAATTATTTCTTGTGCCTTGCACTGTGAAACTTGATGCAATTGCAAAGTTTATATGGTGTTGGGTGTGTAAGTGCTAAAGCAAAGCATGCAAATTCAAAGCAGTGATGACATCTTAAAAGAGCTGAGATCAGACAGTTCTACTTGTCTTCATATTCAGAAAACCTCTGTTCAAAAAATCGTTATTCTCTTTCATGAGCTTCTTTCACCAGTGTAGGCTAGTAGACAGGTATGGATTTAAAATATGACTTGAAACTCCTGTGGCATTATAAAGTTCTGTCCCCAGTCAGGTAGTAAAAATTAATGTGGAAATATGATTACCTTTCACAACATTTAGTGTTGGTCTCAAGGAATCAGTCTGTTTAGATGTCATTTTGTCTGATGACAAAAATTATTTTAAATATTTTTACATGATAAAAGGAAGTGCTTTCCTCAATTTCTTTACAAAAGGTCTAAGACTGGATATGTTTCCTCAAAATAATTAATGAAATTCTGTGTATTAATATTTCCTGATGTTCCCTTGGAAAAAGCTTCTTGGTTGGCAGTTTTCTTTAACTCATATAAGAGAGCTGTATATGACTTGCCAGTGTGTCAGATTCAGGTCTGTATGTGCTCACATAAATTTATTAGCTGCTCTAACTAGGTGCAGTTCTACTTATTATCATTATAGGGTAACCTCTTTAACCACTTTCCCATTAATTCTTCCAATGCAAAAGTGAATTTTTTTATACAAGAGATGTGTTACAGTTTTCTTTCAAATTGCAGTATTTTAACTGATTTAAAGTTACTTTGTTTAGTGTGTTTCTTTGGTACTGTGAATCATATTTAAAAACACGGTAAAATTGTAAGTGTTCTGAGTGACTGAGTTACAGCAGAGCATTTTCAATTTTAATGAGGTGGAATTTGGCTTTACAGTGATAAAGATGGAAACCATCTGAAATTCAAACTAGGTTTAGCAGATAAGTGGGAGTCAACACGACAATAGACTGGAGCTGGTGGGGTCGAGTAGATGACTGAGGCCTTTCTGTCTCTCAGTTTTACAAATAGATGCATTTCTATAAGGGTGCTCTGGAAGGTGAGGAGGGGATGTAACCTGACAGAGATGAATCTATGAATATTTCACCCAGAATTCCACTTACCCCTGTGCATCATCTCTGAAACAGAGACTGGCATCTCTCACCTTTTTCCTGCTCCCCATGCCAGAGACAAAAGCTGCCATCCAGTGCAGTGTTGTGTCCATTTCTTACTAAATTTGAGCCTGTAAGAAGGCAATAGGACTAGCAGGCATTAAGGACATTGTCCTACATATAGAGGATAACTGAGTGCTTTAAGGTATTTATTATGTGGAGGAGTTTTAACACAATTGGGGAAAAAACCAGAAACAACAAAAACCTCCCACCCACCTGCTTATTGCACTTATTATGCAATAGTCTGTTATAAACGTTTGGATCAAAAGAAATCATGTAAGAAGACAGAGTTATTTTGGGGTTTTTTGGTTTGGTGGGTGTTTTTTTTGTTTCCTTTTTTTTTTTTTTCCTTTGGACCAATGAGGAAAGGGTTTAGGCATATAATTAAGAGCATATAATCAGCCAAATATATCTGAGATCACATTCTTCTTGTACTCTGATCTATTTATTATAGCTTCATTTAGCATTTTCCCAGCTGGCATCTAGACATTAGAGAACCACAATTGGAGTCTTCATCCCATGTCATCTAGAGAGCTGTTACTGATGACTTCTTGATACTTTTCTTCAAAGAAAATAGCAATCTACAGACCAAAAAGATCTCAGCTGTAGAAGTATATGTCTAAAGTAGATGAAGTTTTCTTGTGGATTGTTTTCTAAGGTTGACCAATACTACTTGTATTTAGTAATAATGGCTACATCAAAAAAATTATAATAAAAGGTCAGTACTTTACCCTAGCAGTTACTGTTACACATTAAGTACAACTTCTCAGGAAACTATCTAATTTTGTGAAAAATTATTTCACCTAACATGTTTATTAATTCCTTAAATGCCTATGGAAAAGTCTGCTTTAAAAAGTAATGTTTCAAAGCTCTAGCCAGTTTTAAACTGTGGTCAGAAGGTGTTTGGTTCTTAGATACTTGAACTCAAGTAGCCACAATTTATCATACCTCAATTGAAGTAGTTATTGGAGCTGCCTTAACTCTGATTTTGTTTCTGTTTGGTGCTGGTCTTGGGGGGAAATATGTTCATTGTTTGGTGAGAGGTATTTTTTTTTTTAATTTTAGTTTTACTTTATCTACTGACCCCCATGGGTTAATGGGCTAAGACCCATTAACCATCCTGTTTCTCTGCCTCTGCCCTAGAGCTTGTCTTTTGTGCTCTTCAGATCAAGGCAATGCTGAAATCTCATCTAATAAGTAGTCAATTTAATTTCCACTGGTAAAATTGAATTCTTATAAATAAGTAGATGTCATTTCATGATTCATCTTGAAAAACTGAACTAAACAAAAGGAATTTTGTATTGTTTATAATAAATTTAAACAGATTGTACATGTAATAGCAATAAAAACATTCAACATATTTCTGCTTTTAAGTGTACAGAGAGGACTGCTTTTTCAACTGAATGAGTTCAGAAAAACTGCATGTTTGCTGTTTTTTAATGAAGAAATCTTTACAATGGAGGATTTTTGAATCGAGCAAATGTGGACAATTCTTGTTTGGCCTATGTTAGCATTATGACTTTTAGTTTTTGAAAGTAAAAATTGACTTGTAAATTTTTAGAGTTGTTTTATTACATTTGGGTAAACTTTTAGTGCATAAAGCACTACAGGAGATTATTTTTTCTCCTTAGATGAAACTGGCCACAGTGCTGTTTCCCAGCAGGGGTTTTATGCAAGCATTTCTGTGCAACGTGTCATAGTCTTCTTTCCATCCATATTGATGACTTACAGATTTCTCTCAACATGGAAATTCTTTCAGGCAGCACTACCTTGTTGAAAAAAGCCTAAAAACATGTAGACAGGGCATTTATTTGCAAAATATCATTAGCCCAAACCTTGAATTTTCACTGTGTCTGCTCTGAAATGTTTGTCCTCTATTTGTGTGCTTACTGGTTGAATAGGTTCTAAACTCCTGATTCTTCCAGGTCATCAGTCTTTATTTACAGAAAGTGGCAAATGCTACAGGCACAACAGGCAGAAGCTATGCTTGTTGTCCATGCCACAGTGAATTTTGTGTCTTCTCAAAAAAAAATGTTAAATTTTGTCTACACATATGTGGCTGTTTATGTATAGTTGCATATGCTGCTTTTATATAAATCCTGATGCTTTATTCTTTAGACAACATTTTTCTTTTCTTTCCTTGTCTCTCTGCCTCAGTTCTGGCAAACAAAACCCAGTCTTTAGGCAAGAGCAAGGTAGTAGCATGTTTTGTCCTTGGCTACCTGCCTTGGAGCGCCACATTGCAAGAAAGGAAGACTTGAAAAGCTTTTTATAGAAAGCTGCTAGAGCTAAAACCATGGTAAATAGAGGTAAAAGATGAATGGCATAATGAGAATTTTTTTCACCACTGCCTCTTTAATGAGTGCTATATTTTGGTAGTCTATAGAATTAGGAAAATTAGTCTGCTGCCATTGGCATAATTAATCATAGAAGACTGCTAACAATGATGTAAAGGGTCATTGCTAGCAGGAAAAGCAGTCTGTATAAATTAAGAATTTGCTTAATTGAATTCTCAGAGTTGTAGAGAGAATCTGAAGAACTGACTAGATGGAAAAGGTTGTGTGTTTGTTTTGTGAAGTGTCCAGCAGTTATACCAAGAGGTGTCAACAGATGTAGCTTGTAGCAAGGTCTGTGGAAGTATTTAATTTGAACTGAAAATAAAAATATTTGCTGTGTTTTTGCTTAAAATATACTGAAATAATAACATTGTGCTCACTTTTTATAAGGAGTAAAATGAAATTGATTATTAACATGTGTAGATTGAACTCTTTATACAGGAAAAACCTATCCCCTACCCCTTTCTCCCTTGTCCCTTTCTTCAGAGAACAGATCACTTTTTTCTATGGATTATGAATAAGTTTTCCAAAATTGCACCTGGATTTCTGTCCTCTAATACATTATACTACTTTTCATTATTGTTGTTTTGTAACCTTATATCTGGAGAGATGTCTCTGCATGGGGTAAAAAAAAATAAATCTATAGAGGTGACTGAAAATAAAATGGAACATTATGTAGGTAACCAGGCACTGAAAAGCAGCATTTCTGGCATTTCCAAACCCCAAACCACACTGGAGTCCATTCCTTGAATCAGAAAACCTTTACACATGCTCCACACATATCTCTTTCCTTTGCTTTCTTTTGTCTGTTAATATGCTTTCAGATCAAGGTTCTACTTTGTGTTATTTTCTTGGTAAAACCACGTGTATGTGCTTTCTTGTGTCTTCTGTATCTGTCCAAAGCCCTTTCCCAATTCAAAAATTAATCTATGGAACATTCTAGAATTTCCTCAGGGGATACTGCTACAGTCAAACACCCTCTCTTTGCAAGAGAAGGCTGAGCTTGCTTTCATGGGGAGAAGGAGGAGAACTGGGACATATCCCTATGTCTACTTTTATGAAGTAGAAGTTTATGTTGGTGCTCATAACTAAAATTTCCTTTTACAAAGTATAGGTTAGCTAACACAAATTGCAGTAGAAAGTTTAAAGCAGGAGAGATGCCTGAATTTCATTCAACTAACAAGCAGCTTGTACTAACCAATGAAGAAAATTTTATAGCTTGTCCTTCTGATCTCATTAGGAAACTAATTTTTGAGAACATTTTGGAAGGAATTCTTTGCATATTTTGCGTGATCATATACAGTATGCACAAGGCTTCTTTACTTCCTCACTAAGATTTAATTTTGGATTCAGCTGCAGCCCTCTCTGTTATTTCTCCCTGCTCTAAGGAGGTACCCTGTTTTCTGCAATCCAAGAAGGTAGTAAAAATACGTTGTTTCCTATCATGTTACTTGCTTATTATTTCTGTAGTACTTAATCAGGGAGCTGGTAGCATTCAAAAAAACCAAAAAAAATCCCAAACCAAAAAAAAAAAAAAAAAAAAAAAACAACCAAAAAAAAACCAAAAACCACCAAACAACAAAACAAAATTTAAAAAAAAATTAACCAAGGTAGAACTAGAATCTAGGGGCATGGACTATTAATTTCTTGTGTGCATTTCCCACTGCATGGCATCTGGGGCACTGGACATGCGCTTGCCAAGCTTGACTGTTCCCTCAGCAGAGAAGGAGGAACAGGGAAGATAAATCTTTTACATGCAAAAAGCTGTGAACTTTCCTTAAGGCTAACGCGATTTTATTTGTTAAATTGTCATGTTTGAAAAAGACAGAGCCCTGAGATGGAGTGACTAGAGACTCTGTATAGGTTTAATTACCCCTCTAAGCATAAAAATATTAAGCACACCTGAATACTGATAAGAACAAATAAATGATTTGGTCAATGGAAATGTCTAAAGGAGACTTGTTTCCTGCAGGATAAACAGCTTCATCAGGGTTCTCATATATTTATACTGCCCACTAGGACAGACAGGTATTTTAACTTACCTTTTTGGTGATCAGCTTTCGGGGGAAAGGGAAGGGGGGGGAGTTTGTCTGGGGGTTTTTTGGCAATAATTTTCTTTCCTATTGGGTGGGGCTTCGCCTCCACTACTGTGCCTCAAAGCAGCTGGGAGACAAAACTTGCCCCTGTAGTTTGAGACCAGGATCACTGGATACCCCTAAATCTTCCAAGAAGCTTACTGCAGGACTAAGAGTCTCTTTCTGATGCCTCCTCTGGTAAAAATCCTTGGAAATGCGTGGCAGTAAATGGTTCAATGGCAATAAAAGGCATATTCCATACTTGGGTAGGAAGGATAATTACAGATATTTTAAGAACTGCCTGAATGTTTCAGAGTAGTGACTCATCCCTATGTTCTTCTGCACAATTGGTACATTTTTCTGTCGCAGCTATCTTGCAACCAGGACGTTTTAATTCTGTTCGTATTTGTGCGTGTCTATCCCCTGTATGGCTTAGCCTGCCTTAACAGTGTGTAAATACTGCTGAGTAAATAACAAATGAAAGGTGAGCCTGGAAAGACACTGTTCTATTAGTCATTAAAAAGCTCAGACACCAGGGATAGAATTTTCATGAATCTATTTTCTGAGAGACTATCAGTGAAGGGTGAATGTCAGTCATCTAGCATGCTGATTTGATAATAGTTTGGATCTATTTCAGATACCTGTCTGCAAATCAGACTGAAAAAGTTAAATTTGGAAGGAGGGAAAAATGATTCTTTCAGAATGTTTATGAATACCTCTAGTTATATTTTGGTTTAATACTGATTGAAATCAGCCTTTTCTTTTAACAATATGATGATTTCCCCCCCGCCCCCCACCCCAGTCCACACCCACAGACATAATGGAGGTGAAAAGAAAAGGGGATAAACAAAATATTTTGGTCTTTCTGCAAGGATTTAGTTTGGTTTATTTTTGGTTTTTCTTTTTTTTTGTTTGTTGTTTTTTTTTGTTGTTGTTTGTTTGGTTTTTTTTTTTTTAAGCTACCAAAAAAAGGTGACAGCATGTGTATGTATCTGTTCTCTCCTCTTCTTTTACAGTCCCATTTCTCTAAACACACCAAAGACCAAAAATCCTAGAATGGTTGGGGTTGGAATGGACTATAAAGATCATCTTGTTGCAATCCTCCTTCCTTGGGCAGAAACACCTCCCACTAGATCAAGCTGCTCAGAGCCCCATCCAACCTGGCCTTGAACACTTTCAGAGATGTGGCATCCCCAGCTTTGCTGGGAAATATGTTCCAATTCCTCATCACCCTCACGGTACAGAATTTCTTGCTAATATCTAATCTAAACCTGCCTTCCTTCAGTTTAAGGCCATTTCCCCTTGTCTTATTGCTACATGCCCCTGTGAAAAGTCACTCTCCAATTTTCTTGCTGGCTCTTTTGAGTACTGGAAGGCTGCTGTAAGGTTTCCCCTGGGAGCTTTCTCTGGTGAGGTCTCAAAGGGCAGAATTCCCCCCTTCACCCTTCTGGCCACACTGCTCTTGATGCAGCCCAGGACACAGTTGGCTTTCTGGGCTCTGAGAACACACTGTCAGCTCATGTTGAAGTGCTGCCCCACCAACACCCCCGAGTCCTTGTCCTCAGGGCTGCTCTTTTACATCCTCTGTCCAGCTTCTACTTAGACCCCACACTTCTAAATTTTTTGGATTTTTTTTCAATGTGATCTTTGCAGCTTTATTTACTATCTAGTTACAAATTCAGGTGGCTGTACTCCTATCTGAGATTAGTTGAATCTGTCTGTATTTTTTTATTGTGGATTTTTCTTTTCCCTAGTTTTGGAACAAAACTGAGGCCCCTGAGCAAAGTGGTCTGTGAGGAGCAGCTTGCTGCTCTCAAAGAAATCATTTGATAAATGGAGTGATAGAAGGCTTCAGGGGAGTGCTCTGTCAATTTCAGGAGGAATAAAGTGTGTTTAATTAAAGCAATCTCTGTTTAGATTAAAATAAATCATTTGGTGCCAAGGGTGGATTTTTTTAATGAGTATGGGATGCCATTCAAAGGAGATGCAGGAAGCTGATATAGTACTTAAAACTCTATTTCCTCAGCTCATGATCGATCACTTAGATGATGTACTCTGCCAAGAAAATGTTTATTAAACAGTATTCCACAGCACACCAGTAATTGGTAGGAGATGTGGCACTGAGGAAAGAGCAACAATTCTGGAACAGAGAAGTTCAAGGGACAGAGACTTTGCAATGCATCAGAGAATTGACTATTTCAAAGTGACAACCCATGGACTGTAGGCTGCCAAGTTCTGTCAGCACTGTAATAGTTGCCAAGAGAAGTGTCCTGCAGTTAGACAGCTTCAAAATATTAGGTCTACAGATAAAATTTAGGAGTATAACTACTCTTAATGAGCTTGAAAAAAATTAATGATCTTGCCTCCAGTTGTGAAGGCAGTTTTATTGGTCCTTCAGTCTCTCACTTTTAATTTTTTTCTTCTCTGCTTTTTGCTTTTTTATTTTCCTTTTTTTTTTTTTTTCTTTTTAGCCAGTAACTTGGCTCAAACCCATTTTGATATCCCAAATTATTTCTATGTCTTGTGCTGCACAGCAGAACCTAAAACTATCTGAGCTCTGCAGTGGTGGGAGCACCTGTTGTCTCAGAGCTTTCTCCCATGTACAGCTGAACATTCCCCATGATGAAATGCAGTGAAGAAACAGCCGAACAGCTCTTCAGAACTGATGAGGTGATATGTGATGCTGGGGATCAGGGAGAGTAGAACAATTCGTAACAGAAACAAGCTTCAAAGGACAGAGTTCTCCTGGAAAAGGTGTTGGTGCATGCCTCCATGCCATGTAATGAGGAGCAGAAACTTAAATTTCTACAGATAAACACAAGTTGGAGTTAGGCATCTTTGCTTTTCATGTTCAAGGAATGTAGGCAACAAAATAAAAGAGGATAGTCATGATAGTACTTATTATGACTTACCAGGAAGATACGACTTTTGGTTTTGTGACTGGGTGTCTCCTTTCTTCTCCTTGACACTAGGTAAGAGTTAATCCATTGATCTTTTCAACATGTATACCCTGAAATGGCTCATCTAGCATTTGAACTAATGGCTTTCTTCATCCGGGGAAAATACTGATGAGGCTGGCTCCTACCTAATTCTGTACTACCTCTGTGAAATAAACAGGGAGCTGCTGCTGCTTCCTGTGTACTACACAGAACTTCTAGGATAGATATCATTTTGTCAAGGTTCCACAGCTCTCCTTGGCTTCATTCAGCACAGAAGAGGCATTTTTCCTGTTGCCATGTGGCATCCTCTGGCAAAATGTACAGTGAACAAAGCTGAACTGCTAGGGTGAATGCTGTCTGCTCTGAGGTGTGGTTCAGTTAATTCTCAATCCCAGATTTGAAGGTGAAACATTAAGTTGAGTTTGGCTGCATTCCTGATGTTTTCAGTACCTTTGAGAATTGAGTTATTACATTTCAAATATTTGTACACGATTTTCTTTAATGCTCTGTGTCCAAGTATGGTTAGTTTCTGAGGGTAATTATAGTGGAAATCAGGTGCTTTTTAATAAAATAGATAGGACAGTGGTGCTGTACTGTGGATTATTTTTTGTATAGAGACTTCCTTGGTTGTGCTGTTTAATCCCTGTTGTAGTTTAGGAGTGATAATCCTAAATTTAGTTCTCTTGCCAAGATTCTCTAAACCATGCTGCTGCCTGTTCACACTCCCTCCTTCTTTTCTGCTCCCATGGAGAGGAGGACTGGAGACACAAAAGGCAAAGATCACAGGCTAAGATAAGAACCATTTATTGGAAATAGCAATGAGAAAAAAAATAAACAGTAACAGCAACAGTATTAACCACAAGAGTGTGCATGGATCCTTCCCTTCCAGTGAAGACCTGTGAAGTTTAGTGATCAGTCCACTGATCATGCAATTATCTGTGTATTTTTGATGCCTCATTTTCTTATATAGGAGTAGCGCTCTTATACTTTTACAGTAAAATCTTTTTTTTATAGAGACACTGTAGGAATAGTTTATCTCCTGAAGTTCTTTTAAACTCTAGTATTAAACATTTGTAGTTCTGACATTCTAACATTAACAACAAAATGGCAAATATGATTGCAAACTGCTTTCATCTGACTCTCTCTGGTTTTGACTTCCCAGTCAAGCCCTCCAAGATGATCAATTCACTGTAATTTGTTTTCTACAGATTGGTCCATTCTTTTCCAAGCCAGTTTCATGGTTTTGGAGTTAAAAAGAGTGTGTGCTGTATATTTCTGTATTAGTGCCCTCAGGGGGTTACTTGGTAGCAGGAAACAAGTGTCATGGCAACTGAAAGAAAAGCCTCTCTCGAAGCTGCTAGCCCAGCATGGTGCTCCATTCGTGGCTCTTGCCACTCTGAACTGCCATTAAGAAAAGTGCTCCTTGGGGTTTTGTTCATTGTTTTGGGTTTTTTTTTTCTCCCCTGCAGCAGTATTCAGTAACTTTCTTCAATTCTTGTTACTCACTCTAAAATTAGGAAAAAAATCTCAAAGTTAAAAAATGGTGATGAAATAAGAGATGTAAGCAAATAAAAGCTGTGGTCCTGGCCTGGTAGAAAAAGAAAAAAAGAAACAAGGATTATCTGGAAACTGGTAGGAAATATTGATTTTTCAATTAGGCAAAAAATAACTCAATTTTATTCTGTCTAAAGAATCTACAAATTAACTCTTTCCCCTTTGCCCAAGCAGAAATTGAACCAGCAGTTCTCTCAAATTTCTTAAAGCTTTTCTTTAGTGTGTGTCCTTCCTGTATGTTTGAGTTCCAACTCCTTCATCTATGGGTTTTTTAGTGATTTTGCAAGAAAATATTCACACGTATATTTAAAATATTATAAAGGAAGACTGCAAAGGAAGTCAACGTAGACAATATTAACTAGTCCTTGCACTGGTAGAGAAATAGCATGTTGTTAATTCTTTTTGTCACTCTATGGGTCAGTCTGCATTGCGATGTTTGAGTTAAATAACTGAGGTCCAGAGCAGAAGGGTCTTTGAATGAGCTATTTACATCTAAATAAAAAGCATTACCTTCGTAGCAACTTGCTAATTTGCTGATGGCTCAAAGATTAAGAGGAAGGCATATCTGAAGAACTCCTGATGTTAACCTAAGTGAAGTGAATTCTGAGTTGAATTAATAATCAAGCAGGTTAGAAGCACAATGAAAAATCATTGCTTGATCATGCAATTCTGCTGAGTTTAAAGCCATATTAGAGTGCTGCTTAGTCACGGGAGAGGGATGGAAAATGTTTGGTTCAGCACGGTTGGAAGCAGCTGTGAGCACTTCACAGAATTGACTACTGAGTTGGAGGGTCTTTGTCTTGTCAGCAAAAATTTTGGATGCTTCTACAACTTCAAGATCTGCCTGCCGCAAGAATTTTCAGATCTGCTCACTTTTGGTCAAATACTTTTGCAATGGAGAGCAGGGTTAGGATGAACTGACTTTGTTTTGATGTTCAGCAACTGGGTGTCTGCAGACTATTCTGTGGTTTTTCCCAGTGTGAATTACAGATTCAGTGAGGTGGAACATGCTTCTGGAAATCATCTGGTCCATAGTCCACTCCTCCCACCCCAACTGGATCAGAGAGGGGCTTTCAACTACAGGAGGTTGCTCAGAACTGTGTCCAATCTAATTTCAAATATCTACAAGGACAGACATTTCATAACTTGTTCTCATGTTTGGTCATCTTTGATGTAAAAATGTGTTTTCTTAGGTTCAAAAAGGTGCCAGTTGTCTCTTCTCCTGTCTCTTTGTTTCTTTCAATTTGTGCCAGTTGTCACTTCTCCTGTCACTGGGAGCTACAAGTAAGATTCTGGATCTGCCTTCTTATTTCCCCCTCAGGTATTTATTATACATTTATCAGATACCCCTGAGCCTTCTCTTCTCCAGACAGAACAGTCCCAATTTTCCCAGGTTCTACTTGTATATAAAACAGAATGGAATAACCTGTTTGTTGAAAGGGACCCTCAAGATTTTGGTAGATGATCAAGAGAGGTCCTGCTATATAATCTGCTTGTTCTTGCATTACTCTGGAGCGAACTCTGTTAGGCCCAACAGACTTCTAGATATTCTCTGATAGAGCTGATGATCCCTGACAATTTCAGTATCACTGTTCCCACAGTCCTCTGGCTCAGGGGCAACCCAAACTCTGTGAGTATTAAAAATTTAGCCAAGGATTTCATCTAATGCTTCCACTTTTTTTTTCATCCCTTTAAACTTGTCTTCAAGAAGTACTAGTCCAAAGTTTTCTTACTATTAACATACTTTAAAAATCCTTTCTTATTATCTGATACAACACTGTCCAGCTTCAATTCTAATTAAACTTCAGCCTTTATGCACCTTCTCCCAACATAATCAAACTACAGGACTATACTCTTTCTGTGAAGCCTAACCTTGTTTCTGGAGATGATTGTTTATTTTCCTCTTGAGCTATGGGAGGAGCACCCTGTTCAGCCAGTCTGGCAGCATCTCCTGCTTGCTTGGCTTTTAAAGTGGAATTGCCTACTCTTGTGCTTCTAAGTGGTTCTGAAAAGCTGACTAAACCTCAAAGACCCCTAAGACCTCAAAAGGAGATTCCCAGGGTACTCTGCTAAACAGCTCTCTGAATAGCTTATAGCTTGTTCTCCTGATGTCCAGGGTAGAAACTCTGCTGTCCTTTTTTTTTGCACTGAAAATACAGAACTCAACAAGTTCATGTTCACTGTGACCTGGGTTGGCAACCACCTACTATCACATCCCTCATGAATCCTTCTCTATTTACAAACAGCAAGTTCAGGAGGATATCTTACCTAGTTTGCTTATAAAGTATGTGCGGCAAATAGTTATCTCCCACAGACTTCAAGAATTTACAACAGCTGTTTGTCACAGTAGGGTGATGTTCCCATATGATATCTTGGAATTTGAAACCACCTCTAGGAACAAGGGCTACAGATCTGAAATCTCTCTTAATTGCCTAGAGATTTACTCATGCTCCAAGACTGAACCATCTTCATGAGGCTAATCACTAGACTCAATGCTCCAAACTTGCCTCAGCAGTGCCAAGTAGAGAGGAAGGAACACCTTCCTTGATCTAGTAATATTCCCTTAACGCACCTCAGGCTACTGTTAGCCTTCACATAGAAGAACACATATTGATGTTATGTATTCTACTTGTCCTTCATTACACTTAGGTCCTACCTGTAAAGCTGGGTTTTGGTCAGGAGCCAGCACATGCTTGTGAATGGGTTTGCTCCTCTGTAGGTTTGGGGTTTTGCATCGTTTGTTGAAGTGCATGAGGCTCCTGTCGCCTCCCTTCTCCAGTCTGTTCACATCCTTCTGCATAATAGCAAAACAGCCTGATTTATCAACCACTCCTCCTAATTCAATATAATCTGAAAACTTGCTAAAGTTGCACTCTTTCCCATTATTAATGGGACTTGTCATGAAGAGGTTCAATTGTATTGATCTCAGAACAAGTCTCTTGGGAACACCAAGCACTTCCTTCAACTGGACTTCAGTGCCACTGATGACAATCTAGTGAGTCCAGCAGTTCAGTCAGTTTTCAGTCTGCTTCTCGGTCTATTTACCTACCCCATAATTAATCAGCTGTCTATGATGTCATGGGAAATAGTGTTAAAGCCTTGCTAAATGTGTTGCAGGCAACATCCATTACATCCCATTCTCCCTGCTTCCTTATCCATCAAGCCAGTCCCATGACCTTGCAAAGATAATTGGAGTTCATCATACAGTGATGTTGGCCTACTCCTTCAGCACCCATGAATACTTCCCATCAGGTCAACATGTATTCAACTTGTATATGCATTCCCAAACTTGACCCTTGCACATCAAAGAGGCGTCTTCTCTGTCCTCAGTAATTTGTTGGTAATACTGGAATTTCAGAGAAATTGAAATGCTTTGCCTTTGCACTGATATCCAGTTCTAATGTCCATTAAGCTGATGAGATTCCTGCTATTTGGATCAGGCAGTGCTCATCAGAATGCTCTGAAATTTTGGAAATCTATTGAAATGAAGGAAATAATGGATGCATTCCCCACCCTCCTCTGCAGAAAACTCTCCAGAGCAATGAGTTTTAGGTCCACTCCATTTAATTTGGGTTAGGTTTTTTGGGCAAGTGTGAGTGGTGAGTTAATGCTTGAATTGAAGCCTGAAGGAATTTAAATAAAGCTAAATTAAGGCACTAGAAGAGCAGAATTTTGAGGAAAAAAATTAAATGGGGGGGATATGTGAAATCTAAGTGCTACCAGCTACAAAGTTGGAGAAAAGTGCTCAATGAATATGGTGGAAAAGAAATTAAATTCACTGCTAATTACCTCAGGCTGAACTGGAAGGTCATCTACATCTTACAAGATCCTTTTTTTTGTTTTTTTCTTTTCCATCACTGTTCAGTTGGGGAGCAAAAAGTTAACTTAAATGTATGTGCTGGGATGCCCAATAAAGCTCTTTCTGCAGAATTAGCAGTGTAATTCTGTTAAATCTGCAGTTTACTGTGAAAAGTGGCACTCCTGCATGCTAAACTCTAAATCCAGATTAGAAGGTGTTCATGAATAATGAACAAATCCTGCTAGAATCATCCTACCCTGCTTTACTTTTATGGACTTGAGTGGTAAATTAATCTCAAAATCTTATGTAACTTTGCTTCTGTGAATGAAAGGCAGCTTGAACAATGGTAAAACATTACAATTGTTTTGGAGTTTTTTAGTGTGTTATATTGGTACTGGTTGTGCCTTTATTCATCTACTGTGATCTTGAGTTTGCTGCTGTCAGTATTTATTTGGTTCTGCGAGTAGCAGTGGATATCTGCTGGGTTTGAGCATGTTTGTGTTTTATCTGTCAGGATAATTGTCATGGTTGTGTTTTGGGGCTTTGGTTTAGGTTTTTTGGTCACAGTAATAATGATACCACTAATATACTTCCTAGTAATGATGTTATTAGTAAATTGCACTTAACAACTGGTCTATTTGATTATAAATATTTATCTACATTTGCTAAATCTGCTATTTTTTTTCTGGGTATGGCAAACCTGTTTGAGCTGCTATTAAATTTTTGAAAAACCTGAACGAAACGTAGTAGCAGTAACAAGCTCTATGGTGATCTAGCAAGTGACAGGCTATCTGTCCACATTTTCTCTATATAGTTAGTTTCTTCCCTCCTTTTTACTTTATTCTTTGGTCTAATTGTCTGTGTCAAAAATTGTTCAGACTGCTGGCTGTAGCATGGAAATGGAAGAACTGTATATGGGATTCTGGCACTGCTGTAATCTTTCTGGTGTGTCCTTGAGGCTACTGTTTGACATTGGATTTTTTTTGTTCCAAAAAATGATGCCTTTTTAATTCTAGATGTTTGTTTAGCATATGATGACTAGTGTGTCTCTTGTTCAACTTTTTCTCTTAGCTCAGAGAAAAAGAGTCTCGGGGGCAACCTTATTTCTGTCTATAACTATGTGAAAGGAGGTTGTACTGCTGTGGAGATTCAGTCTCATCTACCAGGTGACAAGATCACAGGAACTGGCCTCACGTTGCACCTGGGGAGGTTTAGACAGGATATTAGAAAAAAAATTGTTCACTGGAAGGATTTTCAGGCATTGGGACAAAATGCATAGGAAAGTGATGGAATCACCATCTCTGGAATTGTTCAAAAAGCATCCACAGTGTGGCACTTGGGGATATTATTTAGTGATAAACATTGTGATCCAGGGCTTAGTTGTTGGACCTGATGGTCTTAGAGACATTTTTCAACCTTGATGATCCTACGATTCCACTACAGACATGTCATTCTTTTAAAAAAAGGCCTACGCTTAAATCTTGCTAGGACAAAATCCATTTAGGAAGAAGGGTGATTAGTGGTCTGTTCTTCAGGCAGACTTGTGTGGTGATATGCTTCTCTTTGCCTCCTTCAGGAGGCCAGTGAGGTGAGACTGACTAAGTGTCATTCAGCTAAAGGCTGCTGTGCTGTAACGTGTCAGTCACAGAGATTCACATGAGGCTCTGAGTGTCCATTGGCACCCCCAGACAAAGACAAGGATTTTTTTCTGCTCTACTATGTGCTAAACTTGTCTTCATGTCTCACCTGAACTAGCTGGTACTGTTTTCCTTCTGCCCTGCTGATTTTCAATGTTCTTCCCAACCTCTGTTTAATAGTTTATTTTTAACCAGTTCCAGAGTGTTGTTCAGGCTCCACACACAGCTTTCTACCCAAAATGATCATCTTTGGGAGAGCTGAGGGTAAGAGCACTTTGATTTATAATTTACAGGAAGGGTGTATTTGTAGGTGTGCTGATGAATAGCTCTTTGGAGACAATAGAAAAGTATTAAGTTTCAAACAGAGAGCTGCATTTGCTAATATAAGTACAAATACACGGCTTCAGAAAGTATGTTTTTGTATTCTTTCCTTAATTAAAAGTGGAAAAAGAATTCCCTTGGGAAGAGAGAAACATTGGTAGATCCAGCTAAGAGAGTTTCTTTACTCAGAGTACATCTAAATTATTCCTAGGTACCAAGGTGATGTCTGAATTTTACTTCACTTCATATATATGGCTTTATAGTAATTACAGTAGCTGGGAGTATGGAAAATGCAGCATGTATTGTAAAGCAGCAGATGTAAAAACAATAAAATGTCCCTCAAATTAAAATATGCCTTTCTCATGGGCCCCATGAAATAGTGTATTCATCTGTGGTATTTCTCCATCTCAAAGTCTGTTGGAGCAAACAGATGAATAATAATTATTTTAAAATTCTTGACGCTTAGGTTGAGAAAAACTGAATGTAGGCATATGGAAATATGGGGCAAGGCATGCGGCCGTGATAAGAGAAGGATGAAATCTTTCTCAATCATTTGACTCAAATGTGGGCTACCTCACTTTGCTGGTGCCAGTATGGGATGCTGCCGGCCCCCTAGTTAGGTCTGCTCTACTCCTTTTTTTCCTGGTAATCAGCAATGATGTGGGCCAAAGAGATGTGGGATGATGGGCCAAAGGGCAGTCTCAAATTTATGTCACTTTGTTTTGTGCTTCAATGAGACAATCCTTTTTCTGTGGCTGACAATAGAAATAACCAGCAGTTTAAGTGGCATGGCTTTGCTGTGCTGCCATCTTTCTTTTTCTGCAAAGGATTTGTTATTTGTAACAGAGTTGGAGTCAACATAAATTGCTCTTATAATGAACAATTAAAACCACATTATACTTGAGCCACAATTTCTGACTGTGAAATTTTCCATGACAGGTTGCAGTGGGCATACCTCTTGTGCTCCAGTAACTATGTCTACTTTCTTCTTTTTTTTTTCCCCCCACAATAAATGGAATGGGATTGTCTGAAAGTCAGATGCTGCTGTGCAGTGCTTCACTTTACTCTCATAATCCACATCATCCTCTAATAAGATAGCTTCAAAACTAATGAGAACCTTTGACTTTAAGTCTCATTAACCCACTCTGCCTCAGGTGCTTATTAAGCTTTCTCCTCTTGTTTGTTTGACTCTTGAGATACAGAACTGAGGAGTGGAAGATGGTGTAAAAATGCTGTGGTGAACTTTTTTTAAATGCCCTGACTGGGGGAAAAGTAACAGATGTCTCATCTCATTGCATCTTTCAAAACAGAGGAGCTGTCCATGCCCTGATTTATTTTAAAAGGAGGAAATTACCTGAGCTACAGAAACGTGCTGCTGACACAAGCTACACTCAGACTAGACCACCATGGGATGAATTAATGAAAATAATGTTGGGCAATTTACAGTATAGCCCTGATCTGAAAAATTAAATTAGACAATGAAGAACTGGTGCAGGATCTAACAGGAATACAAGCAACTTTGTGGCTAGGGAAGAGAACAACCTCAAACATCAGTAATCCATACTGGGAGAGGGAGATGTGGGGTGGTGGAACAGAACAAAAAATTCATGATCCCTTGGAAAGCAGGATATCAGTATTCTCCATGCTTGATGTGTTATCAGTATCTGCCATGTTTGTATTCTTACTTTTGTCAGCTTTAGCAAGATATTGTACAGTGATGATGGACCATTCACAGCCTCATACATTGTGTCTGGCTGTACTAAACAATTAGTTGGGATCTTAAGTAGTACTACAAACATTTGAGCCCTGGAATTTGATATGCTACAGAGTATTTAATCAGTTTTCTTTGGCTAGAAATGGCATTATCCATTGTCTGCTGTATATGTCTCTTACAAAATTTACCAAGTGTTTTTTGCATTAGCCATATCTTATTTACATATTATATGAGAGAAAATTAAAGTTTAATTCTGTCAAATCTGTGGGGGACAAATATTTAAACTCTGAGGATAAAAAGCAGAATCCCTGTAGGAACAGAGTTAAAAAGTGAAGTGTCCTCCAATTCTATAATGCTATCCTTTCTGTTGAATATTGATGGCTTTCCCTACACTTCTAATTGAAATTTCTGTGGTTTCCTGTATTATTGATATTGCTGTTGGAACCTATGCTATGTTAGGGTCTATGTCTTCTCTGGACTGTGAGGAGACAGACTGGTCCTGTGTCAAGTGTTTTTGTTTCTAGAGGAGGTGCAGATACATCACACAGTCATGTAAGAAGTTTTAAATATGTTTTCTCACCTGTGAAAATGGGTGCAACTCTTAGCAAGAGCACTTTGGAAGTAAATGTCTACCAGTAATAAAAGGAGTGAAACGCTGAGCCCTGAGTGTTAAGATAGTACTTTCAAAAATATTATTTCAGTTTTGTAGCTTGTAGTTCCACAAGTTTTTCTTGATCAGCTTCCATCTTTTTTGTATTATGTCCTTTTTAGTTTATTTATAAGCATTTCTTTATGCTCATCACCATTAATTAGACAGCAACTAATTGTAGCCAAGAATCAATTTATGTAGCAGCAATTTATCCTGACTAAAGCAGAAAAAAATTAGAAGTGGAAGTTGTATTTTTAAGCACCAGATGATTTAGTTTCAGAGGTCTTGATCAAATTAAATGGAGGATCAAATTAAGTGCCAACTGGTGACTAAATTATACTGTAGACACTGTACTTGCAACAACTAGTTTTCCCATGCAAATGCTTATGAGGTGAAAATGGGTAGTTATTTAGAGCTGTAGCAGCTGTGTCCCATATTTTTGACTCTCTTTCATTCATCTGTCCCTCAGTCACTTGAGAGGAAATACTGCTCCTCCAAGAGACACATTCAAACTGCCCTAATGCAGCAGTTTGGTCTCTTTCCAAGAAATGCCATACAAGTAATGCACTCACTGATTCCTAACTGAGGCAGTAACTAAGAAAAGCAAGCACATCAGAACTGCTGGTATATGAGCTATGCAACTGGCAGGAATAGAAAACATCAACAGATCAGCAGAACCATTGTATAGCTTTTCCTGTCAAATGCAACAAGAATCCCTTGTTCACAGTGTTAATATATGTAGTTTTAAAACAATGCAAATTTTGTCAAATAGCTCAACATTCTTCATTCCAAAGTGTAATTGATTTAAGTGCAGTATGGGGTTCTGTGCCTTTGCTGGAGAGGGAATAAGCAGAAGAAAATGAAGTACGGTCTTGTAACGTGAGATATTAAAACCAAAACTCCAAATGGAGAATAAAATGTTTAATTGAGAAGTACATTAATGTTCACAGTGCTCTTTTTCTGCTCTAGTTGTGCATGAGGCACCTCAGGCCAAATGCCATCCATGGTGTGCCTGCCTCTCCTTTATGCAGTCATGTGGGGTCAGGCAGAGTCAGTAATTAACAGTTGGTAGAATGAAGTCTAATCAGTAGGTCCTGACAGCCATTTTGCACCGATCACGTTAGACAGCTCTATGCTCTGTAAAACCCTACCAAAGAAAACCAGCTGAGTGCTTCTCTCCGAGTCCAGTGGCAGATTTGTGTCCATAGATGCAAAGAGTGTGGAAGCTTCCTTCTAGTCTCCCATGCCTTCTCATTTTTCTGTGCAAGTGGCAAATCCGGTGAATCAGCTGAGTCAGTGTTTTCAGTCTCCAAAATTGTCTTTTGTGCTCTTCTCTGCTGATTTCTTATGGAGAAGTATCTTTCTTGTGAATCAGCTGAGATGGAAATTCCATTGCCAGGTTGGTGTGGCCCTTGCTTTTAGCTATCTGTTAGAAAGCCAAAGATAACATATTTTTAGAGAAGAGAATGTGACACATCTATAAAGAAATTTTTAATAAATCAGTCTTGGTGTGAGGGCTAAACGTAACATACTAGAGTGAGATTGACACAGAAGTTTGCCTACAAGATTGGAGTCCAATGGCCATTGACTCTCTCTCCCAATCCTGTGTGATGTGAGATTTGGGTCGAGCATTATTTGGGGTTAATCCAGTGATCAGAAAGTTCTCTTCCACTTCACTCACTCTTTCTTGACTGTCCTGGACTGTAGACAGTGCTGTTATAACAAGAAGCCAGCCCTCATGAGATTGTCTGTGTCTGATAGAGGAGGTTTCAGATAGGAGCAGCTGTTCCATTCTGACATATGTGTGTTGTTTGGACCCTACACGTAGTGTTTCACAAGTGCTCAGGAGAATGGCAATTACGGTAAATGCAGAACAAGGCAGAATCACTGTGGATTTGCAGCTGATGGTGTATTGATTTAGGGAAAATCATGTTGAATTTATTGTAATTTATTTTATTGTATAAAAGCAGGATAGCAAAATTAGCAGAACTAATGGTATGTGTAATGAGTCAGGAAACAAAATGGTGAGGAAAGGTGTGATAATCTTTCATGTACAGAGTAACTTGATATTTTCCTCTCAGTTTACTTTGATAATTAATCATAGTTTAGGATGTTGGCTTATTTGTGATGAACTTTACAGTAACTGGTCAGGAAAATTGTAAAATATAAAAGGGGTAACATTTAAAAAAAATATATGGCAACTCTGTTATTGTTATGCCCTTCTGGATTTTGGATTCTAGTTATTAGGAGAATATGTATGGTAGTCAGTATACTTATTGAATGGACACTTTTTGTTTACTGAGTTGTTCCAATGCTTTTCTGAGCTCTGTGATGTAAGTTATAGCATGCAGTGCTGATACCTACAGTGGGTTGCAGAAATTTACTTTCTCAAGTGATAGAAAAAAGGGGACAATGTCTTTCACATGTGTAGAGCTGATGCTTTATAGTAGCTTTCACTGACCTGTAGTACAGCTGTGAAAATTTTTTTGGTCATTTTCCTTGGAAGAGAGATGAAATAGTTGTGGGTTTTCATGTCTGTCACCAAAATCTGAGTGCGACGACTAAGAGACAGTCAAATTTCACTCTTGTGCTGTGTCACTGTGTTGATGACTTAATGAACATTGTCACTCTCTCCAGGCACCTGGGATAGCCAGAGGGTTAAATCCTAGCAAAGACATTTTTCATTAATTTCTTAGATTTTTGGCATTGCTTCTGAAATGTTGGCAATAGACAGCCTATGGTTTTTCAAATTGCCCACTCTCAGCAGACATCCTGATTTAAGGTGGCCAGCTGTTCATCATTACTCAGGGTCCTCATTAAAGCCCAAATCTGCTGGACTCATCATTACACTCAAGTTATGGAGTAATGTTATTAGTAATGCAAATTGGAGTTGAATCCAAATGCTTAAACTTTTGTTCAGGATCTTAAATTTTAATCAGGCTTCTGCTCAGCGGAAATATTATTTTCATAATGTTAAGGTTTATGCAAAGTAACTTATTTATTGTGAATTTACTGAAGATTGACATCAAATTAACTCTTAGTTAACAGTCAGTTGTTTTAATAGAGTTAAATTCAATTGTAGCTAATATATTAGCTAATATATTTTATTTCATTATTAGCTAATATATTAGCTAACTAATATAGTTAGTTCAATTGCAGCTACTTGAGAGATAATAGTAAAATGGCTGGATATGGTGGTGCTTATGTTACTGATTATAGATTTTTTAATAGTAAGAAATCAGCTAAATCTTAGCCTATGGATTAATACCCCTATATTAGCACAGATATCACGGAAGTGCCATTGGTATGTCTGTGATGTTATTGATAAAGCTAAGGGTTGTGACAATTTGTCATGCAATTAGTAAAAGCACAAACTATCTAGCTAAGATTGCAGTAGGGGGACAAGGCAGTCAGCAGTTGGTGCTCTGGGGATATCAGGGCATTTTGATTAATGCCGGACTGCACAGAGAGCAGTGGGTATGAATTAGTCTCAATTCACTGTTTTTCCACAGCAATATCAGGATGGTACTAATGTATAAGGATGGTGTTAGGGTTTGGCCTGAATCTGCTACTTTTTCAGGATTTTGTGAAGTGCAGCAAAAACTTATATTAGAAAGTATTTAATTGAAATTTTGCATTAAAAGCAAAAAATCTGAACAAACTAAACCTGGAAAAGGTTTTGTGTTCCAAACCCACACATCAGAAATATGTGCAGAAGTGGAAGAGCCTTAATGGGCTCAAAGGCGCAATTTGACTAGGTTTGTTGGGTGTGGTGGTTTTTTTTTTTTTTTTTTTTTTTTTTGTTTGTTTGTTTGTTGTTTTTTTGTTTTTTTTTTTTGTTTTGGTTTTTTTTTAATGTTCACACTGCATAAAGAGTCAGTAGGAAAGAAATGGCGTTAGAAGCAGTGTAACATCTGATCTTTTTGGTTTCTTTGCTGTTTAAACTAACTCATCACTTGTCTTCATTGTTCCCTAAATACAACTCTTATTCTAGTCTGAACATAGCCAGACAAAACTTTTAAGGTGCTGGGAATTTCATATTTTTGGTCTACTAAATTGAAATGCCTTCTGTCAAGTTTTTATTCTCTGTGTATGTTGATATACAGTTGAAACAAACTTCAGTGTTCTCTCTGACGACTAAATGCCCTGGGCTTTTTTTGACTGTTCATTATACAGCATATTTTCCAAGTCTTCAGTAGTTCTTCAGGCTATTTTTTTAATAAAGTCATATATTGCCACATTATTTTTGGTAAGTGCATATCACATCTGAATTCCTATATAATGCTTATTACACAGGCACACAGGGCTTGGGTCTTTCTCCTGTTCTTCAGAATTGATCCTGTAAAGCATCTCCTTTCACAGCAAGTTTCATGAAAACATTTCTGGGGATACTTAGATCTCTAGAACTCTGCAGCAAAGGACTTTGTCTGATAAACCTAGAAATAGAGGTTGTGTGGTTGTGTCTAATACCTGGCCCAGAAGTCTGTATTTTTAGAAGACGAATGATTTTATGCTTGAAGAGATAGGATTGTTTTAAAAACTGTTTAGGATGATCCAAATGTTTTGCTGTCCACTCTCTGTTTATCTGTAAATTTATTGCCTAGAATCTGGGATGCCTCTCCCTCCCCTGAGTAGTGAATTTAATATCTAGGAAGTATCTTAGGTCTCAGAACACATCTCCAGAAATACTGCTGTTCAACCATGGCTCCACATTTAAAACAACATTTTAAGGTCTATTACTTTGTGAGGTTTGAATTTGTGTAATGCATGCCATGCAGATCTTGCATAATTATAATTCATTAATTAAGGTCAAATCTAATCCTTTACAGAAATCTATTACATTAACAAGTTTACCACCTATCAGCAAAAGCTCATTTGAAAACAAGATTTAGAATTCATAAGCCCATGTTCATTGTCATTGATTGCATTGCATTCCTTTTAATACCTAACAGTGCCATAAATTAGTCATTTCATTATTTTATTGGGATTGGTGCCAGGTCTACTGATTGCTGATGTTAAACTAGTCAGCCCATTTGCCTTTGTGAAGTATTGTTCCATCACTGCTTTATTTTCTTGTACTGTTAAACCTTCTAGGCCTCCAGAAGCTACTGAAAAATCTGTTTCTGTGGTTCAGGTTACTTCTCAGCCAGCTCCATTTTGTATGAATGCATACATTTTGTGGCTTCTCTTTTTTTGCTTTCCTGAGAAGTTTATGTTTGAAATGTTAAACTGGCATTTACATTTCAACAATAACTGAAGATGATGCAGAAGTAATTTGTTATCTTTAAAGGATGTAAATACTTTTCACTATTCCTTCACAATATTCAGGAGAAAAATGTTTAATACTTATGCCCTTTTTAATATTTTCATACATAACTTGTAATCCATAGGCTCTATTACTGAGATAATTTGTGTACTTGTTGTGCTTAAAAATCTTTGAATGCTAGTCAGAGAGGTACCTTTATATCTGTTATTTACTACATAAAATTTCTGGTTTTTCTAGCTTTTAATTTATATTCAGTGTTATAATGCTGTCATCTTCTTTGTGTGTGTGTGTATTGACAGATTTTTCTAGTCTCTCTAAAAGTGTCTTCTTAGTCCAAGTGATTTTCATTCAGAACAGATGGATTGTGACTTTTGGGGACATCTTCTAGTTGTTTCAAATCATCTTAACTATGACTTGCATTTTTTTGCTCCTTTAGGGTGATGTTTATAGGCTTGACAAAAAGACACATTTACAAGTGTTACACTTAGATTATTGAGTTTCACTTTTACACCTGTATGCAACAAAATAGTGACATCTGACTTTAAGAAATGGTTAATTCTCTTGTTTTGGGAATTTTTCATCTGCCAGATGATGGCTGATGTAGAATGACCATGTGTTGTATGTGGAATATTTGTGAGTCAGATATATTTTTCGAGTAAAATAAGGAGAAATTTCAGTATATTTTGGTTCTAATATTCTAAGAACTCTAATTTTTGAGGTCCAGCTTGTTTTTCTCTGCAACAGACAGCTTACAGGAGAAGTTTACTCTGTGCTCCAGCCTACACTGGTGGTCTGTAGAGAGGCCACCTACTACCTTAGATGGTGATCATTTATCTATAAATGTTTGGGAGCTCTTGCTTCAGAGGTGAGATGGAGAGGAGCAGTACTCCCCACTTCCCCTTAACAGCTGATTCCTATTGGTTTCCTTTAAATAATTAGATTTTTAAAACATTCCAATTTTAATTCACTGCTTTTTAATGCTAACTGGTTGGGTTGATGTATGTGAGGCTCTCTTGTTTCTGTGAATGGGTCCTCACTGGTAGTGTAGCCATAATTTCCTCTTTTTCCAGCCATATCATTGGTACAGTGTCCCACTGTGGCCAATTTCTGAAACATTTTATGGCACTTATTTTTCTTCCAAGAATTTCCCTTAAGAGCATATGTGTATTTCTTGAGTACTCATGGGCTCAGAGAGGAAAGAAAGTTAATCCTGAGGGCAAAAAGCCCAACTGATGTAGTGGTGAGAGTGGATTTATGAGCTATCTGTATGCTCTTGTCCTTGCAAGTTTTTATGTGTAAATAAGAAGAGGAAATTCAGGAGATTATATTTGTTCAAGTAGATGCTGATTCAGACAAGAACTTAAGTGTCTGTCTCATCCTCAGAATTCAAGAAGGCTCATCTCTATTCAACAAAGCTTTTATGTCACCACTTAGAGATAGGCATATGTTCAAGTGCTTCCCCAAAATAGAAATGTAATTATTTTCAGTGCTTTGACTTAAAACACTTTGGTTAGGCTGGCACTTGTCATGTCCTCAGTAATCTATTCCCCATTACTAAGCAAACCCTTCTGTCCTTTCCAGTGAAAGGTTTAAGGCTGAGTTTTGCAATGCACATACCTGTCTGTTCCTCTGTGTTTGCAGTAGTGAACTTCAATGATAGATGGAAAGCTCAGGTGGGGAATTGCAAGCTGTGGCTAGCAAAAAGCCTTGCTTGCTTTCCTTTTACCTGTTTAATCAAATCTAATATCAGACCTGATGGATTTTTTTTTTTGTATCAGTGCTAGTAAATAGATTTTTTACATATTAGAAGTGCTGCCTTTGAAAATATTTTTTGTCTGTTGTTTGGGTTTTTTTTTTTCCTTTTGTTCATTTCCCTTTTTGTTGATTTTGGGTTTTATTTTTTTGTTTGACATTTTTGTTTTTTTGCTTCGCTGTTTTTTTCTAGTTGGGTTTGATATAATATTTACATTGTTGTCCTCGGCTGGATTATTCTGGAAGAAAGGAACTGTACTAACACAGTAGGGCACCTTTGCTTAATTGTTGAGGCTTGTACGCAACAGGGCAGTGCTTCTGTGTATCCACGTGGCAAATTAAATTTAAAAAAGTATTTTCAAAGCCAACTAAGTTGATCTGAGTAGCTTTTCCCTCAAAAGTGTCCAAAATAATTGGATTCTAGAAGCAGTTCTTGTGGGTTTTTAAAATTTTTTTCCTATTTTTTAAGTTTTCAATCTGTCAAAAGTCATATCAGCATCAAAAAATTTCTGGGCTGCAATAGGGGTAGAGTCTCCTTGGACAAGGTTCTGCTCCTGGAAAAAAAAAATCTATATGCAACAACTTCTTCAAATGTAGAAATAGAGAAAGAGTATGGAGGAGAATTTTACTCCTACAAGAGATTTAAAAAATGTATCAATGTCTTATGAAATGTTGCCCCTAAGACAATGGCAGTGGTGCAGTTCATATGTTATATTATAGAGTTAATGTGTCCTCTCCTCTGAATGTTACCTGGGCAATTAGGGATTCATTGAGTTCTGTTGTTTTTCAGCACGTAATCCTTAGTGAGTGCAGAGCTCCCATTATTTTTAGGGAGAGTTCATGTGCTGAATTCCTTGTGCTCCACGTGTTTCTCTGCTCTTTATGTTTTTAAACAAATAGGTTGACTCGTTCTTTACACACATATGGTGCTCTGTGCCCCTGTGAATCCTGTGTATCTCTGCAGTTCCTCACACAAAGTACTCCTAGTCCTGCCATGATTGAGTGGTAACACACTTGTAACCTTTGGCTTGTAAGGCTCACCTAAAGGCAAGTCCATCAACTCCTGTTTGATGTGAGCCAGTGTATGTCTGTATCATCTCAGGCGACTCCACAAAAAATATTAGTATTTTGTTGAATTCCTGCTCATATTTGCACATGTTCTTGCAACATATGGGCTTGTCTGTACTAACACCAGCAGTTTGTGCAGGCAGCAGGAGCATCCAATTTGAGGAACTTGTTCACAGGGCTGGCCTGGAAGAAAGGGGATGACAGCAGCAAAGTCATAAAATAGTGCTGAGGATCTGGGATGAATTGTGTCCTTCCCCTTGCCTTCCCCTGTGCTGATCTTTTTTTAAATCTGTTTGGGAAAGATGAGTACAGATTCTTGGTGTGCAGGGCTGCTATTGAAGATATCCTAACACAATTTTCCATTGGTAGGTCACTGCTAGAATTTGGAGGTCCCAAAAACAACTGGGAAATTCAGGCCATAAAATACTATTTGGATTAGTAACAGAATTAAAATTATATTACTTTTGAGGTATTAAGCTGATATATATTTGTCTTCTGCTTCAGGGTGTTCACCCATCTCCCTGCTAGAATTCTTTGTTTGGTTTTTCAATGACTTGTATTTCTTTGATATGTGCAAAGGACCATCTGGGAAGATTGTCCTTTTGGGACAGAAACTCTTCTGGCTGTGAAGAGAGATGATGGATGCTCCATTGCTGACCTGTTACCAGTGACAGAAAAAGAAATGACTAGAAGCAGAAGTGATTTTCTTTCCCAAATCTCCCTCCAACCTCATCCTGCTGGAATTCTGAAGGTGTTTGGTCCTCCAGAGGCCTTGAATTGGGTCAATAGGCAAGTGGGTACTTGCCAATGCAGGGCAATGAAAATCTGTGTCACTGGAGGCTGCGTGCCAGACTCAGCCACCTGACAGCAAACACCCTAGTTCAGATTACCTTATTACTCCTGAACTATATAATTTCCAGCCTGTTTTTCAGTGCGTGGCAATGCTTTGTAAGTAATTTTGGGTGAGTAAGAGTGGGATGAAGGAGCCAGAGGGCAAATGACACGTCCAGCTCTTTTACTGGGAAGAAGAAGGATTGCTGAGACTATTTTTTCTTTTAATTATGGTTACTGTGCTGTTTGGAGACTGCAGGTTCTCCTTGGCCTTTATGCTTACATCCCAGCATCCCACCAACAGTGCAGAATGAAGAAAAAAAATCCCTTCTTTCTCCTGGGCGCGTTTCCTCTGAAAAGGACTTGAGTTTTAGGTTATTGATATGGTGCCGTGTTGCCGTTTGTTTGGTTTTGTTTTCTTTTTGCTCTTCGTTTTATTTGTCTGTTTTGGGGGTTGTGACACTAAGGTCTAAGAAAACCCAGCTTGAATTTAGGCTTTTATGCCTAGGGCCCAAAACATGTTCTTGTTTGTACCTGCAGAAGAGCATACACAAGGACTGGAGTACTTAGCTCATTAGTCAGGTGTTTAGTTCCATATCACAGCAGGTGAGACTTGGACCCAGACTTTTGTTTTTGCTTAAAGCATTATTTTTTGCCAGCCAAACCCTTCTTCTGCATCAGTCAGTGAGAAAAAGGGTTTGTATTTGTTGAGGAAAAAAATAATATTTAGCATATTTTCTAATCAAATAATGGGAAATCCAGCAATTTTCACTGAATTTGGTTATAACAAAATTATAATTTGACCATGAACATTAAAAATAATTTTTAAAGCATTAAAGTCTTGAAAACAGAATATGTTACACGGTGCTTTCCCTTTAGCTCCATATAATAAGGTTGTTGCTATTTCTGCCTGTGCAGAACTTCTCTCCTGAGATCTTTGACATGCAGGAAGATTGAAGAGAAGGTATTCAACTATTTCCTTGTGAAATGTCATCATTGCATCAGGTTCTAACTCAGATTATTGGACTGAAGATCAGTATTTGGATCCTTATTTCACATTCATTTCAGATTTAAAATACTGTGCAGATTATAAATTAGTTGGAAGGGTGAAAGGAATAGGCAGTCCATTCACCCATGCCAAATCTAGATGTCTGTGGTCATGCTAACACAGCACTTCACTAATTACACCGTGCAAGACACAAGACTGGATGGGCCATAAACTCCAAAGGCCCTCAGTGGGATCTGTTTGTTTTGGACTCTTAATTATGGCAATTTTTTTCCTGATGATACAGTGAGTTTAGAAATACAGATATTTATGTGTGCTTGGTGTCCTGGATGGGAACACACTCTGTAGCTATCTAAAATGAGAGCTAGTTTGATGTTGGACTTGGAAAATAACAGATATTGTAGGCATCAGAGATGGTCCAAATGAGAATCAATGATTCTCAACTAAGCACAGGCTCACAGGCACAGTTAGGGCAATAAACATCTACAAAAGTCTGGAGGGTGTCCACATCAAGCAGAAACAAAGTGCTGTCTGGGGAGGTCCACAAAATATAATGAAATAAATTTTGGCAAAGCAAAAAAGGCAAACTGAAAATTGCAGAGGATAAGGGGGTAAGGTTCCCCAAACCAGCAGCATTCTCTTAAAGAAACTAGCATCAGTTTTCACTTATTTTGAGATATTTGCCTACTGAGCTATCATGTTTGTCAGAAAGAATGTAGCACTAAGTCCTTCTGAACAGGTATATGTTTAGCATTCCATCCTCTCAGATACAGACCTTCTTACTGGGGAATGCATTGTGTCCTTTAATGTGAGACGGCTTAGGTGAGTTGGAGAACATTTTGATTGTGGAGATTTTTATACCCAGGTTCTGAAAGATTTCACTGTTTCTCTATTTTTGGTAGGCTTGTGGTTAGCAGATAAGTACATAGTCACAGAAAGGAAAATCTGCTGAGGAGAGAATGAGAGGATGCTGACAGCTCTTTACTGTTCCTTGAGCAGTCTGAAAGGTCCAATGTGGTCTGAAGAGAGGTTTTTTTGCTCAAATGTCAAGCCCCACTCCTGTTCCTTTTCTTCCTGATTCTCGGCCTCTTGCCCAGGTCTTCTGCCACACATCAGAGAGCTGAGAACAGTGTTGTGCTCAGAGAAAATACTGCTGCTCTTCATTCCGTGCGTCTCATAGCCCTCTGTTCCCAGAGGGAACTTGCACGCAAGTGACGCATAAATAAAACCATTGAAGCTTAGGCTGCAGGTTACCTGCTTGTTTTTCACATCCTGCTGAAATTCTGGAGCTCCCCCTTTTCATCTTTTCTCTCTTGGGATGGGATTGTTAAGTCTTGAAGACATGTGGCAGCTGCTGCTAGTTGTTGTTAAAACAAAAAGTGAGAAAATTCTTTCTGCCTTCCATCTTTATCAGGCACCAGACCCTTAATAAGATAGAGCCAAACACATAGACCTTGTCTGCTTTAATTCAAGGAATCCTCTGTGAAAGTTGCAACAGATTTGAGCTTTTTCTGTGCATGGAGGTAAAGCAAGGTGTACACAATAAACTGTGCTTATATCTTAGCTTGTCAGAAAAAGAAAAGGTCATCTCGGCTGTTGTTAAAGGTCAAGCAAGGTAACATGGGTAAGCATAAAATGTTTAGTGCGACTTCAATCTGGGACAAAGAAATGAAACAACTGAAATAGGTTGTCTTTGGTAAAGAACTAAATCCTGGAATACATATTCTGTAAACTGATGTTTACAGAGTTGGCAGTGCACATAGAGGGAATATTTTTTTCTAGGAGAGCCAAAGAGGACGCATGAGAGCTGGACTTGCCAGGCAACAGCAGACTTTTAAAAACAATTTTATGAAATTTGACAGTTATTGCTAAGAGTGGGAAATAGTGGAACGTAAGTAGAGTGACTTGGTATCAGGTGGAAACTTATATTGGGCCTTAGAAGTGCAGTTATACGTGACTTGTGAACTGGTAAACTGACAGATACCAAAATCCCCAGCAAGGGGGACCATTACTGAGCAGATGCTTTTTGAATGAAGCTGTGAAAGTGCCAGTACTCAATCCAGATCTGCCTGCTCAGCACTTTTATTGGTAGTCTAGAAAGTAAACACAAAACTGCTACTGAATTGAGGAACAGTCAGAAATGCACACTGGGAGAGAGAGATGAAAGACTTGGGTTTATCAGAAAACTGTCTAGGGAACATATGCAGTGTAGTATATAAACACAGAGGGGAAAAATGGGTTCTGAAATGTATTTAGTGTAGTGAGGGAAAAGGTGAAAATAGAGCTAGTGGCTGAAAGATAAAGGACAACAAATTTAAAGAGGGAAAATCAGTGTGCACACAAAAACTCTGGCAAGGGATTGACCACTAGAACAAATTGCTGTGAATAAAAAGAACATTCTGTCTCTCTTCACATCAAAACAATCTCTAAGATATATTTTTAACCAATATATTTTTAACAGAATTCATTGGTCCTAAGGGGTATGTGGACAGACTGTAATATTAGATATAAAGGTGGACAGGACACATAATTCTAAAATGTCTTTGAAACAGTAACTGAAACAATAAACCACTGCCTGCAGTGGTTTAAATTCAGTATAAGTCTTTACTATTTGCTTTGTGCCTTCCCCCAGGAGGCTGAAGTGGTTATGCATTGCAGTAGCATCCCATCAATTTAAATAGCACAGTAGTGCTGAGTAAGAAGGAGGAGTAATGCGTAGTATGAAGCTTTCTTACCCTTGCTCTGGTGTCTGCATTTATGCCTGCCATTGCGGGGTTTGGTTTCAAGTCAACAGTTCACAGTTTCTGGGGTCAGCTTTAAGGACACTGGTGTGTCTGTCTTTGGGAGTCTGAAGCAGATTCTTGTGGAGTGTTCTCAGCTTTCCATGGGAATAACTGGAGTTGTAATGATGCAGCATTAGTGTAAGAAGCTCTGTTATTCTTTTTCCTTCTATTATCCTTACAGAAAAATCAGTCTGCTATAAGGCAATGAAGTTTTAATCACCCTGTAATTACAATGATGCATCAAAAACTTGTTGAATACCATCACATAATGCTTCATTAGAATTAGGATTAGTTGTTCCTCAAACAAAAAGGAGCTACAATATCCTTTTTCCCAGGAAGCTTTGTCTTTAAGAGGGATGTTGTAATAAGTAAAATATATTTGGTATGCAATGATGTTTTCCCAACTAATAATAAACATCTCATTTTCTTCACCTTTTTTGGGTCATGGTGTCTTTGACAAATAATTCAGTTTACAGCATGTTATTGCTTGTAAAATGCAATAGTTTGTCTCTCAATGTCTAGAAGAGAAGACAAACTGGTGAAGTTTCTGCTTGGAAACTTGCCTTTTGCAAGCCAGAGAGCTTACCTGGTGACCCTAAAATGCCTTACAAAGTGAGCTGCCTTTAAGAGACTCAAAAAATCTAAAAGTCCAGGGATGAGTGGAAGGAGAGTACTGTATTTGGCAATTAAAGCCTTCTCACAGCCTTGGGAAAAAGAGAGCAAAGTAGATAGGAACATACGCACTTGCATGTCTGTCTCTCTGCCGCCATAAAGGCTTTGACAGAATTAAGTGAACCATAGTGAATGTATACCATGGGAGCATCTGGTCTGTGGTTTCAGCTGAATGCCCTTCATTTCAGTGCCTGTTTGCTTGTGTGCTATGATTTCATGGACTGGCTCAGGTTGTTCCCCCTGCCTTGCAGGCAAAGGATGTTTCCCTCAGCACAGCGCTCAATGTCCTTCACAACAGATTGACTTCCCTGGAGAAACACAAGTGCCATTCAAGCACAGATGATACAATGGGAATCTCATTCTCATAGTTTTCTGAATTGAAACTAATTGTCCCATTTCTAGTACAAGTGAGCATTCTGAATAAAAATATTACATGAAGAGACCCAGTCAAGAATAGATTATGTTCTTGAATTATGCCACTTGTAAGCAAATGAAGGAAGCTGTCTGGAAATGTTGCTATAATCCTTGAAAGAATGAAAGTGAAACTTTCTCTCTGTTCTCTCTCTAAGTAGCATACCAGCTTTAGTATCTGAATGTCAAGAGGGGGAAAAGAGACCACCATGAAACTAAGGAGGAATGAAAAAAATAGAAAAAATTAAGATGAAATCCTGACTTTTCAAAAATCGCTTATGTGAGTAACACTAAGCTTTCAGTGTTTCTCTCTGTGTGGTCAGTCCTCCAGTTATGTTCAATTAAAACCCTCTGAGAAGCTCTTGTTACTTTAAGCATGTTTTTGATTGCATCTTCTGTGGAAAAGGAGGATCATGAGCAGAACAAATATGAACATAGAGGAAACAGAAGTGGCGTTAGGGCTCCGTAAGAAATGACAGCTTTCCTAAGTTTCTCTGGTCATTTCTCTCTCTTCCTTTGAACTAAGAAGAAAATTCATTTGTCTTGGCAAGGGAAACGCTTTGTCCCTTCTATTTTGTGAAAAGAATATAGATAATGAAAACTTTTGAGGGAAGTGGAGCAGCAGTTGGAAAGCTGTCATCAGACCCTGGCACAGCTATTTGTACTCCGGTGGGCCACTTCTCAAGGTCTCCCAATCTAATGTAGAAAAGACAGAGAGTGGAAGCTGCAAATAAAGGGAGGTGAGTTTGTATATGCACGGGAATTCAGTCAAAGCAATTAGAAGGTCTCTGTGTCTGGAACAGGAAAGTATAAACATTTAAAAATTGAAGATAAAGAAACTGAGTTTTTGGGGTTGTCAGTTTGTATAATTTATCAAACATTATTTATTAATCTATGTGTGTAAAACATATTCAATTAAAGGTTTTTATTCTTCATATTTGTTTGTTCTTTACAGGCCAATGCAGTTTCCTTTCTTTAAAAGAAAAAATATTTATTAAAAAGCTCTGTTACACATGTGTGGATTAAAGTAACACAAATTATTTTAACCTCAAAAGAAATAACAAGTTCAAAAAGTGTTTCTATGTTGTGGTTCATTTTAACTTATCATTACTCTTGAGACATTGTTCTTAAGTGTATTGTTGGTGGCCCATCTCAAGACAGCCATACATATTTTGAGTATAGAGGACATAGAATATCAAGGAGAGGGACCAGGGATAATTGTTTGTTCCTATGACTTAGGCAGATCCACTGTGGAATATAGGCTGGTATCCATCCATGCCTGAATATGCTGCAAATGCTATTGCTGAATAATTATCCTTGTGGCTTCTTGTGCACATTAAATATAAAAGAATGGAGCATAATACAAATTGTTTAAAAAGTTACTCCATTTCTGTTTGGGAGATTCTTTCCTGCTAGTTAGTAGAAGCAGGAGGAAAGGTAATTCTTATTGAACCCAGGAGAAAATGTAAGACCAGTCAGTTTGGTGCTTTGTGCTTGAGGTGGTTGGAATGTGATTCTATCAGGGAATTCTATCAGTGAAATCTGCCCTTGACCACATGTTCCATGTGTGCAGGGATGTGCCTTTGTAAGCACAAGTATGAAAATGCTCAGTTTAGATTAGATTTCCCTGTCAGGAGAACTGAGTTTTCATCCAGATCCTTTCTTTACCTTCACAAAATCAGTTTCATTTTGATGGTGACAAGACACATCTTCCTCATCATCCATGTAGCTTCTCCATTTTGCAATCTGGGATGTGCCCTTTCCTGATATGTAAAATCTTACTTTTAGGTTTAGACTAAATCTTTCTTGAAAGATTCCCAATACTCTAGTAGTCACTTATCTTTCCTTTACTCTCCTCAGTATATTTTCTTCTTTATTATTTTCAGGTAGGAGACACAATTTCCTATTTTCCCAAACTATATTTCCTTTATTTGAGAATATGGGGGAATTCTGTACAGAAAACTTCATTTGAGAGAATTGTCTGGATGTGAATTTACAAAGATGTAGTAAATAAACTTTCAAAATAAGTTTACATATACAAAAAAAATATTCATGAACTTTCATTCACAGAGGTTTATAGTAAAAAAGTTGCATACACACACACACACAAAAAGTGTCTTATTTTGTTGAATAAGTATATACATTAGCAGATGAGTTTTCTTGTAGAGTAGTGGTAGGGAACAAGAGATGAATTATCTCTCCTCAATGTACTTTAAAACTACACAAGGGAACCTGCTTTATAAACTAGTTCACTGTAATCATGAAAACTCGTAAACAATAAAGACATTTTGAAGCACAGCTTTACTTTTCTTGGAAAGAAATGCACATTTTTGAAGGTTTTAGTTTTCTTTATTTGAAATCCCAATAAACTTTATGAGAATGTTGTTTCTGAAATTCTAGTTCTGCAAGAGAAATGAGAATATACATTCAGGTAAGATTTATGTGATCTAAAACCACATTTTCAAACTTTGAGAGTTATTTTTAATCTACAGATAATAGGAATGCTAGAAACAACCTCCAGAAAATGGAGACAGAACAATATTTTAGTTTCCTTTGTAAAAAATGGTTTAGAAATAAATTGTTCACAGTTAAGTCTGTGCACTGAAAACAGATTTTTTTCGCCCTCTGATATGAATGGAAAGATGCCTTTGGTGGCTTAGAATGGGACCTTTACTGTAGTCTTTATAATGGAATTGTTATCAAGGACCTCTATTATGAATCCAAATGCTTTCACAGCTAAAATGTCTGCTTTCATTATTCTATTTGAATCTATATGAGATTCATAACAATATTTTCAGCATGTTAGTATTTAAATACAAGGAGACTTTTAACTTACACTTTTAATTCAATGCTTACAAAGAGTTAGGCTGTTTTGTTGTTCTTGAGTCCTTGTGTCAGATAAAGAATTGCCCTTAACAGAGGAGGGGCTGATTAGAGAGATGTTCTGTCATTGATGTTTTTGGGCTTTTATAGCTTTCTGCATTCTGTCCTCCTCCTCCCCTGCACTCCTCAGGAGACTCCAGTGGTACCTTTCCTCATGTGACAAGGCACACCATGTGCTCTGATCAGTGCTCTGTGCTGGGCTTGCAAGGTTTAAATATCTTGTGAGAAGAAATTGTGAGTGGCAAGTGGATTTTACTATCATAGTCTCCAATCTTCATGACCTTAAGCAATCACTGCCCCTTAAAATTGAGGCAGAACACTCAGTTCAGAATATGTGCTCTTCTGAGCAACTCACATGACAGACTTGGTTAAAAACACTCAGGAGCACTGCATATGCAACCTATGGCTATAGAGTTTGCTGCTTCTTAATAGGAACAATGGGTTATCTTAAGACCAATTTAAAGCAGAGGTATAAATGTAATTACTATAGTTTCTTTTGAAATGTTTTTATTGCAAATGCTTGTCCTTCAAAATTTTATTGGGTTTTTTACAAATGTTTCCATTTCAGACTAAAATAAATGCACAACCTGTAATTATGCCAAAGTGTTAAAAACTATGAGTAGCCTCAGTAGTAATTATCATAGTATCATAGAAAGGTTTGGGCTGGAAGGGACCTCTTAATATCTTGTAAACACACCTCCCTCCCCTCCTCTTCACCTCACCGTGAGCAGGGGTATCTTTCACTAGCTAAGGCTTCCCAAAGCCCCAGTCCTTCCACTTCTGGTAATTTCTCTAGGTAATACAATCCACTGTCTCACCACCTTCAAAATAAAAAAAAAATATTAAAAATATTCTTCCTTATGACCTATCTAAAGCTAGGACCTTATAGTTTAAAATACCTTGTCCTGTCACTACAGGCTTTGGTAAAAAGTCTATCTCTTAAGAGCCCTCTTAATATAGGGTCAATGTGAAACAGTTTTTCTAACATTAGGGAAAAATTAAAACTAACAAACTCAAGCTGACAAATTTGCAGAAGATAAGAAACATGTAGTAAGTCTGATTTATAAAATATAAAACCTTGCTACACTACTGTTTCTCAAAAACCTTTTGGTGGAATTTTTTGACTGCTGAAGATAAGTCACAACATTTTTGCTACAACCAAATATCTTCAGTTCTTGACCAGGAATTTGAGTAGTCCATAAATTCATTTCTTTAATTATGTATAGCGTTTCCAATTGTCTTTAGTAATGTATATCTGAATAAAGAGAAAAAAAAAATCAAGGGATCTGCTGAAAAGTATGCTGCTTCTAGCAAGGTCACCCGGAAGCTCTTGACTTAATTTTATTCTGTTTCTGTCTAGTAATATTGCCAGGGTACTGAAAAAATGTCATACTGTGACATTACTAGTGGTTTATATTTCTAGCTGTGCTCCTATTTTCATCATTCCTTCACCTTCATCTTTCTGAGGACTTCATGGAATGAAAGAAAATCTATAATTGGTGCTGTATCCATTAGCATAATTATATACAGCAGACTGTGTAGTTGTCTTAATATGCTGTCCATACTGCAGCAACTGCATATCAGCTATAAAATAACTACTCTGGTCTTTTAAACCTTTGACAAGAGGGAGCATAATTACTGAAGTATTCGTCTGTGATCTTTTCCCTCAATTGTCTCTGTTCTGTTTTTCAGGAGACAAGGTTCGGGTTTTTATGTTAGAAGATGGCCATATTTCTGTTATAGTAGCCCCTAAAAGGAGGACTTTCATGTTTCTAGTTGTTTTCATGTATTTCTTTCCTAAATATTTCAATTTTCTCCCCCTAAATATGTTCTATCCAGTATTTTCACCTCAGGTATTGTATTAGACCAAATTCTTACTTGCTGCCAATTGTGTGAAGAACAGTCCAACAGTGTCATTTACTGTTCATTGTATTGAGAGAGACAAGATTGCAGATCTCAAAGTAAAAGGAGGATCTAAAGTGTTGCGACAAGCAGGTGATGTGTCCATTGCTGTGGATATAGCATCTCATGTCCTGCTTGCTGGATAGGCAGGACCCAGACTGGGCACAAAGGAAACCAGCTGCGCTCAGGGGGATTCAGCTTCTCAACTGGCCTGCAGTTTGGTGACATATTATTTGATTCCTTCAGAAAACCTTGCCTAGGTATGTTTATATTGTGTTGTCTTTAGTTTTTCAGGTTTTGTTGGATTTTGTTGAGTTCCCCTGGCCCTCCTGTGCACCCCAATTTGCCTCCACAAATCATAGGTCTTTGACATGACAGTGAAGCATTGAGGCCTTTGGCTGCTGCAGTCTGTTCTGTATTTCTACATAAGTCTACATCACCATTCCTTTTTTAAATTTGTTTTTTATTTAGGGCTGCAGTAATGAGACCACCATATACCTTATCATAACCTCACAGCTCTTGCAAAATTTAATTGTGGAGTACATCTGGTGCATTGACAAAATTCCCTGAGAAGTTGGCTCAATGATGTTTTTGTCATATTTCCAGTAATCTCCATACCTAGTGGATTTCAAACGTTCCAAAATGAACATAAGAAAATGGTACTTGGTGCAGCTAAACTAATGTTTTCCTCCATTACTGTGCAAAGCTTGTAGTTCCCTATATCTGAATACAGATTGAAACTATTTCAGAATTGGGTTGCTTGGAAAGAAAGACAAAGGAAATAAAATGCTAATTTGAGAAGAGTTAGCTCATCAAAACTCCTTTTACCTGCTGAAATTGTCTCCAGTTCTTATCTTAGGTGGGGAGAGTTTCAACTGAGGTATAATACCAGTTATAGAGAGTGGCTTCATCCTAGCACAAATCATCTGTGGTACTTTGGTGATAATGGCAGTGTCTGCATGATACATGATCTTTATTAGCCTTGTGCCTTTTCTAACATTGAGCTTCATTCTCAAGAGTCATTTCATGCTGTTAATATCATCACTATCACCAGCAGATCTTTATTTCTGAATGAACAGAAATTGAAGCAAATGCTTCTATAATTTCATACCTTTCCTACTTGCAGGTCACTTAGGATTTTTTTTTTCATTCAGTAGATATCATGCCTTGTTTGGATCAAATTTCATATTATCCCAACTCTCTTGCTCACTACTTCCTTTCAGGCAATGAATCTTGTTTTGCAGGGGTACGATCTGGTCTTGTATGAAGTTCTTTGAGCTTTGCATGTTGCAGTAGTTCCTAAGCGAAGAAAAAAAATGTGTGCTTTTTCTGCATTGCCTTTTAGGATTCTGGTAAACTGGAGCTCTAGGACTGATTCCCTCCCTTACCTCTGTCTTGTAGGAAACTCTCTCTTGCTTTCCGTATAGGCTTGATGCATTGCTGTGTCTTGATAATTCTTGTTTCAGTAGCTAGCACACTGAATCAATGCAGTATATTGCTGTTAATTCTCAAAAATATCTCATTAGTGGCTGAGAAAAATGTTTTAATTCAGACACAGTACAAGTGAAACATAAATGAGAAACATAGGCATCTCTCATCCAGTGGTGTTGCGGCATTGACTCAATTGTTTTATTTTCCTCTTAAATCTGTTATTCATCACTATTGACATTCTGAAAAATGAGAGAATTATGACATAAATAATGCTGCCTCAGTGAGTACTCCCTTACCTATACAGTTAATAAACAATATTTTAAAAATATTAAGCTCATACATTAAATGCTTTATATTATATTTTACATAAAGTATCAAAGAAGGAAGGAGATAAAATTACTTTTTCATTATAGAATAAAACAAGGACAAAATTAACATCACTTGAAAATACAGTGAGTGATGGAATATTATTTAGCATTAGGGGATCAGAATAGCTTTCATAAAAAACTAATTTGCTGACTTTTTCTGTAAAAGAGTTCTTTTGAAAAGTAGCTCTGCAAAAAAAGAGAGGAATTTCTTCTTAAAGCAACTGATAATTGGAAAAACATGAGCAATTGTCTTGACTGTCTCTTTACTGAATTACTTGTTATATACTGTCTAGAAGCTGCAAACTGTACATCCAACCTCAATTCTTCATCTATAAGTGTTTTTTCTGATGTGTTTGAGAATAGGCAGCACCTGTATTAACATTTTCATGGGGACTTTTCATTGGGATGCAAGGTAACTTTTACTATGTGTTTCATGAAGCCTTTAATTTTTTTGCAGACTTTAATTTAATGATGCATTCTGTTAGATTTCTATATTTCTATTTTTCTATATTGCACACAGAGAAGGAAGGTATTAGTTCCATGATGATGTTCCCGGCTGAAACTTGAAGACTCCTAACATGATGCTGTTTATCACGTCACTTAGTGTCACTTTCAGTGTGACAGAAAAGTACAGTCCCTGAAGGACCTTCCCCCACACTTCATTAACATCCACTAAAAGCCATTAAAAATATTAATGAGAATTGATTTCTTCAATAAAAAGAGTGATAAAGATTAAATGTGGACCATCAGGTAAATGCCATGAACAACCAGCAGTATCAGGGATGAATCTGTGCAAACTATCACCTTTGAACATTAGTGTTAAGTAGGAAGGCTTTGAGCAAGCCATAAATTTCAATCCAGATGAAAGCCTACACTTACAAACTGACTCAAGCAAATGTGTAGTTTAGGAAAGACTCAGACCCTTATATTTCCAGCCACAAAATTCCAGCTTTACATTTTTTCTGCTTTTTCCTAGAAGTATTGGTTGGTTTGTTTGTTTTTGGGTTTTTTTATGTTGTTGTTTTTTTTTGTTTTGTTTTCCTTGGGGATTTTTTGGGGGGGGGTTTTGTTTTGTTTTTTTAAGTATGAGCATTTTATAGCTTTTTGTATTAGAAATCCTGAGTTTTTTATAAAGAAATAAGAAGTCCTAGCCCTTGTTCTTGCAGAGCCACCAGGACACAGTCCTGGGTTCCTCACCTAGTATTTTTTGTCTCTCTTGTGTTTAAGACAAAAGACGGTTGTAACATGAGGTGGACTTGTTGCTCCTGAATGAAAACAGGATTTGGGTAGCACCAGATGGCTGTTTTGTTCATGTGCTTTGCTGTTGCTGTTCTTTTACCATCTGAATCAACACATTGCTCCATTGGAGATACTGGATCTTGAGTCTCAGAAATCTTCAACAGAGACATTTTGTAAATTTTTAAGAGGTTTGTTCATGTGCTAAATTTGTGTTCTCTTTCACCCTTTATGTGGAGTACCCGGAAAAGCATGTTCTGTCTTCTGTAATCAATGCTTCACTTTCATGCAAAGGAGTCAGAGGTAGAAAGACCTGGTGGGATTGGCTGTACCATTTATTTCAGTTTGATGACTCTTTTGCTGAACACTATGGCCAGAAACCACTGGCTAATAGGCACAGATCCTGTCTGCCCTTTGTGTTCAATAACTTGGACAGAGTCAGCCACTTCTGTTACATTGAGTACCACAGTCCCACATGAAACAGAAAACCATACTGACCTGACAGGGGGAAATCCCATGATCCAGAAGTTGTGCTGATTCCTTAAGTTTCCCCCAAAGTAGGAAATTCAGTAGTGTACAGCCCTCTTCTGAATCAAAACAAACCAGCCAGATAGGCTTTCTCTCTTGAGGCTATGAACATTGTTTCTGAAACACTCATGTCCTCTGCTGTCCTGAATAGCTCATTGTTTCAGATTGTTTCTAAATTCATGTATGCTGCCAAATGAAAAACAAGAAACATCTAGCAAATGGTTGGCACTCCGTGATCAATTAATAATTGTTACTTCTTTTCAAAGTGGCTGCAGACTGTACACCGGGGATCTGCATCAATAGCAAAGAAATCTGTCAGTGCTACTTACAGTTTGAAAGCTCTTTCCTGTTCATTTGTTGAGCTCCCAGAGTGCTTGTTTCTTCGCATTCCTCAGGTTTGTAAGATTCCTTTAGAAAAACAGAGCAGTCTGGCTTAGTTCTGTGAGGTGCTTGTAATGGTTTGTGTGATATGCCTGATTTATACATTCAGCATTCCTGGAGGGGTTTATTATCTTATGACTATTAATGATCTTAGTATCTTATGGCTATTAATGATCTTATTATCTTACATACAAGCCTGTCCAAGATAAGAAAATGCAGACCTAGGTGACTCCCAGTGCAAATAATTTTTAACATCTGTCTGCCCTGAGCATCCAACAGCCATGGTAGAAGTAGGACGTGAGCTAGCCCAAGGGAACTGAGACCAGTGGCAGGAGTTTTAACAATGTAGAGTCTTGCCTGGATTTTGAACAGCTTGCTGAAAACTAGGGATGGTGTTGGTCTGGTACCAGCCTTAACAAATTAATTGCTGCATTGCAGCTGTTTTTGCTCATTATATGTCCATGTGTTTTGTATTTAGAAGGTGGCAACCTTAAAAAGACCTTGAAAAATTTCCTAGTCCATGTTTCTGTCCCTGAGGCAGATCAGCTATGCCTCAGTCTCCTCTAATGATGTTTATTTGTCAGGCCTCTTGTCAAAAAACCCTCCAGTGGTGGTTCTGCCAATGAACCCACACAACCTTTTCAGCGTTTTTCGCTCCCTACTGCTGGAAAGATTGTCCCGAGTTTGACAGCAAGAGAGGTTCATTTTGAGCATAGCTATTGCTGTTCATTGGCAACAGACTTTGGAAAATAATTTATTTTCTTTTGTTCTTTGCAGCAGTACGTAATCTACCTGGAAGATGTTACCATTCAGCCTTCCCTTCCTTATATTGGGCAGCATTAAATCCTGTAGACCTTCCTTGGAGGGAAGGCTTTTGCAGCTGGCTAGGTATTTTTGCCTTTCATACAGTCTTCACCTTCTTGAAAGATGGTAGCCAAGGAGCCTTCTCAGTCCTGAGCAAAAGGATAGTTTTTTGGTTTTCAGGCTCTGTTTCTGTTTTCAAGTCAAGTTGAAGGCATTCTTTTTTCAAGAACAGAATGAATTTTATACTCATGGCATGCTGTAATCCTCAGATCCCTTTCCAGAGCGGTGCTGCACTGAGACATACTCCATCCCATATACTCCTTTGGTTTACAATTGTCTTGGATGAATGGCATTCTCTGTTTCCAGACCAATTTGTGCACCTTGATTTCTAATGTTGGCTTTTAAAACTTTCCAACTGTGGATGCTATTTGCTAAGCTAAATTCTGGAACAGATTTAAAGAGATCACATGAGATTCAAAGCACACATAACAAAGCAGCAAAGTGATCTCATTGCAAATAATTCCAAATATTTCCGGTAGAGCCTGGTACTGATCTAGAAGCCCCAATGTGGCAAGCCAAAAATCTTAATGTATTTTAGTTCTGTGGTACAACAGGACCCAAGAGAGCTCATTTCAACACTTTGCTAAGCTCTTGATGATAAGTTGTGGGAAGCAAAGATGTTCTTTTTTCCAGCATGAGAATTCCCTTGTGTACACTCTGTGACAGTAATGGGCTTCACTTGTGTGATGTATAAACTTGCTCCTTTTGGGTGGATGGTTTATAAATATATGGAAGCCATATCCGTACAGAGATTGATTTTCTTTAGTTTCCTGGGTAAACTCCTTGCCACGCTCAACTGTGCTGCTCACTACCTCTTCCAAGAGGATAACATATAAATAGAGAATTTACTTGAAAATAAAGCGTGCAAAGTGAAAAAAAAAATCTTATGTCTGATACATGGAGAAAGATATGTTTCCCTTTGAATTTAGGATGTGGGAAAGACACACATCTAGTAGAATATTGGAAGATGACCACCTCTTTGCTTTTAATTTTCAGTCATCAGAGTAAGAGCTTTCATACTGATCTTGATTCTCAGTGTAAAAAAATAATCATGGCTTTGTAACCCACGTGAGAGGTTCAGAGCTGAGCTGACATTTACTATTGTCTTGCTGTACTAAAGAATCTTTTAAGCTTGTAATGGGACATCATTCTTGAGTTGAACAATGACAGATATCTCAAAAGAGTGATGGATGTGTAGTTAAACTGCGAGAGTGACTAGCTTCCATGAGTTTCACTTTCAGTGATAGTCATTTAGATGACCAAAGAATGACACCTTGGCTGGATGGTCTCTACTGTAAACAAGAGGTAAGGAAAGTTTCCTTGGAGTAATTATTATAATTAAGATAAGCTATTTCTACTGGGGGGATAAACATCTTGATATCTGAAGGTATCTGGGTTTTTCCTCTGGCAAAAAATTGTCCCTGTGTAACTCACATGGAGAACATCCTAATACCTTAGTAGCTGAAGAGCTACTCAAAAATCATCAGAAGAGTTAGAGTATCACTTCAACATACAAGTTGCAATGTACTTTTTTTAACTCTCAAAGTTTAGCTGTCTCTTTGTGTAATATGTACTACAGCTTTTTTGTCTGGACCCTGATAGGTAAACACAATCATTTGTGTATTTGCTTATTGGAAATTTATGATGACATGGGAATGGCTAGTTGACAGACTATAACAAGAGAGTTCTGTCTGTCCAAGCATTTGAATCTCTATTTCTGCTCAGTATTAAAATGATTACCCACAGTAACTAGCTTCTGCCTTTTTATGTGGGCAATAGGTAGGCTGAAGTAGCATGGAAGAAATCTCTGAAAATGGTGGTGGGCAAGAGACAAAAGTGCTTGCTTGGAGTAGGCATGAGCTATGACTCATTGTAACTGTCAGTGGTGGGAAGAAAAATAAAAGGGTATTCCCTCTGCAGAGTTGACTAAGTTGAAGAAATACACAGAAGACTAGAAATAAAGTTTGAAAGCTGCTTCCCTCCTCCCCCTTTTCTTGCTTCACTGAAGCAGTGTGGTATAAGTGCCTTCTATTTCTTGGTATTTGAGTTTACCTTAGAGAATTGAAAGAAATAAAGCAAGCCTTGGGTTTAATAGAACTCTCCTTAATTCTACCACATAATATAGACTAATAGTACTTGGAATGTTAACAGTCTTAATAACCCATTAAAGAAAAAAGTCCTAAACTACCTCCTGAGAAAGCTGGGTTTTACTATAGGTGTACAAAAATATCCCTCTTCTTTAGAAATTTACTTTAAAAATTAAGTTCCTAGGTAGGTGGGTGAAATTTGTTAAGAATAGTTATCTAGCTATACTGCTTAAAAAAACAACCAAAAAAACAAGGGAAAAAAAAAAAAAACCAAACCAGAAAAAAGACCCCAAGCAAAACCATTCTAGTGTAAACAATGTAGTTAGTATCTCAGGAAAGAATACCCTCTTGTCTTCAGAATTTCAAAATGGACAAGAGCTTTTACACTGTCTGCTTCCTTTCAGTGCAGGTGCTGTGAAGTCATTCATTGCTGCTAGAAGCTCCCACTGTTCAGGGTGCTCTGCCTGTGATCAGAGACACAGCTGGGCCCAGGATTAGTAGTGCTTGATTTAGCAGATGAGACTAATGCCCAATACCCTCACCACGGTAGGTGCCATTCTTCTCTTCGTGCCCATAAGAGCTTGGTGGTCCCAAACTGTTCATCAACGTTTTTTCTTCCAGTCTTAAGAGCTCAGTTTTCTGTTTGGGATCCCATAAGGAGGTCATGAGGAGCTTTGACTGAGCAAGACTTGTGTCTCACCTTCACAGGTCTGCATTGTAGATGGGAGCAGTGATTTGCACCTGCAGTGTTCAATAACTCACTGAGGCTCTTCCTGGCTAAGGAGTTTAACAGCTGCTGCAGATCAACTGCTGGACTGTTTGTTTTACTAAATTGCCCTTCTGTCTTCCATGTCATCCAGTATCGCAAAGAGATGCCATGTTATTATAAACTGGCAGAAGACTGTAAAGCAAAGGGTGAAAATGTATGTGTATGTAGTTTCTTTGGTTTTACACAATAATTTCAAATGAGTGTGAAGAGAGCACTGAGAGGTTGGAGGTTGAAAGCGTATAGTGGACAAAATAGACAGGATGTGCTTGTGACTCTGGACATAGCTTTGTTCTGCTGGCTCAGTTCCTGGAGAAAACAACAACTTTTTATTGCTGTATTAACAGCATTAGCTGTTACCCTGAGAAAATCTTTATTCCTGACACACCTGGCCAATAGCCTAAGCAATATTTTTATACTTAGTCACAAAGAATTATGTGCTTACCCAAAAAAAACCCAAAAACCCTCCTGTGGTGATTTAGTGTTTGTTGTTTTGGTTTTGCTGCCTTTTTTTTTTTTTCCCTTGTACTCTTGGGTAAATAGTAAGTTTCTAAGAAAAACCACAAACCACCACCACCAAAAAATATTTCCCTTTATTCAGGGAAAATATTAGATTTTATATTCTTATATATCTGGCCCTTTATTTTAGAGGTAAAATACAGAGAAAAGTGAAAAAAACTGTCTAAGCCTTGAGCATTTGAATGTATTTTGCAAATGAGAAGAAAAATATAATGAAATCCACAAACCTTTAGAAAGCAAATTATTTTATTTAAACTTAGACAAAGATGTTTCACCCAACTATACCAGCAGACAGAGCTAAGATGATTTTTTTTTTTGACAGAAAAGGAGGCAAATGGCTCCTCGCAGTTTAAATGGCTTTAAACTGCGAGTAGAGTCCAGTAGGATTTTAGGAAGAAATTCTTTACTGCGAGGGTGGTGAGGTACTGGATCAGGTTGCCCAGGGAAGCTGTGGATGCCAAGACCAGGCTGGATGCAGCTTTGAGCAATCTGACTTAGCAGAAGCTGTTCCTGCCCATGGCAGGGGTGTTGGAACTTGATGAACTTTAAGGTTTCTTCCAACTCAAACTATTCTGCCATTTTAATTTACTGCATCTGGCTGCACTACTGACTAAAGGTGTTCTCATGGTCTACTTCTGCACCTATGTCATGCCATACTCATCCATTAGTTCTGTCATCAGCACTATTTTGTGCCTTTGTGCTGCTGGAAAATTAGTGATTTTACCACTGCCCCTGATGCTGTTGGCTGATGAGATTTCTGGCTCAAAGTATTTCAACATGAGGAAGCAATGCCCAGAAGCAACTGCCTCCTTGTCTTTAGCTCTGCTCTTCTGTGATGGTGTGACAGAAAGACATTAGAGCTTCTAAGACGTTGTGTTACAGAATCACATATTTGACTTTCAATACTTTTGGGTCTTCTTTGCTTTTGACTTTGTGAGTTCCTGCCCAGTGTGGCAGAAGTACTTTCTGCTAAGATAAGGACCTTTTCCCATACAAAGCTGTATTATTATCAAAGATGTAAGTGTGCAACCACACAAGGACTTGGAAGGTGCTAGAAGAAGAAAGGGATGCAAATTCAGTTTTATTAAATGCTTGGGACTGATGATGGTATTTGACTATGGACTCCCTCCTGAATCAGTGTATAAAATTTTGTGATCATAAGGGTCCATTTGAAAATTGGAGACTTACAAGGAAAACTGACACTGGAAATGTGGGCTGTTTTTTTGCTTTTTCTATTCAGGAAGGTAAAGACAGTGGGTATCAAGATAATTTTACATAGCAATCAAGGAAAAGGAAAATTACAAAAAAAGGTGCTCATCAGTTTTGTTTTCAAAGGAACCTATTTCAAGTTGAATTGTCTTTGAGTTATACAATGCAAAGAGGGTGAGCTGGGGACATGCATGAAAGGAAGAATCAGCTGCTGTATGATACAGTTGGCTGTTTCCTAATGTTTCTTAATGAACAAGAGCATGAGAAGGGGCCTTAAAATAGAATTTGGGGGAGGGAGGAGAGAATAAAGTTCCCTAAAGCATAATTAACTAGAGAGACACTTTTCGATACTCATTTATATTAATCTTCAAAAGTGAGAATAAAAGTAGGAGAAAAATACAAAGAAACTAGGGTGAAGTAATTTTCTCTACTTTCTTAACACTTACAAATTAAGTCTTGCTTAAAAAATAGGAAAAGAAAAGAAAAGGTTGACTTCAAGGAAGGGCCTTCAGGGCAACAATGTAAAATTATATGGATATTTAACTGCTCTCTATCATGGTACCATAATTAAGACAAAGTACCTTACAATTATTCCTTCTATGAGGTTAATACATACAGTGAATTTGAATTCAAAATTAATATATATTAATTTTAAAGAAGACTTAAAAGAGCCTGAAACCACAAAAAAAAAAAAAAAAACTATGAAAGGCATATATTATAAATAGATTAACAATATCAGTTTAAAGATAGAAGAACCTTGTTAAACACTGTCTCACACTACAGGTAATATGACAATTTGTTTGCATGTCTCCCTCTGTGAAGAGAGTTAGCAATTTTTGCCATCATAGGCTTTTTATCAAAAAATTAAAATGCTTGCAAAACAGTGATCTCTCTGTATTTTTTTGTACAAATTTCTGAAATAAGGATGTTGAGTGAGGTAACACAGAACTTGCCATTAAATGAAAATTTTGTTATAGCTGTCTAACTCCAGCAGGTGTAAAACATTTTCTGAAGGCTCAGCATTATGAACCATGCACCTCTGATCATGTGTCCCCACTATGTGCTCCTGTGTTTCAGAGTGGTTATACCACTGGGTGTGAGCACACCACTCAATCAGGGCTCTGTGCCCTGGGGTGTCTCTGATTTCTGTGTGACCCCAGAGCTCTTAACCAGGTGAGCTCAACTCCCTAGTCTGCCAGTCCTGCTTGAAGAACTTTGGGGCTAAAGACTTCAGTCAGCCTGACGCTCACATCTACTGCTAGCAGAGTGCAACACCATCAAATCAGTTCTGACAAAGCTAAATGTAGGGTGTTGCCCTCTTATCAGTTCATGTCTGGGTTTGAACATCCTACATAGGAAGAATGTGTGTGCCTGTTTTGAAAAATTTGGTGCTAAGTATCTTCACTGAAATCCTCCTCCACTGGCAATAACCTTCTTTACTTGGGAGTTGGCTGGCATCACTGTGACAGCTCTTTGTCATTTTTTCACTAACTCATGCCTATGAATTTGGGGGCTGCTGAAACTAGACAACCTGGGGTGTTAGACAGCTGGCAAATTATGATTTCTGAGTGTGTTGGAAGAACCTAAATGGTGTAATTATATCTTTAAAAAAGTAAAGAATTGTGAAAACTTTGGAGAATTTGGGCCAGGCACTCTACTGAATTAAAACTTTCACATTCATTTAAAATTGTGTCCCCTAAGGTTTTCGTCAAGGATTATGATCTCCTTCCCCAGCTTGATATCTTTCTAAACTTAAAAACTGTTTCTGATGATCTAATGTATGCCTAATAGGACAAAACTAAAGTTCAGGTTGCAACTTGGAGTATCTGCTCTCCTATATCTCAGTTCAGTCTGTTGCACTTTCAATTGAAGACATTTAAAGTAAGGTTCCTGAAACTATTTCTGTGCTAAAAGTTTGTCACTTCTAGAGATTCTGGTGACACTGTCTTATAGTGAACATCACCCAGATAATACTGTGAAGATAGATGAAAGATAGAAAGGAAGAAAAGAATACAGGGTTCTTCCACTTGTTTTGCTGGAAAGATAAGTGCTTGTCTCGGTGTGGGTGAGCACAGAACTTCATAGAAGTTTCTGTCACTGCTATCTGCAGTGATGAATGACAACCACTGCAAGTGTGCTCTCTGAGCTAACTGAAGGGAATCAGCCCTACCATGACAAGATTCTTCTTAACAAGGAGCTACAATTATAGTGAATATGGGATGAATTTTCACTTGGGTGTACCTAGTCAAGGTCAACGCTGTCACCTTCATCTCTGAAGGATTTGATGCAGCTAGGGAAGTTAAACTCTGGTGTGAGAGACATAGGGGTGTAACATTTGGCTCTTGTTAATGACAAAAAAATGGGAAATTGGGGTATGCCTTAAGTGCATCTTGATTTAGGGATCTCAGCTTAAAGAAACCAAATGCTAAAAAAAGTGTGCCTCTGGATTTGGTCCATACATCCCTTTAAAATATAGCTTGCCTCAGTTGGTGGGGAAGAAGAGCTGCCTCTTTTCTCCCTGCTCAGTAGGTTGCTCTAGAAGCTGTGAAACTGTTCAGTGCTGCCCTGGGGGAGTGTTATCTTGCTATGGAAATGAATTCATAAATTTGACATTTTGCTGGCAGCGACAGGTGGTGTCTGTGAGAGCCTGACTGGCTGCCATCAGCTTGCCTGATGGATTGACTCCCATCACTGCTGAGCCAAAATTCATTGATTTTGTTCTTGCCCTTCCTTGGGATGACCTTCTCAAGAGGGAGACTGTACTGATTTTATACTTTACCCTCCACCCCCCCACACACCTTTCAACTCATCCCTGATCCCTTTTGTTTATTTCCTTTTGCAATAAGTCAGCTTCTTTAATCTCTTCTAATTATAGATTGAAGATAAGGGAGGTAAGTCAATGGGCTGAATAGAACAGCAAAGTGTACAAACAGCAGCTCTTAGACAGAAGTATCAGAAGTTGTTCCAGCTTCCCATAGTTGGGAACTGATGCATTGTCAGAACAATTGCCCCCCTAAAAATCCTTGTCATGAAGAGGAGAAGGTGGGGGTGGGTAGGAACAGGACAGACAGTGCAGAAGCAAAAATCTTTAAAGTGAATTCAAGATCGAGTCAACTCAAAGGTTGGTGTGTTAGGGGGCTGTTACTTCCATTAAAAACAATAGGAAAAAATCGATTTAGGAAAAGGGCAGTGCTAAAAACATTGCTTGCAGTGTTTAATCAAGGCTTTTTCCTTTCAGGGTCACCTAGCGAGGATGGTGCAAGAGGGCTTTGCTACCCTCAGTAGCAGATAACGTTACCTTGAACAATTTTAGCCTGCTAAGCTGACTTTAACCTAAAGCAAGGTAAGGAAATGGTCTGAAATCAGGAAGCATCTGGTGTCTGGGTGCTGACTTGGAAGGAGTGCATCCAGTGGGAGCTGCAACTTTTTCTCAGGTTTTTCTGGTAGTAGTATGTCTGCTGCTATGACAGAAACCACATCTTACCTAGAGACAAATGGGTACTTATAAGAAGGGAAGGTATAAAACGTGAATTTTAAAAAAAGAAATTTGTTTTGTCTTTTTTTTCCCCCTATTTCTTTAAAAAACACTCAAATTCAGGCAAGTTGTAGCTTAAGTTTTGCCATCTGTTAAGTGAAAGTAGCGATGCTTGCCAAATCAAGGCTTTAAGTCCCATCTCTGATGGGGATCTGAGAACTGACAATGTGCAACTACTATAGTTGTAACTACACTACAAGTAATTTTTAACATATTTTTAAGCAGCATATAAAATGTGTTGAGCGTAAGCCTGCCCCAGCCTGGTAAAGTTGCTATTTTGTCACATGTCAGAAATTTTTGGAGCAACGTCTTCGTGGAAAAAGAAGGGTAAGGGGGGAGGCCTGGTATGAAGGTTGTGGGGGGGAAGAAAGCTAGACAGGCAGGGTAAGGGCAGCACAACAAAGAAGAGAATGGGGGATATAAAACAGAGGGGAAAGGAATCTCCTTCACCCCAGATGATGGGCTCCTAGTCCTTGACTTTGGTTAAAAGGAGTTTGTGGATGCCCTGTAATGGTGCATAGAGAAATATTCACAAGTGTGATATGAAGAGCACTGAAGGATGGTGTGTGGGCAAGGAACTTTGGGGTGCTGTTACCAGGGAGGAGAGTGCAACTCCACGTCTCACCATTGAGTTGTAATGGACGATAAGGGGGAAGGTGCATGCTTCAAATGTGAGTCCAGAAGAGACAGACAGGGCTGTATGGAGCATCCCTTCTGTGCAGTGTCAGGAAAAATGTTTGTAAGCACACAGTGAGAGAATGGGTGGATGAGAGGAGTCCTGAGGCTGAAGCACCAGAGGGGGTATGACTCCCAAGGCTCCTCTGCCTGTACTGCTCGTTATTCTGATCCCTGCCAGATGCAGAGGTGCCGAAATCTCCTGACCAAGAATGTTCTCCTGGAACTGCCAGTTCAGTGTTGCACGGTGAGGAGGTGTAAGATGAGCCATCTGCAGTCAGGAATGCTTTTCCTCACTGAACACCTACTGACTGGTCATTTCTGTCACATACTTACATCCACTGCTTCTTCTTGGTTTGAATCCAGAGTAAAAGGCTGTAGCTCAGTTTTTAATACCTACTGAGTCTTGCTGACCCAATGATGGTGTGGAGCTGGGAGAGAGATTTCTGTAATCAACTGCTTCATTTCAGCACGTGGTGGTAAGATTTTTTTATGTGGCAGTAGTTTCAGAATCCAAACCCTGATGATATTGTGTTTTTTATATTTTTTCTTTATTTATACTTATTTTATATTTTTTCTTTATTTTTTTTTTTTTAATAAGGGCCTGAAGCCTTTAATTCTTTGCTGATAGGATGCTTAGTATGGTACAAAACCAAATGGTAATGACCAAAGTGTAGTTTGCCAGCTTTTTCAAATCCCCAGCATAGTTCAAGGAGAGCCTAACTTTCTACTCAGTAAAATGCTCTGGCTGTCTCAGCTTTACCTTCACTGCAAAACTGTAAACACCATATTGCAGATGTTACATTCAATTCAACACAGTCTGAAATGATTGACAGCATCTGCTTTGCAGAGGCCCAGGGCAGAGCTAGCACGAGCACTGTGTTACCTTGTGCTCAAAAAACCCCCACCATGTCACTGGGAACATCATTTGAGGGAGCCCATACTGTGTGGTGACTTTGATTGTATTGCAGCTGCCTTCAGAATGCACTTGTTGTAGCTAAGAGACACGGCATTTTCAGTCTTGGGGTTTCATTAGATTTCTTGAGCAGCCTGTCTCCTCCCAACCCAAATATAAAAAGTTCCTCTGACAGCAAAGTTGATAAAACTGGAGAAAGTATATTTCAGTTTGTGCATTAGAGACAATGAATAACTAGTCCATTATTTATAATTTATGGTACTTTCTAAGGGAAAAGAGAGAGAAACCTGACTTTTAATTAGAAACTTTCCAAGGAGAGAAATAGTTGCCTGTTTGCTGAAAGAAAAAAAAATTCTAGCATGTCTACATGGGCAACTGCTAGCAAACTTTTTAATTTTGTGAGAAAAAACAATGTAATCCTAACTAACAAGCTGATATGGCATTTCAGTGTAATGAAACCTGACGGTTGATGTGCTTGGGTCATCCACACCTGATATTGTTTTTCTATACTATACAAAAACATGGTTGAAAAGTAAAATTATTTTTGTTTGTATGTGGGGCAGTGGGAAAGTTGTAAGGAGGTCGCCTACTTGTCTTGCTTTTAATGGGAAGAACAAAGGTAGCAAGAGGGACACAGGAGTTTCTACCACCTTCTTCATGGAAGAGCAGAGAAGCCTCAATGTCACACCCCTCATCAACTAGAATAGTGGGGATGTGGGATTGGATGGGTGAGTGACTAGCTACATATTTAACAACAGGAGGAGATATTTGAAAGAAATTTTTGTTGTATAGATGTGATTTTTTTGTTGCAATATTAATTAAAAAAAAAAAACCCGTGGACCTAGAGGGCTGTTTGCCTCCCTGGACATGGGAATAAAGGAGGACAGAGTGCTATTGGTAGAGCTCTTCTGCAGAATACTTGTTTTGAAAAAGAGTCTAGCAGATCCAGTGGATTTTTTGAGTGACTCTGAACTTTAAAAGAGAGCATTTGCCTTCTGATTATCTTGATCACACAGTTCAGCTGAGAATGAATGACCACAGCAAGCTGTAAAGCAGCATGAGCAAGCTGGCTGAATGCTACTTGCTGATTTTCCTAAACAAGTAGAATAGAAATTGTCAGAGGTATGTGTGAGCTGACCTGGAAATGTATTGAATGCAGTAGGTGGAAATGAATTTCAGAAATGAGGAAGAAATTTAATACTTGACTGGGGAAAAATAAAGCTCTCTAATTACCCAAATTGTTTAGATAGAAAACATATTCCTAGATAAAACAAAGCATATAGGTCTTCCTGGCTTCATGGTTGAAACTGCTGTAAAAAACCCCTACAGCTTCAGGTAAAGGGGTTGAGGGACCCTAGGGCCAGGCACTGTGATGTGGGATGCTCTGGGTGAAAGAGAGGGAGAACTGCTCCAGGTCTGATCTGATGATGCTGTATCTGCTGAAGTCTTTGGTGCTGCCAGCTGTGTGCTTTGATGCAGTTTCAAAGCCCAGCTCATGCAGCTCACTTGTGCTTCTGGTCATAACAGGGCCTTGCTCCCTGGGGTGCTGAGAGCTGATTCAGAGAGCTCCAGAGACCTGCACTACTATGAAAGGACACCTAAATTATGTCTGCTAGGGCACAGAGGGGAAGGAGTCCCCTTGCAGTGTCAGCTGCGCTCCTCATGGGTGTGCCTGCAAAAGGAAAATACATGGCTATGCACATGCAGGGTTTCCCTGGCTGAGACAAAAATATGGGGGGGGCCTCTGCATGGTTGTTGAAGCAAATGTTGTTCAGCACCCTGTGAAGACATAATACCTTCTCTGGGTCTTGGAAAATTGTCACCAGCCATCACTACTTGGTTGATGCATCTCTTCCTCCCTCTCTCCATCACAGAGCATTTTGGTTTTTTAGAGAGGAGATTGCACTTTGTGTCAGACTGATGGAGAGGTGAGCTGTTTATCAGAGGAACTAATTCTCGAGATTTCATTCTGTCCTAGGTAAGACAGTAAACTTAAAAGTGTAGAAATCAGGCTTTTGTAGGCTTTTGCTAGAGGAAGAAGCCCTGGTTTCAGCTCTGTGTGCCGAGTTTGGTTTGTTTTGCCCAGTGAATTTTGTTATCTTTATTGCATTGCCTCTATGGAATACACCTATAGTCTCTGCATGTGCAGGAATATCTGTGCATGCTTGCTGCAAGATTCATGACAGGCATCCTAATAATTTTAGGGGTGTTCTGGTCATTTAGATCCATTTGAGGTAGTCAAGAATGCGTTATTTGTCATTTGGAAAAATTCTTCTCTGTGAAAAGTTATCTTGCTGGCAGGTGAGGTTGCCAAAGTCAACATGCATCCTAACTTGTTCATCTTTTTTCCTCTGAAAAACCAACCCTGAATGGCACATAAAAGATACTTGAAACTTCAAAGACCTCATCTGCATAGTTAAACTCGCTTTTGTTTTGCTTTATGATGCTAAAGCAGGGGAAAGCAGAAGAATTTTATGTTGAGAATCTATCCTGCAAAGTTTTAAATTAATCTAGACTGCTCAGAGGCAGGGTTAACAATCAATTATTTTGTATACAATATATACATTCAATAGAATAGACAGCATTTTGAGAGCAAAAAATTAAAATCTTCAAAACTATAAAAATCACCTATGACATTATGTTGATAATTGGAAGATTATGTAACATTTGGATTTTTGTTTTTTTTAACAGCAGTTTTCTGGCTAGAAAATGGACAAAAATAACCACGAGGATAACATCAACTCTGAATTTGCACGTGTAAATTGAGACTTTCCTCACCTCTGACTCAATTCCCCAAATATATATACATCCACTTTCTCTCTCCTTGCCCCCAGCTGTATTTGTCTGGAGGTACCAGTTGCAAAGAAGCTATGGGAATCCATTTCTAATTCTGCCAGGCAGCAGGAGGAGAATTAGCATAGTGACTTTCATTATGGGAAGCAGAAGGCACTGAGGATCTGGATCCAGAATCAGACATTTCAGCGAACCTGTATAACAAATGCAGGGCCCCAGAGATGTACTGCTGTCTAGTGATAAATTGCTCTCCCCATTTTTCTCTCAGCAGTTTTGGACTGTAGTTTCAATCTGACACAACAAAATAAGTTAGCTGGAGTCAAGCAGATGCCTTTAAGTTAGGCATGTGGGGATGTGGGAAGGCTGCAGGACCTGGGCAGTGTGTTCCCTGGACCAGCTGCAGCCACGAATGCCTGCCCTGGGTGGGTGCTGAGCACAGGCAGCAGTCACTGAGGTAAGGTGCAGTCTGTGAGTCCTTCTGCCTGCAAGAAAATGAAGTCTGTCAGAATGAGGTCTTTGCCAATCTGCACACCTACAGCTCTAAGCTTTGCTCCCCACTTCTCTCTCTGGTCACAGGTAATTCCCAAGGTCTTTGTTCCCCTCTCACCAGCTGCAAAGTGAGGAAAGTATTATTAGCTTGTCTTGCAGGCCTGGAAGATAAGTTCATTAATATTTGTGAAACATCAGATACCATAGTGATGAGTGCCACACAAAAGCCCATGAGGAAGTTAATAATTAGGTATTCAGAGCAGGGAATGGATGTTATGCAGTAAATAAGGTGAGACTACACGTTGAATGAAGAGGATGAAAAGAAATATTGAATAGCAAATTTAGTCCCAGAGCAACATCCAGCTTGTGCACTGTTTGAAAGAAGGGTTGTGTGGAAACTTCCTATTTATAATTGCATTATAAAGATGGCATTGTACATATGTATACCAGAGGTCTAAAGTAAGGTCACATATAAAACATTAAATGTAACATTTTCCCAATATTTGATAGTTTGTTCTGTATCTAAACTTTGTTTTAATGCATCCTTTCAGTTTTTAACCTAGTTCATTTTAGGAAAGTAATAATTTTCCCTGAACAAAATATATTAGGATCTCATCTTTCATTCCTTATATATTTTGGGATGGAAAACCTGGTCTGTGGAGAAAACATGCTGCCCTGTAACAGTAGTGAAAATTGATTTGAATATGTACTGAAGTGAAAATTACATCATCACATGCCCTTCCAGTAACAGAGAACAGGATAACCTGACAAAGCACCAGTGTATTTATACAGACTAGAAGTAAATTCCCTGCTGGTAACCACAACTTTGAATTTAGCACCACAGGAGTTTAATTGCTGTAATCTGGGTGTCAAAAGTTGACACTTACTAGGTAAAAGATTATTCTCAGTACACAAGAGGAAAATCAGCTATGCCTGCATGTTATAAAGAAAGAAAGAAAAACCTGGTTATGTTCTGTTTGCTGGGTAGGGTAGTTAATTGTGGTGCTGCCAGTTTCCTTCTCTTATTCCTATGGATGAAACCCCTGTGTTCAGCCACAAAGGGCTAACCTCTCTTTGTCACAATGCTCATTCCAGTTAACAAATTTAACAACAAGGCAGCTTCCTTTTGGAATGGGTATTATAACTAGATAAATAGCATCTGAATGCACTATTTAATTACTTAACGTTTTTTTAACAGTATGTTTGCTGGAGAGTACTTGACCAGCTATGGCAGCAAATATTTTTTGCTGAATAAATCTGGCAAATATTAGGCACATATGTTTGATGAATGTGGTTTGGCAGGCCCCTCATCCTCAGTTAATTTTTAAAGCCTTTTAATTCACTTGGAATTATTCCATTTTCTTTATTTTTTCTGATAAGTGCATTTATAGGTTTTGCAATCCTAACTTTATTCCCTCGTATTTACCATAATTGTCTTCTGAACCTGTTTCTTCTTGCCTACTTGTGTTTTCCTCTTCGAACTCCATGTCATGTTTGCTCTCTCCTCTTGTATTTTTAATATTTTTCATTTCTTCCCTTTTCTCAAGCTCTTCGTCCCTCTGTAAAACCAGTGGCTCTTCACTCTGATGTGCATATCTTGGAAACATGCCATGTACTTCAGAGGTTAGTGTTAACCACTAGGAAATAATGGTGTTGGCAGTAGTCAGAAGCTGTATTTAGATGAGAAATCACTCCTTTCACTACAGGCTTCTGGGAAAGGACACTGAGGTCTTCATGATGGTCATGAGCTACTCGGATGTGTTACAATACTGCCTTGACTGGGTGAAATCAATTCCCTGTTTTGATTTATACCCACAAGGTATTTTCCAGTTTCCACACCCATCTGCTTCCAATCCATCTGCTGCTGAATGGGTAGCTACAAGTAGTCGTCAGTTTGTGCTCTAATGTGATGGGGACAGCTCCAGTTTTACCTCCTCCTCATATTTAAGTGTGTTCTGACATCCCTTTAAATGCTCAGTGTTCCTTACCCCTGCTCAGCAGGGAGCTTCCTCAACCTACAGCCCTGTTTGAGCAGCATTGGATCCCTTACTCTTTGGTGTTCTGGAAAACACTGGCAGCAAGTGATAAAACCCTAAGTGCTCTCTACTTGGTGGCTTGACTTGAGAAACATCTGAACAGCAAGACAAGTCCTGAAGCACCCCTGCCAGAAATGCTGGGGGAAAAAAAGAGTGCTTTGTTTTCATGCCAGGATGGTTTTCTTGCCAGTGATAAAAAGTTAGAAATGTTTCTTTTTGTTGGTTCATTTTTAATTGGCAAACTTAGTCTCTGCAGTTATCAGAAGCAATTGTCCAGGTAAAATGTGTGTCTAATTTGCTACATGGGTCTTCAAGCTGTGTTGCCCTTTACTTTAATCTGTGTTTAAAAAGTAGTTTTCAGCTCTTTTGTTTCACTCTATCTTTTGCAGGTAATTAGCGATTGCTTTTATTCCCACAGAGGTGAGGAAAGAGGTCAAAACTGGTGCTATTGAGCTGAGTAAATTCTCTCCCTGAGATTAGGGCTGAGCTGGGATCGAGCTCCTCTAAGTCCCCAGGTGCCAGGTCAGTGTTTTGCTCACAGCCTTGTTTTCTTTCCAGGGGTGAGACACTTCATGGGTCAGGCCCATCTCTAGGATTTGTCTTTAATGCTGACAGCTACTGCTGCTGACAGCAGGACTGGAGCTGTCCTGCTGCTGCTGCCACTGCTGAGTGGGTGTAAAAAACTTAGGCTTCAGTGTAGTCCCCTTCCAGAAAAACAGCATCTATAAAGATTTGGTAAAGTCTAAGCCCTGTCAGTGCCTCACCTTTGTGAGAGAGCAAGCATTGTGTTCTTGTGAAGTGAAAGTTTCTGGATGAGGAATTTGACTTTTTTTCATTTCACTTCCTTAGCTGAACATAAGCCCAGTACAGTGCTGGACAATTGACAGGCACCCAATTGCTCATATCCATGATTTCCCTGTGCAGTGGATAGTGATTCTTTTCAGCTGGTTTTCTTTTATTATTCACTTAGTAGCTCTAGTGGTTCCCCTAGACTGATGCATCCTTGTAACTTATGAAAAAGTGAGTAAGAAAGAAAACACTTTCTGTTGTCTGAAGACATATTGATCAGCTTGATGTCCACTGACTGACTCAAGTGTTGGCTGCAATCAAAACTAAAGCTTATTATTTTGGTTTGATTTCTTTTTAAAACTAACATTGTTTGTGAGATTTAGACACAGCTCCTACTATTCTTGCATTGTAGAAATATGGCAAAGGCTTTCTTATTTTCTTTTTTTTTCCCCTTCCTCTGTTATACTGAAAATTTTCTGTAGAACAGAGAAATATTTATTCTGGTTATTTTAATATTTTTTTTTCTGTCTGGACTGATTGGGTGTTGATTTTGCATAGTTAGTCATTACTAATGCATGCAATTCATATCTAATATTACTAACACAAGTTTGCACAAAGTAAAATAGAAAATATAGTTTTGCGTTGATTGAAAACTTGCTATATAAAGGGAGTTACTTGTATCTGATATTTAAGAATGATGTAAGAAAATTACAGAGTCTGAAATCAAGACAAATGTATTAAGAGAAACACTTTTTCCCCCTAATCTCTATGACCTCTAAGAAACAGGAGGAGAGTATGATTTTATTGGTGAAACTGAAAAATTTCTAGGAAGCTGAACATGACAAGAGCACACACAGTGGAAGGTCTGAAACCTGCAATTATCTGCCTATAGTTATTATAAATGTGTCATGTATATGTGATAAAGGTCCAAAACATTTTGCAGAAGTGCCTATTATGCACCTGTTATGATTTTACTGTTTATAGTGCCAATTCCTCATATGGTGCTTAGGTCTTTAAAGATAATATGGATGAAATCAGTGCTCTGTGTTGAAACACTCCCACCATCACCTCAGGTGAGTTGCTAGGCAAGGTCTCTACAGACAGATTGTGAGTTTCAGGATTCTTTTTGGTTTTTCTTTTAAATATTAGCATTTTCTTTTAGATACAAAATTAATCTCCTGATTAATCTTTCTTAATAATCAATTTAACCAACAAACAAAAAACTAACAATGACTTCCCCACAAACAGAGGCTAAAAAGGAATTTGGGGTCCTTTACTTTGTACTTGAAGCAAAGATTCACTCAGCAGTATGAGTGGGGAAGGGGAAAGTTCAGTCCTAGTATGCTTTGGGGTCATGAACCCATGTCCTATTCTCTTAAGAGAGTCTTAACACCTTGACTGCAAATTATTCTGGGTTATTATAATTTGCTAAAAATATCTTCAGATTCTGGGGTCCGCAGAAGAGCTGTTCTCTCTCAGAGGGTTCATTTCAGTCATTACCCTCTTCCATGAATATTTGTTGCATGTCACAAAGGTAAAACGCTTTGCAGAGGAGTCCCATAGGCAGTTTCTAGGCCCTTTGTGACACAAAAAGCCTCTCAAATGCTATCAACTGGACTTTTCATAGATTTCATTATTTTATCATTTAGGTCAAACCTAGGTTTTAAAAAACTTTGATTATGCACATTGTCCAGCCTGTTGAGTGGAAGTGGATGAACAACATTGGAATTAACCACCTTGGTGAGTGAGTGCTTTTTTTAATTGAAAGAATGAAACTGAAAATGAATCTCCACAACTATGACTTTTGGTGTGCTTTAACTATTGATTGAACTACAAAAGAGATGACATGCTGAAGTGCTGTGTCTTTCCTCTGTCCTTTTCATTTCGAAGGAAGGTGGCAGTAGGCACTGTAGGTTTGCAAGAATTGATCTGATGGTGTTGCAAAGGCTGTGTGCTCTAAACTGAATCCCTCCATCCTCCATCTGCCTTTCCTCTTGATTGACTCCAAGATGGTGAAAAAATGAACCAGACACTGAGTCACTCAGTCTTGCCCAAAATGGCATCCTCTGTATGAGCAAATGCAACTCTTAGGTCTGGGGAACTTTGATGTGGAAAAGAGTCATACCTCTAAAGTTGGTGACAGCAAGACAAGTAATCTGGGGACTTCCGTTCTGGACTTTTAAATCCCACTTTAATCCTACTTCCAAATATAGAATCCTTTTGTGGATTTGGGCTTAAGTAATTTTTAGCAGGAAGGACAGTTCAACACTGAAATTGATTTTATTTAACAAGGTTGTGTAATTTCAATTATCAGATGTTTTTTAACTTGTATTAGAGGTGTGTCATGATGGATTTAAATTAAGAAGACTGTCTTGGAGCAAGGGCTGAACAGGACAGGAACTTAAAGTCAATTCTAGCCCTACTTTCTGTAATCTATGCTTAGAAAAAGTATAAGCTGTTCTTCTATTCTGGTATGAATGCTTTGGCTTGTTTCTGTGGAATGTAGGTTGAAAATCAAGAAAATCTGTTGAGCATTATTGTTGTTCTCTCAAGCTTTGAAGTCATAAAGTAAGCATGCAAGGCTGTCATAAAATTGATCCAAATACTATTTCACTGTTTACTGCAGGACACATGTTCCATCCTGATTTATATGCTATGAAGTTATGCTTAGGTGTATTCCATCCCCTGGAGCAAAGCCACTGAGACCAATTAAGTTCTCTGGATTAATGAAGATACAACTGAGAGTGGTATTTGACTCATTGACTTCTCTGGGACTGCATAAATATGAATCGGGAATGGTTTTGTTCATACAAGTGTGGTTGAATCCAATACTTAAATGCATATGTAGCTGAATACAAAAGTACTGTGAGATAACTAGGCTAGGAGTGAGTACTGTAAAATTAACAAAAAATACTGTAACTGTGCCCATTATCTGGAGAAAAAACTTATCAGGTTTGCTTGGTTTTTTTCCTTCAATATATGGTGTTAACTAAATCCTATGAAGTTAATTTCAAATGTGTCTCCCTCAACATGCTTCCTTGAAATTCTGTGAAAGAAAATATTTTATTTAATAAGTGGCTGTGGTCCACAAGCTCTTTAGAGTGAGAAGGAAAATTTTGGACTACCTGTCCAAGAGTAGAGTTGACAGGCAAACTGCTGGCAATGGTATAGTCAGGACTAATTAGATTGGACTACTGGCTACTGTCCTTAAACTGCAGCACTGCTGCCTAGTGTTTGCCAGATATCAGAAGAAGTGTTTAGCCTGGTCAATAATTATTTGATAGATAAAGGTGCATTTGTGACTTAGTAGGCAGCACTCTAAATTAGAAAATGTGATTTGGATCATTTGAGTTCTGCTGCTAGTCTCTAATAAGGAAAAAACTTGTCTGTGACCATTTTAGTTGTTAGAAGTCCATGCCAGTCTTTATAAAGTTTATTTGTTGTCTTGAAAATTTAGAGAACTGATTAAAAATTAGTTCATACACAAATACGCACATTTTAAAACTGGGACCTAGGTGAGTGGTATACCAGTGAGCTAACATAGGTGTTTGAGCTGATGTGAGGTACGCTTCTGCTATTGTTCCCTATCTTGTACAATGCAAGATTGAGCCTATTAAGAACTTTAAAATTTCAAGATGTGTTTCTTAAAGATGAATTCTTGAGATATGCTGACTATTACACTCTTCCATTTTAATTGACTATAAAAAGTAATGGAATTATTTAAAAGTGGAACCATTTTTCTCCTACAGTGGAATTCAAATAGCTAAATATGCTTCCCATCTCTCTGTGGCAGATTGATCCTGACTGGATGACAGATGCCCACCAAAGCTGCTCTATCTCTTATGTGGATAGAGGAGAGAAGGTTCATGGGTTGAAATAGGGACAGGGACAGATCACTCACCCATTGTGGGCCAGGGAAAAACAGACTTGACTTGGAGAAATTAGTTTAATTTACCAATCAAGTCAGAGTATGATAATGAGAAATAAAATAAAAAATTAAAAAACACCTTTTTCCCCACCCCCTTCTTCCTGGGCTTAACTGTCTCTTCCACACCAGCTGGCACTGGGGAATGGGGAATGGGCATTGTGGTAAGTCATCACATGTTGCTGAAACTCTTTCCTTGTCAGGGGGAGAATTCTCTTCCCCTAATCCTGTGTGATGTCCCTCCCACAGGAGACAATTCTCCTTGAACTTCTCCAATGTGAGTCCTACCACTGGCTGCAGTTCTTCACAAATTGCTCCAGTGTGGGGCCCTTCCACAGGGTGCAGTCCTTGAGGCATAGCCACTCCAGTGTGGGACCCCCATGAGGTCACAAGTTCTGCCAGCACAACTGATGCAGTGCAGATTCCAGTCTCCATGCATCCACATGTCCTGCCAGTGTCCTGCTCCAGTGTGGGCATCTCACAGCCTCCTTTGGGCATCCATCTACTCTGGCATGGGTTCCTCCATGGTCTCCAGGTGGATCATTGCTCCACCCTGGACCTCCATGGGCTGCAGAGGCACATCCTTCCTCACCATGATCTTCACCATGTGCTGCAGGTGGATCTCTGCTCCACCACAAACCTTCAAGGGCTGCAGGGGAACAGCTTCCTCCCCACAGTCTGCAGGGAAACCTCTGCTCCAGCACCAGGAACACCTTCTCCTCCTCCTTCACTGACCTTCATGTCTGCAGAACTACTTCTCTTATACATTCTTAGGCCTCTCTTCTTTGGCTACAGTTGCTGTTGTGCAGGATTTTTCCCCCTTCTAAACTCTGTAATCCCAAGGGTGCTACCTCCCATTGATAGCCTTGACTAACAGCTGGTCCATCTTGGAGCCAGCTTACATTGGCTCTGTTGGATGTGGGGGAAGTTCTTAAAGTTTCTCTTAGAAGCCAACCCTGCAGCTGCATCCCACTACCAAAACTTTGCCACACCAATCCAACACCGATTCTCTGATTCTTCATCTGGAATCACTTTATACCTTCTACTCCATGTGGTCCTAAGATACCTAGCCTTCTTGTGCTGTTGTGCTTTTTAAACAGCCTAATGATAAATTACTGTCTGTCTGAGAGCCTATTTGCTGAATTATTTCCAAAGTTTGATTTAACAAATACTTATGCCATGATGGTGAATCCCTCGTGAAGAGAGTGAAAACAAAATCTTTGTAATCTGCAGTACTGGCTGAGCACTGCCAGCAGAGACTATTTAGCCTTTGAAGCTCTTTTTCTGGTATTCCAATGAAATTCCTTGGGTAGTGCAGTCCCTCTTTTCCATGGCACTGCACTACTTTGTGACTGGACAAGGCTGCTCTAACTAGATAGATTCCACTATGCTTGAAAAGATACGAGCCAACAGATGAAAGTGCAAAATTTTGTATGATGACCTTAGAGGCATGAGGTTGCCTTTTCCATGGTATTTCCGAGATGTACAAGTTCATTTTCTAGCTAGGCCTTTTACCCCTCCAACCCCTGTGTCTTTGTTGTTGCCTGTCCTAATGCTACTTGCAAATGTTGAAGTGCTTCACTCAGGACACTTGTTCTACCTTGCACTTGCTGTACTGTTGTAATTAAAAGTATAAGTATTATTCCTTCCTTCTTAACAAACCGTATCCACTTCCCGAGATTGTACAATCTCTCTTACTGGGTTACAGAGATGATGCTGAAAATTATGTGTGTTCTTACACAGAAAAGCCAACAGGAGCCTGAGAGGCTGAAGCAGGAAAATAGATTTACTAGTTATCCAGAGAGCATCCTGGCCAATGCAAGGTAATCCTCTACTCATTTTCTTGTACCTTGTTTCATCTAAATTGAGCCACCCCCAAAATATGGGATTTCTGCCATTTTTGCTGGAGGACTATAACAGGTTAATACATCTCACATAGAAGAAGTTTTTCATGGTGTTCAATGTAAATTATTTCACAGATGAAATATACCTTGCTGTCAGGGAGCAGCCTAAATTTTCACTTTCTTAATTTCATCCCATTACTCCTCGTTATATCCCTTGTACCAATCTAAATAATTCATCACCCTTCTTAATGTTTATACCCTTCAAATATTTATAGGCAGTTATCACATCTCCCTTTAGTCAGAGCTTAGCTGAGCTGTTCATATTTAGACCTTTTAATCTTTCTTCATAAGAAAATCCTCCTACGTGAGATTGAGGGCCTGATCCTCAAAGGTATGTAGGTGCCTGTCATTGACTTGAGCTGAATTGTGGCCTACATATCAGTGCCATTAGGCAGCAGGTTTTTTCTCCTCTCTGAATTACTACTAATTTGTCAGTACTAGATTCTAAGGGGTACAGAAGTGGATGTGATATTCCGGAGCGTCGTGGCCAGTCTTCCCTGGTTTGCTGGGTCGTGTATCACCTCAGTATGCACATCCCCCAGGGTGTGTTGTGCCTCTTGCTCTCTCACAGAATTGGAAATCTGTATCTATGGTAGCATTCAGTATTGCACTTGTCTTCTGGACCTCTATATTCCAGATTTCTTACTAGTGAATTGGCTATTCTGTGTGTGTGAGTACATATATTTATTACAGATGCATACATATATTTAAAAATGGTACTTACTGCCCATCGTCTGAACATAGATGAAAATTAAGAGGTTCTGCTGAACATTAATCTCTATATCACTACACTATTCAGTTTTCCAGCTTCATATGGTGACATTAATCACTACTCTTTGTTTACAGATTTTTTTCAAACAATTTATTGTCCATGTAACTCTGCTCATATGTAAGCCAATTTGAATTAAGATTGTAAGGCAGAATCCCTATATCAAATGCTTTACTAAAATCCTGGTACAGTAAATCTAGTGCAGGACATATTTCGTTGCTCTCAGTGGTCTCTTAGGTCCCTCAGGTGTGAAGTTTTGTTTGAATCCTTCATTTTTGTCTTGTGCAGTATGAATTATTACTGCTGTTTATGGTTTCTGGGCTACCACAACTGGAAGAACTCTCTCATTCCAGTTAGAAATGGAAATAGGCATCCCATGTTTGGGCTCAAGATAGACTGAAATTTCTTTAAAGTATCAATTTCTGCCATCACAAAAGAATTTGGACACACAGGTGTAGGTCTGGAACCAGTCAGATCTGGACAGATCAGTACACTAGTGGTAATGACTGAATTTTTGTGGGCTTAACATGTAATATTTTTAGTTTTTATTCTTTTAGTCCTTTTTGTTTAAATTAAGGAAATACTTAAAGCAAATATTTTGAAATGAAAATCAAGTACTATGTAAATGTGTAAAAGCAACTTTTTTTTTTAGTGGATAAACTAATAACCATATTTGAATGAACTTTGAGAGATTTCTTGGCTACATCAAAGTTTTGTCTGAGTAAACAGCTTTGGTACAACTTTACTTCCATTTTGTGTCTGGCAAATGTGAAATCAAATCTTGGAACTTGATACTGCTATTTTAGATGCCATAGTCCTGGTGCAGAGTGACGCTACGTCAAAGCCTGTATATCACCCACAAGCCTGCCAGACTGAACTGTCTCTCCTTTGCTTGTTTTTCTGACAGTGTTTGGGTGGTGGATTTGGATTTTTTTTTTTCCTGAAAGGGCTTGATGCTTGTCAAGTCAGTAAAAAAACAACAAGACTTCAAAATATTACATGGTAGTAGCACCAAGTTTGAATGACTTTCCTAAGGCTGACTTAGCTCATCTATGCTATTTTTCTGGATGACCTTGTTTTATTGCAGGGAGCACATTTCTCTTTTTAGTATTCAATACAATGCATTTATCATCTTTCATCTCTCACTATTTCACATTTGCTTATTCTGAATCTCATGGTAGAGATTGTCATCTACAGCAAAAGTATTTTACTGAAGACCCATTTCAATCTTTTACAGAGCTGCTGTGCATTATTTTGAGTCTTATACACCATTGCCTTCCATAGGTATAGAATTTCAGCTTCCATCTTGCCAAGCTGGCTTGTTGGTAGTTTTGTGATTTTCTGACGTCACGTGAGTTCATGTGAATTCATTACAAGAATTCTTCTGCTGTTTAAACTACTACCCAAAAAGCTGTATACTTATGTGATGCAACTATGCACATACGTGTCCTACCAGAGACACTTTTACTCTGCCTCTTTATTTGCAAGGACTGCCATGTGAAGGACTATTTTAGGTTACATTACCAAAAGAAAGCTTTTGATGGTGTAAAACATGGTTTTCCCTGACAGTGTTTGCCTATATATATTGTGAACAATACAGAAAACAAAACTCACAATCTTCTATGGGAGAGTGAACACTTAGATGGTCTTCATGCTGGTTTGGACCAAACCAGATCATTCAGACTGGCTAAATGAGGAATTTTATTTTTTGGGTTTTTAAACAATTAGCAAAGCAAACAGAAAAGGAATAGCACCTCTTAAGACTAATGTTCTACTACTTAATATCCACTTTTTTTCTCTTATAATTTTATACCTCTGCAAATGTGTCGTGATGGGGAATCAGGTCCATAATGTTCCTCTGACTGTCTGTAACGATTTTTTAAAAATACCAACAGAGATAACGTGTCCAGGAATTAAGGGAATAAAAATGATCTCACACATTTACAACTTTAAAATCACTAAGATGAACTTTTGGTAAAAGTCAGTTTATTTCAGTGTTGTATTCTAAACTCTGAAAAAAGTACTATATCTTTCCAAAATGTGATTAATCAAATGGTCATTTCATTTCTGTATAGGAACAGAATATTAGGGGTTTGATTTCATTAGGCTATTTTCTTTAACTGATTTGAATTAAAAACTTTCAATTTTAATAAAAAAAGAATGGCAGGAAGTTGATATACTTCTTACTCTCTTATTAGAATAATAGTGTTAGTTTCTTTAGTTCTAGGAAATGAATAATGACACAAATTATTGATCTTGTGACAGGTTAAGAAGAATATTATCTCAATACATACTAGTCAGCTTGACCTTTTATTGACTTGACCTTCAGCTTTTCTGAGAAACAAAATTAGGACACCTACATAACTTTGTGCTGCAGTTTTGAAATTCTGACATGCTTTGGATTATAATTTTGAAACTGGTAAAAGAGTAATCTATCACATCTGTTAATCTGTACCAGTAACACAAGCAGACAGATAACCAATGATAATGTAGGTGTTGGAGATCAATAACCAATGATAATGTAGCTGTTGGAGAGTTGGGATAGGGTTTTTTTTGTCGATTTTGTATAACTTTTGTTAAGTTTCACCTTTCTTTATTTGCCTTTTTTTTTAAAAAAAAGGTCATTTAGCAAAGGGGACATGAACAAAGGAATAAGCAGGCCTTCCAGTCCAGCAAACAGTGTGGGTTGGTTAATATTGTCTGAATTTCAATCCCCACTTCCACTATGCCCCAAAATATTTTTTCTTGCTTTCTTGTTGAAAAGTTTATTCTAATTTGGCTTTTATTGCAGAAAATCTACTAAAAAGACACCTTAATAAAAATAAGTTCAATAGGATGAAGGTGAGAGTCTGCAAATAGTGGAGTGTAAACTAGTACAATCTGAAATATTTTGTCATAAAAAAAGGTACCTTGGTTCCCTGTAGGTCTTGTGGTAACACCAAGATCATCTATCTGTCTATCTGTCTATCCATGTATCTCTCTATCCATCTATATCTATTTTTCTGCTATCAGAGAAGGAGACAGACATGAAAGGGAGACATGGTGGAAGAAGTAACGTGTCTACTTATGTGGGAAAACAGGATTATGAAGATGAGTGCATGCACCCTGGTGGGAAGGGCCACATCTCCTGAAAGTGTCTTCTGGTAAGAGAATGCCTACAAAAATGAAGTATGAAATTGCTGCAAATTGAGCCTTACCTACATTTGGGGTAAAATATATTGATCAAGACTGTTTTTCATGAAATATGTAGACTTTCTTCTACAATATTCATAACAGTCACAAAAATAGTGCTAATCTTGCTGACCTCTATGCCTGATCTATGTTAACAATGAAAGGTTATTCCTGCTATCAGTCTCTCATCTGAAACAGCAGAGGTTCCTGTGACGATATGAAGGTTACAACCCTACTGACGAGCAGTCTGATGCCTTGGGATAAATCCTCTTTCGTAGTTTGCCCTCTAAAAAACCATGGCAACCTCACACATGCACAACTCCAAGCAAATAAACAAATATATCCATGTGAAAAGACAGTGAAGTTGCAAAAAACCTTGAGCTGTGCAAAAACTAGAAAATGTCAGAATTAATCTGTTAGTACAACTTTTGCGTGCTCCAGTGCACACACGCTTAATATAGTGGCCTACTTGTGTGCTCAAATACTACCCTTTTCTTAGGATTTCTGATTTTTTTTTTTTTATTTAAAATGCCCTATCTAAAAGAGTAGTGAAGAAAATGTAACAAAGAACATTATTCCCCAGAAGTGCTTTATCTGTTGTCTATGTTCTTTTAAGTGTGCTTAGTGAATCAGATAGGCAGTTGCAAGGAGAATAATTATAGTTTCTAGGGTTCTGTCCTTGAGTATCAGGCTGTAGAAATGCACTTTCTTCCTCCTTCTGCCATGAAAATCCTGTATGATGTTAGGTGAGAGGATTTCAGGTCATTCTTGTTGCAGCTAGCAAGGAATTTTCTACATTGTTTCTTGCATGGCACTACCAGTCTAAGATGGGAGAATCTTCAGCTGAATTTCTTAGAGTTGTGCTATGAACATGAGTGGAGTATTGTGGAGTGTTGGGCGCACTAGAAAAAAGTGTTCAACTGTGGAGTCTAAAGTCAGATAACTTTTGTTCTTAATAATTTTGTGCCATTGATGCTCATCTTCAGAATGTGGGGAATGCTTCTGCCTCACTTGCAGGCTATGAATACTAACTCCTTTCCATGCCCTGCCATGAGCAGTGTCATAGAAAAGGCAAGGAAAAATTAATCATTCACATACTGGGAACACACAGCACAGTAATGAATGAATGAATGACTGTTCAAACTGTCCCCACATTGACCAAAACATGGATCCTGCAGAAATATTAAAGCCAATGTGACTGAAAAACTAAGCAGAAAAGCTAAGGAGCAAGAAGTTGAATGAAGTCACATATAATCATATTTCTGTCACATAACTATATTTTATATCATTTTCATGGCTTTCCCTGCGACCTTTTTCCTTACAATTTTTTGCTGGTTATAGGCAATGCAGCAGGACTTCCTTTAAAGACCTGACTTCCCCAGGGCATCTTGTAAGCTGAAACTGAGACTGGGATAACTCAAAATTTTCAATTTCTAGACATTCAAATTGGATCCAGTGACAGTTAGAAAAATTAAACATTATGGATTAGCAGAGCCTAGCCCTGGGTATTCCATAGGAATCACTGAAGGCCTTCTGTGTTATTTCAGCTAAAGCTAGAAAAGCTTTTCTTGGATAAGTTCATTTTAGTACCAAGGGATGTTTTCCCAGACTTATCACAAACAGTGGAAGGAAACAAGACTATTTTTTCACTTTTTTCTCTCACATGCATAACCAAAATCCACCACTAAAATTATGTGATGAGAGGAACTTTTGGAGCTGTATGTGTAGCAGGGTTAAAGACCTCATATGACCTACTTACGCAACTACTTCTCTGAATGGTTTTTAATACCTATGAGCATCCTACAATTTGTTTGGAAAAAACGCAAAAAACAACCCAAAAAACATGATATACCAGAGGTAGGAGCATTCTAGACCTGATTACTTCTATTTCATGGCGATGAAATTTCTGGTGATTTTCAGCCAGAAAAAAATGCAATCCATTTCTTATGTAGTGCAGTTGCTTCCATACCTGTTGACTCTTTTCTGGGATCTTCCAGCTGTGACAGCTTATCAGCAAGAGTACCCACCAACCCAGGCTACTTAGGCACTGTATGGATTATTTGAGCTATGCTTAGCCTGTTGTGTTCTTATTCTTACATGGCAACATTTTACTCTGCCAGTGGTGCTATGGAGTTTTGTTGGCATTCTCAGACTTTGCAGAGTTGCTTTGGGTCAACATAGTCTGTTCACAAATTCTTCCCATTATTTATCTCCCATGTTTTTTTAGCCTTGGGCATCATTTAATCAAAACAAACACAACAAAATAAGATAATAGTGCGTTTCTGCAGTAAATTGTGCTTTTTAACTGTTCTAAATTTGGAAATTGTGTTTTATCACCACAGGAAGGGAGAAAGCTCCAGAGATATAACAAAATATAATGCAGTAGTGTCTTTTTACAAGGTTTTGTATTCAGTGGAGATTCAGTGTTTTGGAAGGGTGGGCTCTTGGAAGTTTTGCAATTAGACAAACAAATAATAATTGTGCATCTTGGATGATTTCTTGGACGATTTTTAATTTAATTAACATTGGAGGAAGAACAGTGTTGACAAGTCAGAGTTTACTTTGATGAAGTGTAGGACCTGCCTGTAACCAGAGCTTTAATTTTGTTGTTAGCAGAACAGGCAGGAGCAGGAGGAAGATATTTTTTGGTGTCCTGGCAGAGATACTGCTGCAGCAAGAGAGGCAAACAATTTTCCTAAGATGTTCGTGGCCTTCGGTATCAGGAGTAGAGCAGTCTAAAATGATGGTTATCAAGTAATATCAAATAAAATTCCAGAGGAAATATACACAAAATCTTTCACATTGGAATAAGCAGTTTGTATGCCCAGAGTGCAAATGATGGAGGGTGGTTCTAATGGTTGGATTTTTTTAAGGCAGCTTGCTTTTAACAGGATTTGTGCTAAGACCTGTGTAGTGTTGATCAGCAGACTGTCATAATCTTGGCCTTGGCTGTTCAGTAGGAAGCTAAGAATGTTGGAAATGCCAAGTGATGAAGGCAGAAACAATCTCAGCATTTATGAATATCCCAGTGTTTGGATCCTTTTGTGTAGGAATTAGATACCAAAAGTAAAGGTTTGATGCTTAGTCTGTCACTTACTGGCTTATCTTCCTGAGTAATGAAATCCCCAGCTAAGCCTTTTTAGCGCTCCTGTCCCGTGATGCATGTTCGGTGTTGCTGCTTTGATCTATGCCATTTTGGGTTCTGATCTCTTCTCCTTCCTGCCTCTTTCTCTCTGCCCATCAACAGTAAAAGGCCACTGCAGAATTTAGAAGCACACCGAACTTTTGAACTTGTATCAATGGTTGGTTATCCAAATTTCTAGGAGGGCAATTGCTATTTAAAATACTCCTATTGTTCCTTTTGCAGTCTTAGCCCTGATAAAGTGATCATTAGTAGTGGTGTGAATCTCTTTGGTACTTTCCTGTGAATGTATTGGGAAATACATATTAAATACATTACATCCACATGTCTAATATGAATTTAATCTCCAAGTCACAAACTCCCAGGTCTCAAACTTCCCCTGAGGTGGGAAGCCTCGTAAGCTAATTAGTGATAGCACGTAATCTTCAACCCTGAAGAATAATGTTCATTTTATTACTTGTTAAAATTAAATTTATTACTGTGTTAAAAAAATGGAGGATGCTGTTGGATGGTAAAATGCATGGAAGAAGAAACACTTGGCAATAGAAGAAAGCTTCAGTAATGCTCAGACATGCTAGTGCAAGGCCATCCTGCAATCACACATTACATGTGCCTGGTCAACCCACAGCTGAATGAATGTGGGAAACAATCACAAGACAAATTTTAATGTATAAATAAATATGCATATATATATATATGTAGGGAGAGATGTGTGAGAGCTCTAATTGCCTTCATGGGGCTCATTGGAGGGCTCTCAAGGGATTGTGCTGTGGCTGCCCTGTGGCCCTGAGCCAGTACATTGAAAAATTGTATCTGCCTGGTCTCAGTGATCTAGGTAATAAAATGTTGATTGTACCTTTTCCTTTAAATGCACTCCTGATAATGTTTGGTCTAGTTACAAAGAGATTCATCATTTGTATTCCTTTCTCAAAATGTAGCGGGTTGCCCTGTTGCATACCTTAGCATTCTGCTGAGGCTTTAGCACTGTTGGCAGCTGGCTGCTGAAGATTTTCCTTAGAAGAGAGTGGAGTAATAAAATATCTTTTGTGAATGGGGGAGGGGAAAGTGGGATCCACAGCAGAGAGAGATATTCTAAATTGCAGAAATTAAAAATAAATTATTCAAAAACAGTAGTATTTTTATGGCACTGTAACCTGTACTCTTGCTGGGGCTTCTTAGAAAAGCCTAGAAATAACAAAAGGTGTGGGATGCAAAATGACAAAGGTCAGACACAAAGTTCACTACTAAGATGAAAAGCTAGGCTTGGAGATTAACTTGCTCTTTGAAACTTCTTTCTTCTTACAGAAATAACAGTAGCACAGGCTCAGTGGCCCTTACCCTTACTGAAACAGAGTGAGTTAGAGCACATCAGGGACCCTCAGTAACTTTCCAAGCATACCCGTGTCAATACAAATTAGCCACTAATTACTTCAAAACACTGACTTTCTATATCAAAAGCTGTGTGGGAGTTCAGTTAACTCATGCCCCCTGTGATTGTAGTAATGATGTCTCAATTACATGTGTATGTGTGTCTGAGAGATGCATGAACACCCATTAATGTGCTTACGCAATTTTCTTGTGTTTATATACAAACAGCATACATTTTTTCCTACACTTGTCAGTGGTTCATTTAGCTGGTCATTGTACGTTCTCCTGTGTCAGTATTCAACTGATATTCCAACTGGGGCCTTTTTTGTCTCAGTTACAAATGTAAAGGCAAGGGCTTGGATATGTGAAATGTACTGGGACTCTACAGGTGAGACATGAAATGCTACTCTTGATATTTTACATTATTTGCAGTAGAAAGTCTCCAGATTCCAGTGGTGTGGGCAACTTCAAGTGAAATTATTTCACTCTCTCCTGGGACAGCAGTTTTCAGTTTTCCTTGAACAAGCCAGTAGAGATAGGAAGAGAGTAGATGCTGAACCTATACTGCCAGTGTAACAGATTGTAAGTAGAAAAGTGGGCACATGCTTGATGAGAAAAACAAGTGGTTATGAGGGTGCTTGGTTGACTTTCCCAAACTTCCAACCCTGATCACTACATAAACCTATGATCAAGCACAGCCACATTGGTCTAGTTCCCAACCCTCTGGATTTGATCTACATGTAACAGAATCTGGAGTGCTTTCCCAGACTCTGTGTTGCACTACATTGGTGCATGGAATTGAGCATCCTGAGCATCTAAAGACTCCAGAGGAAAAGCTTTTTAAAGGAGGTTTTTTTTTAAAGGAGGGACATAGTCAGCTATTTATCTGTCGCTGAAGTGCAATCACCTCTGAAGTGAAACATGGTTCTTACATTAAAGTACTGTCTGATGTCTGATCACTTCCTTTTTTTTTTTTTTTTTAATCTCTCAAGATTAAACCTCACCATAAATCAAGATTTACTTTTTCCCTTTTCCTTTTTTCCTGTGACTTCTTATACTGGAACCAAAGTAGTTCTCTGTCCTTTGTCAGTGCCTATTTTTGAAAAGAGACTTTGAGTTAATAGCGAACATGTTGTTTTGAACTTCAGCAAAGGATCTGAGTTTGCCATTAAATTTGTGCTACCAGTAGACACAAAGGGGCAGCAAAAATGCCAGACAGTCCAGACCTTAATATGTTTTTCACGGCTGGAGGTGGCGTGACAGTTCTCTGGTCATTTGACCATGAATTTAAAAATATTTGCCTGGAGCCAAAAGCCACCACCATATAGATTTCTCACTGTGCTGCAAGATTTAGGCCACCAAGGCTATAATTTTATTAAGGCGTCTTAGAGAGAAGTATTCCTTTGTAAACAGCCCTTTTCTTTTGAAAAGACCTTTCTCAACTTCTATAATTTTTTTGTGCACTGATGACAGAGCAGCCATTAAATCCGGGCAGAGATAATGCCAGGTGATAAATTCTTTTTCTCCTGACCTCGTAAATCAATTGGCAGAACTATACACTGCTTGGTGTTACAGTGTGCCATTTTTAATTTGCTACTACTGCAGCACAAACTAATTTTAGCACTTTAATGCTTGCTCTCTGGTCCAGTTTGCAAAACAACTCCTGGGTAAAAGCAATGCAATAGGTGGCTATATTTATTGGCCTTATACCAACAACTGACAACAAGAAAATCATAACCAATGCCGGTATTAGTGCTATTACATCTAGGTGCTAGTGAAAAAGGTAGTTGTGTTTATAGCAAGATTTGTATCAATTCACACTATGCTTTAATATTTAGTTTGACTGTAAAAAGTCCCTTGTTGATACTAAGGGAAGAGAGGCAGAGATATCTCAAGTTCTAGTAGTCCTAGTTTGCCCAGGGCAAAGAAATCTGATTTTCAACTAGCATAGTTGTAGGTAAGGTTTCAAGAGGTCTACATGATCTCATTCTCTTGAGGAGTTTGTGGAAGAAATCTTCAGTGATCTATTTTCAGAGTTCTTCCATCATTTTCCTGTTAGTATTTGGAAAGGGCTATTTAAAGTTTCCGAGTGGAGGAATTTGTTTTTCTGTATATAAGGAGTTCAAAAGGTGTCACTTTGCTGAATTTGCCACCTTACTTCTGCCTCCTGGGAACAACTTATAATGTCATTGTATTTTCATAGTAGCTCAGTTCCCTCATCTCCTTGACCTGTTTGTATGGTGGTTGCAGGGTCAGTAGGATTAGGTGTAAGAATGGATAATGGACATATTTTGAAGTCTTGTGTGGAAGGATGGCCATAGCAGTCTTCATAGAGGAGCCAGACTTCCACTGCAAGAGGACGAGACTTTAAACCAGATGAGAAACCAAAACCAAAGAAAATTAAAAAGAGGAGACATTAATATTTCATTTCTCTCATATTTATTCCTTCATTTTTTTTTAAGAAAAGGTCTGCTGTAATTTTTGTCTTTCAAATGAAGTACTTGTAAAAACACCATGGGGCAACTTCAGCTTAATGCAAGAAAATCAGAGCAGGAAGGAGAAATGAAGGAGTCTGGGCAGCATAGGAATGATAAGCTTTGGGATGCAGTGGAGAGTCAGCAATCTGAAACTACAAAGGAGAGCAGTTGAGCAGTGTGCAGGTACTAAAGAAGGTGTTGTATTCACGAAGAAGCAGGCAAGATTATCTAAATAAATACATAAGTAATTCCCTTCACATGAGGAGTGAAGGTATAGGGAGTGATGGCCTTGAACTGAGCTGAAGAGAATCACCTTTGAGAAGGTCAATTTGAGGCAAATCCCCAAAGGAACCATCACTGTAAGAAAAACATCTTAAGATCTTAGTGTCAAAACAAAAAAGTTACTACATGCACAATTATAAGCAGTTACCTTTTGTTGTCTTTGAAACTGATACTAGCTCTCACATATATTTACAAGTTTTATCTTCTTATGGATTAACATTAAAATTAATTAACCATGAAGCACAACCTGTTATGTTAACAAAATACTGGAGTGATGTCCCACTTCTGGCTTTGGGGATATCTTTGAATTTGCAAAAACATCAGGTTTATTATATCACCTGTGTCTGCACAGCTTATACAATTTTGGTTGTATGAGAGAGGAAAAATAAACCCTTCATTATGGCTGAGTGTTTTGCATTTGTAGGTTCCATATGATAAATTCTAAAAGTAGAATTATTTGGTTGAACAGAGACTATGGCTCATTGCTCTGGCTGAAAAGATATTTTAGGGATTTTAACAAAGAGGCCAGAGTCTTCCTTCAGTGTCTACATGGTGAGTCCATGAAGCCCTCTGAAATGCTTTAGCTCTCCTGTTTCCTGTGCTTTATTGTATATCTCTCTATATGATATCTCTTTCTATGTTCCCTTGTATAATTTCATTCTTATTATATATAAATGTCTATATTGTGTATAGACACATATATTGTGTATAGGTTGTATAGGTATATAACGTACAATTGGTATTTATCTGTATAAAATCTCTGTGTAGATTATCTCAATATATGGACATAAATTACCCATGGTTTTCTATATGTCATATAGTATAGGTAGTGCATCTATAAATACATGCATATAGAGTATCTGAATATAGTCCTGGGCAACGGGCTTTAGGGGACCCTGCCTGAGCAGGGAAATTTGATCAGATGACCAAGATAAAATTAATCCCTTCTGCCTTGACCTGTCATTCTGTGGCTAAAGGAAACCTTTGTTTTTCGGTTAGCAGTGGACTAATGCAGTAAAGGAAGGAGATGAGTGTAAACTAAAATTAAAAACTCACAGTTTTTGAAGATGCTTTTAAGAAAGAGGTAATTTTCTTATTATTTTGGCCCAACTCACTATTCATTTTTACAGTTTTGGACTCCTAATTCCTTTTGTTTTCTGGTCTATCTTTTCCTATCAGCAATCTTTTTCTGTTCTAAATTCCTAGAGGTGGGTGGAAGAAGAGAAGCAGAAAACAGAACAGTTTGCTGTAGCACCAAGGTTAGTGAATCCCTTTTCTCTCCACAGGTGTTTTTGTAGGCCTTACAAGGAATGTTTTGCTGTGCAAATACTTAGGAGAACAAGCAAACTGCAGCTAAGATATTCTTTAGCAGGAAATCGGGGAAAGTAGAACTGTGACAATATCATTTCCATGCCAGTGATATAATTGCTCCATCATTTTCTTTCCCCATCTATCCATGCACTTCAGGAACAATGAGAATGAAAATTCAACAGTTTATGTATTCTTGTACTGATTCACCCAAAGCTGTCCCTCTTTACTCACATTGCTTTTAATATGAAAGGAAATACCTGTCTTTTGCTACATTTCATTTCTTTTAGAGTAAGTTTTTGTTGTTGACTTAAATACAAAGAGTGACTGGCTTTTAGATAGATGTTTGAATATGTAAAGCCTCAGTCTGGTCTGGATCCATTAGGTGAGCTCACAACACTCTTGTTATAGAAATGGCCCTCTAAGAAAGAAAATACAAACAGATGGAGATGGAGGGTTGCAGTGTACTGTTGTTAGGTTAAGTATGTGTCTGGGGTTTTAAAGTGTCCCACAGTGGAAAAATCTGGATGGTAAAAAAAGCAATAGAGCTAGTGGGAGGATAGGTGTCTGTGAAGCCATTACAAACTCCAAAACTATTGTAGTAAGGTTTAGGTACAGGTGAAGCTAAAGACATTCTTCTTATTAGGGTTCAGCCTAGAGGTGGGTCTTGTAAACCTCCTTGTTCTTTACCCTGCTGTGTGTCTAATCAGTCATATTGGTCAAAGAAATTATCTGTCTTAAGCATCTCTGGCAAGAGATAAAAAGAAACAGGAACTCCCTATAGTTAAATTGCTAATATTTAATTCCAGTATGAACTTGTTTTCACAAGAAACATACAGAACCCGCTGGGATGTTTGACAGTATCAACATGTATTCTGTTTTGTCAATTTAATTATGTATTCTCTGTTATTTTTAGTCTTCAACTTGAACTGTAATTCAAAAAGGTGTTGATGCAAGGCAGCAAACAGTGATGAGCAATTAAGGGTCATTAACACAGAGTGACTTTGCCTTTGTGATATTTGTATCTTTAGTTATTGCTAAAGTTCAGAAAACCCTTGCTTTCTATCCTGGTTTTCAGACAGGTGGCAGACTGATTGGTTTCCTTGGGAATTTAACTCAGAGAATGGCTTAGGACAGGGCAGAGGAAATTCAGGAAGGACAAGGTCTGCTTCAGTTTCCTTGGAAGAAAGAAGGACTGAGGAAAACAATAAACATACTGAAGGAAATAATGGGCAAATAAAACCCCTGAAAGCACCAACATGCCCCGTGCAGAAGGGAAGAAACTGCTCATTCACTGTATTTTGTGTGTTGCATTTCAAGCACAGTAGCTCCAGAACAAATTTAGGGGATGCTTCCTATAAATACTTTTCAAGAGTAGTACTTGTGTCCTGAGGGTGTAGATAGAATGTATTCTACACAAAAGATCTAAAAGCATATGGATCTGTTGTGTTAGTCCCCATACAGTTGTCTGTACTGTTCCCAAATGAAAGATCACAGCCTACACTAGGACTAAATCACAGGCTGTTTTATTTTTTTTTAATAGAAATCTGTTTAATAGCAGCAATTTACTGTCAATGGCAAGTAGGAGTAAATTTGAAGATAATTTCCTGAAATAGGCTCTTACAGATGACACAGTTTCATATACAAGAGCCATTGCAATTTGTAAGAACATCCTTAAAATGTTCTGCAAAGTATCTTAAAATATCAGCATACATTGTAAGGTCCATTGCACACTTCCACAATGCTGTTATAAAAGCATTTATCTACCCTAATCTTCTTAGTCCTTCTTACAAATGATTCTTACTGTCAGAAGATGAATACCTAGGACTTTATCTCTTTATCTTTTATAGTTGGGTTAAAAAAAAAAACCCAAACAACAACAAAACCCTACCTTTTTTTTGTTGGGTAGCCATAGCCATGTGTCTCATCTTTGTGTTGCATCAGCATTTTTAATTATCAGCCTGTGCTTCCCAAAGATAAGTCCTGAAAGAGGCTAATGTGAGCTGATTCTATTGTTCATTTCAGTTCATTTATCCCACATTGCTTTACTCTTGATTCTTCAGCACTGAAGCTGCTGCCTATGATTTAAAGTAAACTTGCAAGGTAGGGCCTGTGAATCTTTCCAAGTTGCATCATGGTTTGTAATTTCACTGTTTCCAAGGGGAAAATAGTTTGGAATCTTGTGTTCTTTCAGGTTCTGAGTCTCTGAAGTTCAGCTAGCACACATTCTCCCAATGTGCTTTTTGGCTAAGGATGTTGAGGGTGTTTTGATGGTACACTGATCAAGAGAATAATGCATACTTGCATCAATTAAGAGTAAAGTTCTATGAAAACAGCTTGTTCAGAAGACTAGAGAACTGGTAAGTTGTTGTAGATACAGTAAGAGAGAGACAGCAATCTTAACATAAGAAAGACAAATACTATATTTGGTCTTCATTTTCATCTGGGGTAACACTAGAAATAATATGCCTGGTCAATGCAAGCTTGAAATCCAAGGGCAGTGGACAAATATGCACTGATTGGACTGACAGTGAATTCATTTTAAAATAGGAAGGGGAAATTTAAAATTAGAAGAGCGCTGGAAATAGTAAGTAGCAAAAAAATGCATTTCATTTGAGGACTTAGATCCTGCAAATCATTAAAAAAATGTACCAGGAAGGAAGTTTACAGCATGCTCCTTTAAAGTAAGAGTAGAAAAGTTTACTAATGGCAGAAATAGAAGCTGCAGCTGTGAACATATTCTAAAGAGTGTTAGATAAGCACTTGAGGGGAAAAGCACTACAGGTTACAAATGCTAGACTTAATTGGCTATATGCCTTCTTCCATCCTGAAATGTCACTATGAAACCAATGTCAGCTTCTCCACTCATCTTCTCTCCAGGGGATAATAAACACAGCCTTTGTACATGTCAAAATTGTGCTCCTTAAATTGCTGTTCAAAATAAATCTGCACATTCAGTTTCATTTTTCTTTCCCATTTGCTTTTGTTAAGCCCCCATGTAACCCTTCTGTTCCAGGAATATCAAATGCCTGGTGGATTTTTTTTAGACAGATCTTACATGTAAAATGTTTTCAGGTAACATGAATATGCCTCCTGAGGTCTGTCACCTATCTCTACCTTCTCAAAAGCACAAGGTCAAGGACATGTGATTATCTCAGATCCACAGCATACACTTCATTCATGGCATATCACTACTGTGGTTACAATCCTTGAGGTATCACAAAAGAATCAAACTAAAAAGGTGTGCAGTCTAACTCCTCAGCTCTGTGAGATGAAGCCATCAACCTACATGTAAGCAATATTTTTATTTTAAAAAACACTATTAGTGGCATTAGGAATAATAATGTTGAAATGAACCACATCTTAATGTGATTTGGGGTTTTTTAGACACTGGAAGTGAGATCTGGGTGTATTTTTTCATGAACAATGGTAAATTAGAGCATCAGTACACAAAAGAATACAAACTCATCTATACAATGACAAGATTCCAAGGGGAATTCACTTAGATATGTGTGAGAACCCTTGAAGAGAAAGTTTATTACTTAGGAAGAGTATGGCCAACTAGCCAATAAGTTTGGATTGTTTTCTCACTGACTGACTGTCACCTTTGAGTCAGGAACAGATACAGTGACATGGATTCTAGGTCAGAAGGCTAAGAGGCTAAAAAGTGTCAGTTTGTTGGAACCCCTTCTTTTGTACCCTGGTCCACTACACATGGAGCTGATTGGTCATTTAATCAACGCATTTCACATGATTGGCTAATTAAGAAGAGACCTTTGGGGTAAGTATCTTATGAGGAAAATAACTTATTACAAACACCACCTGCAGATAGTTCACAGTTCTTTCTCTCCAGCTCCCTAAAACTTCCCATACCAATTAATGGGAAAGTTTATCTGCCTTTCTCTCTCTCTGACCAGGCTGTCATATCCACAACTGACCCTGCATTTGTCAGCAGGGAATAACTTTCTCAGGATCACTGTATGTGTTCAGCTGTTTAGAGGAGCATCTACACCCCTGGTGTCTGTGAAATTATGCTTCACATGGGCAGGGTTCACTACCAGACAATAATTATTTTCAGTACTACTGCTTCCTTCCTTCTCTGGCAGTCTAGTTGGCACTTTGGCTTTCCTACTGCTGAATACTTAAAATATTTGTGTTGTTAATTTACAAAGCATCAAACTCTTATTATCATATAAAGGTTGCCAGCAACACTCCTTAAGTGTTTTAGCAGCTGAATTTCAGACCTCATCTTTAATCCATAACTGCTGTGGTGACTGCTCTAGACAGAACTCTTTTTCCTCCTTGTACAGAGCCCAGAGTATTTTTCAAGGATCCTCTGCACCTGGGCTCTCTCAGATAGAGTTCTTAGAGAGGATGAGGTGAATTACAGTTACAACAGTGGTAACACCACCTTTACAAAATCAAATTTGCCTAATGTTCCAAAATACTAACAATGTATGTTTGAAAAGTGCATCAGGCACTATCTATTATTGTGAAGTCTGCACATTAAATTTCATTGTAATGATCAGAGGCTGCCTATCATCTTAAAAAAGCTGGATAAATACCGAGGTTTGCAATCAAACACTGAGCATGGGACTGCCTCAGCTCTGCCTCTCCCCTGCCTTTCTGAAACTTGTGATAAGCCTTGCTGTGGGAGTGGAAAGGGTACCCAAGCATCCTAGAAAGAGTTTAAGAGGGAGGTTTGTGAGATACAGTTCTTCACTGTCTCTCCCTCATTCTTACACTTGTGACTTGACATGAACCTTTGGAGGCAATGGTAGACCAATGCTCTTTCCTAATCTAAGGGTGATTGTTGTCCTTTTTCTTCTGGAATAAGGGTTCTCTTTAAGAGTCTAAGGAGTTCTAGCAATTCAAGTCAAACTGAGTCTTCCCATACCACAGCAGCTCAGAGCCAGGCTGAGGCTGTATGGCTATGGTCCTCAGAGCAGCATAACTGCAGTGGTTGCTGTGGCATTGAAAAAATGAGAATCTGGAGTCAAGGCGGTGGTTTTAATCCTCTTGGATGCTTGTCCACACAGCAGTTACTTAAATATAATTGTCATAACTTATTTGTGTATAATTAATGTAATAATATAGTAAGGACAACTTTTATGGTTTATTTTAAAAAATGTCCTCAGCTAAGACATCTTAGTACATACTATTTCATTTACATGCATATTTCTGTATTCAAAGCTTTCTGTGGTTCTAACTGATCAAAAACAATAAAAAATTTATAAAGTAAAACCCTTGGCCTTAACTTACACTAGTTTTAATTCAATTTTAATTATTAATATTATGGTTGCTCTTTTCATTTTTGCATTTTAGAATTTGTGGAATCTAGACTTGGTCTTGGTTTTCTGTCCTGGATGGAAAAGTTTAGCATTTTCAGCTGTTCCTTTACCCTTATTTCACCACTTTCCCTTGTGCTGGATTAGAAAGCAGAGCTTGAAGCAGACAAAATAAATGCCTGAGGGGAGGGTATTTCCTATTATGGATTATCAAGGTACTATCCTTATTTTGAGTTGTGATTCTGTGCAGGGTGTGAGACAGAAATGAATCAATGTTTTGGATTACTATTTTCTTTGAATCATTACCTATTTGTTCACCTTTTGAGCAGGGCATGGCTTTTAGAATGCTGTCATCATCTGTTGCACCTTACTGCTGAGTGGTCAAGATTGGCACACTAGTAATGCTTCTCTGAAAGGAAACACCATCCACTGAGCAATGAGGGTTTTTTCAGTGGCTTAGGAGTCTTTTGAATTTTATTTGATCTCCTGATATTTTGAAAGTGAAAGAATTCAAGACAAAGCAACAGACAACTGTAAAAGATGCAACACATGGAATTGTAACATGGGTTCAATTTTAACTTATCACCTATCCAAAGATGCTGAATTTCATCCTATGCTTGTTTTTGTCAGAATACTTGAAGCATGCCCTTAGCACATCCCTTTTCCTGGCTCTGGCTGGAGGAGAGATGTAGGCACACACACACGTACACACTGCATTTTCAGAGATTCTGGTTATTCCTTTTGTCTAATTACAGATAGATCAAGCAAGTTGCCTGAAGGAGAGAAACAGAATAAAATGGAGGGGACAAAAAAAATATAAAGAGGCTTCTCTATTTTAAGACTTAGAGTTGTCACTAGATCACCTAGTTTGAGTTTTGAAGTGCAGGCCAAATAATTGTGTTCAGTTTCCACTTTCTTGGGGCCAAATGCTTGAGTGAGGTGGGTCTGGACCAGATAGGCTGGTGTTCACACGACTTACAGATTTTTGTGTCTCTTTTCTGGGGAAACCAGGGTGGCTATAGTTCCTTAAGATCTTTTACAGAGTACTAAGTACTCTTCAGAGAGGTTGGATCTTCTTGAAGTAGCTCCTGTTATATCTATGAGCACTTCTGCTTTTCTGCCTTACTTTTAGAATTATTTTTTTTCTTTGTGGAAAGTTTATTTCTTCTTTGATTGAAAGCTGTTTATTAAAAAAAAAGTCAAAAAATTGGGATTTTTCTAAAAGCACTGGGGGGAAAATATCTGATCAGTCTTCTTAGTTGCTGTTTGTAGTGGTACTTTTCATGAAAAGCACTATTGTGCCCCAAATATTCTGACAGCCACTGACTTTTACTGTGCCTCTTTGGCAAGGCAAGGGAATTCTATCTTCATGTCTCACTCATAGTATGAAATAATATTACACACACATACATATAGAGAGGAAAAAATGCAGTAAAAAGTAATAATGTGCCACAAAGGACGAATATTTAGTAATGGTCAATCTGCATCTGTTTTCTGCAGTATGTTTTTGCTGAAATTTCTGACATCAAGGGTTTTCCTTGGAGCTTAATACCCTGGGAAATATCTAGCTGCAAATTCTTCACTGCCTTTGTATTATAACCCATATACAATAATATATGGGGAGAGAATAGTGCAGTAAAACTCATGGTATAGATAATTTTAAATGGTATCATATGTTACTTTTAAGAATTGTAAGTGAACAGCAATAAGTAATAGGCAATAAAAATAAATAATGATGGATTTTGGTCATCTAATATCTCTGTTTACTGATAGGCACTATAGTGAGTTCAGAAAAGGATGAAATATAAAATATGCAGATATTATGGCTTCTGTGCGCTGTTCTAGTGATATAAATAGTCTATTCCTATCAGAGTTACTACTTAAATAGGGAAAGCAAAAGAAACAGGAAAATCACCCTCTCTCTACTTACTATATGTGAAATTTCTGTGTTGCAATGACCTGGAGAAAACTGAAATGCCACTGGCACTCAGTAAAATTCACTTGCTTTTTGCCATTAGTAATCATGATCATATATATATGCTATAATGAGGATATATTTTACAATTTGGCTGCTTTCTTCTCTGTGTCATTTCTACACTAACCTCTGTATACTCCCTATGTAGCAAAAAAAACCCCAAAGCAAAACAAAAACAAACAAACAAAAAAAAAACTATCCCATGACTGCTTATCACCTTCTGTTTAGAAGCATCAGGCTACTCATCTGAGTCCTCTGAGGATTTTGTAGTCTTCTGAGGAAATTAGGTGTATGAAACAGCTTTTTCTCTGGAAGGAGAATGATAGAAAATATCTGATTTTTTTTCTGCCCATTTTTGAGGAATGAACTAATAAAAGCCAATAGAACCTCTCTGTTATTACACCACTCTCTATTTTCTCTCTGGTCTGAAGGGGACCCTTTCTGTTGATTTCAGGTGGTTTGGGTCTGAGCTGATGGCTACAAGCCCCCAAAGTTTCACTTGTCTCTGACATCAGCACTAGTGATGACAACATGTCACCATGAATGTCCCCATTAGTGCTTAAATTTCCAGCTGCTTATTAACAGTGTGACAATTGTTGATTGTGTATGTGTGGTTAATGGTTCAATATGCAATTACTAAGTCAACAGAAATGACTGTTATGAAGTTCTTAAGTTTATAGGCTTAAGATGGAGATATAGATGCAGATAAGAAAAAAAAAAAAGATAGAGAGAAATAAAAGCTTTCTGCAATGTCAACAGCCACTAGAAGCATTTTATATATCACAGCCATCTTGCCCAAGGCACCGCAGGAGGCATTGACCCATTACTAATGAGATCATGTATACAGCATTCAAGAATTCATGATGGAAAATGTCTTTGCTTCCTTTATGCTGCTTTATTTCCTAGTTTCTCCTTAAAAATAACAGAAAAAACAAAAAGGACAAAAAAAACCTCCTTGTTTTATATCTTTGCTTTTCATTTTTGTGTGCCTCAGTCCTCTGTGGGAAGTAGCTAATTTTATTTACTTTATTACCAGCCTTTTATGATAATCCAGAGCTCAGCAGTGCAAATATCCCAAAGGGTGAGGAAGTTGGAACTGCTCTTCTGAGGACAGATCAGGAGAGGTTTCTTGCAGAAAGAGGTTTCTTGCATCATCCGCATGTTGCAGACACCATTTGTTTCCCTCCCACAAGTCAAACTGAGCTGCTGGTTTTGACCCAGTGATAAACCCAGCTTTTCCCATCCTTGTTCAACATTATCTGTACTGCCAGGGCAATTAGAACTTAACTAATGAAGGCATTCTTCATTCTTCACTCTGTGGCTTAATCCTGCTGCCATTAAAATGTTTTCTGAGGACAGGGCTAGATCCCTTATTTGCTTCACTCTCACTCAGCTTCCCTCAGAGGGAATCAGTCACACCTTTGAAAGAGTTATTTGATATTTGTTCTTACTAGACTGCAAATCTTAAAATTATATAGCTTCTGCACATTTGGGAAGATCATGAAATTAGGCAATGGGAATGGCACAGGACTCATATCCTTATACCAAAGCTTCTACAACAATTTGAACCCCAAATCCTCTGTCCTTTCCTTCTATCAGCTTAAGGCTTTCAAAGGTTGTGAATGAACATCAAAAAATTAAACAAAAAAAAGAAAAGGAGAAACTTGCTTTTCTTAATGTATTTGAAGTAATAGTTTAATGTTTATCCATTTGTTCCATATAAGCCTTGAAGAATATGTAGCAATTAAGAATCAGTTTTACTGTGTGCTACCAAACACTGCACTATTTAGCCTTCATTTAAGCTGGAGGAGTTAAAAACAACTTACGTTGTTTATAGTGGTTAATTTTTTTTCCTAAACTCTTCCATCCTCTTTTTTACTGTGCATGAAGTCGTGTTTTGTGAACCACAGCCTTAATTAATCTGAATATGTCAGTTCATCAAATAAAGTGCCCGGTCCTGAGCAAAAAGGGTCAGAAACTGGCCATGTGAGTAATGCCTTGATGCCACTATCTACTATCTGGCCCTGATTTTCTGTTGGTGAAGTCATTCAACAAGCAAAATATTTGCCATGAAAAAAGCATATAAATAGAAATATATATGTACCTATGTATATACGTATATATATATGAGCAGAATAATCATGTTATCCAAGTTGTTTATCCATGTGTCTTGATGATACACATAGACCTGATGAGTCCCTTTCAACTCAGCATATTCTATGATTAATGATTAATGACCCAACCCCTTAGGATTTCAGCTTTAGCCCATCCTGCAGAGAGGTGGCCATTGTCACCAACGTGGGAATGCCCAGGTAGCCACGTGCAGAAGCAGGGCTGCTGTGTCTGTTCTGGTGCTGTAGCTGGGGACCACATCACTGTGAGGCAGAAAGCTCAGAAAAGCTGGGGGGTGGGATTTCCTCCCCTGTTCTTCTTCACAAGCCACCCTCCAGCCTGTGCTTCTCCTCTCAGCCCCAGGTACAGACACTGTCAGTGCCTGCCCACACCCCCTGCAGTTCACACCACAGGAGCACAATCTGCTGTCCCCATCATGGTTTCTGTCAAAAGGGTTGGGCTGTAAGTTCTGGCTCCTGCTAGGAGGTGGAGATAGACTCTTCCCACTACTCTGCTTGTTTGTCTTCTGGAGGGACATTCACAGCCCTTGGTTTGAGTTTTGATTTCAGGCCCATTCAAAAAGTAGTGTTTTTCCTTGAGAAGGATAAACTTTTTAATAACCTGAAAAATCCAATAAAAATCAGATGCACTCTGCAAAGGGATATAAGTATATCCCCCAAAACCCACAAATTGGTCAGCCTTTAGTGTAGCTATTTTTGTTGGTTTTATAAGAGCCTCTTGAAAATTCAGCTTCATGCATTTTGTGGGGCTTTTGCATGTAAAATTGTGCATCCCTTTGGAATTCGGAGGCATACATTGTTAATTTTCTAATTGATTTAGACTACATGTTTTTTATATCAAATTCTTACCATTTCAGGTTTTTGTGATCACATCGGCAGTGTTGGCTGCATCATCCACTAGCAGTTTTAAAAAATGCTAACCCGAGTGTGCCGTTAAAATATTTTCCTGTAGAAACAAGTCTGTGTGTGTTCAGTGGCACTTGTTAAAACAGGTTGCTGTGATGATTGATCTGTGAGGTCCTCAAGGTGTTTCTTCATCAGTGCTGACTCAGGTGCTCTTGTGCAAAGCATGTCTTCCTCCCTCTGTCCACTGAGAGCCAGTGAAGGCTGCTCTGTCCTTCCCTGTCCTCCTGAGCTGTGTCTGACTGCAGACACCTGAAATTCTGAGTCAGTGTGAGGGTACAGGTTGTTTCTGCTGCCTGAGACTGAGCACTGGGATGTTTTATATGTTCCTTGGGCTGACTGGCAGTGTCTGCAGCTTGTCTTTTCCTCCTTGTCTCCTCCTCCTTGTACTTGCATGGGCTGGAAGATGGGACTGCCAGGGTTTGCCTCATGGGACTGACTGAGCCATAAGACAGATTGTGCTGCAGGAAATAAGAAATAGGCCTAAAGAAATGAATTGAGGTTTTACCAGAGCACTTGTTAAGTGGATCATGAATCAAACACAACAGGGTCTACTGGCCATGTTTTTTTTCCTTGTGGTTAGAGGCTGCCATTCAGTTCTTCAGGTAAATTACATATCAGAGGCTGAACAGGTGGAGAGGGTGAGACAGAAATGACCTTATCCAAATTCTTTATTTAACACCTGAAGCTTAAACTATCAATTACCAAAGAGAGATGATTGTGGCCAGAAGCTGAATCTAAGAAAACAAGTGCTGAAAGCCATATGTACTGAGAAAATCTTCATTTCAGCATGGACTAGACTGAAAAATGAAGTAGTCAAGCAGAGCTTTGGAACTACTTGCCGGGATGAAAATGGTCACTGGCAATGTAGTGTTGTACCTCATGAGAGCAGACCTGGCATCCTCTCACTGCCACTCCATTTGGTTAGCACTTCCACTGTAGGTCTAACTTTAGATCTCCATCAGACAAACCAAACTATTTAGTAACTTGAGGCCAGAATGGTCAAGCTCTGTAGTGAGCTTAAACAATCCATCAAAAATTTAGAGCATTGTAGTTTGATTTTTTTTTTATTTTCTATTTTCCCCTTGTTAAGTATGTTACCTGTCAGACTATTGACTTCATCTGGAATCAGAGGACACCCCCATAATTTAAGGCTAAAAGATCAGGGTGAACCTTCTTTGCAACTTTCTTTCCACTTTCCCAGGAAACATTCTTTTAAGTGTGAAATTTCTCAGTCTCTCTGTCTAAACCCATAGTAGTCTTTTAATTTTAAAAAATGTATGTACTTCACCAAAGAAAAGTATTCAGAATTATGTATTGTTTCGGGGAGGAAGTATTAAGTACTTAATTTTATAATCTAACAGTGAGCTCAGCCTTTCATAAAGAAAGCTCTGTTTGAAGTAGGTGTGGATTTAAAGCAAAAAGAAAGTTCATTCTTCTATTTTTCTCTTTCTTTGAAGCTCGGAGGAAAAGCTACTTCTTGAAATGTGGTCACATAATATCAACCAGGGAAATGTATTTGCTGGATGACACTAAATATGTAAATTAATCTTGTGTCTCAGTCTTTTCTGTTCTTATCTGATACCAAAAACTTTTTCTCAGCATCAGTTTGAAAGGGGATTCTGAATTTTATCTGACTTTTCTTCTTTCATTCTGCATAAAGATTTTTTTTATAAAAAAAAGGCCAAATAGCAAAGATAAATCTTCCAAGGTTCTCTTTCAAGTATGACAAACTTAACTGCTCTGCTACAGAACACAGTGGATGCAAGACATTTCAGAAGCCAGTGCTTAATGAGGTAACCAGCAGCAAACCTTAGACAAAAGCCCGTGACATTGGACTGTGCATTTCTGTGGCAAGTGAAAAAGTCTATGGGCTGTCTATTTAGAACTAATTTTTCATTGTTATTTGTAGATGAAGCAAATGTGGCAATGTTTCTACCTTATTCAAAACCCAGGACTCTGTGTTTATGGGTTAAACACTGCACCAGAAATGTGTATTTGACCATTACTGAACTGCCACATACGATTTCTTTCTTGGTTACATTTCATCTTGCTGGTCTGTCTTTTCATCTCTGTAAGAAACTATTGATGTCTTGCTTCTCAGTCCCTGCTTCCCTAAATCTTTGGTTTTCTTTTGTGTTCCCATAGTTACAGGTATTAAGTGGAAAATGATGAGAAGAAAACAGCTGTAGAAATGTCTGAAGTGTCTTTTTCCAATGCAGGTATTTGACATGAGTGTCCTTCCCCTCTTCCTAGCCCAGACAGTGCTGTGGTAGGACTCATTCTTTATCTGCATCTACTGTCATTGCTGCGATTTTTCTTTTGACTTCTGTTTTCATCCCTAGGTGGCAAGTGGATGTAGTTCATTGCATGTGGTTTCTGGAGTTTGGAAGGAGAGAGGTTTCCTAGAGGCAAGGTCTGCTGCTGATCTTTGCACTGATCTCTGCATTATCCTTTGTTTTTCTCATTTGCAAGTTGTTGATTTCATGATGTGGCTTTGTGTATACCTGAATATATCTGGGGCTGGGAGAGAAAGTAAGACAGAAAAAAATTCTGACTCATCAGAGTTATTTCTGACTTATGTTTTTACAGCTTTCTGGAGTTGATTTGGGGGTGGGGGCAGGAAAGTGTGTGTGTTGACATTACTACTTTGATGGGTATTGCTTAACCTTTTTGTTTGGTTCATGAGAAATGATGGTGTTTTCTTGAATTTGTTTTCAATTATTTGCTATGCCTCTCCCTTTTGGTCAGCTATATATCATAACACTTAAAGAAAAAAAAAACAACAAACAATGATGTTGCAAGTGCTGGAATTGTTTCTGTATAACTGTAACTCTCACTGGAATGAAAGACAAAATCTAGAGGATCCTTTTATTTCCTAATGTTGCTAAATCCTTGCAGCTTTGAAGATGCTAGTGAAGACACTACACTTTTTTGACACAATTGCTGAAGACCTCCTCTCCATTCCTTGAGGAGTAATCCAATGACAGAAAATTAGACAGTGAATAAAAGCAGTGAGAGGAGGATTTGGCCAGCTATAAAACACTGAGACACATTGTTGAGTGATCTGGGAAGTGTTCTTTGGAGAGCATTTAACACACGTTTTAATCCCATCCCAGGATAGTTTACATGTATTTTTATATGCAAAATTTGGGAAAAAAAAGTTCATGTTTCTCACAAAGCAGGGGTAGCTTTGACTGTAATAACAAAAATAATGATAGACTAATATGTTTGCTGAATTTCATGTATTACAGCTACAGTTATTTTAAAACAGTGTAATTCACTCAAGTCATTAGGTCCACACTGCTCTATTTAGTGTGATTCTCTTCCAAATACCTGCTATACAGCAGTTCCAGCACTATTATTCAAGTGTGTGTATGAGTGACATGTGTGTTACTGGAGGAGAAATTGCTTGCCTTTTTCTAATCCTTGTATCAATTCACAGATTTATCCAAGGGGTAGGAGAGGGAAGAGCCATCAAAAAGTCTTTTCATATGGATGGCAACCACAGTCTTAAGGGCTCTACAATCTGGCTGTGATCATGCAGTTCCCATCAGATGCTGCAAGGCTCAACGACCTTGACGATTTGGCATAGCTGCACTCATCTGATGAACACAGTGAGCTGGCTGCTTGTTGTATCCAGCTTTCAGAAAGGAAATAGAGCTTGAAACTGGTAGTTTGTGGTGAAATGGCATGGACTAATATAGCACTCTGGATTAGAGTCACTGTGGTGGGTTAGAATTTTCCAGGATGATGACAGCTAGATGTCAATGCCTTTCTCACTTTCTCTCCTGATGCTGGTGTCATAGTACAATGGCCAAAAGAAGGTATTGGTGTAATGGTACAATGGCCAAAAGAAGGTATTGGTGTAATGGTATAATGGCCAAAAGAAGCTACTGGTGTAATAGTACAATGGCCAAAAGAAGTTATTGGCTTCTCCCACTCCTGTGCTTCCTGCAGCATTACAGGGCAGACTAAGGATGCCCAGGGCAGTCTCAGGGGAGAGTGTGCAAGCTTCCCTGCAGGAATGATTTTAAGTTGTTATGAGAGCCTGTTTTGTCCTTTTAGAAACACTGTAAGTATTTAATAAATTGCAGCATGGCAGTTGTTTTAGCCAGCTGGGTGGGTTGGAAGGTTCTTGCTGGTGTCTGCTGAAACAGCAGCTAGGAAAAGAAGCCTTGTCTGGAGGTGTCAGACTCAGAGCATGCTCTGACTCTGCTTTGGAATGTGTGCAGCCCAAGATTCAGTGACTAAGATAGAAAATACTATTAAAATAAACAAGAAGCACCTATGAGCTATTATGATGTCATAAATCAGTGAAGAGTTTTCAGCCTTATCCTGTGGTTTATTCATTGTGTAGCTATTGCCACATACACAGGGAGAATGCACACACATTGTCAAGGTATTAATTACCCTGTGCTGGAAGGTCAAAACAAAATTCCATCTGTAGTAGGTTGCTAGCAGCTGAAAGGTACATTTTTTTGCTGGACACTCAGATCTCAGGTTTTCAGCATGATGAAGAAGAGGATGCCAACAAATGGTTATGGCCAATGTCCATGGCTGTGTGAAGATGCAAGGTAGGGAAGTCAGGAACCTGTAATTACCTTACTGTTTCATGAAAAAATTGCAGTTTTGATTAAATATCCTTTTGGAGTCGTGAACTTTTGCTGCTCTGCTTTTTCCTTAACTTTCATCCTCTAAAACAGAGCGTGCTTGTGCTCTTTTGCTATTAGCTTGTGAGCAGTATAATTATGCAGCTATGTATGTTCAAGCCTGTAGTTTCCTTATAATAATATCTTGTTTTAAAAGCATGAAGAATCTATGCTGTAGAGTTATCAATGGAAATCCAAAATTATGATAAGCTTGCTGTAGAAACATATTTGAGCTTATGGAACAAAAGTGACGTGCAAATTTAAAACAGAAATTTTTCTCCTGAAGTTCTGTTCTCCTACGTGAATTTGGAGAATCAATCTAATCTGGAAAGTTGTATCATATTATTTATATCCTTTTGATAAACCACCAAAATAACCTTTTAAATTCAGATGGCTTGTGCCTTTAAAAGTCTTTTGAGACTTACCCTAAAAATAGTTTACAAAGCAACAGAGTAAAATTGTTGGGGAATTGCACTCAAATGCATTAGAGAGTCTATTCCTGTGGCACTTAAACCAGTCAAAGTAATAAATATAAAATGGTAATTTTTCTCCATGAGCTGTGCTTGCTGCTCCCACATGATTTCATTCCCACCCCAGAGTAATATAACATTGCCTGCTCAAACAATCTCCTGGATTCATGGAATAAGGCAGCATGTGGCTGCTACTTTAAGTAGAAAGTGCTCAGAAAAACCGACAATTACAATTAATCCCTGTTTGCCTCTGAGCATTCCATTATTATTTCCATACCCCAAGTGTCAGTGATTTTTTAAAATTGTAAGGAAATTTAGACCAAGCAATGGATTATAAGGATATATTGATATATTAAACAAGAAGTGAAAACATAGCAAAGTGGGATATAGCTCTATTGTAGTCCTTAGCTGTATTTTTAAATGGTTGCTAAATACATGGGAGCAATAAGCAAAGTACTGTAGGTAGCCATTCAATAAAGCGTTGTAGTTCACCTAATTTTTTTTTGTCTCATGAATGTTTATTCTTCCCAATAAACATAAACCAGAAAAATTTCTGTTAATTTTGGGATTTGTTCTGTACTATGAAAATTCTGTTAGCTTGCTCATCTTGTAGGTTAGTCTGTCCTACTTAGGTTTTTCTTTGTCAGGATTTTGGCTTTGTCCTGAGGGGGGCCACAGGTGCACATAGTCTTCCTGTGTTGGTCAAATCATCTGTGTGGGCAGTTGGCATGTTGTCACAGCTGGTATATTGTTTTCAGTATGAAATTTAGTTTTAAGACATAACTCGCAAACTTTTGAGAACTGTTTTCAGCATTCATCTCACTGATTAATTATTGGCCTATTTCAAAGTATTTGGTTGTATTTGCCAGAATATATGAAGTGCATATATTTGAAGGTTAATTTTTCTGCCAGGGATAATCACAAGCCAATCTTTTAAAGTCAGGGATGACTGCAAATGACTATCATTATTTTGTTAAGAGAGGTCTTGGCATTATCTTTTCTACATTCAACCAGATGACATCTGTTTTGAAGTTCTTTCAAGTGGAATGTATTATAGGAGACCCACATTCACCACCTCATATGAAATGCAATCCAGCTGGGAAGATAGTATGAACATAATGAGTACATAAATTTTAATTTTTTAGTTTAAGCTTACTAGTTCAGGGTTGCAAATGAAACATTCTGATCATAGATGAAACAAAGGGGAAATACAGGAAAGACACTGGGGACAGTAACTCTGGGTTTTGATCACCTGTAATACTGAGTTGAACATCTTGTCTTAGTCTGGTGTCTTTTCAATCAGTGGATTTTATTTGTTTGTATGTTCTGTGTATGCTATGTCTGAAAATTCACTTTGAAGGCATTCTGACTTTTTTCTGTGTCTCAAATCTAGTAGTACAAAGTTTCAAACTGTGGTGACGCTGTCTAGTGTAACCAATAATTCTTCCTTGCCTTTTATCTCCATTGTGGTTAAGGGCACAGTGGAGCATCTTCCAAAAACCTGCCAATCAGCTAGATGAACCCATGAAATATAATACCTTTCTTGGTTTGCATTGTGGAAAAATGAACTGGATGGCTGAAGGATAAGATACCTGATGTATGCCATCTAGCCAAGGAGACCTATTCCTTATCTTGCTGCTTGGAACTGAGCATAGTTCCAAGCAAGAGCAAGACTGACACAACTATTTAATTTGAGTTCTGGTTCATGTTAGTGGTAGATTTAATCATAGTTCACAGTGTGATTACTATCAACAGCTGCCTCCACTATGTCTCTAAAAATCTAGCAGGACTAGGAATAGCTAAACATTAGGAATGTTAGCTCATGTGCCATTCTGTTTTTCAGCTCAGCATGTTACCACAGGATGTGATTGGTGATGGTTCATATCCATTCAACAGGATGAAAATTTCAGGAGGGCATGAGTTGGATTTGTGTCCTATTTGGCCATCTTGGTTCAAGGATATTAACCTAGGATTTTGGTAGGCAAAGACCTGCAAAGTATAAGCTCTTCATCCAACCTATCTACTGGATATTTGTCATCATCCTTTATTTTGCTATGTGGGCCAAGGACATGCCACCTTCTTTCAAAAACATCTTACATAAATTCAAAAGTTAATGTGGTGGTTTTGACATGGTTTACTCCAGCTAGAGTAGCAGGAAAAGGTGAATTTAAAAAGTAGCACATTGCATTATGACTCTTCATGGAGTATCTCACAACTGAACCACTTGTTACTGCCTCTGCTGCTTTCTGGAAAGAAGGGTTTCCAAAGTGCTTGTGGGGGAAGTCCACCACTACTTAGTAGAGGAGCAGATTGATGTTTTTTCTTTGGGTTCTTGGTATCCCTTCAGAAGTTCCTGTCAAGTCTTCGGGCATTATCTCCATTGCTAAAATATATTTGCCTGTTCAGTCAGTAGAAAACTTTTTCTCAGCCTGCCCAAAACAGGAGCTGACCCAAACAGCTGCATTTTATTGTCTTTTTTTCATACATATGTCATCTCAAAGGCTTTCTGCATCACCTCAGGGGAACACCTGGAGCCACCTGGTTTACAGGTCTTGTTAAATACCTCCTCTTCTTCCATAGGATGATCCAGATTTTTTCTGTTTCTGTCAAGTCTTATTTTCTTACCTTAATCAGTATAGTCAAAGTGCCTGCAGATTTTATATGCCACAACTTGTAATTTATTTTTTTATTATTGTTTTTGCCCTGGGCATCAAATGTTGTTTTTTCCCTTTTGCTTATCAATTATGTGTGCCTGAGGGTTGCTGAGACGATAATAGGCCATTCTGAAGAGCTCTGCATGCTTTTCACCTGCTTTGTCACTTGGAGTTGCTATTTTTCTTTGCTGACAACTAGGAAATAGTCTAAAAAGTCTCTCCTCAGTTTACTTCGGTTAGGATTTTTTTTGTGCTTTGAACTACATTTTGCTGTGTACTTTTACATCGGTATGATTTTAGTGAATGCTTCATGCCTATTGCATCCTAGTGCATCTTTTAAATGTATATAGAAAGTGTATTTGTTTGCAAGTTTCCTTACTGTTTTTCTTCATGAAACCACAAGAAAGTTGATTAGAAAAGAGAAACAAATGCCTGTTAAACCCTAAAGTCCAAGAAATGTGGTGGCCTTAATTCACCGATGGTTAATTTTTAATTGTGCGTGTCAAACTCGTACCCCTGTGGAATTTACCTTGAGTGACTAGGGTCTTTGCATGCTATTTGCTGACTTTCTCAGTTTCCTCTCCTTGTTTACTGCCATAGCTATGCCCCTAAAATACTCCCTAGAACAAAAGTTAGACTATAATATAGTCTTCCCCAAATAAAGGGCAATCTATGATGAGGCTGCTCAAAAAGCAGATGTGGGAGTTTTTTCACTTCTTAGACAGGAAAGAAACTTTGTCTCTGTTCCTTCCATAGATGTGTGTGTGCTGCTTGCATATTTCTAAGGAGAGCAGCTTTGGCAGGACTGCCTCCTACCATGGAGAATCAGTGCAGCTTCCTACACAAGAGGCAAGAACTTTTCATCTGCATGGTCACCTGTGTGCATGATGAGCAAAGGGCATGTGCCAATTCACCCCTGTACTAACAAAAACAACTCATTTGTCTTGCATTACAAAACTGGTTTACCTTTAGAGGCTGCTTGGATAGCCCCTAGGCAACCTCTCAGAAAATAAATGGGTGATCAAAGAAAAACTTTTGAGATCCATAAAGTTCTTAATTTTCAAGGAGGGGTTAGTCTGGTAATCACCTTGAGTCTTCTCAAGAATTCCGTAAAGTTGAATGGAAATAGTTTCTTTTCCTAGAAATGTTCTGAGGAAAAGTGCAAATTGTTTGATTTGGAGATGTATGTATTTTGTAAGTGATCCTTTCCCCCTCTCCTTACAACAGAAAGGAAGCTGTTTCAGAACATGATGGCAGTTCTCAGCTATACCAACAACAATTTTCCAGCAGCTAACATGCTCTAATGTTTCCACTGAATGCTCCAGGACTTGGATGTGCTTCTACTTGCCTGATTTTCTGTCATTGGAGTGCAAAGTGAGAGGTGGGTTATACCAGAGTTTTATTCATCAGAGGGGAAATATACCTAGTCCTATTGGCTCTAGACTCCACAAAGTCTCAGTAAAACTTAAGACATTCTCAAGACTCCAGGTTATTTGATTTATTAAGTTAAAGACGTGGTTTCTTTGGTAACCTGTCAGTTTTGAGAAAGCTGCATGCTTCCTGTGGCATGTGGTGGTGTTTCATTAAAAATGCTGTGTTGCCAGAAGACCTTTGCCTGTGGGAAATAGCTGAAGTGCAAAGAAGTTGCTATGTCTGATCTGACACTTGTAGATTGATTCACTGACTTTTTTAAAGGGGCTTGGAATTTCAAGTGTTCGGAACAAAACATAGGTCATATCAAGTAATTAAAAACAAACAAACAAACAACAACCCCGAAATATCTCCATGCATCAACATTTTTATTGGCCTGCTTTGCAGTATTTGATTTCAAATTCTGCTGTTTGTTCCCAGAGACAGCTGATACCATCTGTAGAGATGAAAGAGATGTCAGCAGTCTTGCCCTCAGGATGCACTCTATGCATCCTAACACTCCATAAAGAGTGTAATAAAAAACTTTGAGGTATTCATTGTGTTTTACCTGATGAGAAGTTACACAGAAATGACATCCATAAAACCCTTGTTATTCATCAAAGACTGGATTTATGGTGGTCCAATAAGCATTCCAGGTTAAAAGTATGATGTTCCTGCACAATACACACTTTTTAAATGTTCTTGAACTCATTAATATTAGTGGATAACAACATACATTACAGTACTTCTACTCCAAGAGAGCAACGTCAAGTTAACTTACTATACCATTCTGTGAGCTGTTTTCCAGCTCAGCTGGAACTGAGCTTGGTGCCAAGTCCTTTCTCCACTTTGGTTTGCTTCACAGTAATTTACTGCAATTGCTTTGCTTTATTATAACCTTTCTTGTTTGCAAATAGTGTCCACAGGGAAATGAAACCATAGGACTACCTGCAAACCTGCTCTCTGATACTGAATTTGTCTTCTGTCATCTTTCTGCTTTCTTTTATCTGGAGCCTAAATCCAGCCTTGGTTAAGGGTTACAAGTTTTATCTTATACCCTTACACTTGGATGTGAAGGGGTTGTTGGTCTGCCTTTTTTGCAATTTGCACTGTGCCAGGTTGCACTTCAAGCTAGATTTTTAAAGATGTGTGAAGGAGCTACTAAATAAAGTAGTTCCTTGATAACGGGCTTTTACACAGAACTTGCTAACACAATTCTTTCAGGAAAGCCTGAAAGGAATCTTATGTAAATTCCAGTGTATTCATTCACCTTAAAATTTCTGTTGTTTTGCCCTAACCTCTCCAACCTCTGTGTATTGACATTGTCTTTCGCCTTCATTTTCTGTACTGTAAGTGGTCAACTAGAGAAAACACTCCAGACTGTAGGTCGTCATGATCACCTCGGTCCAGACCTTGCCCCCTGCTTTTTAGATTTATGTGGTCCCTGGGTTTCTATATGTGTTGTGAGAGGGCTAGGACAAATATCAGTCCCTGGGGGAAGGATCTTCTGAAATGCAAATCATCTACAGAGAAACAAATCTTCTATGCTAAAAAATGGGAGGGTGTGAAAATGTACATTGCTCATTCACCCCTCATCATATGGCTTTCTGCCATAATACTTCCTCAAGAAAAGTGTCTACACATTGGCCTCCATCAGCACTGGCTCTACTCAGTCTTCCATTGTTTTAATCACTTTCACCTGTTGAGAGTTCCATTTGTTAGTAGCTTACTCAGTTCCATATTTAAGAGGACTTTCATCCTCGTGAAGAAAGGAACGATTACAGAGAAGTATACAAATATTAAGATGATTTTTTCAATATTGTTTGGAATTACACTGTTAATCTGCTGTTATGCAGTGGGACAGAAGAGGCCTCTGCACAGGTTATTGTAAGGTTGTCACTTGTTGGGATGTTTTTTCCCCTCCTCCTTGGTGGCTCTGATATTTGTCTCAGAGTGAATTGTCAGCCGATACCCAGTGCTCTATAAAAACTCTGTAAAGAAGCTCTTACCATTACATACTGTTCTAAGTACAGGCTGCTTTTTTTACAGAGGCCAACTATTTAAGGTGGGCCATAAAATTGTCAAGAGTTATAAATCTCTAGAGTTAGTACTGTAGAACATTTAATCTCCAGAGAACAGCAATATCTGTAGTGGGCATAACCATATTCCATAGAGACTGCATACAACATTATACAAGGGATAAGCAGCCACTTCTAGCATGGTTCAGACAACAATTTACTTTGTAATGCCCACCCAGCTTCACCCATGCTCTTATACAAACAGAATCAATAACCTCATTGGAATTTAGATTAGAACATAACCAGATGTGAGCCTGCAGGTACCTAAACTCGTCAACTCCAGCCCAGTCAGATAAACATAGACTGCATCTTTTAGAGACAAATATGACTGTCTCAATCTCTGTCAATTCCAATAATGTTGTTTTAGTGACTCACTTGTCATTTTCTCTGTCATCATGCTCTATGGCGCGAGCAGCCAGAGGGGAAAAGAAATTGCTGCATTTCATTGAAGCTTACTGTTCACCCCTTGTTTAGTCTAAAATAGGTCATTTATAGAGTAAAAAACACGATGCCTCACTTATAGTATTTCACAGCACCTTTTTATTCAAGCTGAGTTGTGGGACACCTGTAGTGATAGGTGGCTTTTAACTGGGAATCCACAAAATTCCTGGGGAAATAAGCTGACAGCAACAATTGTGTACAAAAATATAATATGGATTATTAAATGAGTCAGCTTTAGAAAAGCCTTTCAGGATTTTGCTGCATCCTTACTTTTCAGTGGTTTTCTCCTCACTTCTTGCCCTATTGTCCATATATTTGAAATCAAGCACCTGTATCTTGGCAGGATCACAGCTCAACATTTTTTTTTCCTCTGGGCTGTTGTCATGTTTCTCTTTAAATATGTTGTCATCACATTGGGAATGAACTGAAACCATAAAGCAGTCTTGATGTTTCTTTTTCTGATAACCCCATTAGAAGGGTCAAAAGTTCTGACTGCCCTGCTACTTGAGGAAAGAGATATTTGGCTTTCTTTTATAGACCCTGAGAGAGTGTCACTCTATCTATCACACTCTATCACACTCAAAAACCTTGATGATGCCAACATAGAAAAAACACCCCAAACACAGTGGAGCTATTTAGTAAATTCTTCAAAAAGCCAATGAAGAGGGGAAGGAGTCACCTGGGTGGTGACTCCACAGAGCATCCCTTGTTCCTGGACATTTGTGTTGCATACCTCTGCTCTGATACACCACGTGCTGGCTGTCAGCAGAGTCTGGGGCTTGTTCTAGTGTGCCAGATTCCGTGCTGTAGCTGACAGGAAAGCACAGAACATCCCTGCCAAGGACTTGGAAACCCGCCAAGGTTTCCATTGGGCTGAGTACAAGATTCATGATGCATACCTTCCTTCTGCAAAACACCACAAGATGCAATTTTCAGGCAATTTCTTCTTTACCCATCAGTCCTCATTGTAATCAACTGAAAAAGAAAGAATCTTAAAATGCTGTTGAGATGAGAAAAGAGATATGGTTTTACTGTTTCAGACCATGTTGCTAAAGAAAAATCCTTCTGAAAATCCCCCACTTTTCATAAACTAGGAATATCATGAGGTAGGAATATCATGAGAAACTGGGACTGACTTTGCTAGGTGGGGGAATCTGCTCTTATAGTTGTTGCAGTTGAAAATGGTAGTGAGAAAGATGTACAGGCTAATTATGAATGTTCTGCTAAAATGAAAAAAAATAAACTTATAAAACTTATATCTTCATTAGGACACTTTTAATTACAAGGCCTTTTTGTGTTTGAAGAACTTGTTGCAGGGAAACATTCACAACAGATCACGTATTTCTGCGAAGCAAATTGGTTTTGTTAATCAAATAAATAAACAGCAGGGAGAAGTTGGACAATGGACAATACTTGACCATTGCCAATAAATATTATCATTGCCTCAGCACTGTGCCAGTCCATGAGAAATTTGCGATGTCTCCTAACTCTAATTAACAACCCTCTAACTCAAGCCTCTTTGCCCCTTGCAAGAATTTTTTAAAATATAATTTTATAGTTTTTAAAATTAAAACTATGCTTCTAAGAAATGTCAAAGTGTATTCTTGTCAGAAAGGAATGAATTCATGCTCTGAGCACTGCAATGTGAAAATACCATTATAATGTTGTGATAGGGAAAACTTTATTTTAATTATGTTTTTAAGAGGTCTAAGTTCAGTCTGATTCAGATGCATAGCACTAGGTAAATTCCACTTTCTATTAATGATGTCTTTTGCAATAAATGCCTTTGTACTTAAGCATAGTTTCCTTCTGTACAAAGGGGAAAAACAAGTTGAACTTCACTTTTGTTCTATATTGCGTTATCCCATTTTTGGTGAATGGGCCCTCTTTATGTTCTTTGTTTCATGTTTTCAGGTGTATAAATACTAGATAGATGAGGTTGTGATTATAACATGTTTTCCATGGTCCATTTATTTCAAGCAGGTTGCATGTAATGACTGGTTTGTCCCGCCCTCATAACCAATAGCTGATATGAAAAAGTTCACTAACATTTTCTGGATCTTCATAGGCAAGAGAGCTTGGATTCAGCTTTCCAAACTTATATAAGGAGTGAGATTGACTTTAGTTTTGTGTCAGATAACATCCCTTTGCCTGGATGGCTTTGCTGTCCTCAGAGTGACTACACAGTTTTAAAACTGGATGAGAATTTAGTATGTGCTTTTAAGAAGTGGCAAAGATCAAAAGAAATTAGAATGTCAATTTCCACCAGCATCCTCTACTGCAACATTTTTTTGTATGAGGGTTGTGCTTTTCCTTGATATTTTGTATGTTTATATTCTTGTTTGTGAAATTATTTTGATGAAAGACAATTTTTCATCTTGTGTAAGAACTAGTCTCTCATAAAAAAAAAAAGAAATGGATGATATACCATTTTTTTGTTAGGATAATGAAAAAAGGATTGTGAGGGTTTGTGGTTTTTGTAGTTCTTTATTTTCTTATGGTTTTTAAAATTTGTTTTTCTTTAAAGCAAGATATTTCTTATGCCTATATAGACACTAAAAGTCTGAAATGAGAAAAGAAAATTAAAAACATTAATTTTTTGAATCTGTGGTTAAGAAGGAGTGAAAAACAACCCATAATGCTTTTTGAACATATAAGGTCATCTTCACCCTCTCATTTAGCTTTCTTCTGTACTATGGTGCTATTTTCCCCCTGTATTCAACTTTGCTCTTTCATCCATTACTGCTCCTAGTCCAAAACCATTTCTTTAAAATACAAACATAATACCAGTAAAGATGAAAAGTCTGCTATAATAACTCCATTTGCCTGGAGGTGATTACAGCCAGCAACAAGGAAAGAAAAGGAAAGCAGATGAAAAGGCCAACAGTTTGTTGTCACGTTGTAGCATATGATTGTGAAAGAGACATAAATTCGTATGTTCCCTTAAAGATTCTGTAAGATTCTATAAGATTCTATATTAATATGATTCTTGGAATATCCTTACAGGCTTTTTCCTCATCTTTTTGGTGGACATTTGGGACAATGTTGCACTGCCTTTGGCAGAAAATTGGAGGCTCAGGTACAATTTGAACATATAGCCTGGTGGTAAGTAGATACAACTGGTTACTAACAGAGAAAACTTATGTAAACCACTACCCTAGAACTATCTCCTTCCACTCAGAGGTTGTTAATATACATGAATCTCATCTGTCTGGAGAATGTAATTTAAGTTTCCTAGGTCCTATTACAGTTTTCCTTGAGTTTCTTCTTAATTTGTTTTCCCTTACTAGCAGACTTTTTACCTTTTCTCTTTGTGAGTGCCTTCATTCTGTTTCCTGACTTTTCAAGTCTCTGTCTGCACAAATCTGGAACCTAGAACTGCCTTCCAAAACCCTTCTAAATCTTACAAGTAGCAACCTTTTGCATTTTATCTTTGTTACACTTTACATGACTCAAAATCAAGAATCCACTTTAACTTTTCTGGCTCTTCATTTCCTCTTTGCCATGTCTAGAATATTGCATTATGTAATGAATTGATTGGTGTTCTGTGGCCCCACTAGATAGGGGAATGGCTGCATTTTTGTTCACGGAAATGCCCATTGCAGGACTTCTGCATGTACATCTCCTCTGACCATAGACAGAGAAACTCTAAATAGTGGTATTATATGTGTACTATATATTAAACATGCATGTGTATTCAAAAGATACCTTTTTTATCTCCTTCTGAAGTGTTGTTCTTGGCTTTGCTTTTAATTAGCACCAGAAAGGCAATTACTGAATTCATAAATCTCAAAGTATATTTAGTTTTCCAGTTAGCAGCACTCACCTCTATTAAGACATATGAAAATAATAACCTTGAAAACTGTTACTTTATACAGACAAAAATATCACAGGGATTTTTCTTGTAGTTCATATGGTATCTAAATTATTAACCTTCCTGATGAGGCTCACAGAAATTCTTTCAATAAGTTGCTGTGATATTAACGTTTTGTGTAATACAAAAAATTGTATTTAATGATATAATTAGGCATAAATGAAACTATTTTTAATTTCTTTGGTTTTAATTTGATGTTGCCGTACTCCAGCTTTGAACTGTAGAAAGGATGAAATGTGTTTGAGACCACAGTTCTGACTCTACAAACAAAATAGACAAACACACCTTTTAAAATGTGAACTTGTTTTCTTCCTGTGGACAAGAGTTCTCAGCCCTCTCTGTCCTTTTGTCTTTTGTAATGACATGTAGAAATATTTACTTTATAACAATGGGTATGATAATTCAGGAATTTCATATCTAACTGCCTCCTACTTTAGGTCTCTGTGCATGTGGTCAAAGAATATTTTACTTTTATTTCTACGTGAAGGATAATTAGCACAGTGCTCTGCAGGTCACAATGTCCCTGGATTCTTGGCTTGGTGCTAACTTTGAAAACAGCTGCACTCCTGAGATAAAAGATTACAGAGAACTGTGGAAGGCAAAGGTGCCACTCTGGCTTGAAAGTCCTGACCCTGAGATCACTGGTGAATGAGAGTTTATTCTGGACCTGAAATTCTTATGTACATCTGTTGTTTCCTGGGGTTATGCTGCTGACCACTACCTGAAGGAGGCCAGTGGCCAAACTGACCCTTTCCTATGACCCAGTGTGCTCATTCTGTCTAACAAAGTGCCTGCTACAGAAACCATGTCCTTCAAACACCAGCTAAGGTGTTTCTGTGTGGCACTTAGCCAAGTAAAGAGGCATTAAATGAATCACTCAGCTTGCTAAATCAGGTCACAGGAGGTTGCATCATGTGAGGTGTAAAAATGAGAAGAGACCTCTCTTGCTTGTGGGTCCACCTTGTCCTTCAGTGAGATGCAAGTGACAGGCAATCCTTTTGTGAAACTTAATCATAAAACAAAGAATTTTTGGTCTTTGTCCCATGCTGTCTGGCATCTAGCACACTTCTGCTTGAGGAGCAGCTTTAGAAAGTAAAACAAATATTTGAAGTTTTCTGTCATGTTTTTTTATGAGTTTGGGTGTATTTTAGTTTCATTTATTTTCCTAGGCAATTGCCAATTATATCCACATTCTTTAGAGATGTGTGTGAACCAGCATATTAAAATCTGTGTAACATTTAGTATCTCTGCTGTGTGAGAGACTAAAAACAAGGAAGGATGGATGATTTCCAGGTTGCCTGGGGCATCCAGACTCCTTAGAGGCCAGTATACTGTCCTAGTTCTTTATATGCAATTTCTATTGAATTCTGCCTCAGAAAGAAGGAGAATATATTGCCCAGGACTCAAAACAGAATGCACAGAAGGAATCTTTAGTAAAATATTTTACTATCTTCTATATCAATTTGTACTGAAATAGTTTGATTTTATTTGCTAATGTTAAGAAAATTACTGCTTCTTAGTAAAAGTTATCATCTCATTATGGCAGCAATTATTTCCTAGATCTCTCAAACTCACAATTCACTTAACAGCATTTTTTTGGACAAAACTGATAGAGAGATGTCAAAGCATAAGCACTTTTTGGTTATGGAACCTGCAGTAAGGATTTTTATTCTGGAAGCCCTTGGTGATGACCTGCCCTTAAGTGTAATTTTTCACAGTTTTGCAAAGATTTTACTAGTAGGCCTGGAATTTTCATTTCTTCCACTATATTTTTGAAATACATAAAACAAATTTAAAAATTAAAATGGTTCAATACATGAAAAATGAACCTTTCTTGTTTTTAGAGAATGAACTTTAACGAAAAATCATTCAATTATGAAGTGATAGAAAATACTTCTGTAAGAAGTGTTTTCTTCTTCATGTCAGAAAGATTATCTTGTTTGAGCCAGATACTATTCTAATGGAAATATAGCCACATCTAATAGTCTAAAAGAGAAAATAATCCTTATTTCCTTGGTGGGAGACTCTGAATGGCAGGCAATAAAAACTCCAGACAACTAGACTTTGGCCTTGACCATAGTTTTTTCCATGCATCTGCTCCTTCTGCTTGGCAGAAACATCTAGAACTCCTGGTATAGAATCTCAGGTGAGTAGTTCTCCAATAATCTTCCCTTTGTCCAGACATCTGGTGAGCAAGGAAGCCATTTCTGATAAGGAGAGAGGAATTGCAGGATTTCTTTGGCCAGAAATCTTCTGTCCAAAACAGAGAAAAGTCAGATACTCAGGGTAAAATCAGCATTCCCAAGGGCAGCAGCAGAAGGTCGCAATCCAGGAGAAACCTTTGATTAAGACCATCACTTTCAATTTAAAAATGTTCTGAAATTCTTTATTCATTATTAATACAGGAAAAGTATTTAACTTTTTTACATCTAAGAAAGGATGAGGGAAGAAGAATTCATATACTTTATCTCAGTATTGATTTCTCACTGTTTTTCCTAAATTAGATATTCTGTGGGAGTGTTATATTAAAGACTATTCTCAAAGTGAGCTATAGGTTAGGAACATGCTAAGTGAGTGAATGATTATTTATTAAAATTAACCTTTGTTTTGATGCTTCTAGCCCCTCCTTGAAAAGATGTAGAAAGAAACACACACCAAAAAATCCTTCTGCCTCCTAAGAAACAGGCGCTATGTATGCAGAGTTAGAATGCCACAGGTACAGCTAACTTGCTAGTACACACAGCTGCTTAAAAATACTTGGGAAAAAAAACTCCAAACCTGGTAGGTGAGTTCAAATTGCTTACAGAATAAATATCGAATCACTTGCACTGAGGTCTAACAGTGTTAAGTGTGTATAGCACTAAGTAGCAGGATAAGGGGCTGATTATTCTCCACAGGTAGAGATAATTGTATTAAACACAAGAATTCATAAAAGCATAAGGAATTTTCAAAACACTGCTTTCCACTGAAGGAGCCAATCCACTCTTTATTGACCTAGTGTAGCTATTAACCCCTGGGATTTTTTTTCAGTGAGAATAAACTCAAAGCAATTGTAAGAATGTTTCTGCATGCCTTTAGTTGGAAATTAGATAGAAAAGTGAGTATCTTCTGAAGGACAAGGAGTTAAGATTCAATGGTCTGAACAAAATCTGTCTGAAAAGCTAAACAGAGAAATTGCATGTCCATTAATCTATGGCTGTCGTGAGAAACCAGATAAATAATGGTTTTAGTTTGAGACATTTCTTTAGGTTTATCTAGTTTTCCTCCTTGTTTCAGGGCATGAGGTAAAATGTCATGAAGGTCATGGAAACCATGATTATGTGCAATGCAGTGGAAAAACAGAGGTCTTTGTGGGAACTTCCAATGTTACTGATAGTTGGAAAGGTACCTGTCAATTTTAGTTGGGATATAATGAATTATAAAGAAGAAACCAACAGTACTGTCAAAGGGTATTGAAGATGGTGCAACAAGTTCTGCAACCCACATGGGATGAAGTGAAAAATATTATTACACTTTGTGTAAAGTTATTGTTACTATTCGATGTACAGAAATTAAGAGGTATATATAATGTATATATATATATACACATTATTTCTCTCTATATATATAATATTTAAAAAATTAGGTTACTTCATACATAAAAGAAGATTTAACTGCTTTAAAAGGTTTTATGATGCAAAGTTTTTGGAATCATCTGAGTTAGGAAATGCATGCTCTTGATATAATATTTAATTTTACATAGTTGCCAGCATGGGGCAAGGTTAATTCATTGTTCCAGTAGCATAAAACAGCTGACAGCAGCCAGATGTATAATTCCATGCCTGTTAAAGGAAAATTAATATCTTCACTGCATAATTGTTGATACTTTAGAGATAACAGAGATCTCAATTTGTCTGCTCTGAAAAGAACAATAGGTATTCTTCTGTTTGAGTCTTGGTGTTGATTATACACTATGATTTCCAATTCAATTGTTCAGTGCTGCTATTGATTGCAAAACGGAGGCTATTTTTGTAGAAGTAAATCTCTTTGGCTGAAAAAGAAGGGAAAAAAGGCTGCCTGTTACTGGCTACTGGCTTAAGCAATAAATAATCTCTATGCATAAATTGTAACAAAAATTCATATTATGTGTTACTGGAACATTGAAAAATATGTCAGGTTTTCAGGTTTGGCAATGATGCTGGCTAGCTGGATTTTTAGCTTTATGAGCTTTATTTTTCTGTTTCTCAGAAATTGCTGTCTGCTGTATTTTTACAAGATGTCAAAACTGTGGAAAATTGCCAATAGATGTGGAAGTAGAGTTGCTACATAAAATTGGATACCAAGGTAATTGCCTATGGTCTTTGAACAGGTAGGTTTCAAGAAGACACAGAGGTGTCTCATGGATAATCACTGAGCCCTGAAATACTATGGGGCTTCTATCATCTAGATGATTGTCTTGGACTTCCGGGAAGTCAATATTTGTCTTGCAAGAAAAGACAACTAGTTGAGAATTTTGTCTCCAAAAACTACCACTGCCTTGGTGGAATGGAACTGCTACATTTGGAATGGCACTCTAATGTAATCCTTTGCGGCTAGCAAGTAGCTAGCAGAAATACAAAAATTCTCTAATGCCAATAGTTATTCTATATTGCCAACTATTATTCTATAATGCCTTCATACTGTTGGTATTTATTGTTCCTGAATATTTTGTAACCAATTATTTTCCCATGCATTTTAAAATCAATCAAAGGTGTCAATAATGCTTAAACAAAGTTTGTGCAAATGCCCCAGATTGAATACAGGGAGAACAAGCAGCTTTTCAAAATATCACCTGAGGAGCCTCAAGATTAACATATTTTTATGGTCTAATAAGGGTAAAAGACATACATAGACCATATTTTTTGAAGCAGCACAATGTCAATCCTTTCTCTAAAACTTCAGAAAAAAGGCAAGTCTTTATGAGATAAAGACAATAAAAACTGTTGGGATTTCTGCCTGTCTTGGCATCCAGGTCAATATTTGCTCATTCTTTTAAATGGAGTGCTAATTTTGAAGCCAGTTGTTTTGAAGACATATAATTTTGCTCCAGAATTGGGTGGTGTGGAGTCATAAAAAGCTCTGACTTCCATTGTTTCAGCCTTGCTGTAATAGGATTTTGGCAGTGGGTGAAAAATGTGCAGGCTTCTTCAGGAGTAGTTAAAGTGATGCTATTCAGAGCTGTGACACAGAAATAAGGTAGTGGTCTCTTACAAGACAATAGGTCAAGGAAGGACATCTGACTGTTTGAATTGTTGCAGAAGGCTCTTCAGTGAGTGCAGAGCTATGAACATCCTGGATCTCAAAGAGCAGTGGTCTTCTGTGTGGAGGAATGGCATGTGGTTTGTTTGCCTGTGTTGTGAATTGGCAACTTCTCCCTACCGCTGATCCCATCACGCTGCCCATGAGGTACAAATCACTGACAGATGTACTTTGACCTTGTACTAAAGTCTGTTTAGTAGCTTCTGGAGTTCTATTTCATATGAATCACCAAGTTTTGCACTGTTTTAGATTTTGAATCTAGAAGAATTTTTATTATGATGTAGTATATTCACAGTCTTTAATCTCCCAGGTTTGGCTAATGTTCTTCCAATGGTAATAATTATCTATGGCTGTCTTTATCTTCTTTCTGTATTCTAATTCCTTTATGCTTTATTTTCCCTTTCTTTCTGTGACCTTTTTTTTTTTTTTTCTGAATTTATTGCATGCTTTCCCCTGGCAGCCTCTGTAAATATGTGCATTACTATTAGTTTCATCTCAATGTGTATGGGATTTATGCCTATACAGCTTGCCCTCCACTTAATTTAATCACAGGTTAATTAGATCCTCCACTTAATTTGATCAAAACCTTCCTTGAGCCAAATCACTTACATTAAGAAGAGTAGTGGTACTTTCTACCCTTTAGTTTGATCAATATCGATCTTTTTAAGCACGTACTTTGGGGTAATTCAATCACTGGCTGTGGATGTTTTTCATTTAATTAATAATAAAGAACAACATCCTTAATGGGAGGAGAAAATAAACATAGAAAATATCTGCAGACATGAGAAAGACAGTAATTTTTTGGTGGTTTTGAGGGGGAACAGTTTTTCTTCTCTTTTTGCTTCTATCCTGAAGCAGTCCTTTTGTTACCAACATGGTCAATTCTCCTTTGTACAGTGGGGTGGGTGGGGTTGTACTGGTGGCAGTATTAATGAACAGACAGAAATAACAGTAAGGAATTTTTGAACATCATTGGTGCATTCCAGTGTAGCACAAGTTCACTGGAAGTCCTGGTACATTGTATGCAGGTGATTACTAATAAAATATTAATTCTAAATGCCAGGCAGCAGGATATCAATGAAACAATTTATATATCTGTTATGTGTGTATAAGAATATTGGTGCTGAATGAAGTTACAGATAGCACAATACTTTTCTGAAGCATGGTGCTTGCTGTATTTTAAAAAAAATTCTATGCTTAATTTAATTTCTCTAGAGAGGTCATTTACAGACCGTAAAATAACCATGGAAACTGAAGGAAAACTAAATGCTCAACCTTGCCTTTCTCAGGAGCTCTGATTGATAGGTGGCAACCTTCATGTATCACACTGTAGATTAGTTATTTTAGTGAGCATTTGTTGACAGTACTATTGCCACTGGTTTCAGGAAGAGTATTTGCATTATTTCTAAGTTTGTGCTGTCCAATCTGTCTCAGAAAAATGTGCTCAGATATGTATTATAGTTGTGAAATATGTCTACTTGACCTAGACTTTCAGATGCATGTGGTTAGCTTGTTAACACCACCACTGATGTAGAAATTCCAGTTCTCCAGATGAACGTGTTGCTCTCTCCTTGTCTTTATCAGCCACTAAACCAATCCCTGAGTCTATTCCAGCAGTTTCTTAAAGGCTGTAATTCCTAAACCAATACTGCTACCTGCCCTACTGGTGAAAGTAACACAGGATTCACAGAAATTGCTAACATTTGAAATCTGGTTGGGGAGAATGACAGAAAAGAGTTCATTTCACCTAATTTTATCCATCAAAAAATCAGGGGTCTTCTCTAAAGCTTCTGTGGTCCCAAGCGCACATGGTTTTATTTTATTTATGTGGGTTCTTTCTCTGTGTTGATGTTATAGGAATCTTGTATTCCTAGCTTTAATAGCCATTAAACTGTGAGACAGCTGAAATCAGGCAACGAGAATTTCATCCTTCTTATCACTTGTTAATACAAAGAACCATTGTGGCCTGTGTTAAAAAGTATTTTTAAAGATCTGGTGAAGATCTCTTTAATATTGATGTTATGCACTTTCTTTAAATTTGATGAATTGCTCTTTCTTACTAATATCCCAAAATATGCAAGTCTCATGAGTCTCGTATTAGTGATCAGAAATCAGAGCAGAGACAACTAAGAGATTTTAATTCTAGAAGTCAAGATTTCATTAATGTTTTTTAATATTTGGGACTGAGCTGGATTAAAATGAAGCTGCCATCTGTCTTTGCTTACCTGAATGTTTATAAATGGACTCTTTAGACTTCAAGAAATGTAACTTGCCCACAAGTCCCACTTGGTAGTCTGGTAAGTTCAAGTATTTCTCAATATGAGCTCCAAAGTTCCATAGGTAAAAATAAAATTATTTTAAAATTATTATATATAAATTCAGAGACCACTCAGAGTAACAGCCATAGGTTGCTGAAGTTTTAATGAGTATATAAGATGGATTTTTTTTTTTCCTTAATTTTTCTTTTCTTTTTTCATTTTGGTAAAGCTTGTTCCAGCTCTGAAAATTCTTGTTAGCAAAAAATGGTGACCTTCATGGAGCATTATATCCTTTTCCCCCTGTTTTAACCGAGTCTCTCAGTTAGGGTTGTGGTTGTTCCACGCTCCCTTTACAGTCAGTAGATGTATGTGACTGTGATGGAAGGCTGATTCTTTCCACCTAACTGATGACCAATGGAGACACCCAGGTCTCTCTCTCTGGATCCCAGGGTGTAACTGTGTGCTCAGTGCAGAAGTCTCACCGTTTTACAGGTGCAACTTTTTACATGTGCATTGGCGTCTTGATTGCGATGGGAATTTTTGGATGTATAAATTTAAACTACTTTTGTGACGCCAAATGAATGAAATAGCTTCTTCAAAAAGACTACTCCTGTAAAAAATGCCTTCACTCTCAAATATCTGCTGACCTCCTGTGACAGTGCTTAAAAAGAGGAAAGGAGGGAGAAGCAGCAAAATAACTGTGTTTGTGCTTTTTTTTGGGACAAAGTTGAAGTAATTTGTAATAAGTATTTATTAATGTTGAATTGTGTGTGTTGTGATGGCTTATTACTTAACAAATGTAAGAAATATGTGACTGTGAGCGAAAGTAAAGATTTAGAATATGAGGAATTTTGGCAGAACTTGCGACTCTTTCATGTTGCTGTTGGTCCATGGCTAAGCAGTGGTCCTGGATTTCAAAGGACTTTGCTATCACTCCTATTTCCTTTGAAGTCAAATCAGGCTTTGTTCTGCTGGAAATATGTTTTTGCATATATACGGAGAAAACATATGTTATTCTTATGTTAACAGCTCTGACACAAGTGGTTTGTGATTTTTCTCGTTTCTATAGAAACATTAAAAGCATTTGTAAGTCTTTCATTTTTAGGTAAATGTATTCTATTTTATAACAAACCAGATGCTCAGACTGTTATCCTTTTTATTTTTAACATTTTCAAAAATTATGAAAAATGGTACTGGTAATCTATACTGAGACAAGAAGTAAACAATCATGTTTCAGGCAGTACCTTTCAAACTGTCCTTTTGTAATTATAAAGTTAAACGGCAAAAACCTTATGCTGTCAAAAAACTCCTAGGTCTTGTGTGTAGAAAAACAGACCAGGAAGAAAGCACTCCTGCATGGATAAGAAATGGGTTTGGTACTAAGAAGACCTGGTTTATATACCCAGTTCTGCTACTATCCTGATTTTGTCAGAGCAGTTCTTTCATCTTTCTTCTAGCATCTCAAAGAGTGATCTAAATGACACTTAACCATTTTACTGAAGTGCTTACTTATGTGTTATAAAAGCGATACAAGCAGCTATATGTGTGATCACATCACCCTCCTGCTGCCTAAGTGACCTTGTGCTGTTTTACCCCAAACACCCGCATTAAGAACACAGACCTCTGATCTGGTCAGTGGAAGAGTTTGCACTCACCAGAGGGAGGGATTAGGTTGGTGTGGGCTGCATGGTTTTACACCTGGCTTCTAGCAGGAATAGTACTTAAAACTCTGGAGAGGCAGGAGGGCTGGATGAGGAAGTTGTTAGCAGGGACGCTGATGGGTCTCTCAGCAGTTGTTTCTACAACAATGAGGAATGATAATGAGTGTGGATAAGTGTTATTCAGTTTTTTCAAAGCAGCTGACATTATATATGTTTTTCTTAACTTCTCTTCTTACTCCCTTTTACCATGACTGAATTATTTCCCACCTTTTACCTTTGTTCAGAGTGGATAGCAATGAAAGGTGAGGTATCCCAGAAAACTGATATGGGATGGAGGAATGACTGGCTTTCTGTTAGGTGCTGTACAAGACTGATACACATGTCTGCAGCTGAGCCTATGTAAGGTCTCTTGGTTCAGTAAGGCCCCCCAATAAAGCCACTTAAATCTAAATGCATTTACCTTTCTTTTGGCTTCATTGACAAGTTTTCATGTCAATCACAGGTCTTTGTTTTTAATGAGGGCTGTCTCCCTCCCAGCCCATCTGCTCCAACCATTACCATTTTTCACACAGAGCAGATATAGTGACATAGCAATATTTTTCATTGTACAAGTCATTAAGGATGTAGACAGCAACTTGAAATTTGTAAATATTCTGACAAGTTGATTGCCCCCTGCCCATTTTATGCCCATAATCTGCCATGGTAGACCTGCCAGTGTACACAACATTATCACTAACCCAGCATGGGCCATCATAGAGTGCTATCTGGCAATATGTTAATAAAAGAGCAGAAGAACAACAACAAAAATGCATCTCAAAATTACAACTATAAACAACCTGCCAGTCGCAATAAAAATGTTGCCGCTAGGAAATTAAAAATTGTACACCACAGTGATCCTAGTCAATGCATCACTATTCCAATGCATAACATAAGATTAGACTTCTGTACAGATGAGTCAGATTGAGGTATAGCAGAGATACTTTTTTCTCAAAAATTTAAAACAAATGCAAATATGCAATATTCTTGACAGATTTTGTGTTTTCTCATCATGTTTTGTTTTATATTTTCAAGTTTGCTTTGGAAGAATTTCACTCTAATGAATGCGAAGAAAGATAAATTTAAAAATACGGTGATATTATTATTAGGTACATTCTTGGTGCTTTGAGTAAAGAGAAAGCAGAGCAGATGCTGTTTGATGTAATCAAAACAAATTACAATCTTAAAAGATCATAAACATACACTGTGTTTTGGTGTTATTCCATTATCTCACTGTTGGAAAAAATATATTAAGTGAAATCTTGAATAGCTAACATTTAAGGTATTATGACTAATACACTCTTTGCACTGGATGTTTACATGTTTAGCTAATGATTTTAAAATCAAGTTTAACTTCCTTTAAAACACTTGGCAAACTGAGATCTTCCATCCTGTTTTATACAGTGGGGGAATTGAAGTTCCCACTTTTCCTCGAGTTAGAGAATATGCTTTTTCTGTCCCCAGAGTGCTCTCTCTGCTTGGAGAGTCCCTTGACTTCCCAAAAGCCTGTTGTCATTGCTGACAAGTGGTCAATGTGCTTATTAGATTGGAGCCATGGGCTGGAACGATGATTGGCTATTTGATTATTTAATCTCGACCCTGTGAGAATGTTGTAGGGGAACACTGAGATTGTGTGCTTTGTGGTTCTGGGGTTTTTCTTGCTCCTTAAATCTCATGTTCTGACCAAAACAGAGACAATGACAAATAACTCCTTCTTGCATGCTAGAACAGTAGTGACATCACTTTTGCTTCTGACAGACAGATTAATATCCTGCCAGGTTCTTCCTGGGCAAGAGATTGGTTTTCTGACCTTTCCCTCACCCTGTGCCTTGGATGGTTCACAATGGGGATGGCTCTTTGTCCAGACAGATGCTGAAGTGAGCTTTTTGATGGCGCTTAATGGTACTTACCAGTTTTGAGGAGCTTGTGTAGAACTTCTGTCCCCTTTCTGTAGTATTTAGGGATGGGCAGGGCTTTTACTTGGAGCAAGGGTGAGGCTGAAATCAGCCACTGATTGGGATGGTGAGCTATGGGCTGTCCCAGCTGCTGGCAGCACAAGACTAAATGGCGGCACAAGCAAAGGTCCCAGGCCTTGGGTACAGCTGCTTAAGAGGACAGGAGGGAACAATGCTGAGTGATTAAGTCATGCTCATGTTCTGAAAGTGCCAGTGTTTCTGAGCCCTGGTGTTTGAGTAATATTCCTGTCTCTTCAGATTTTGGACAGTGCATGATATATTCAACATAGAAAATGTGAATTTGTAGTAAAATTTAGCCCAGGTGCAGTTTTACAATAAGTTTTTATCACTATACATACTGGAATACACACTCTTACTTCACTGTGGTGGGCAGACACTTCTAAATCGAGACCCACTGGGTTGGGTCTTGTTCAAAGGCAGCATTGTGAGGGATTTTCCACTATAACATCAGTCCTGTGTTCTGTGAGTGTCTGTTCAGATCTGGGTGGTTACAACAGAGTGTAGGTGCTTCTTTTCTTTTCAAAGGGATACAGCATTCTTTTTGCTAGCAGTGTAAGAAATTGAAGCAGTTGGAAACTGCCTGGACTTGGTTACCATCTGAATCAGTGAGTCCTTAGCTTTACTGTGGAGGTATATTTCAATACATGATATCACTGCTACATACATCTTAAAAAGTAGTGTTTTCCTATGGATAAGGCCATAGATCATAACTCAGCTATGCTGGGCAGTTATTGTCAGTTTAGGTTGCAATATGAATCAAACATCCTGTAATTATCATGTGGACATTGTTTTGCCTAAACTGATTTAAAGAAAAACTGGATTTATTCTCTTTCTGGGTTAGGTATTTATTTATGAAACTACACTGGTGCTATTTCACTGTACTAGAAAACTAAATGAGAAAGACAGGCTTTCTGTCTGAGGGGATCTGATCCGAATTTCCACCTCAGCTTTGGGGACTGACTTACCAAAAAACAAGAAAAAATTGCTGTGTCTTGGCATCACAGGTGGAAGTATCAAACTGCATCAGTCAGGACCCCAGTGAACAACAGGCAGGGAAGAACACAGGCATTGCTTCATCTTCTCTCACTTTCACCATTCATGTAGCAGGGTCCTAGCTTCCTAGCTTAAGAAGATTAGTTAGATTCTTCAACTTAAGAGTGAAGAATCAGTATCTTAATCCTTGTGCTTTATTTCTTCTATCTGCTGTTACATATATATGGACTGCTGGTGCACCCTCACTCACAGCAGCACAGGGAAGCTCTGTTTTCTATTGTCAAGAAATCCTGGTAATTAGGAATGAGAAGTCAATGCCATTTAGTAGTCAAATGTTGTTATTTTCTACATCTATGTTTTTGGATTTTTCCCCCCTGCTTTTGTTCATGCATCTAAATGATTGTCACACTCCCTGCTTTTCATGTTTTCAGATTCAAGGAGATGTGAGCTTTTAATCAGCAGGCTCCCAAACAGTAGCTCCTGAGTTCTGTGGCCATCAATCGAGTTCAAAAAACTGTCTTAAAATGGAGAGGTTAAAATTTTAAATATTTTCCATTGTTTTCTTACTCTTTTTGGGAACAGGTAGCAAAGATCCTCTTTGCAAAGGGATTTTTGAAGATTTTTTAGATATAAACATGGAGATTTTCTTGCCAAAATTAATTTATGTGAGTAGAAATGGCAGTTTTATTCTGAACATTTAATTGCTTTTTGAATAGTGTTTTATGAATGTCACGCTGCCACATTTAATGGCTGACCTCTCTGCTATCACTGCAGAAGAAACTACAAGCAGGGAGTGTCTTACTTCATAGCTGCTGAATAATAACCTCAGTTATTTTCCTAAAGATGCAGGAACCCAATATATTAGTACAATGGATACCAAAGGAAATCAGTGGCTACTGTGACTGCTGAAGCCTTTAACTTGCCTCCTCTTCCTCAGGACATGTGTGTTGGTTGTGGCCAGAACATCAAACACAGCCAAGATTGGTGTTTGTGTCTCTCCTTCCCATTCCCATTTACCTCCTGAGCAACCTTAGGCAGAATGATTCATGGTACAGGCTCTGTGCCTTGGCTGACCAGTGTGTGCAATGGCATGGTAGAATTCACTGATCATGGAGGTATCTTATGTTCTTTCAAATAATGTATTTGAACTGCTTGGACCTTTGCATGGGAGATGTTCTGTATGTGCCGTATTCCATAATCTTTCAAATTTCTAATGTTTTTAATATTGTTTACTTATATATTTAAAGACTTTTTTTAAAAGCTATACAGTCTTGAGACTAACACCACCAGAAATTACTTGGATCTGTGATTAACTGTGTGATCAACTGTTATGTACAACACAAAAAAAAACCCAAACAAACAAACAAAAAAACCCCAAACAAACAAACAAAAAACCCCACAAAAACAAACAAAAAAAACCCAACAACTGCAACCAAAAAAAACCAAAAACAAAACAAAAGAAACAAACAAACAACAAACAAAAACAAAAACAAACAAACAAAACAACAACAACAAAAAAAACAAACACAAAAAAACCTTCCCAAAAAACCAGATTCTACTTTTTCCAGAAAAGGATGCTGGAAAAGTTAAGAGTCATAGAGTTTTCACTGAAGGTTCTAAAAACTGAGATATTGACACATTTTAATGAATTATATTTTTGATGGAAATAATTTTACCATAAGAATTTTGGTGCCTTTTTAATTGTGTCTGCTTACAAATTTCTACTGAAGTCCATTTCATTTACTTTGTTTACAAAGCTATAGCTTCCATCTAGAAGCTTCAGTGTAGATGGTTTGCAGAAAGAAGTCTTCTTTATCCTGAGTGCTATGTGATCTGAATTACCATAAGAAATACAATTCCAATACCAAGTTTTGGGTCTTTTGGTCATAAGGCATTTTTGTGTAATGAAATGTCACAGGGCAGGGTGAAAGCATGTATGTGAGAGGCAAGGCAAGTGATGCAGACCTCCTCATTTTCACAGCTGGAGCCTTGGACTGATGTTAGAACAAGTGACTTGGCACGTAAGTAACAATTCTGCACTCTTAAGTAGCAGAACATAGCCCACATAAATTGTGCATTCGGACTTTTCCTACTGAATGGCCTATAACAAAATTATTTGCTGTTTCTAATAGGTAAATGGCTGTTGAGCTTGGATTTAATCTCTGGAAGCCCTTGTAAAAGAATTCCTGCATTGACACCCAGTTTCACCTAGTTCTGCAACACCTAAATATCTTGCCAAAATTTAAGCAGATGTGATATTTACATTGTGAGGTTTTCAGCCTAGCTCAAGAAGTGAAGAAGCTGGCTGAGCCATTAGTAAGTCTCTAACTGTTGATAGTAAGTCTCTAATACATGGTCTTTAAGAAACTATTCTGATTTGCATAAAGTAATGCAAACCTATTTAGAGCGCACTGAGTTGTAGCTGCACTAGTGAAGCTACTTGGAGACAGGGGGCCAAAAATCCTTAAAAACCTGAACCTGTTTGCAACAGGTTTCAGCATGCTCTGGAGGTGTCTGGCTCCAGCAGAAATCTGCACTTTGGCTCTGTCCTTTCTGCCCTGTTACATTAATTAAGTCAGAAGATGACCCAGGTCTGATTTTTTTCCCCCATGGCAGTTTTCTGAGCACAATGGAAAGTGGCTTCTTACTGCGCATTTCAGCTGTGATGAAGAAAATAATGTTCTTTGTTATCTGTTTCTGACGTCAGGTGATAGGATAGCAAAAAATATTGTGGAAGTTGCTAATCCCAGCTATTGCTCTAAGTTATTGAATGAAGAGCTTCAAATCATGAAAGCATTATTGTTCTTGTTTTCAATCTTAAGACTGAAAAAGAGGAGGAATTCAGATTATTGATAAAAGCAGATGCTCCTAACTCATCTGCAGGAGGCATCCTAGGCTGATAAAAATTCTGCTTTTGAGATGTCAAAGCAAAAGAAAGGCTTTGCCAATAGCAGCATAATGTTCTTGCTTAAACCAAGCTGAAATAAATCCATTATCTAATGTAGCAGAATTGAAATAAAGAGTGACTGGAGTTCTTATTGTATAAAAAATTGCCTCAAATTAAAGAACAGTGGGTACAGATACACTTGGATCTGCTCCATAAAATAATTTATTTTTCCTGTACCAACTGAAATGAGGAGGATGCTAATTCTGTTGAGTAAAATTGAAATACGCTATGTGTCTCTGATGACTAAATGATTTTTTCTTGGATGAGTTCTGTTTAAACTGGCAGAGCTAAGACTTGGTCTGCTTTGTTTATAATGTCTGGTACCCTAGTAGTTGATTTGTCCAGAGTATAACCTATATACTATAGGTTATACAAGTAATGCAGAGTATCAACCTATACAGATCTAGGAGGATGTTTATTGGGCAGAAGAATTATTAAAACAGCATCCCTGCCCCAACACACACATTGTGCTGCAAACCACTGCATTTTACTTTATAACTACATTAATCCTCTAACTGTTGATGAAAAGGGTTTTGTCCTTCCTCCATCCTCCTGACTTGCAATGTCTCTGGCCCAAATAATATGACATATGATTGAGTGGTGTGACAGTTCAGGTAGCCAAACTGGAAGAGAATGCCATTAGGATAATTTAGCTATATCATGAAACTGCACTCTGCAGGGCTATTTTGTGTTTCTTCCTCACATCCCTCATCTAATTGTCAAATTAAGATGTATAAAGTGCTGTAAGGTACACATCAGTAGTTTAGGGCTCTATACTTGCTAAGAGATGCTTGATAGTTCTGGGAAGTGGGGGAGGATGGGGAGGGGAAGATAATAAAAAAGAATAGGGAGAATGAAGAAGAAATAATTTGAAATAATTTTAACCCACTCATGTAGTCTTAACAGTCTGTGCCTTATATCAGCTCAGAAATCTTTGCCTCCAATTCCGTATATACAACATCACTGTCTTACTTAAATACCTTCAATTTTGTTCTTCATGTGCTTTATCAGTTTTGAGAAATGATGAAATGAGGCATTATAACTCCCCTTATAACAGGCTAGTGTTCTTCTTCTTATGTACCAGAAAAGCCATTTCAACCTGTTTAGCTACATCTTATTGTGTCCTCATTATGAAAGATATTCCTGGTATTCTTTATAGTTTTTGCTATATTTTCCTTCATTTTATCTCAGCTTTTCCTGTTATTAACCATATTTTTTCTTAGCACCATCCCCTTGGTGCTTTGTCCTTTCTACGATATGTATTGCCTCATCATTACTGAATTTAAATCTGAGTAATTTTCTGAGTAACTTTTCCTCAAGTTGCTTCTCAGTTAAACTCCAAAAAGGTCAGAGCATCTTCTAGAGTTTAGATTCTTAATCACATTCAAGCAACTTAAAAGCAAAAGTAATTGATTTAAAAGCTTCCCATTATAGTGTTCGTACTCACTGGTAAAATATTTCAGTCACTAATGAGGTGCACTTAATAAAGAGGCTTTATTATACAGAAAATGGAAATTTAATTTTTTGTAACTATTTTGTTTTTTGCAATGGAATATTTGTGACTGACAGTCCCAATATCTTATTGCAAATGTCATTAAGATTGGATGGCCTATGTACACCATTAGTATATTTAGATTACTTCCTCTCTTCAGAACAATGACAATCCCTTGGGAAACATCACAAACATTTGAGATATAATTTGGAATGAGGAGGAGTCTAGTGAAAACAACATTAAGTTACACCTTAAAGCTACTTATTTCTCATTACCTGTAAGACTTGGTTTGTACACTCTCCCAGAGCCTCTGATAGCTTTATGATACAGATGAGGAGGTGAGTTTAACAAAGTTTATGTGAAAAAAAAAATGTAATCTCATAAGTGTTTATCAGAATTAGAACCTGTGTTGCCACCTGCACTGTTTGTAAACCAGCAAACACAGGGGGTTTACAACAATATGAACTGATTGTGATACTGCAAATTCTTCCTCTTCAGCCTGGATTACTGCACTTTATTCATCCTAATGCTACATAGCTCATCTGACATTTCTTATATGTAGGTGGAACTTGGAAGATGTTACATAGCACTAATCAATTCTGAATCTGTCTGAAGGTTGTGAAAATCAGAGCTTTGAGCTAAGGATCAGGCATATAAATACAGAGCAGCAAAACCTCTATAGTAGTTATCTGGTAATGTTGCATAAAGAAGACAAATTACAGGGATTCACTTCAAAAGTCCTAGAAATTGGGAAAATATAAAGAAGAAATGCATAGAATATTTCGTTTTAACTGAAGGGAGCCATTCTCTGCACAAAAGAAACTATCCACAATAGCTAATACTTTCCTGTTACCCACTGTGCCAGCCAGTAGTTTCCAGCATCCCAGAATCAGTGTGCTGCATCTATTCCATAATATCACACACAGCTCCAAGGGGTGGAAAGAATGATGTGCTACCTAAGAAATTATGTGGGAAGAAAAAAACAGATGAATACAAAAAACCTGTGTAGTTCTGAAAGTCTTGTAATGGCAACTACCTCACTTCAGAACGGAAAACAACCCAAAACCTTTCATACCAGTAGATGAAAACAGGCAGTAAAGGGTTTGGTCTGGCCAAGCATATTATTGGATACTGTCTGTATTACCTTTCTTTGCCTTGAACTTTTCATAGTCTGAACTGAGAATTTTGCTTTATAATTCTGTGTTTCCATAGTAGTAATAGAGCTGCTGTAGCTGCCATAAAAGGGCTACTGTGTCTCAAGCATTGTGCTTTGTCTTTTCCAATTAAGCTGGCCTTGCAAAAGTCTAGACTAGAGTAGAGTGCTTAAGTTGGAAGGGACCTACAGTGATCATGTAGTCTATGTGCCTGAACAATTTTGAGCTCAGAAGAAGTTGAAGCTTGTTAAGGGCTTCAGTGGTGCCTCTTATGTTCCTAAAAGAGAATATAGTGTTAAATGATCTGTAATCTGGAAAACCTTTTACTTCTGTTGCTGTTCTGAAAAGTGCAAATTAGAACCATCCCTATAAAATGGTGGTGGGCATATGTATTTGGGAAAAGTTTGCCTATTGTGTTCAGCAGAAGCAAATTTAATTTGGAGATTTTCTGTAATATTGAGCATTTTCTTCTAAATTTTATCATGCTACTACTGTGTGGTGCATTTAGCCTCTAGAAATCATGACAAAATATCTGTGAAAAAAAACATCATCTGCTCACTACTGACCCAACTCATCGCTAGAGGTAGCACTGGCCAAAACTCCTGCTGACTGGCACATTCTGTGGGTGAGCTATGCAAGGGCAGTGGCTGCTTGCAGAGGGAGAGGGGAGGCTTGAACTCACCATCTCCCTTCCATGCACTGAAGTGTGCTTTAATGGCCAAACATCCTCCTTCAGCCTGCTTTATTCCTCTATACCCAGTCTCATCTGCCTTGCTTCCAGTTTTGTTACCTTTCCTGGCAGATTCTGGAACTCCACCTGTATCCATCCTTGTGGTCACAAAATTTACCTAGTCATCTTCTTGGGTTGTCCACATCCACTCCCGAGTTCCTCCTCTGCCTTTACCCAGGTTCTTTTCTTTGGCATGACCTGCAGAATTTCCTTTTTCTTCCTGTAGACCCTGTTCTTCATCCAGTTAATTGGCTCATTCAGGCCTGGTCTTGCACACTGGGGTCTAATTTAGTACATCCCCCCTGCAGCACTGACTCCCATTTCCCATTTGTCCTGCATAGGTGATCTCAATTATCTCTCAAAACACCCTTGGCCTGAAATGCACAAAATCCACATCCTTTCCTCTAAATCTTTCAGCCTTATTCAGCCAGTGACCAGATCTCTTTTGCATAGACCAAGTCATAATTCCTCCAGTCTATATCTCCTCCCCACATTTATTTGCAACATTGGATGCTCTCCTATCCAGTTCTTGGGAAGCTTCTGGGATCTGACAGTGGTGGAAAGAGAAGTGCTCTTAGTTCAGGTGCTTGCAATTGCAGGGAAAATCCACTTGACCTAACATAGAACATCCCACATAAGGAGTGAAATAATTATGGTTTGGTTTTTTTTCTTCTGTGAAGAAGAGTGTTTTTCTAAATGGTGAGCTTTTTTGATGGTAACTTTTTAAGTCCAGCTAAGCTTTGACTGACTTCCCGCAAGAAAAAGGCTCAGCACTCGACACAGGGAACCTACCACCAACTAACTTGTGATTGCAAAAGTGGTGTCCACAGGAGTAAAGCAGTCTCTCTGAGTAGATTATTATGTGGTTGGTGTTTTGTTTAAACAGTTCATTTTTAAGCCAGTAGAGGTAAACTTTAGCAAACCAGTGAGCCAGTGAAAAGCAATACCCATAAAAGGAGATGTTAAGAAATTTCAGTGGCTGTATTTTTCATACAGGCAGTATTTTGTAGCCAGGCAATTACTCAGTTGTAATTTTCCAAGCCTAGAGTACCTAGTAGTGGTTATTGCACTCAGAATCTGTAGGTGGTTGTATCCTGGGCTAGGTGAGTCTCATGTGAGTGGGTGCACACAGAGCTTGTGCAGGGTGTTAGTTAGCTTGCTTACCTTTGACAGAGCGGTCTTAGGGAGTTGCCTTTCCTTGAGGATTCTTTGCTTATTTCAGAGGTGGAGGAACAAAAAGGCAGTCATGCTGAGCATAGGTTGTTCACAAGTGAGTGCACAAATTGCACCGGTTCAATACCTTTTGTTCCTGTATTTTGTTTTATTTTTAACATTCGAGGCTCGTCAGGACCTATGCTGTGTAACCCTCTGCACTGTGCCATCCCACATCATTGCATAACCCTGGCTTGCAGAAGGAGTTTATTTTAGTGACATACAGCAAGCTTCATAAACTTAGGTGTATACAAAGCCACAGAGCACAGATGATGAGGGACACAAGCTATTTGCAGTTCAGACGCACATGTTGATTTTTTTTTTTTCTGCTAAGATTCTGTCCATAGCCTTTCTTACTCTGCTATGGCTCATACAGTAATTTGTAGGTTCTGTTGAGGAGATCAGAATCTTCTGTTTCTCAGCAAAATTTGATTTCCCATCTGCTTCTGACAGATTTCTCTATTCAGCAGACTCTGAGAAAGTCTTGTCATTCTTGACACATGGGAAGTTATGAGCATAACTCATGCCCTTTTAATGTTCATGGGTGTTATCTGAACAAATCACTGACATTAAAGTCTTAACCCTTTTTAGTCTGAAAATTGACATTTTCAGAGCTTAATCTCTTTCTGGCTAATGTTTCTCTTGTTCTGCCAGATGTATGCAATGTCACTCATTTCAAAACTGTTTGCACTGTGCCTTGGAAGCTGTAACATCTTTAAATGGAAGTAATTACAGCCTTGTTCAGGGGCTGTCATGCTCCCTTTGCATCTTTTATCACTGTTACGAGTGGCACAAGGAAGCCAAGTAGAGAGGGTTCTTTTGTCAGGCTTTGCTTGTTTCTTTCCAGATCAGAGAGAGCCACTGTTAATATTGTCCTGGAGGCCAAGGTGATAAAGTGCAGGTGATTTCATACCTTGATAATCAGCCAATGCATGACCTCTGAATATCACTCTGTGTCATGTTTCCTTCCCTCAACCCTCATGAGTTATCACTGTTAAGATGAACTCTCACTAATCAGTTTCTCTGACTGTACTTGCTGCTTCAGTTCCCCATCACTCTTGATTATTTTAAACTGAAGAAGAGCCATTGGATAAATGGATAAAGCTTTATTCTTTTTATTTTGTTTTGTTCAATTGCTTTTTTACCATTCAAATTTATATCTTAAATTTTTGTATCCCCTTACCTCTTTTCCCATAAATATAAATGGTACTTGCTGTAAGAATTATTCTGTTAAATAATTTATGTTCTTTCAAAATGATTAAATTAAATTAGTTAAGAGTCAGCCAAGTTAAATGAACAAGCTTCTTTGATATTGATTCTTGTCAGAGCTGTCTATGAGTATGATGCAGCATGATAAGAATTAACTAACCAATGATTTTGATGGGTAAGGAAGTGGGCTGTGGGAGTGAGCAGCATTCAGATCTTTGTATATTGTTAGCAGAAATTACTTATGGAACGCTCGTTCTCTAACTCCTTAGTATTCTTCATCATCATCATCACTTTAGGCTGAAGTCTCATGCTTCTGTGACTAAGTTCAGTAAAAAAAAAAAGCCTATTGCTGTGGGGCAGCACCAATGGGAGACCTTAACTAGCATTAAAGCTTTTGTTTTTCACTTCTTTCTCAAGAATATGGCCTGGTTGCCCACTTTTCTGTCTGCTGGCTTAATGTCATCTTGCAATACAATAAAAAGATCATTCAGAAGTTAAGGTACCAGTCTGGGGTTAGGATAATCTGTATTTAATTCCCTGTCATGACAGGTATCCAAAGTTTGTGATGCGGGTAGGATGCAGATAGGACTCTTTCCAGTCAGTGACACCTGTGCTCCTACAGTTTCCTTAAACAGAAATAGGCAATAAAAGAACTCATTAGTCTTTAAAAGCAACATTGAATAATCTGTTAAACATGAATAACATCATTTCCAGAGGCATGTGGAAATGAAGACATTAAAGAATTTAAAGCACTTAGCTGTTGTAGTAGCTGGTGACACATCAGTTCTAAAAGTGAGGAGTTATTTTCTCAGAATGAGAAGGCAGGAGTTTATTTTTCCAAGAAAAAAAAAACCTGCCTGCATACTAGTGTTGGCTTGTTCTTTGGAGACCATAATAAGTAACATAATAAGCAGCATACATAATTTAACTGCACCATCTTCTACTTATACACTTTTGTATGTAAGTCAATGTAATATTTCCCTCTCTTTTTACCACTCTATCTTTCCCATTCTGCTGATACAATATGAAATGCTTTTTTGAAATCCATATAAAATTCTGAATATCATATATTTTTATTATACAGTCATTCTGGGTTATATATTCCATGCAACCTAAACTCTTATTGGCAAGATTTGATGCTTGGATGATGTAAAGAGCTCTGCACTGGCAGTCAGATTTTTTGGCAATAACACTGCTGAATTTATGTTTCTCTAAACTGTTCTGTCACTTTAGATCTCAATTAATGGTTCTTAGTTCTGTCTTAGTATACTTTGTGCCAAAATCTTGCAGACTTTTAAAATCTAAATAAAAATAAACCTCAAAAATGAATGTTTAGAGTAAGTTTTACAATTCTTCTTGTTCCATTGCTCTCAGCCATTTGTTTGTTTAAATTTTACTTGAGAGAACCTTTTTTTTTTTTTTTTTGCTTTCTTTGCACTTGTGCTGAATAGGTCATATTTCATAGATGTCATGTCTTTGTTCTTTTCTCGTCCAAAATACTCTTATGCTTCATTTTACTTCAGGAAGAAACATCCCTGCACAGCAAATCTGGAGGAGAGAATGTAGCAAGCACACCACATGTAGTCACAGCTCTGAGGAATTCTTGATGTCCATGTAGGATTGGTGTTATGCTAGCACAGGATGAGGTGAGTGCTCGCACCTTTTCACAGGTTTGCTGCTTGCACAGTCCTACTTACCTTGTCATTTTCTTCTGTGCTGGCTTTTTTCACACTTGGTTGTGAGCTTTTGGCAGAGCTTAACACTGTTCTGAAAAATGTTGCTGTTTAGAGCAAGAGTTGCACACCGTTTTGAAAGCAGGGCTTTGCATCATTTTAATAGCTGCAAGAAAGAAAAAGAAACACATGGGTTACAGTTTAAGAGTTATTTGAAATACTTGGGTAGCAGTGAAAGTACCTAGTAAATGATGAATTTTATAACTGAGGGTTTGATCTGTAGTAGTTAAAATGAGGCAAAAAAAGAAACTGCATTAGTTTGGTAATCCATTTTTGGGATATATGTGAAATTCTGTACCCAGAAAGGAACCTTGTTAATGTAAATGTTTCCAAATGCCATCCTCAGATGGATTTATGTTCTCTTTTGGGGCTTTTTCTCCTGTACTATTTCATGTTGGTCTTGGTGTTGTGCTGAATAAGCAGCAGCTGGCTCATCTTCAGTACCTTCCCTAATCAGAATCATCTGTACTTCATATCCAGCAGGGCATTTGGATATCTCCATATATTAATATCTCCGTTATTGCCAATAATCATACCTTGTTTGCTTCCAAAAAGTCATCCTTACCTAGGGCTGTCAGAGAGATCAGGAGCATGAAAGGGGGAGGATACAGAGGAAGGAAATCAAGACCAGGAATCATGGGCTTCCTGCTTCCATGCTGGAGGCCTGCAGGCTCAGTGGAAACAATGCCAGGAGTCAGGGTATTGGAAACTCCAGACTGATCTCAACCTGTGGAACTCCCTGTTCTGGGATGAACTGTTGTTTGGGACCAAGGTGAGGTCCTGGCAGGACACTACAGCCTGGCTGGGAAACAGATCCTTCATTAGCGTGGTCCTCTTTCTAGGACTTGTAAGCACAATGCTGTATCCACAAATGTCTCTCAGGACTTCTTGGACAATATTTAACAAGACATTGCATGTGGTCTTATATTGTTACAGTTTTATAGAAAACTGTCATACCATTTACTGGAGAATGCTCATAAATCATACTCAGTAATTTGATCAATAGAACATTGCAACACAGCTACAGTACTTTATTGAATAACACAGGTTCATTACAATTTCTATAAGATCCATGTCATTCATTTTCAGAAGCCTCTTGAATTACAAGGGAACCTTTTGCTTTTCTCCCAATTATTCCTTATAGGCTTTTTTTAAAGAACAATTTCTGCTTAGCTAGGTGTAGGTGGTGCTCTAGTCTCTGGCTCTTTATAAGGCCAGGAATATCAGCAACACTGTCCAAGTGCTGTGGACCAGATCCAAATTACATTCCACAGCCAGTGAAAGTATTTTCATTTATTTAAAGAAATGTTGGCTCAGGCCCTATAATAGTAGCCAACTTTTACTCTGTCATAATGGTCATGATATGCTTTTAAGAAGTCTGTCTTTTTCTTTCTTGGTAAATGGACCATATGCCAGCTTCATAATTGGTTCAGAAAACACACTGTATGTGTTCAAAGGGCACTGAATTGATCTGTGTATGGAGAGCTATCAGACGTAGGAGGATATTTCTGCTGAGCCATTTAGGCACACGTTTACTGTTGGTATTCCTGTCTCTTCCTGCTATGGTGATAAGTGCACTAATATACTTTTTTTTTTCTCCAATGTTGCTGCTTTTTTAAAGTTATTTCTGCTTTGGGATCCAAAAGAGCATATCTAAGATAATATTTATAGGATGTTGTGTCTGTGAATAATATATAAAGAATTAGCTACCATCTTCATTATTTTTCCAGTATTTCTACTGAACACAGTTGTTTAGTCACTTCCAATATAATATTTAATTTATCAAAAGGAAAATGCAGTAAAATTTAATATAAAATCTCTGATTAGGAGTGTGAAAATGAAGGCTTGGAGTTTTTATTTGTTCTCATTATTTTTACCCTGAAAATGAACTCATTTGTTATTCTCTGATCTTGCTTCTAGAGCCTGTGCAGAACATTCTAATGTCAGTCCACCTGGTTGGTGAAACCCTCCTCTCTAAGCAACTGTGTGGTTTAAGTACAGCATTTCTTCTGTATTGTCCATTGTATTCACTGTGAGAGCCATGGAAGTAATAATGTAACAGTACCTCAACCAGCTTCAGTATTCGGACCTCAACTTCATTTCCCATGGATGCAAAGGTTGATGAACCTCTCTTAACCACAGAAAAGGAAGGACTGAAATAGCCAGGTGTATTTAAATAAATTAATAAGACCACCTAATGCATGATACAGAAGGCAGTCTGACTTGGCAAGGATGGAAAGCTCCCCAACTATTTCTTGGGTCCAAACTTTGGACAGCTTAACAAGTTGTGCCCTTGAATAGAATTGGGTTAAAAATAGGGATTTGAGCCAGTGTGATGATAAAATATGATGGGTAAGGAAGTGTGCGACTTATATCTACCTGGATTTACCTTTTCGTATTGTGACACTCATGCTCATGGTTAATTAAATTACTGTGTGCCACGTTGGTGATGTGCTCTGTTTCAGCTAATTCATCTTAACAAACTTTTGATGAGTAGTTCACCCCAAACAACAATCTGTGGGAAAGATGAAGGGTACTTTTTTGAATGTTTTGTAGAGATGCACTGAAGATGGATACTAGGTATACATCAGAAGGAGGTATTTTAATGAACAATAAAAGAAAAAATGTAGGCAGAATATAGGAGTGCCTTTCTCATACCAAGTAGCTCTTTGGCATGTTGTCCCCCATGCAGCTGGTGACAGGGAAGAGCTCTTACAAGCAAAATTTTTTTTCCTTTATCAAGTGTTTTCCAGCCAGTGTTGCTGGTCCCTCTGTGAAAGTGGCTGTTCATGTGCATGAGTCTTGGATGGAGGCTATAAATTAATTTGCTGTCTTATGTTCATACAAAAATAGTTCCACACTTATATGCCTTTAGTCAATACGCAGCATGGATCAGTGCTGGCTATCAGCATCTGTGTTCTCTAAATTTGGCCGATTGAACATGAAATACCTGACCACTCTAAAGCATGACTGAATGTTTGGATGAGAGTTTTTCACTGACAGCTTTTACAAAAGTAGGGGTTTTTTCCCTTAAATTGAACCAGAGTATCAATGGTCGTTGACACATTTTGCTCTCAGCTGAGAGAGATTTTTAATGCATCTTGAATCAGCAGGGTGCAAAAGTTTGATAGTTTCTTTTCACTGAATGCACAGAGGAGCAAGAAAGCCTCCTTTTATCTGCTCTGTTTATTTGTTCAAGCTTTGGAGCTGAGCATTTCACTTCAACCTTTTCTCATATAATACTTTACAGTTTCTCTAATTTCCACTTTGTTAAGTACTGGGACTTCCTTGATAGGATAAACACAGTTTTACAATCCCAATACCCAGAAATTTGCTAATTAATGATAATGAACTGGTCCTGGAAAAAGAAAAACCCTAATCTATGACATCTTCTGAAAGGGTGTTATATTACAGGATTCTTGACATAAGGCAGATGTTCTTATTGTAAGAACTGATAATATTCAGGCAGTGAGTACATTACATTTTCATCTGGCTTAGATTTTTTCCTATCAAGAAGTACACATAGGAAAATATTATCAAGGAAATCATGGTGTGACCAAAGCTTTTCTGCAGAATGTCAAGGAAGGTCTTATAAACTCTTCCTGAGCTGAATTTCTACAGTCTGCATATATAGTCTCTCAAAATTTCTCCATACATTCTCTGTATTTTTGCATGCTCTCACCATTCTTTTTGATAATTGCTTTCTGATGTAGCATTCTTATAATTAAGATATTAATTATAATTAATATTATAATCAAGATATTAATTAATAATTTTTATATTTCCTTTTATCTGAAGTACCCGAGGTGAAGACTGATTTCAGAAGTTTTCATTCATGTATCTTGTGTTTGGCCAAATTTTCTTTTGAATTTGAGATTTCTTTTTCCAGAACCACTATCCATACCCAGACCATGGGTTTTTGTCAAGTGGTGGCAGGTTTTGCATAAGCTGTTATTCTGTCTCAAGATAAAATTTCTTCAAAGTGTTTAAAAGCTGGACCAAAGTCCCTGTCAGCTTCAGAAAGAGCAGATCTGGACCTTGATATTCAAAGGATTACAGGATTATATGGTTTTGTCATATTTGTTATTTATTGACTAAGTAACAGTGATAGTGACATTTCCCTTCCAAAAGACTCTCAATCTATAATGGTGTATGTTAAAAAATGTGGTCATCAATTTCCTATCACAAGATCAAACCGCCTTATCTGCGGGCTCCTCAGGTCTCATTACCAAGTCCTGTTCTTATGTTAGACCCATCAGCTTGGAAAATCACAGGTTTAAAATGTGAATGTTGGCAGAAGTCGTGCATAAAACTATGAGGCAGAGTTTCAGTAGGCATCTTGGTGATTCCATAAAGGTTGTAGAGAAAAACTCTTTCTAAGCCTCTAAAACTTATAAGACAGTGCTGAGGCCAAAACCAGAAACATAATACACAAAAAAACCCCATGTTTTCTTTCAGAACCCCCCACCCATTTCAAATGGTACTGAATAGCATGAATTAATGATTTTAATACATTTTTAAATCATACTGGTATTTTAGTAAAACTGTTAGCAATGTGAATATAGAAAAAGGGAAAAAATAAAAAAAGGAAAATTAAAATATTTAGAAAGTCATTAAAGAAAAAGAATCGAGTCTTTGCAATACAGATTGTGCTCTACAGATTCTTAGTTGTCATCCTAAAGTAATGCTAGTAGTTCAGAAATAGGATATTAAATATTTCTGGAGTTCCAAATTGAAATAATGTATTTCCTTAAAAAGACAAATCTTAGCAGCAGAAAAAAAAAAAAAAAGAAAAAAAATTTCATTTTGTAAAAATACCAATTGGTCCTCTTCAGTGAAAAACTAGTTTTGATATGATTGTGTTAGGTTGGAAATGGTGAGGGGAAGCTCTGTCTTTCCCTGGCAGACACTTGTCTTTTCAAACCAAGACAATGATCAAAGCAATTTGTCCAATGCTGCTCTGCCTAGACATTTTTGTAACGTTTTTCCAAAATGGAAGATTTTCTACTCAAATCTCTGGGATACCAATACAGAATATTTGGTTTCACTTCAACTAATTCTTAGAAATCTGTGGCTTAAATTTTGGATGTTTGCATTACCACATCTAACACCACATATCCACAGGCAAGAAATTATTAACCTGCTTCTGGCAGACCAGCAGCATGAAAACAGGAGGGCCATGTGATTGAATGCAGAGCTAGTCCCCAGCTGGGGCAGTGGAAGTGGAAGCTTGAAGCTGAAGTGATCATCCTGGTCTTTCATAATGACACAAAATAAGGAGGTAATATAAAGAGGGAACCAAGAAAGGTATCCTTCACATGACTTCCTGGACTTTCAGCTTCATCACTAGAAATAAAATTTCTTGGTTTTTGACTTATTTTAACTATCAGCTCACACATTCCTCTAATAGACTTTTAGCACAAGTGTGTAATTGTAATTGATCTGTTTTGGGGGTGGATTGCCTAGGGGAGTATTAACTAAGAGTAAAATTGACTGACTTGTATTCTAGATGTCATGGCATCACTATGAATATACAATAGCAAGGCTGCCTTTCTCTAAATTTCAATTCAGTAGCCCTCAAAGACAAAATATGGAACCATCAGATGTGGGCATCTGCTTCACTATCAGCCAGTAAATAAATTTATAATACTGAGATGTCCTTGATCTGTCACAATACAATACTTGTGCTACTCATTTCAGATGGATTGTTTTAGAAACCACAGTGGGGCCTGGGTGGCTAAAGGGGGGAAAGAGAAATATAGATACTTCCTCTTTTTTTCTAATCAAGACACTGAATTTGTTATCTCAGTGGAAACAATGCAGTAGGGGCTTATCTCAGGGCTGAGAAAGCAGTAAGATGCTGAGGGTGATGTTAGGTTGCTGGGGGTAATAGCAGAGGCAAAAGGCTGAAGGGGCGACAGAACCAATGAAAAGCAAGATCCCTGGTACATGGAAAACTCATTCTGGAAAAGGGAAACTGTTTGGCCAAGGCTGAGGGGTTTGTGCAAAAAGATTGGGAGTTCTTTATGTGACTGTGTCACAGAACCTACCTCAGGCTTTAAAATCTAACAGCTTATGTAAGTCATATGCACTGTTTGGTTTTTTTTTTCCACCAGTATAGGCCAGACTGGGTGAACCTTCCCTGCTTCTTAAAGCTCTTAAATGTCTTTTGATAGATGTATGTAATATCTTTTATTGTCTGTGAACAAGAGAGTGGAAAGACAGGGGAAATATAGGAACATAAATGAAATAAGACTTTTATGGAAGCATCAACTCAAACCATTTAGAAAGATTTGTGTTATTGCATTTAATTTCCTCCAGATGTTCTTGCAAAGGGGGAATTTGGATTAACCTGAGAAGGTCAATGGAAAAGCATATTTTCCTGATTTTCAGAATAGGGGAGAAAGGACCCTTATAGCATTCATCTGACAGCTTTACAATTACCAGAACAGTCATTTATTTTGCCTACAGTGCAGGCAGGAGGAAAATTTTTGGAAGAAGCACCAGCATGACAGCTATTAAAATTCTAGGAACTTTCCTGCTATTCAGAGTGCCTGAAAAGCCAATGGGGAAAACGGGCCTCTGTGTTAACATTGGATTGTTTGCATTCAGTCTGGGTTTCACGTAGCTAAATGTTGACACTGACTGAAAGAGAGAAGGAACAAAGGAAATAAGAAAATGCTATGACCAGAAATTAGCATCCTGTTTGGCAACATCAGCAAAGTCTGAAGTTTCTTATCACTCTTAGTCAACTGTTATGCAAAAGGTTTCTCTTATGTGGAAAAGTATGTCATATTTGAAGATTGAGAAGTATTGAGAATTGCCCTGGATTTAATATGATAAATGGGGTGGGAAGCCTAGATGGCTTACAGAAGTCTAACACTAATATAGTGTCAGATATGGTTTTGTAGCCTGGGGAACTAGAGATACGTCATCTGTGTAAATTGCTTATTTGAGTAGCGAAGATTGAATATATGAGGGTTTTCCCTATCTTGTCTTGCTCATTTCATCTCTATTTAATCTTTTCTAATGATTCTTCTGTTCCTGGAAGGACCAAAAGCTGCTGACAAGATAGTGAGAGAGGTATCTGTTTGTGTAGCTGCTTTTCTGCTCAGTCTTCACAGAGACAAACTGAATTGTGAAAACCTATAGGCCCAGAAGGGCTAGTAGACAAAAAAGATTTACATTGAACATCCTCTCTAGAACTTTTCTATGTCTCCTTGGCCCACCACTCAGCTGCTTTATAAACAAAATTAAAAATAAATACCATACCATAACACAGAGTTGAACTGCTGGAAAAAATAAGTTATTGTCAAATCCATGGTAGTATGTGGTTTTCCTGTAGAAAAAAGATGATTGTGAAGGTTTAGATAATTTTTCACTATCTTGTCCAGTGCAGGGAAAGTGCCAAGGTAGAGGTGTGTGCTAGACTTGGTGTGCTAGGCAAGCATTTCCCCATGTCCCTTTGCTTCAAAGAAATAAGGTTGAAGACCAAAAGCTCTTTTCACCTATAGTAAAACTAGAATTTCCCGATCTCAGTTTGCACGTCTGCTATTTTGCTGCCTTGGCCATTTTCAGTTAAGTTTACTCAAAGAAATATGCACTAATTAAAATAGAAACTTACTTCCCTCTCTTCCATTCATTGGTCTCTATCTTCCACAATGAAAGTAAGAAATATTAGTCATTATTAAAAAAAACTAAAAGGCAAGAAGTTTTCCCATGGTAGTTTAATGAAATTTTTATTTTCCCATTTATTTGTTTGTGCTTTTGCTTCACATAGTTCTATACTGAAAATAAGTACACCCTAAGATTTACTCATTTACTTTCCACTGCCTGTGGCTCTTCTTTCAAATATAATATCTTGTTTTCTTGGCAATGTTCTGCTTTTTGTAACTGTTTCCAGATGGGATGGGGACCATCTTTCTGATTTTCATTTAGAGGTAAATAGTGATGGATTTTCTTGCTATTTGATGAAAATCACACTATGTATTTGTAAAAAATCTCAAGCTTATAAGGGTTTTCAAAAATTACTATGCAAATATATAAGAAACCATCATCATAGTCTGACTGATGACCATTCATTAATGTAAAAACAACAACACCCAAACCCAAAAAGGGAATTAAATATACAAAAATGAGACAAAAATGTATATGCATCAGTTGACTGGAATAGAAACTTCTCTAATCTGTTTAGACTTTAGGGTTGTTAGCTTGGAAGAGCCCAGGGAGAGAGGGCAGAGAGTGTCAGGAGGACTTGGCGGGGTTTCTGGAAGGCAAGATGCAGAGCCATCATTTGCCATCATATTTATCTGTACCAGCCTGTCTTCAGTCACTACAACACAAGGGAGTCAGATTTGTCTTCCAGTGTGATCTGCTCCAAATAGCATTTAAACTCTTTTAATTTTTTTATATTTGCTTCAATTTATGAAGATGAATTTAAATGTTCCTTTTCTAAATATTATTACATAATCATGGAATTGTTAGGGTTGGAAGGGACCTCTGGAGATCACATAGTCCAAACCCCTTGCCAAGGCAGAATCCCCTAGAGCAATTTAATATCCAGCTGGGTTTTGAATGTCTCCAGAGAGAGGAAGTCCATGACATCCCTGGGCAGCCTGTTCTAGTGCTCTGCTACCCTCGATGTAAAGTTCTTCCTCGTATTGTGATGGAACTTCTTGTGCTTTAGCTTATGTACATTACTCCTAGTCCTGTCACTGAACACCAAAAGAGTCTGGCACCATCCTCTCGGCACCCACCTTTGAGATACTTGTATGTATTGGTGAGACCCCCTCTCAGTCTTCTTTCTCCAGACTAAACAGGCCCAGATCCTGCAGTCTCTCCTCATAAGAAACATGCTCCAGACACCACCCCCCCCCCCACCATTACCTTTGTGACCTCCTTGCTGCACCCTCACCAGTTAATCTTTGTTTTTCTTAAACTCTGGAGACCAGAACTGAACACAATACCCTAGAAGTGGCCTCACTAGGGCTAAACCTGCTGACGTTGTTCCCAATGCATCCCAGGATCTCCTTGGCTCTCCTGGCTGCAGTCTCATGGTCAGCTTGCCATCCAGCAACAATCCCAGGTCCTCTTCAGCAGAGCTGTTCTCTAGGTCAGTCCCCAGCCTGTGCTGGTGCTTGGGGTCATCCCTCCCCAGGTGCTGAACCCTGCACTTGTCCTTGTTGAACCTCAGTAGGTTTTTCTCTGTTCAGCTCTCCAGCCTATCAATGGCAGCACAGCCTTCAGTGGATCAGCCATTCCCCCTAGTTTTGTATCAATGGCAAACTTGATACAGATAAGGATACAGATACTTGATAACTTGATAGGGTGCTTCCTATCCCTTCATCCAGGTTGTTGACAAACAAGTTGAATAAGACAGGACCCCCTGATCTCTGGAGAACGCCACTGGCCACAGGCCTAAACTGGATTCTGCTCCACTCATCACAACCCTCTGAGCTGTGCCATTCAGCCAGTTCTTGATCCACATCACTGTCCATTAATCTAACACACATTTTCTTATTATGAGATTATTTATCAGGTTGCTGTGGGAGACAGCATCAAAAACCTTGCTGAAGTCAGACAGCATCCCATTCACCCATCCTGCCATGCCATCATAGAAGGCTATCAGATTGGTCAAGCATGACTTCTCCTTGGTGAATTCATGCTGACAACTCCTGATGACCTTCTTTTCTTCTATGCACTTGGTGATTACCTCCATAATGATCTGCTCCATCACCTTTCCAGGACTGAAGGTGAGGCTGACTGGCTGGTAGTTTCTCAGATCCTCCTTGTATTCCCAGGTCCAGAATTCATCAAATCATCAAAACGGGCTAAAATAAGAGTCTCTCTACTACATATATCCAGTTATGGTGGGAATAGATACCTGGGATTACCTAATTCTCTCCTGTGCAATGCAACAAATGCTCACTGGCACACCAACGTTTCATTCTCTCTGAAACATAAATCCTGTGTAATCCATGTCCTGACTCTGAGCAGGAAATGAAATAACACAAACCAACAGTAGATATTGTTTCCCTTCCCTTCCCTTCCCTTGACCTAGTTTCTATGCCAGTGCCCAGTGTCTCTTCCAGTCCATCACGTCTTCTCCTCCAAGGATCTGCATTACCAAGTGAAAAGCTATCTTTGCCAGAAATGTAATTAAAGCCCTTGAGCACAATTATCAGCTCTTCACAGCCTTGTAAACTCAGTCTTTGTGTGGTAACCATTCACTACCAAATCATATTGATGAAAACATTTCCCTGTGGAATCCATTTTTGTGTCATGTGTGTCAATGGCCGCTGTGTGATGACTTCAGTGGGTGTCTCTGCAGCAGACTGATTGGGGAAGAGGTAGAAAAGGACAAGGAAACTGAAGAGAATTGAGAAAAAAGAAAACAAAAAGTAAACCTGAATCAAAACACAAAGCCTTCTGTGCTGTGCCGAAACCACATCAGGAACATGTGAAATGGAGAGAACTGAGGGTGGTAGAAAGCCTTGGGCTCAATGCTACTCTTCAACTCTCAAACTGCAGTTTTCCAGCCAGTGCCTTCCTGTTGTCTGTGATGATTTGTGACATGTGGGTTAAGTGTAGCATTTGGTTTTCCTTGGAGGTGCTATACATTTTTGTGTGGCTTTAAGCTTCACAGTTGGTCATCACTTTTTGTTTTCTGCTTGTGTTCTCAGCATAGGAGAATATTATGATAACATAACACAACAGCTTTGTCTTTAGTTGATGTTTTCCCCCATTAATTTACTTTCTATTTTTTTCCTAGAAGTATCTTGGGCAGCAGTAAGAGGACAATTGTCTCCCTTTTTCTTACCACAAGTGTTCACTGAACCACGTTTGATTAAGAGAATATATTGACATGCATAACATAATCAGGCCAGGGACTCGAGTTGAAATTGAGTGCATCTCTTCTATACTTATTTCAATTTATGACTGTTCAGATGAAGATGGGTAGAGAAAAGGTTTAATTTCAGTTTATGTTGTTAGCACAATCCTTATAATGTAAGCATTAACTGAACATACTTTGTGTTGGTGTGGAGCAATCATGCGTGTCCAGTTTTCATAAGTGGGGTTTGGAGGTCAATTTTCTTAGCGGGTTCCAAGCATGCTAGTTACAGAAACAAATTTACGTTTGATCAGCTACAGTGTAAAAGATTATGTTGCTGGAAATCCAACACTAAAAAAGTCAAATAAAAAGTACTTTAGAATAGAAACTTACATAAAAGTAGATGACATTTTTAATTTTATGAGTTGTAGAGATGTAGATGTGACATGATTTTTTGCTACCGTTCTCTGCAATCTTTTTTTTTGGTTAGGTCATCCTGGATATCCTTATAAACTCAGGATTTTGTTTCTAATACTCATTTATCATGAAAATCTAAATACACCAAGTTGTTTTGACCTGAAATCCTCATGGTAATAATGAGTTACACTGCTTTTTCAATGTTTGTGGCATGCAGCATTCTACATCTGCTGAGTAATATTCTCTACATCTTCAGCCAAGCAGTATAGAGGGTTATAAAATCTATGATTTGTTTGTTAAAGTGTTTTATTCTTTTAATGATCTTTATTGCTTTCCATCTTATGAACAAATCTTTTTTTTTCTTTCACACTGAATCATGGGTATATGACACATTTTCTATCATCCTTCTTTTCTCATGTTCACATCATGGTTTGCAAGTGTTTAGAACTTGAATAGAAAACATGCAAGTAACTTTGCATTTTGTCTAAAAGAGTAGTCTGATTTATTTATTTATTCCTTTGCTTACAGGGGAAACAGACCATTAAGATGAACATCTCATTTCCAATTTAGATACTTCATAAATTCTGCTTGGTTGATAAATTAATGGAAAGGTCTAGGGATTTCAATCTGGGAATTTCTGTCACATAAAACATTCCTCTTTCCCCAGGGATTTTATTGACTTAGAAAAATACAATCCCCCATTTCTGTAAATCTACCTCAGGAGGTAAGGGCCATAACTTAAAAGGTATTCAGAATGGTGCAGCAAAGTACTGTACTGTAAAATATATAGAACAATAATTGATTTCTTAGTTCACCTGCCAAATAAAAAGAAAATTCCCCCAAATGCAATTGGTTGTGATTAAATCAAAAAGATTTTCCCTTTTTTTTTTCATAAGGGGAAAATGTTTAAAAAATTCCTTTAGTGTCAAAGTCCCTGATTTTCCTTGAATTGTTAATTATACTTTTGTTTTCATCTAAGAGAGGCAGCAAATAACTTGAAACAGATAGTTGTCATTCTTTTACACTAAAAAATTGTTCACAATTGGTTCAAGGCTCCTTGATTCATTCTTCCCTTTTTCCTGCAGGCTGTGAGTGTGTGGTTTGCTCAGAGAGGCCATGGACATGCAAGGTGGATGGCCTCTCTCATTCTGCATTGCTCAGGCACATTTTCTTTCTCCAGTTAGAAAGAGAAACACTCTAAGCTCACTGATTTTAGCTATGCAATGAGCATACTAATCAAGGTAAGTGAGCAGGTCGCTCTTCCTCACACTGACACATGCATATCATATGAAACAGTAACATATGCTATGGCTTGTCAGACAAGATACACTCATGGAAAGTGGAACATGATGGCTCAAACAGCTGAAATAGGCCATGAAAATTAAATTCAGAGTTTCTACCGAGCTTTTGCCATAGCCAGCAAGAGTTTGTGACCTTTCATTTTTTCATACTACAGAAAATATTTTCCCTAATTTTTAATTTTTGTGTTCTTAAATGTGAGAAGAAACATACAGAGAGAGTTTTTTTTTAAAGTTCTTGACTCTCTAATTCCTATTGAGTCATAAGACATTCAGGAATTTAGACTTTTTAAAGTTCTCATAATGCTTGACATCTGCTTAAATATACATACATGTGCATTTTAAATATCACCCCAAAGTATTTTCTCGAAAAGGAATTTTTGTGAGTGAATGAAATAAAGCCTCCTTGAAAAATCATGATGTTTTCTCTCTGCTAATTGTGCATTAAGACAAAGGCATGGTAAGGTTTAACCAGACTCCAAATCAAATTCGCATTCAGCATATTTTTCAGTGTTGATCATAAATGTCAATATATCTTGACGATATGCCTCACTCCCACCCGTACTCTTCCTGCCTTATGTGAATACATCACATGACAGATAGAAGGTGGCCCACTCCTCCTTTCACATGGCCAGCATGAGATCAGACCACAATTGTAGAGATGGAAATTAGAAACTCTCGAGTAAGTGGAGGAAATAAAAGTGAGAGAGCAACCAGCTCTTTCCATTGCAATCTACTGCTAAGGTGGATGAATCTTGTTCAGGCCTGGGAATATGATGCATCTCCTCTGCACAGTGGGAAATCTTTACCCTTCAAATGCAAATTATCTTGAACACAGCTTAAATGTAACTGGCAATTACTAATACTCAGTGTATATGTCCATTTTCAGGCAAGGGTTATGCAAAGGATAAGGAAGCATGCTTGATTCTTTCTGCACACAAAATTCCTTGGTCTGAAATTCATTTCTGGTGTTAAATTATTTGAAAGACAAGAAAAACAATTACTCTATAATTTAAAAGGACATAAATTAGAACAGACATGGTGTGATCCGTGCTTCTGTCTTGTGATTATTTGTGACTGCCTGTAGCAGAGGATGACAGGTTGTTTTTGGGAAAGGTGGTCCTCAGTGCTTGCAGTTAATGCTTGTGTTTGATTCTCATTGACTAGAGACTGCCTACATTGCAGACCTTGTATTTGATGGTGCTTTAAAACACTGAGTCAGACCAGCTGCTCAGACTTTCTGGAAAAGGTATCTCTTTATGGTTCCTAAGAGATGTACTAAAACACTGTATACTATCCATTCAGGGATATCTAGCTTTATTCAAAGGAAGACAGATCAACCTCTGGATATACTGCTGAATGAATATTCTTTATAATAAAATTACTTTCCTTGTTATTTGTAATTTAGTATGTTGTTATTTCTAGAGTAGTGGTAAACTCATCAAACTGATTATATCTTCTATCTTTTAAACTGTGTCATACATTTTGCAGTTTGTTTTCATTCTCAAATAAAAACCATACTCCATATTGTCCTTCATGGACCGGTATAAATCAATGTCTCACCATGAAATCCTCTAAGGCAATTGGCCTCTGCAGACTCAGCACAATTGCATAACCTGAGCAACCAACTCACACCTCATGTTTCTGTGCTTTGAGAGCTGACACAGCTTCCCTGTAGCTGGCTCTGGGGAAGAGTTTCAGTTCTCATTTAGCTTTAAATATCTCTAAATGTACCTAAAGCTGTTGCACTGGAAAGGACCAGCATGTTCAGGACTCCATGAGACTTCTGTCACCTCTTCTGTTGAGGCCGACAGCATGGTGGGGCTTACCCCCTGGAATTTCTTTTGGGGAGATTCGGGTATGCATCCACATCTTCACACACAAACATAGAGAAGGGTGGTGGGAAGAAGTGCCCTGGGCATGTGTTGACTTATGCCAAACCCCTGAGATTTATTGTAAGGCTTCTGGAATATTCAAATAGGTACTGCTATGAAACAATAGATGCTTGATTTCTTCATTGACTTATCTGCATCCACTTTCACAATGAATACTAGAAAAATTAATGCAGTCAATACTAAAACATGGACAATTATGTGACTCAAGTGAAAGAATACTTTTACTAAATTACAGTGACAGTGCCATTAAACAGCTCTACATATTCAAAACTCATTTTGTGAGTTGTCTGAGAAAGTATTTAAATCCAGTTTCTCAGACAGGACATTTATACCAAATTTTATAATGTTACTGCTGTTTATCCTTGAAAAAGGTATCTATATAATTACTAATTATTACAGGAAAAATTCAGTGCTGACTTAAGAGTTTAAAACTAGGCATCTTCACTGTTTTTGCTGATTTCCTAAATTGCCTTTTGACTTTTTGTGATAGGAGTGGTTTTCATTGTTTTGGTAGACCAAGTATCTTTGAAAGCTGGTTTAAATAATTTTCTAATTAAAATATTTAAATTAGTGCAGAAGGCAGATGGGACAGGGCAGTTTATCTTAGAAGCAGTAGTCCAAACAGGAAGCACTACCAAAGACAAGGAATATGTGCCACAGACAACCAACCTGCTGCTCCTGGGAGACAGGCAGATAGATCAGCACTGAACTGATGCCAGAAAAAACAATTCACTTTGGCTGGAAAAACAGAAAAGTTTCAATTTTAGAAATGTCACCAATTTAGTTTCAATTTTTCTTATGAAAACTGAAAGAGCATGCTTTGTTCTGTTTGATTTATCTTAAATCCTAGGGGCTGGAATTTTCAAAGAGCTATGATTTCTGTTTGTGGGTCTTTGGGGTAGAAATTCACGACAGAGAGACCAGTCTGCTTACAGGCTTTTTTGTAAGATGATGTTAAATGCAATATGTTTTGTTAAAGAAGTTGTCTGTGATGGGATCAGTAGTAAGTCATACAAGCAGCAAGGATGAAGGCTGCTCTTCCAGAGCAGGATGAGAAAGGGGAGAAAAGCCACTTGTTGGTTTAGTATCTGACTTGTTAAAGAGTAAAGTTCAGCGAGCCTTCATGTCTTTCAAACAAAAACAGACAGAAAAGAGAAACAAAAACTCTGTAATCTGGAGTAAATGGAGGTGCCAGGTGTCTATGTGGATTTTTGTTTTGCTCATTAAACAGGAACAGTAAGGAGAAATAGCAAAAGGGCACCAGGGTCTCACAAACTAGATTTTCTAGCCATAAGCAACCATGAGAGTCCTCTGCTGCTTTGGGTTCTTGCAATTTCTAAAACATGGAGATATAAACCAGGAGTGGAGGAAAAATTTCTTCTTAAAGTAAGTTCTTAAATGAAATCCCTAATCCTGAAACATGCTTTCTGTAGGGACATGTTTAAAGAAATACTGAAAAATCCAACTTTCAGAATACAAATTCCTGGAAATCTAGAGCAGGCTGATAAGAGCATTTTCTAGGTTTGGACTGTGTTTGCTGATTTGGAGTAAGCACAGCTGTCACCTGAGTAAGTAGAGCTGGCAGCTGATCTCTACAAAGCCAGAGGGGAGGGCTACTTAACTAGAACAGAAATTTAGACATACTGTTTCTCCAAATGGATTATCAGCTTAAAGTGTTAGTAGAATTGAAAATTCCATCTTAATATAGATCTCTTTCATGAGGGTTAGCTAGAAATACTTCAAAGGCTTTTGGAGTCATGTACACAAACACAATTCTCTCCGTAAATCACAGCCTGTTTGGTTTTCACGTGAATATGGAAAAGCTCAATCAATACTATTTTCCTTTTTCTTCTTGTTCTTGAAGTTGAAAATTGCTGTACAGCATCATATATGACATCTCTTGGAGGGGTAGAGGTGGGGTAATTTTTGTGCATGTATCCCCATTCCAAATAAACATACACCAAACATTTATCTTTTACCTGTACCCCAAACTAAGGCTCAGCACTGCTTTTGTTACAGTCAGTTAAGAAATCCATGCTGAGATGGAGGAATTGAGACACTCAGCTCCACAGGCAAACCACATGGACAGTCCCTCTATAGAGCTTGCTGGAGGAAGAGAAAGACAATGCTAACAAAGAATATTTTTTACACACTTCATGTGCTTAATGAATGTGATGGAATATCTAATATCTGTGAGAAATGGAAAAAATCTTGTCTTTTGAATACCCTATCATAAAAGCTGGCAGTTTGCTAAGTAGAAGAGAAAATTCTAGTTTCAGGAAGATGAACTGTGACAGTTTTATCAATTTTTTAATTTGTATTATAAGGAGGTCTTAGTCCTTCGTATTTGAAGCTTAAAAAACCCTGTTCATATGGTTTAGCATATCTAAGTTAATGTATCTGAACTTGTCTAAAATTATTTGGATTGGAAACTGAGATGGAAATTTCATGAGAATATAACAGGAGAAATTTTCAATAGCTTACTAGACCCAGCACTGGTGAGGTCAGCCCTTGAGTTCTGTCTCCAGTTCTGGGCCATTTAACTTGGGAAGGACATGGAGGTGCAGGAGCTTGTCCAGAGGACAGCAACAAAGCTGGTGAAGGGTCTGGAGCAAAAGTCTGATGAGGAGCAAATGAGGGAGCTAAAGGAGGCTCAGGGGAGAGCTTATTGCTCTCTACAGTCACCTGAAAAGAGGGTGTAGCCAGGTGGGGAAAATTCTCTTCCCCCAAGCAACCAACAACAGGATGAGAGGACACACTCTTGTGCCAGGGGAGGTTTAAGTTGGATATTAGGGGGAATTTCTTCACAAAAAGAGTGACTAGACATTGGAGTGTGCTGTCTGGAGAGTTGGTGGAGTCCCTGGAGGTGTTTAAGGAAAGACTGGACATGGCACTCAGTGCTGTGGTCTAGGTGACATGGTGGTGTTTGGTCATAGGCTGTTCTCAATGATCGCAGAGGCCTGTTCCAGCCTAGCTGGTTCTGCAGTTCTGGTATTAGTTCTGCCTGTGTTGAAAATAATGCGAAGAGCCTTCTTTTCTCTCTGGCCTAAGAAAAATTGAGATTTTCAAGGACAGGAAAATTCAAAGAAAATACTTGGAAATCATAAATTCTGTGAGATGGTGAATTAAAGATTGTTTTTATTTTTAATGAAGGCAATTGATTTCCCTCTTGTTATTGATGTAATGATGTAACTGCCGAGCTTGCCCACCCTTTTGTCATTCTCCTAATGTGTCCATCTGAGAGATAAGGGCTTCGCTCTTAGTGGACGAGTTGTTGTATAAGACCAAGATAAAATATGTAGATTAAAACTTTAATAAGAGATTACAGTGCTATGATGAGTATGTGCTAATTTAGAACAGAAATTTCATCTCACTGTGGGATCTTCTGTTTTGGGAAGCAGAACTGCAAGTATAATTTTTGATGTTTTGTGTTTTACTGATACCTGCTGGTCTGTTGTGATACATCAAAGCTAACCAGAAGTTGAGCAAAATATAGACCTTAGATTAGATGTAGCACTCCAAGGAGTGATCATGTGTGATCATTCTTTGTACAGAATTGTTCAAGACTGGTGAGACATTCTCACCGGACAAGAGCTTTGTACACTGCATTTCTGTAAGCACTGTGTTTGCCCTAAAACATACATGGCAACGGTAAAATCAAATAAAAGTTCAGACATTCCCATTATAAATGTCATTCTATGTTTTGTTTTTATACTCTTGTCAGGAATTTCTGCTGAGAGAAAATGCTACTATGAGTCTCTGAGAATCCTTTGTTTTAACACACTAGTGGACTATGTTGCCATGATAGAAGTACCAGATCAAATATATTACACTTAGTAATTCAGTAGTGATGTCCTCATTAATATTATTTTGAAAGAAGACATTAAAACATGATAAAAATTTCTAGATCTGTTTTTTACAACTCCTTTTAAAAATCTACATGCTGTTCTTTCAGATTAAAAGCTTGATGATGAAGATTGTTCTTCCTTAACACAATAAATATTAACAAGTTAACAAACTCAATCTTTCGAGGATGCTTGGAAAAATATTATTTTAACTATTATTTTGTGTTCTAAGAGGAAATAAAGGGGTAAAAACAGTCAGTCCTTAGGTTTTACAGCTAAGATTATAAATATTTTCCAGTTTTATTTTCCTATTACACCTATAGACCCTTCTTTTGGCATGAATTCTAAACCTCTAAAACCATTGGCCATGAGCAGGAAAATTTTGTGAAAACTGTCTTCCTATAATTTCTGTGATGAAGCTCAAAGAGGTCACAAAGCAAATGAATTGTATAAGTCATGTCTTAACCTGACGGTTTCTGGTTACTAACTTGTTTCTCCCAGAAGATCAAGCTGTCAGTTACATTTCCAAGATTTTTCTGCTGTCTTAAATTCTTAAAATTCATCACCTTTGCATAGTCTCCTGTTATTTAGCAACCTCATTAATCATAGTACAACCACCAAAATGGACAGCCAGTCAAAAGGCACAAGGTCAGAAGCTCAAGGCATCAGGAAGGTTAATGCCAGTTGGTGCCTATTGCTGTTCCATGCCAAGTCAATGCTGCCTGTGTCCTTAACTGTTATCACTTATAAAAATCATAACCTTACTGATTTTGGTAAGGTTTTTAGATTCGATAGGGATCCTTGTAAATGATATCCAAATCTGTGTAATATGAGTAATGTGTGATTAAATCTAATAATTTAATCTTAATTGTGCTGATGAAAAAGATGGCATTAAGACAAGGCAGAGTTTCTCACAAGAAGTTATTAAGAAAATTAAGGATTAGAGAGTGAGAAACTGATTATAACAATTTGGCAGGGAGGCAAAAAATACATATCAGGAGGAAATTATTACTCTTTTAAAATGGTACAAGATCAGAAGAGTAATCTCTGATCTGTCTTAAGAGTGGTCCCAACTCCTGGGCTGTGCATCTGACATGGTATTTGAGAATTAGGTTTTTCTTCATCCAGATTTTATCATAAAGGTCTTCTGCCTTAGTGTTCTTTGGTCAAACAGCTGGTTCCAGGTAAACAGGTAGTTTGTCTTCTTGTGTAGATAGCTCTAAAAAAGCAAAGCAAAGCAAGGGGGTGCATGTGTAACTGCAGATATCTGAAAAATTCAAATTAGGATTGTTTCCATGCCAGACAGCCAAGAAAAAGATTCAGTGTCTCCTTGGATCTCTGCCAAGAAAAAAAATGTTTTACAGGGTATTCTTCAAAACATTGGTTAAAACGTAGCTACCCCAAAGCTTACTACTTTTTGGACAGTCCATCTTTTAAAAAAATGTGAACCAGATACAGAAAAAAAAATATATATTTACACAAATTATTGCAGTAAGACTAATACAAAATTGTGTCCCAGATGTCCTTACCTTCCTTGCTTACAGTGTTATGTTTAGCCTAATTATTGTCACAAAAGGGTCAGAAGACCAGCTATAAGATACAAAGATACATTAGCTTAGTTTAGATCACAATCTTCAGCTTGCATTGAAATAGCTTAATTGACATATTTTCTGTCATGTACTAATGCTTTGCAATGCTCTTTTACACATAAACTTCCCACTGCTGTGCAAAACCAAAATTAAATTTTTGTACACTCATGTAATCAAGCACTGGTGATCAGTAAAATAATTTCTAGATATAAGATAAAACTTACTCTTTCTACATTATTTGTCGTATGGTTTAGGTTTCTTCAATATATATGTTTGTGCCTATGAAACTTTAAAGAACAGATAAAAATCTACAGACCAGTAAATTATTTTTTTATTAGTAGGGTGGGCATTACAGCAGTGGGAAGCCATAGTTACTTGAATTACTTTAATAGTAATTACATTAATTACATTGCACCTCTGCTACTCTAATGAGAAGCTGGTCATGTGTGTCCATGCAAGTAAATAAATAGTATTTCTCATGCAAAAACACTGAAGGTGCACCAATACTGAACATAAACTGAAAATGACTGTTTCTAAGGCAGGGCAATGTGGAGGGGTTTGGGTATTTTTTCTTTTTAAAATACATTTATCTGTGTCAGAGACCATCATTAAGTTGAATGAAGTTCTGAAATATTTGTGACCTTTGGAGCTCACAGCAACTTAATTTCTAATAACCTGCTACTTCATATGAGGTCCAGGAAAATCTGCTCCTAAAGAGTGAGCACAGTTCTGACTTAACCTCAAAAAAATCTCATTTTTACCTAAATGCAAACAAAAAGGGTTCTCGAGAGTATATCAGAGAGGTGGAGCCATTGGTATTCTGATGTCTGGTTTTTCCACTCAACAGCAAATAATGATTTATTGGCAAAAGTAATTTGCCATGTTTATTTTTCAGTCTTGGGAACGGATTTCAGCTTTCAAAATTTTTAATTTAATATTGATGTTCATATAATGAACAGCATTATGGTCTGCCCGGGAAGGTGGTGGAGTCACCATCCCTGGATGTGTTTAAGAATGGATGTGGCACTCAGTGCCATGGTTTAGTTGAGGTGTTAAGGCATGAGCTGGACTTGATGATCTTTAAGGTCTCTTCCATCCTAGTCATTCTGTGAATTCTGTGAATAATATCAGGCCACTAAATAGTGTATATTTTTTCATTCAGGAGCAGTTCATTACAAAAGTTTCTCTGTCCCAACTTTTCCTTTTTTGTGCTGTGTTCTGCAGGATGTGACAGCTTGTGACAGTTTTTCCATTGGTTTGGATGATACTGTATAAAATATATTATTAAATATATATAGCATATCATAACATAATAAATATTATGTATTATCTTGTAATACCTATGTATAGTCTTTAAGGGTTAAATGTGTGATGCACACTCACAATTAATAGTCAGCATTAGCAGTGGTGTGATATGAAAAAGTCTGAAGAGCAGAAGCAGCACATGCACACCCCCAAGTCCTAACCTCTAGCAAGAGGAGCTAGCAGGCACAATTACTATTACAGGTCTGGAGACAGTACAGAGGAAAAGAGCTCTGTGGAAGAGGGGAGTCAGAATAGTGCTTTTCACAATGCTATCATGAAATCACTCTTTCAAGTCAGCAAATGCAATTAAACCTCCAGGATTTTTTTTTCTCTAGAAGTCTAGTATGCATGTAGGATAAAGATTCTTTTTTATTTGTTTCTGTAATCACAGTAGACATAATAATGAAATCTGTTGCCTCAGTACAGATTTCTCTTATTTTCCATAGGCTCAACTTTTGCCCTTTTAGTGCAGTGTTGCAAAAAAATGTACTACTCTGCCAGCTTTCAATAATGCTTTAGTGTAAAAACAGATCTGTGAATTATGTATCCTTGCATGATTTCAAAGGAAAGAAAGTCAGTGGAGGTCTTCTGAGAGTTTAAGCCTTTTCTGTCTTTTAATGAAAACCTGTACATTGTGTTTCCTACATAACTGACACCTTTGCACACAATTGCATCTAAACTGATGTTACATGCACTGTATTTGAAGTAGATCACAAGACTTTTGGTGCCAGAGACCTTGTGTTCTACTGTATTTCATAAAGAATTTTTTGCACTTACTGTATTCCCTAAATAATAAGTTTAAAAGGTAAAAAGCTTTGGCAAAACCTTCAAACAATCATGAGTGAGATTTCATTCTACCAATATGAAAGGACCTCCTGCTGAGGTGTGAGACTGCAATAAATTATTATTGTGAATTAATAGGAATTTTTTTTGTGTCAAAACAGGTGTTCAAAAAATTGTACAGGACGTTTTATCTCTGGTTGTCAACACTGCAGAAGCTGAACACTGTAACACTAATGAACTTAGAAAAGCTGTGTTAGGCAGTGCAGCCTACAATGTCTGTTTTTTAAAAGTGAGTTAGGTGGGCCATGAGCTGAAAGATAAACTGTTCCTGCTCTGATTTTCAAGAATTACTGAGTACATAAAGATGCTGAGATGCTCATCTCCTGCTACCTTGGGACAAACATTTTGTGGGCTGCCCTAAGCTGTGCAGAGGGGCCATGGCAGGGTGGGGACTATTTAACCTACCTGGAGCTCCATCTTAGCATCTTTCTTGCAAGGGAAGGAGGGTATTGTAGCTTACAGCAGGGGGGAAAAGGCAGCTATTCCTTAACTGTGAACAGCAGAACCTTGAGGAGTCAGAACTGAGATCAAGGGTCTCATGCTCCACATTACACAGCAACAGGAGGCAGCTCAGACCATGTGAACCTGGCCTGGCAAAGAGCAAGGAGTGAAAGGAAAACCAGGGGAACAGAGGAGGGAAGAAATAACCACAGGTCTCACTGCAAGTCATTGATGGATATGCATGCACGCTTCACACTAACAGAAACCATTTTCCTGCTTTGCTGTTCCTGTGAATAATTGACCAGCTGAGCAAGATGTGTTTAAACAATTGCCAGCTTGCTCTGATCTTCAGCACACAACTGGCCAAGTGAACTCCAGCTGTGGGAACTGAACATCTCATCTCATGTTGTGTAAATTTCCTGTATCAGTAGTGTATAATTGGTAGTTGCCTGTTTTTCTCTTTAGATTAACAGGATGAGAAAAGATAATTGTAGCAGCTGGTTATACAAGAACAATCAATAACCAAACCTATTTTTGTTTGAATTTCTACTAGAAAGTAGATCAGTACTGTATTTCTTTATTATTAAGCAGTGAAAAAAGAGAAGAGTGTTTTGAATTAGGTAACTCTGCCATAGAGAAATCATCACTACTTCTGCTTACTTTGCTGGAGAAAAAAGAGAGCTGGCTTTTCCCTTCAAACAGATCTTATTCCCAGACTGCATATGCCACTTGCCTAGAGATCTCCTGGATGCTGCAGGTGATAAACATAATGTGACTCACAACAGCAGAAGACTTGGAGTCAGCAGTATCCTTCAAAAAGATTGGTGAGAGAAAAAATGAAAGGAAATAGTGATATGTGCAAAAAGATTTCCTTGTGGTTCTTACTCCTACTTTCTCACATCTACTGCTGCTCTGCTGATGAAAAAACTCACAAGTTATTAAAATTTAATGTTATTCAGAGCCATCTTTCCCTACACATTCCAAGCACTTTTCATTTCTCACACCTGTCCTTAGAAGTACTTTCATTCCTCAAGAATAGCAGTGGAATAAAATATTTCTACAATGTATATTATGTTTAATATATGGTGGCTGATCTTTAGTTGTATACATAAATGTCACAAAAGATCAATTGCTGGGTATTTTTTGTCTTTCTGAGGTACTTAGAGATTTTTATTCCCTTTCCAAAAAAAATTCTGTATGCTTATGAACACAGAAGATAAGGACTTATGCCATTTGAAAAAGATACTGTGCATTAAGGATGTGAAAAATACTCAAAGACACACACTGTGACATCAGGAGTGCAGCAGCAGCTGCTCTGCTGCCCTTTGCTCTCTCCAGGGAAGAGGCTGGAAGCAGGGATGTTCATGTGGGTGTTTTGTGTTACAGCTTGGAGCTTGTCCATGCCTTTGGGTGAGAAGTACCTTGCTGCGCTGGAGCCTTGAGATCATGAATAACTCAAGCAGAGTAAAAGGAAAATGCTGTGGCTGTGCACATCCAAGGTAAGCAGCACAGTTTTAAAATACAGAAGAAGGGGATCTGTGTGTCATTTGCCTTCCCAGTCAGGAGGGTCTGTCCCTCAGCTCAACTAACCTGCTGCAGCTTTTTCTAATATACACCTCATTAGGAATCCTGGACTTGTGTCTGTTTAACACCAGGGGCTGTATGCTGTGGAGAAAACCCCTTGTGGATGCTAACTTTTATAGTCCATCTGAAGTCCTCCAGGAGGTACACACAGATTTAATCTTCCTCTCCAGGATTTCTCTCTAAACTGAACTAAATATCCTTTCCTGAGAGGTGCCAGGTCTCTCACTTAGTCCAAGTGCCAGTACTTGCCCAGTTAATTAACAGCTCTTTGCTTTGAAAAGATAAAGGTCTCCCTTACACAAACACACACACACAGAGTTTTGTGAGAGAGAGACCTGCTCGGCGGCCACTTAGGCTGATCTATTTGAGGCTGTCATTGCTCTTTGTGCTCCCTGGCTGTGTGGTCCTGCTGACTTCCTTGTGAATGTGCAGTTGCTGTTCAGGGAATGGAACAGCTTGAAAAATGATCTTCTCTTTGTTTTGCTGGGTTGCCTTTGACTGGGGTGGCCTCCTTGTGCTGCTACAGAGGAAGGGATAGTGCCATCCTGCAAAGTGTCAGAGCAGGGAACAGGACTGTGACAACTTAACTGGCTCCGGAGCTATTTGAATTGTCACTTTTCACTGGGATATGTATTCTCCACTGACTTTTAGATTTTATGTCAGTGCAGACAGGAACAAATATTTAGCATATGAACAGGTGGATGGGATGGATGATCTAGCTTATTATTAGCTGTTAACTTCTGTCACATACTACATAACCAAGCTTTCACAGGTGACAGTAGGTTTGGGATATTAACACCCCCCACCCCCAACAGTTTTCTTCATTGACCTCTAGGGGAGTTACCAAATTTGAAGTGACCCTTTTCCCATGATACAGTTGGCAATAGGATTTCAGAAATAATTTTGACAGCCTCCTTTTGCACTTTGCTATCCCAAATCTTATTAGCAGCTTGTATATATGTGCTTTTTTTCTGAGGGAAACATACAGGTAATAGAATCATGCTTCCAGATATTAATTTTTCTTCTATCAGGAAAACTGACATCATCATTTTCATGATAAATTTAAAATACTTTGGTTTCTTGAACAAAACAAAAATATTTACTCTTGAGTCACAGAAGATTTTTTCAAACTCTTAAAATTACAGTGTGGGTACTCGATCGCTTATGTCTTTCACCCACAGCTTAGCTGTGCCATATATTAACAAGACATATGATGCAAAAATAAAGGATGGATTAGTAAAGGAAGCTAAAAACATCAATACTTTATCCCAAGATAATGACAAGTAAAGGAGTAATTGTAATTTAATACCAAAAAGATTTGAAAACTAATTTGTCACTTAGATTCAGCAAACCAGACCACTTCCATACAAGAATACTGACATGATTATTTCAACTTCAAATTTTGCAGTGAAATATTTTGCTCTGTTGCCTTAAAAACTTGCTGAGACTTTGAAATCATGGAGCAGGTGAAGCTGGGAGAGACCCTTAGAGGTCTCTGATCAGAAACAGGGTCCAGGCTAGAACAGGTTGCTCAAGGTAACATTCAGCTGGGTGTTCAATATATCTAAGGCTGGAAACTCCACAATTTGTCTGGGAAACCTGTGCCAGTCAGCCAGATCACTCTCACAGTAAACTCTTTTCATTGAACTTCCTGTCTGTAAGTTTGTGACAATTGTCTCTTGTCCTCTTGCTAGGCACCACTGTCTCCCTCTTTTCAACTTGTTCCTGTCCCCTCATTAGGTATTTGTACACAGATCAACTATCAAAATATTATAATTTCCTATCAGAAGAGTATTCCAGTTTTCTTTTAGAGTTCTTTAAACATTATACTGATGATATACAGGTAGAAGAGACGAGGAAAATGCAGAATTTTCTGGGGATGAGCTAGTGTGCATAAAATAACTCCTATTCTGAATTTTTTATTAGATATGGTAAGACACATACAGGACATTCAGTAACATTTCTGTTCTGTGTACACCAAGACAGATCATTGCAAAAGCCATTACTGTTTTTTATTAGACCCATCTGAATAGTATTGCAAAGGACAGTTGGGGCTGCCTTTTAATTTATAACCCAGACAGGGCTACAAGTGTGTGTACAAAAATGCCTCTTTCCGTAACTCTAAAAATTAAATATCACCAGCACAGAGCTGCAGAGATCACATGCTAGTCTTTACTTGCATTCAGATGCAAGCAGTCTCTGGTTTATTTATCTTTGAAGTGCAGTTGTGTATGGCCTAGAGGCCAAGATTTCCTAAATGTTAATAATTTTTTCCTGAAAATTTAAAGCAGATAGTATCCATGGTGTCATTTCCTCTTCTTTTTTTCTTTTTTTTTCTGTCTTTTTTTTTTTTTTTCCTTCGGTGAATTGCATCTGAGTCCCTGTTTAGGAGGAACTGTCTCCTACAAAGTAGGAGATGTGCATCTCTGTAGAAGAGGGACTGATGTGATGAAGGGATTGCTGTGATGGAATGGGAGCTCATGACAAACACTCTGACATTACTTCAGTGATTTCTCTCAGTGGTTGATACAAGACTCCTGCTGGGAGCAATGGGAAAAATACTGGGGTACTTTGATATTATGTCCTTTTCCCCAACAGTAAAGCATTCTCTTTTACTCTGTTCTCTTCAAAAAAAGCCAAGACGCAAGTTTCTCTCCAAGGCTGGCTAGCTATTGGGAAAAATAAGAATGCCAATGGAGTAGAAGCAGGTAGGATTTTATTCTGCAGCACCTGAGTGCAATAGTACTGAGGTCTCTGTGGACCCCTGTGTGAATTTTGGACAGAGAAGTAAAAGTTTCCACATTGAAAAATTCTCCTGTACTCAAGCCCCACCATTCCAATAGGAAAAGGCAGAGCAAAAGGGCAGGTGCAATGTCGGTCTATGCACAGGGTACTGTACCTTCTTTATTGAATGTGTCCTCCACTCCATGCACAGCAGATATGTACTGATTGTCTTGCAGTGGGGTTCATTTTCCTGCTTTGGAGCATGCTGAACTTACCCCCTTTTACGTACTGCATTTGCAAATGTCTTCCATATGAAGAATCCCTGCTTGATAAAGAATTTTCATGGTTCTATTGAGCAATGTGAGGAAGGAAGTTGGAATTTAAACGGGACACTCATCCAATATATTTTGACTCTTGTCCAGACTGTGACAGTAATTTTGAATTCTGTTAACCCTATTATTGTTATTAGGTGGTCTATAGGAGGTTATAGTCTTCAGCAATCTTCAGAGGTTTCACTTCAGTCCTTAAATGACAAGACTTTGGCTATCTTTCACTTCACAAGAGCAAGAGGAAGGGGGAGAAGGGATGCTGAAGAGATTCTCTTACAGAGGTAATCAGGGGACAGCTGAGATGAAATAGGTTTTTCTGTCAAGCAGTATAGCGCAGGTTACAATCATTAACTAATTTAAAATACCTCTATTTTGTGAATGTATGCCAAGAAAATGGAATGATGGACAGAAAAATTCAGTGGCTCAAGTGAAGTTGGCAGCTTTCCATATGCAGTGGTGTTTGTAAGCATCCATAGTAATGAGAGAAGTGTGTATAATATTGCAGGATGTTATATTAATGTTACAAAGAGCTCTACGTAATTAAAGAATTACATACATGTAAATGATCTTAAAGCTGGGTTACAATTAACTACAAGTCCATGGCATAATGATATCATGTTGGATTTGTGCCAGTCCTAAGGGATGCTTACCCACTAACTTCCAGTCTTGAAAATTTCCCCAGCACCATAAAAGGGTTCTTTGTGCTTCAAAGTTACCGCACAGATAGATTATCACAAGTGATTTTTTCTTCATTTCTGATGTATTCTGCCACAGAAAAACAATTAAAGCTGTGCTTCTAACAGAAAGCAGGAGTTGACTATTGTGGATTACCAATTTTAATCACCATTTAAACCAGAAAACAGGAAAATTAGTTTTAAATAATCAATTTTAATCTTGGTTTGCATTTTTACTTATTAGTCACCTTCCTAAAGGAATATTGAACTCTACTGATTAGTAACCATGGGAGGGTGTTGATTTTCATATAAATACAGCTTGTCTGCTAAATAAAGTACTTATTTTAGTAAGGTGAATATATTATATGCATTTAGTCAGGGTATAGCCTGATATACATTTAGTTGGATTATGATTAGAAAGTAATTTAGAAAAATAGTGATAGATACATTTACTATTTACCCTCTTATGATAATGCTTGTATTTGTGTTTCTTGCCAAGGTGCAATTGGATGGAATTTGCAAATCAATTAAAAGTGCAAACCTAGCTTTATAAAGTTGTTTGTTTTAGTTAAATTAAATCACCTTAAATAGCTGGTTACTTAGGCAAAACATTCATTTATTGAAATGAGTTTTGAAACTAATTGATTCATTAAACAAAGGAAGTATTGTCCGCAGTTAACAAATTGTACTAATAGTTTCTGATCATCATGTCTGTCATGATTTTAGAACTACCAGATCTCATGCTGTTACACCTCATTTATATTTATGGATTGGAAGAGGGATAATAAGCTATCCCATTTTTCAGCAGCCAAAATTTTCTCAGCTATGAATAAATTAGCCACTGAATTTAAGTAACTAAAGGAATAAAAATGCAGAAAATATTATCCCTGCAGTTGCAGAGGAGTCTATAGCTTTTTAACACACTCAAAACATTTGCAGATTCAGATCTAGGACTCCATAACTCCTGAATTACCTGGTTCATAGATTTCTCTTTACCAGTTCACAATACTACAGAGATATTAATGTTTATTTAATAAAAATATTTTCATTAATTACAGTAAATGCAGGCATGGATGTGAGTTGCTAGTATTTACGTTTCAGTTTTATATATGTTTGCTAATAAATGTATGTGGAATTTAAATTAGGAGTCTGTTTTGAATGTAGGCTTCCCCTCTGAATCCTCTTTACAGAGAAACATAAAAGGACAGAAAAAGTTGTCCATCAACAAGTAACTGTTAACAGAGAATATTACAAAAAACAAAACCTATCTTGTACCTGGGCTGAAGCTGGACTGAGACCCACCTTAAGTGAAACAAAATTATTGATCAACTCACGCTTCTAAGGTATGAGAGAATCTCCCCTGGACTAATACAGAAAAAAATATTATTGAATGATGCTAAATCCACTTGAGAGAGAGTGTTAGTATGGCATGTTGGTGCAGAACTAACTGCTGATTCATCCTGACAGTCAGGTCAGGCAGGCCGACTCATTAACTCAGAAGTATAAAACATAGAGCTTTTCTTTGAGGCAAGAGAAAGAGAGAAGGGACAGCAGAGGTCTTGCAGGCAGAAGTCATAAGAACAGTCAGTTCAGGAGAGACTTGAGTACTAAAGCTTATGTTCATGAATACATTTCTGCCTGCAGCCATTTCCTTTACTGGAAATAAGAAGAAAGTCTATATCTGAACTCTGTGGGAGGACAGGTATGTAGATGGGTCCAAGAGGCAATCATGGCTTGAGAGCTCAGCTGTCCTGGGCTCAAGAGCACTCAGCAGCAGCTTGGCATTCCTGCTGTCCTCTGCTGCTGCTGCTGACAACCTCTTCTGGGGCTCAAGCATGCTTCTGAGTTCTCCAAAAGTACAGGAGAGCTGAGAGCTGCGAACCCACAACCCTCTAGCAATATAACCAGTGGCATTGTCTTTCTCCAGCTGAGTCTTTGAGTGCCCATGGCAAAGCATTGCTCCTTGGATTAGAGTCACTAGTGCTGATAATTGTCCACACAGCACTTGCAGGCTGTATCCTGGATGTCCCAGAGATGGTAGTTTTAAACTATGTCAAATGGATGTGTGAAATGGCAACAAAATCATGGTGCTCCTATCACCTGTGTCCCCTAAAAACAGTGATATGGTTTCTTTTATCAAGTGATTAGTAAGATTTCAGAAAAAGTCCTGAAAAACAGTGTACAACATTTCTATTTTGAATCAGACACATTTGTTTCCAAAACCAGCAGCATCTCTTTCAGCAGATTGTTCCATGGTGGGGTGGTTTAATTCCACTTGATAATTAAGTCCCACACAGCCGCTTGCTCACTTCCACCTGCCAGGATGAGGGAGAAAATATGAAAGTAAAAGTGAGTATACTTGTGGGTTGAGCTAGAGAGTTCAATAGGTAAAACAAAAGTCACACAAGCAAGCAAAGCAAAGCAAGAAATTCATTCACTGCTTCCCATGGGCAGACAGGTGTTCAGTCATCCCCAGGAAAGCAAGAAGTATTACTTGGGTATACAAATGCCATGACTCCAAATGTCCCCCCACCTTCCTTCTTTTCCCAGCTTTATATGCTGATGCCACATGTTACAGAATATCTCTTTGGTCACTTGGGCTCAGGTCCCGGCTGTGTCTCTGTACAACTCCCTGTGCATCCTCAGCCTACTTGCTGAGCAGAAAAGGCCTCTACTCCGTGAAAGCCCTTCTCAGCAAGAACTACAACATCCCTGTGTTATCAGCACTGTTTCCAACTCAAATTCTAAACTTTGTCCCACACCAGCTATTGTGATGAAAATCAACTCAACCCTAGCCCAAACAAGCTCACATAGGTAAGGGACTACTGTGGATGGGGGTCTCTCCTTCAGGCTGGGAAAACATGATTCTGTTTGTAGTACAAAGGTACTGAGTCTGTCGTGCTTTTCTCTATGCTACTTTTGCAAGTAGCCCATTCTTTGGAAGAATTTATAATTCTTTGTTTCTTCCTGTAAACAAAAACAAGGTAACAGATATTTTGAGGTGTGTGTTGAAAGGCGAGAGCATTTCACACCACAGAAGGGCTGTTTTCTAATGTGGACATGTGTTAACATCTCTACAGGTACCAAAGGAACAATATGAAACTATTGACTAGCTTGTTTCCAGGCGTCAGTTCTGATCTCACTCCTACAGCTTTGGAACTGTCTGGGAGGATTAACAAAGGCCAAGATATTGATGGACTGCATCTGACACACTGCAAAGGAGATTACTTGTAGTGCTTTCCCATGATAGTGATCCTACAAGGTATTGAAAGGTCCACAGAAGAAATAGGAAACCTTACTTCAAAGGAAGAGAAATATCCTTTTAATTCACTGGATCACTAAAATCTCATAACTACTCAGTGTACAAAGGTATTGCAATGATAGAATGATGAGGGACAGGAGCAAGAGTTGAGTTGCAAAACCATTCTGGCACTTTATTCCCTAAGTGATCTTGGGGTAAAAAAAATGAAAAAGGAAAAGAAAAAAAGAAAAAGGAGAAAAGCAAGCCTAACAGGTAATCAAAAAAAAAAAAAAATCTAATATTAAATTAGGGAACAGGGCTGGGAGGAGAAGGTTGGCTCTTTAGCTAAGCCTAGTCCAACACAGCTTTACCTTGTCTTCTTGTAATGACAGATGGTTTAGGCAGACTACCTGAATTCATCCAGGAAACATAAAAACAAGCACATTTTGCCAGGCAAGACCTGTATTTTTACGTGATTTAGAAAATAACATAATACTTATTCAAATTGACACACAGCTAAATATTGCATACTAGATTATTTATTCTATTTTGCATGGAAAATTATTGCTTCACAATTCTGAGATATCTATTAAATTAGGAAAATTATTTTTTAAACCACTGAATCTTTTTCAACATTTTTCTGAGCCAGAGGAATTATTTTTAAGTATTGTTCTCCTCACTTCTTTTGATATTAATGAGCTACAAAAGTCAAATTCAGTCTAACCCAGAGACCATTCATTACACATTCATGAAGTAAAATAGATGCATAACAGCAAATGATGATTTATGACACAATATTAAAATAAGGGAGTTTTTGGCATAGGCCACATATAATGAGCGCTAGTGTCACAAAATATTCCCAAACCCAATCATGCATATTCTGCTTTATATTAAATATTTGTGTCTCAGAGGGCTGGAAAGGACTCAGTAGACCTTTTCAACAGGACACTGAGTAGACAAAGCACTTGTTAGATCAAATATACATACCCACTTATAAATGAGTAAATGATGCTGAATGTACCACTCACCATGTGGATAGAAAATCAAAAGAGAAGTTTTAGAGGGGCAGAGCCTTCTCTGTAGAAACTTGCTGAATCTTTCCTGACTGAAAAGACAAATTCATGTGTAGACAGTGCCAAAACTGACAAAACTATGAGCAAAATCCAGGGCAAAGTAGTAAAATAAGATAATGACAGCCAAAATAAAATGTGAAAAGATAAATTTGAAAAGGTGCTGTGCCCCTATGCGCATCTCTTGGGATAACAACTGGTCTCCCCAGTGGTTTTTCTCATACCTGTATTGGCAAAGTCACTCTTTTTCTCCCCTAGACACACTGCAAGTAGAAGCGCTAAAAAAGAGGTTGTCTGTTGGCTTCTGGCACCACTTCCCTGAATGACATCTTTTGTCTCATGGGAGTTGTGCCAGCATAGAGAACTGGTTCCATATCTCTCCCTGGAAGCAAATCCTTGTTGGCCAAGGGTTTTGGGTTTTGTCATCCTAGAAGGCTGGACAAAAATAAGACATTCATCCCACATGCCTTGCTCAAGCTTGAAGGCAGCTGGTGTCCTAAAATATAAACCTTTGTTATTCTCATGAGCTCTCTTCCAAGAAAATAGACTGTTGTTCCTGAATTAGAACCATCAGCAGCAGCTCTAGTGATTTACACTTCTGTCAGGTCTTTCATCCAGAAATACTGTTCATAGACTGTTGTTGGTTTATCTTTTCCAGGCCAAACACAGAATTTTTAGAACATGGCTTTTATTGAGTGTCAGATGGATTTTGGCCAATATTGACACCATGAACTGAGCCTTTCACTGTCCTTTCAGAACACTGAAGAAGAATATGACATAACCTATAGATCATTTATCCACAGCTTGCACACAGCTCTGTCTGAGTTCCAGTATGTCTACTGCCTAACAACCAACAGTGCCCATTGTTTTTGCCAAGGGGAAACTCATACAGGATATAAGTGAAACTGCAGCATGAATACACATGAGGATTATGAAGTTAACTGCATTAAACTGAACTGAACCAAACTAAAACAACTCTGTCTTCTTTTGGATGCTGCCACCTTCTCAGGTTTAGGAATGGCATGCCAGGGTTCCCATAAACTATGAAGCCAGGGGAATAATAGACTGCATGAAATGACTGTAGAATGCTCATAGAGAACTCAGAATCAGTTTTGAAGTATCTTACAGCTGACCTCAAAAATAAGTGTGCAGGGAATTAATTGCATTTGTATGGTGAGACTGGGCTTGGAGGCTATGAACCACTGAAGCTGAGATTTCAAGAAGAGAAAGAGGAGATATAGAGGAGGGGGAGGAGAAGGGATTGAGCAGGAGCAGGAGGAAGAGGAGGGCTAGAGGAGGAGAAAGCGGCAGAGGAAGTGGCTGAATCAGTCTTTTGTTGGGGGAGAGGGGGTTTATGTTCACAAGGTGTTTGATGACTTATAAAGATAGATTTGGGCAGGAGGATCCTTCAGCCAACATACTCACACCTTGCTTTCCCCCCACGACAAACAGTATTTTTCGTTCCCAAACCTTGAGTGGCTGAAGAAGGAGGCTGTGAGGATGAAGATGTTCCAGAATACCCAGGCAGGTGAGGAGGAAGCTCTCCCTCTCCAGCTTTCCCTCTGTCCTCTCTTCCATCTTTTATCTGAGCATCACCCCCAGCTTCTGGCCATCTTCCAAGTCAGCTTTCCAACATCATACCAAAGAAAGGGAAAATGCCTTCTCTAATGTGACTTTGGGTCTTCAGTTGGGTGAGGTGACACCGTTGTTTGTGCTCCTCTGTACAAGAGAGACATGAAGCTTCAGGAGTGGGTCCAGCAGAGGGCTACAAAGCTGATCAAGGGAGACTGGAGCAGCTCTCTTCTGAGGCTGGGGGAGCTGGGCTTGCTCAGCCTCGAGGGTGGGAATGGGACCTCATTGGTGTCTAAGTATCTGAGGGTGGGGTGCCAAGAGGATGCAGCTAGGCTCTTCTTGCTGGTGCCAAGCAATAGGACAAGAGGCAATGGGATGAAACTGATGCACAGAAGTTCCACCTATAAGGAAGAACTTCTTTACTGTGCAGGTGACCAAACACTGGAACAGACTGCCCAGAGAGGGTGTGGAGTCTGTCTCACTGGCATTTCAAGAACCACATGGACACAATCTTGTGCTCTAGGATGATTCTGCTTGAGTAAAGAGGTTGGACAAGATAATCCACTGTGGTTCCTTTCAACCTGACTCATTTTGTGATTGCTAAGGAAGCAGACATCTTTCTGCTAGGAAAATGAGAAGACAAAGGGGATGTTTATTCTGTCTGTGTAATATTCCCCAAAGACACTGTTCCGAAAATGGTAGAAAAGTTCCTATTTGCATATCTTTTGAATAGTTTCTTGCACTCAGATTTTTCCTACTCAGGAATATGGTAGATGGAAAGGTTATGATGTTCTTCAACTCAGTGCTCAGATGCAAAATATCAGTCACGCCAATCATGATAATGGTTAGGGCAAATAGACAAGTAAGATCAACATCTACTTGGTCTGCATTGTGGGGCATAGTTAAAGAGTAAATCAGCACAGGTGAGTAATGTAGACAAAGGCTTAAAACAGCAAAAATGCCACTGTCACCTTTTAAGACTTGACGCTTTATGTGATTCTTAATGTCCACTAAATTCCACAACCCCATCTGTCACAGTGAGGTGTCCTCTGCCGAGAGCAGTGGCTGGCTGCCGCTTCTTTGGAAAGAGTAGGGAAAAAGTAGAGGCTCATCACCCCAAAAGAAGATGGATGCTATCCAAGAAACCAGACTATGTAAAGGGCATTCCTTACAGGCACCTTTGCTGTCACCACTAACAGCACTGGACTGGACTGACAACAGCTCAAGGCAAGCAGATGGAAGACAAACAATATGTCTGCCCACAAGCACATCAGTTAATGAAGCTATTGTTACACCTTGATTCATTGTCTAGTTGGGAGTCAAGACTAGTTATTAAACATTTCAGAGAGAGGAAGGATTGCTATGACAACAACATAATTCATCTGAAGGAGAGAGGGGACATACAGTAATAGAACAATTGCTAAAATTCTTATTACAGGATTTGTGTGCATCAAAAGCAATAACAAAAAAAAAGGCATTTTAATCTATGCTGTCTTTCTAACTGCAGCTTAAAAAACATCTGTCATCTGTGGTAGCTTGAATAATACAAGCTAGAGTACAAAGTCAGCAGCTTCTTACTTCTTATAAATAAAGAGCAAGGGCACAAAACCCCCATCAGTTACCCTCTCTGAACGTTGATATTTTGGGTGTCTGGATTAAAATTTTGGATTTTGTTTTTGCCATAAATGTTGACCCATAAAAGTCAGTGACATGACCCAAAATACAGTAAAATACTATAAAGAAATGTTCTTTAGATTAAGTTCTATTTCTATGGGAACTTTTCAGTCTCTTCCAGAAAAATTTAAAGGAACTGGTGGAAAAGTAGTTTTAATATAAAAGTGAAAGTGGTCTGATCCTCTCCATTGCTTTAAGTATCATTCCAATCTCTTACAAAGAAGATTTTGCCTTGCATTTTGTTTGATTCTCTTCAACATGCAGCATGGTATTTTTAACAAAGCATAGAAATTCTCACTAAGAATATTTTTTTTAAAAGAATGGTTCATCTTTCCTTTCTATAAGAAAAAGGACTATAAAGATAGTAATCCATAAAGTAGTTAAATGAAAAAAACAAAGCTACCTTAAATTCATCTACAAAAGCAAACAGTGTAAACATCTGCAATTAATTTTTTTGTGGCTTGTTTTCTCCCTCTGGACCTGAAGTAGAAGCTATTTTGGAGACTGATCATGATGCCAGTTCAGGCTTTTGTCTCTCTTGTACCATGGAGAAGTGTGTAACCTGCTTACCATGTATTCACACACAAGAAAACCTAGATGAGATCAAGAGAGAGAAAAATCTATTCTGAGTCTAAAAGGAAGGGAAGATCATTTACTGTTTTAAAGGCAATAGTGTGTGAAGGTGATTGACAAAGGAAGAAAGAAAGGGAAAAAAACCTAGGATATTTGTACCCAGTAAAATAGAAATGTATCCAGCTCTGAAATCTTAAACTATAAGCCTCCTCCATGTCTCTGATTACATAAATAAATACATTAAAATAGAGCAATATAGATTGGATTTTAACATTATATTTACAAAAATTAAAGTAAATTTGAATGATAATGCAAATTTATGATTAGTTTAATAAAGTTTGATGCCTGGCACTGTTTTCATAGAATTAATTTAAGTAGGTTTTTTCCTGTGGTATAAGAACCAGTTACTGTGGCTACATTGCTGTATTATTATACTCAGTAAAAATGTCCTTAGGATTTTTTTTAGCATGTGAAATAAGAACACAATACTATCACCTAAACTGAAAAGAAAAAGGTCATAATTCCTTTATCTGCCAAATGGTACAGGATCTGAAATAGAACCTGCAGAGACAATGTGCCTGAAAAATCAACTCTGTAGAAAGTCTTAAAGCTCATACTCATGAGTACTGATAGATCACTTTTTTTTTTTCTTTTCCCAGTGTGAACTTGTATAGAAACTAATGTGATTCATTCCGGAGAAGCTCTCAAATTCAAAATAATCTTTAAAAGTCAGGTGTGGACTTACTGCAGCACTGAATTCCAGAAATAAGTTATACTTTGCCTACCTCTATGTGATTTGGATTAACATTTTACCTTCAGTCTTTTTACCTTTGTATTTTGAAACAAGTTTAAGAAAACTCCTTCTCCTTTACCTTTTTCACATATTAATTGCTTCATTTCTTCCCTTTCCTTCTTCCTTGATAAATTAAGCAGATGAAGTATGTTTAGCCTGAGAAAAAAAGAACAAACAAAACCTAACACCAAAAAAACAAAAAAACCCTAAACCAACAAACAAACAAATAAACAAAAACCAAACAAAAAACCAACCAAGAGAAGAAGGTCCAGTGGCTGTGGGGTTCATGAGACTCTGTGTGCGATATGGGAGACTTAGGACTTGTTCACATAGCACGATCAGGGACTGAGATGCAATTTCTTCACTCTCTTGTGGGGACTCAGGAAAAAGGTAAGGTTATTATAGAAGGTAAGTATATTTTTGCAGCAGCTGATGCAAGACAGAAATCCTATCTGTGCACAGAGTGGCTTACTGCATGGTTCAGTCCCATTAGGATGGAACTGTAAATTATAATTAGACCTCTGTGTGTTTCAACAGCTGAACTTGGCTACGTAGATTCTACAGGTAGGTTTTACAGGTAATAACAGAACTGTGAAATGGTATCTCCTCTTCACCTGTGTTCTCTCAAGAAGAAATGTGCTGCCTGGCCCAGATACAATCACCTTCCAGAATGCAGCTTTTCTGAATCTCCAAAATGCAAATTTTCTCTGTGATTTCCTCTGTAAAGCCATGTCTATAATGCCTATTTCATATTGAGAACAGAAATGCAAGTGTCCAAATATCAAGGAGAAAGCTCACTCTAGCATTGCTCCTAACCTAAAGAAAGTGTAAATCTCATTGATTTCAATAAGCAATGAAGGAAAACAGCTTACTTGCAAAATGACCAGAAGGAGTGAAATGTGAAATTGTACAAGCCATGCTAACCTAAAGATATTTCCAGTTCATTCGTGCAGTCAAAATATTTAGATAGTCCAGGACAATACTTGAACTTTATCTGTTAATATGCAGCCAATATCAAAAGAGGTTTATTCACTCTTTCTCTGGAAGTGCTGTTTATCTATATGGTTATTATGCTTTATGGGAAGAAATCAGAAAACAAATGTATCAATTTCCGTTTAGTTAGTTTAGTTAGTTTAAATTATCTCAGTTAACATTGTCAGTAATGTCATGCAATACTGTAAAAGCTTTCTAAAAATGCCCTCTGAAACTTGTATTCTGAGAGGCACAATAATGAAAGAAATGTCCTTCTGTCTCTTTTTTTTTCATAAGCCCTTAATTATAATCTTCCTGCCTGTTGTGAAGTTGCTAGTATTGTTTTTATTGCAAATAATGCAGAAGTTTCTCTCAACACACGTTTCAGTTCACATTGTTTCTCTCTCTTCAGGGAGAGTTTGGCCAAGTACATTAAAAATAGATACCCAAAGTTAGGCTTAAGTTTGCACAGATAATTTAGCAGCTTCTGTTCATGTCAATTAGAGTGAGAACGTGCATCACCTGATCATCACTCAGTAGTTTAGGTAAATTTTACAGAGGCCTACACATGTGTTTGTTTGTTTGTCTTTCCAGTTTTGTTGACAGTTCAGGCTATTGCAGACCTAAGGTCTCTGAGTGGGAAATGCAGTAGGAGCAACTTGGGGTAAACTTACAGCTATTGTTAGTGAGCTTGTCTGCATAAATTGTGAGAAGCAGAAGTGGAAGAAAAGCAAGGCGTTTTTCAAAATCATGCAATGACCAGAAAGGACCATGAGCAAATACACCTCCCAAAAATCATTTAGTGAGTACTCAGTGAAGGCTAGGATCAGTTTTCCTGTGAATATTTATTCACGTTTGAGTATGAATTCAGATTTCATGGTGTTGATTGCAAGCCATTTGTGTTTGTCTTTCACAATTATTTGCATGCTTCTTCTATTACTGTGTAAAGCAAATATCAGCCTGAAATGCACAAACATTTACCAGGAGAATACTTCACATACTGTAAAATGTCCTATTTAGACTATGTGCTGGGATGAAGAATTACGCAAATCATCCAGGAAGAAAGAGATTGAATTGTGTAACAAAGCATCAAAGTATGAACTGTGAAGCGGGAGTCAGTGGAACAAACTCTTTGCAAATGATCTGTAGGCCTGGAACAAATTGCTGATGGCATTTCCATACAATCTCTATTAAGCCTGAGACTTTTATATTCTGGATGAGGATTATTTCCCAGAGAAGAGGATGAATGTACCTGCTTGGAAATTCTTCCCATGACTAATCTATTTATTTGCTCATGTTTTCAAACATAGAGGGTGCCACCCAATTACAGTGTCCTATCACAACATGTTGCTCAGAGCAGTCGTATCCATCCTTGAAAATATTTGATACCTGACAGGACATGGTCATGGGTGACCTGCTCCAGTGAACCTGCCTTGAGCAAGAATGTCTGACTAGATGACCTTCAACATGACCACTGTTAGCTGTTCTTTGATTCCTTCATGTATTCCTGTGTTTAACTTCGTCCTGTCAAATGCTTTACTGATGAAGATCTGTTCATCTCAAATCAAGTCAAAGGCAGCCATTGCACTTTTCACACCAGAGAATTGTTGATGGAAATGGAAACCACTGTAGGCAGTGATCCAGAATTGGCCATGATTTTGCATAGGTGGTCTATGAGCCTAGCATGTTATGTGCTGTTATGTTGAACTGATGGTGCTTTGCTCTCACAATGCACAGGTGTAACATTACTGACCCACTGGATGGTGACAGTGGACCAGCACTAGTTTTGTATCTCACATTCTCCTGATGGAAGTGGAGTAAGAGATTTAGCATACTATCTTTAATGGAAATCTGACTATACTGCCCAAAGGAAACTGAATTCTCTCTACAGCACACAGTCACTTGAAATGCACTTTACTTCAGGATATGCACATTGACCTAATCATTATAGTATTTTTAATAGGCATGATCTGAGTTCTAGATATTTGAATTGTTGTTCTTCCAGAAATCTCCTAAATCATTTTGCCATTTGCCTGCTTTAAAAAAAAAAACAAAAACCCAAAAACAAAACAAAAAAAAAAAAAAAAAAAAAAAAAAAAAAAAAAAAAAAAACAAAAAACAAAAAAAAAAAACCCAAACAACAAAACCCAGAAGAACTATAACCAGAAAGGGGAAATCAGACTAAGCGGTGGATTTGTCTTTTTTTAAAGAACAGCTTCATTGTGGACATTCTTAGAAACATAGATTTGTTTGGATTGGAAAAGACCTTTAACATCATGTTCATTTTTTAACTGTGTTGCCATGTCATGCTTACAAAAGCATGCTACAAGTTAATAAAGGAAGAAGAGCTACTTGAGTTAGCTGATCCTTAAAAAAAAGTTAAGATATTTAAAGAGGGGAAAGAAAAATAATTACCTTTTTAATATCCTGCTTACATTATGGTACGTGCATCTATCAACAGATGAGAGGCAACTTAAATCTCAGCAAGCAGAAGCAAAGACATACATGTCCTACTGTGATTTTAATTCAGTGTATAATTATCTAAGAAGGAAAAAATGAATACTTTAGAAATAATTTAGAGGTATTGGTAAAGTATACGGTGGTTAGCATTGTAGGAAATTATTAGAAGGTAAACCAATGAGAAGTCATTAGGTAGAAGCAAAACTGGTTTTTTATATCAAACCATGGAAGCTGTGCTCATGGTCTAGTTGCTGTTCAGGATCTTTTTTCAAAGAGAAGGTTGTTATGACTGGAATGCCAGACATTATTAGATGCTGTGCCATGTCCTGCTTTAATCATAGAATCACAGAATCTATGATTTGTGTTGAAAGGGACCTTAAAGATCATCTAGTTCCAATTTCATTGTCATAGGCAGAGACACCTTCCACTAGACCAGGTTGCTCAGAACCCAGTTCAAAATCATCTTGAAATATACTGATTTATATAGTTGTGAAAAGGGACTGTAGGATGAACTGGGACTGTAGGAGAAGAAGAATGTAAACAGTGGTCTAAAGGGTTAGGTGAGTTACTGATGTTGTCTTCCTTCCTGCACAGAAGATTCATGGCTTCATTTTTTATTCTGAAACCCAGGTTCACTGTCAGGTGGTAGTACCAAAAAAACACAGGTAATGAATACTGCTCAGCTAAAGATTGTGTCTTCTTAATGCATAGTTAAATGGATTTAATTTTTGAGTGTCTTTTGTACACAGCTCACTGGATGTTAAAAACCCAATGAAAAGAAAAATATTGGAAAAATATGGCAAATATTGCTTCTTGTCCAGAGTCTGGGAATCTCATACAGCCATTGCTACCAGACATCATCTGGAGTCTGAATTTCTAAATTATCTGCTGCCATGGACTCTGGGTTATCCCCATTCAACTTCGTGTTGCAAGGAACCTTTAAGATACCCTGAGAAGGAAATACGGTCTAAAACTAAAGCCTGCTTTGCTCTCCTAACACATTATGAGATTTGCAAGGTGAAAGGAGTTATGAAATCTAGCTCTCTCTGCAGTGTATATAGCTTGGTGGAAATTCAAGATAATTAGTGTAGTCAGGCTATGCTGAGACTCTTCTATACCTCCCCAGAGCACATAGGACATGTATATCAGAGAGGTCTTTAGAGATAAAAGAAATGTAAGGTGAGAGCTTTGATCTCAGAAGGGGTTTAATGATTTGGACATTGCTCATGATAACAACTATGAGTGCTCTAAAGAGGAGAGCACATTTCTGTAGTTATTTAAAGGATTGCTTCCCTCTGCCATTTTTTTTTTAATTGCAACCTACAAAATCATGAGTCTTTTTTGGACATATAATAATGGACAACTCTCTGAACAATCAGTTTCGAAGATGAGATTATCTTCTTAAAAGACATTATCAGAGAAAAGTAGCAATAGAGAGTTTGTTTTGTTTTCTTTTCAAATTTAAAGAATATGAAACCATTTTAACTTGGTTAAAGGGCATACAAACACTAAAGAAGACAAAAACCAGGAAAAAATAAAGCACTAAGAACCAGTTATATTTCCATGGAAGGGACTGAAGTGAGCCATATGATGAAAAATTATATGACCGGCTTTTTCAGAAGTAGGTTTCCATTTCCAGAACGGAAATTATATGAAGATTAATGGTTCCTTCCAAGATATTCTTCTATAAAGAGCTCAGCAAGCCATCAGGGACGGGAGCTATTCTTAGCTTGCAGCTTGGGTGTCTGCGATTGTGGGGCAGTGTACAAAAGTCTCCCTCCAGCTGCAGTGGTGGGCACACTGTCCCCACAGGCACAGTGGTGGCAGTTTGGAGAGATCCTTAGAGAGGTGTCACATCTGAGTGACAGCTGACACAGCCCTGCTGCCTGATTTTAGGGCCTATCCAGCCTCTTTGGGAAACTACAGGAAGGAGTAGTCTCATGCTTCTAAATGAGATGCCAGCAAAATTTTGTGCCGTCTGCTAAGGCTTCCCTGTGTTTCTTACCTGTAAATGTTTGTATATATCTTCAAGCTCCTGAAATGGAATAACCTGATGTCAAAATAGTCTTAATTGTACGTAGCCGTTTGTAATTATATCTAGTTTGTTTTGTTCTTGCCTATAGGGTGGTGGTCATTTAGAATGTGGCATCCATCCCACACAGTGATGTTAGAAGTAACAAGTCTCTGTACTACACACAGAAGGTTGTTGTAGTCAGTACTTTTTAAAGTGGTACTATTTAAAATGGTACCTACAGTATGGTGTGTATGTATGTACAATGCAACCATAGCAATGTCCACATGCTTCCCCTGTAGGAATCAAACAGGAAAAATACAGGTGCAAGAGGCTCCTGCATCTCCAGTGAGCAGTGATGTCTATGTTTATGGTGCACAAATTGCCCCTCTGAAAGAAGGAGGAGAATGGAAATTAGCAAAACTCCCAAGAGGAATTTTTGAAAGTTTCCAAATATATGTCAGACTTTTAGTGTCTGAAAGTGTCATTTGCTCACTGTTTACAAAAGGAGATCACAAGCAACAATTATGGAGTATCTTCCTAGCTACCAACTGCAGTTATAGTATTAGAAACAATTTGCATGGCTGGAGGGAAGGAACACCTTGCAATTCAAAACACATAATTTGTTTAGAGACAGCCATGGGTGAAAGGAGCCTTAAGCTAAGTCTTAACTAACTTGGAAAGTTTCTAGCAGGTTACGGCAGTGAAAATGTAATGAATGACAAATGCTTAGGGCCAGTCACTGGGAGAAATCTCCAGTGAGTTCATTCAAGAACCTACTTAAAAATTTATGACACAATTGATATACATACATATATATACACATATATCCCTACAACAGCACAGAATCCCAGCCCTCAAAATAGCTCTGGAAAAGTTCAGAATATGAGAAGCAAGTAAAAAATCTTTTAACAAAGATTCTCCTGTGGAACATCTGTGCCATACCTTTTTGAGTGACTTTTTGTGAGACTTGTTAGAAAAAGGCAGTTTGAGATAAATGACTAATATTTGTTCAGGGGAAATGAAGAGAGGAAAAGCAAATGCTGATGGATTTTTCTCTGCAAAAGGGAAGATTTCAAGGTGACTTAGAGAAGCACTCGAAATGATAAAGGACTTTGTTAAAGCTGAAAAAGATAAACAACATTCACCAATGAGGAGATGAAAACATGGCTTTATAACGGCCACTAAGTGGATTTTGTGTTATTTGGGCTTCAGCTGGGGAAACGTAGGGTGACTTGACAGCAGGAGTGACCACCTGTAATTAATTTATAAGTTTAAAGGTGTAGGCTACCCAGAAAAGCCTTTGCTCTTTTTAATGAAAGCACTTGTTTCTTGGAACATAGACAAAGGAAGAAAGGGGGTTATTTATGTATTTGAATTATGACTTGTACAGAAAAATTAAACATGGTGGGTAGAAAGATCCTGCACAGATGTGAATTGATCTTGTGCATGTTTGTACTCACAGAGAAATGGACAAACCAGCTGGATTAAATGGGAAAAAGTAGCTCCCCATAATGTTCATGGGAAAACCAAAAAGTTGTTTTATTAGAGCCTGAAATATTTTTTGCTTTGGCACAATTTTGTGCTTTTTTTCTTCCAGCAAGGGCAAAGGCTTCCGTACGGAAAATATGGATTTATCATTACCAAGTCGCTTTCTTGAAACAATTTTTAGACAGAACAGGAAAGATACAAAATCCGTTAACTTTTTCATGGGGAACTTAAAGTCTTTGGGATACTGTTCTGCTTTAATATTGCTATGGTAGTTTTTGGTTGCTTTACAGAGGTTTGCCTTTATTTTAAGGAGATAATAAAAAGATGCATAGAATTTGTGTGACTTACCCAAAACACAGAAAACTATGAGCATAAAGTCAGTTTTCCCAAATTTTCAGTTTAAAACACAAAACTCTGACTTGGACCTACTCTTGCAGTAAGGAAGTGACGCAAAAGCAGAAAAGGATTTATCTCTGCGTTAGTCTAAGGAAGGCTGGAAAAAATGTGAAACAGGCATAAGGAACAAATTGTGGGTATAGATGCTCTTGGAATGTTTATACTGCAAACTAAGGCATGTTTGTGTTCTTTAACAGCATCTTTGATAAGAATTTTTAGGAAACTTCCCTGTCTGACCATTTAGGAGGCACTCTGGCAGTCACATTCCCACCACCAGTAGCTTTAGCTGCTGGGATTGAAGCCACTTCTCAGCGAGTGGCTCCAGTAAGGCAATGGATGCCCCACTTGATTCCCTACACACTTCACTCTCTCACAGTCAGGCCACGTTTCCTTAATGGCATGATCCCAGATTTCCCATAGCAGTCTCATACCCTCAGTGTCTTTAATTTTATCATGGAGCAGCAACAGAATGATAGCTCAGACTGATGCCTCTGGGGAGGGACCCCTCAAGAAAGGGAGAAACTGGGTTTTTGCCCTTACAGTCTATGCACATGGGGGTCTTCTAGTGGTTGATTTAATTTTCTCTTCAGGGAATTCAGAGCCAGAACAGGTTTGCAGTGTGAAACGAAGAGTACTAAGTTTTGCTAAAGAAATGACATGTCAGAAATCACTCAGGCCTTCTGATGCATCTTTAGAGTGTGTGCTTCCTGAATACTTTTTCTTAGACACTGCAAGTCATCAGTCAGGATTTATAGTATTTTAAACAGTGGGAAACAATTTGTCCATGACTGCAAATCTCTGAAAATAGGATCTTCAGTATTGGTGAGGCTGCACCTCACATACTGTGTCCAGTTTTGGGCACTTCACTACCTGAAGGATATTTTGCTTCTCTAGTGAGTCCAGAGAAGGGCAATCTTTTTTGAGGCAAGTAGCAAGGCAGAATATCTCATATGTCAAATTTTTGTTCTTCTCGTACCAACTGCACACTAATAATTGATGAATTTCCACAGTTTTCTGAAATATTTTGCCATATAGAAAGCACACACCTGCTGTGCAATCCTGTTGGATTTGATCCCACTAAATTGGATCCCTCCTTTTATCTCTTTGCTCCTTACTGAATATCCTGTGGAGTCAGATGAAACCTCTTATGGTTAACTGCAGGGGTTTCCCATTGTTTTTTTTTATTATCTCATTATCAGTTTTGCTGGGATTATGAATAAAGGGATTATTTTTCTGAATAGGAATTCATATAGCCTGGGAACCCAGTAGCCTGGATGCTGCAGGTCAAGCTGTGTTTCCTTCTGCTTCTCACATTATCACCACCAATAAAGAATCTGCAGCTGGGGACTCAGCTGACAACTCTGTCATTGATGCATGGGGAAAGAGACACTGTAGTTGCTCTTCCACAGCTGCAGTAGAGCTATGGTAGGAACTGAAGCAGGAGCTTTTTTTTTTACTTGTAAATAAAACAAGCAGGTGACAGGTGACTACGCAAGAAGCCAAAAATATTGGAACTATTTAAAGTACTTGTATGCTGAGTTTGATTTCTAAATGGTCACAAAACTTCATCTCGATCATTCTCTTCCTCTACATATAATGTGACCCCAGAGGTATCTCCTGCAACACTTTTCACCCCATTCTATCTTTATTCCTACTTCATAGTTGCAATTAATATAAATTTGGCCTTCTGCACTGGGACCAGCAGGTGTAAGGCAATGATTGCCCCTTTGTACTTGGCACTGGGGAGGCTACTCCTAGAGCCTGGTCTTCAGTTCTGGCCCCCTCAAAACAAGACAGACATTGAGGTGCTGGGGAAGTCCAGAGAATAGCAGCTGTGGTGGGTCTGGAACACAACTCTGATAAGGAGCAGCTGAGGAAGATGGGATTGTTTAGCCTGGAGAAAAGAAGACTTGAGAGAACCTAGCACTCTCTAGAACTGAAAGGTTGTAGCCAGGTAGGAATAGTCTTTTCTCCCAATTATCAAGTGACAGGATGAGATGAAATGGCCTCAAGCTGCACAGGGAGGTTTAAATTGTATATTAGAAAAAACTTCTGCACCAAGGGTTGTTAGGCACTAAAAAGGTTGAAGTGGGGAAAAGTGATTGAGTCACCATCCCTTAAGGTATTTAAAAGGTGTGTAGATGTGGCATTTAGGAACCTAGGTTAGTGGTGGTGGACTTGTCAGTATTGGGTTTATGTTTGGACTTGATGATCTTAGACGTCTTTTCCAACTTAAATGATTATATTATTCTATGACTCTCATTCCTCTGTCTGCACACCAGTTACTGCTCTTCTCTCAAGTTTTCTAGAACTGCAGCAAAGCTGCATTCTTCAGTCTGAACACATGAACATTTCCACTGGTCCCTGATGACTAATTTTGAGAGAGATATTCCTTTACCAAAGGAAAAAAAAATAGTGGGGTATTATCCAATTACTCAATTTATAATTTAAATTTGATTAGTTTTTCCCAGGTAAACTGGATGAAGAACATTTTCTTTTATGAAAAAGGTCTAAATCTTTGCTGTAAGAGATGATCAGTTATGCAGTTGCTATGACTAAGACCAGCTTTAAAACAGTGCTAATATATCTAGGGGACACACAAGTTAATATGAATGGACATAAGATTTTTAAATTTGTGCTTCTAAATGGTGACTCAGGTGGGGAAAGACTAGGAAGCTACCTGATGATTAGTGTGAAATTATTTCTTGGCTTTTATCTTAATCTTAATTAAAAATATATCACCAAAAAGAAATCCCTAAATTAACAAACCCTGAATTACAATCAATAGCAACTGCCCCAGAAGGAGATGGTATATTAAAGAAGAAAAAGAACAAGTTAGAAAATAAGCTACCTTCTTTTTTTGTTGAGGTCAGAATTTAAGGGTTTGGGGTTTTGGTCAGACAAAATTCAACTTACCCTGGATCTTAGAATCCATGCAATTTTTTTAAAAAAAATAAATTAAGAAAAATATTTAGAAAGAAGAATTGTTATGAAGGAAACATCTAGAATTTCTGTGGATTGGAATACATAGGAAAAGGCAATTCTAACCCCGGGACATGCTTGCCCCTCTGACTGTACTTTATGCTTTAAAAATTCAGTTTTTCCTTCAGCACTCAGCAGTGAAGGCACAACATAAAGGTAGCACCACCCATGGTACCATGCATTCAGCACTTTTTTGGTAAGGATCATGTCAGAGTAAAGAGTGGCTCTTTTCCAACCTGGTCTTATCCAGAGCAACAGGTTATTCACTTGACATTTCTAAGAGAAATCATCTTTGTTCTCCCATTTCTTTGCATCTTTGAAGGTCTCTCCCACTTTTATTTTCTTTATAGAGTTTTAGATCTTTAACTCCACATACCCAGAGAAAATCAAAGCTGCTATTCTTTATTTTAGAACTTAACAGCCCTCTGATGAAAGTCTACTAAAGAAGTTGCTTGGCTTTTCTTGGTTTGATAGAGCCACCCGATGGGTGCATGCTCTGTGGGCTGCTCACCCCTAGGGTCATTCACTGACAGGATGTCATGCAGAGGAAGAAAAGGGGAGCCAGCTTTGATCACTGGCATCAAGCAGATTCAAAGGAAAATAATAGGAACTAAAGAAAAATGTGAGATAAATTGAGGAACAGCAAAGCTAGCACTGAGTGAGGCTCTGTTCCCACTGTCAGAGGCATAGGTATGGGCTATATGGAAGTGTGGGGGCAAATACTGGAGTGACATGAGAAATGGCACAATGTGCCTCACTTCTGGCTACCTTCAAGTGAAAGAGCCCTCTCTGTACTCTAGCTTTATTGAAAAAGCATGCATGTGCTGTTAATGTGCCAAAAGATAGGTGAGATGATCCCTTTCCTTTAACCACAGAATATTCTGGAGGGATTTGGAAAATGTTGGCTTCTACTGGGATCAGTAGGACAGAAAGAAAAATCACCATGTTTATTTCTGGGCCCTCCCTCCAAGGCTTTGCGGGTGACAGACCCAGTGAAAGCATCCATCTCCGCTCTGTGCTCAGTAAGCAGAAAATGAAACAGAAGAGTCAGTGTGACAGTGAGTGATTTCAAGCCACTTGTAAAGGCATGCATTCAACCCAAGGCCATCAGCTCGGGAGCCCTCACAACAACAGGGTAAGTTTTAATAAAACCACAGTCACCAGAATCCAAAGGGATCTTGAACAAGACAAACAACAAACACAAAACCTTCTAAAATTCATGCTGCTCATCAAGGTACAAAAGTTCCCCAAGGCACTTTGTCAGGATTTAAAGTTACTATGGGTATTTTTTCCTGCCCTTGTTTGTCTGCAGCCCAGCTCAGCTCAAGAAATTCCTCCCAAAACAAACTGCACCAGCAGATGATAATTGCTGCTCTTCTCTTTTTGTTTTGGGAGATCTGGATAAACTGCACAGCTCCTTTCACAATGCCTTGGCTCCCTCAAACCATTTGTTAAAGGCTGGATGCAGAAGAGTGACTTTTATGTAAATATTGGGACTGATGGAATTTTTGCCATTTGCTAATAAACTCACAATGTATTGCTCTATGCAACATATATAAATATGCTATTTGCCAGAAAAGGCTACTCAAAACTACACTAAGATGGCTCACAAAATTTTAGTATCATGTTCTCTTCAACTTTGAACAAGCATTGAAAAACACAACAGGATCTTTTTCAGTGGAGTCCTGGATGCTTAGATAGAAATATGGACTCACTCCAACATCATCAGGACTCCAGTGTTTGGATTCTGAAACATGATAAAATGGCATTAAAATGCTAAAACAATAGACATTTTTTGTCCTGGATCTTCCTGACACCAAACAGTGTCTTTATCCAGCAATCTGTATTCAGCCTTTCTCTTCATCTGTTCTGGAGTTTGCACTAAACACAGCCAGGTGATTCAGCCTCTTCCCTGTGATTTGGGAGATGAAAGACCAAATCCAGGTGCTGTGTCTGAGCCAAGAAGTAGTTAGTTTTTCTATATGAAGTTGAAATGGAAGGCATTGGGAGTGTTTGAATCCATAACACATTCAGTGGAAGTTGGAGATTTGCAAGCAAAAGTATGAAACAGTCAGGTTCAGAAAGCTGATGTGGGCAAGCCAGCTAGAGACTTCAGGCTGGCTTTTGTGCATCTCAGTTGCAGGTTTTAAACATTGTCTGGTGGGATTTCTCCTCTCTTTCTTTTACTGGATAAAGACCAAGTTTGAAATGCAAAATCCCATCCTGACTTTCAAAAGGAGATGCCTGTTTACCACCCTGCTGTAATTTTCAGCTTTTTTGAGCACGTGTGCTAAGATATGCTTTCCGCTGCAGCAGAGATCAATAGCAAATGATACCTTTGAAGAGGGAGATTTAAGTGATTCTGCAGGAAATCAAAGGAAACAGCATTATATAAGCCATTTCTTCCTTGTTGACCTCATATGCTATGTGCTCTTTCCAAGCAGTGGCTAGGAGCATATATCCAAAACCAGTAAGTTATAAAGCAAATTGAATAATAAAAAAATTACTTCATTGGAGTTTCACAGTCAATGTATTCTGAAGGCTTCCTCTCTTGCCCCCCTCAAAAATGTGTTGAAAGGGAACCAAGAGTGCAATTTTCACCTTTGATAGCTCAGTCTAACAATTATGTAGGCAAGGCCTTCCTACAAGCCTTATTTTAAGGTACAAACATGTATTGAGGAGAGAATTGTTGATTTCTGCATCCTTTCTTCATGAAACAATGCAAACAGGCTCTTTTTAACATTCTGATCTTCTGAAGGACTCAGCCTCATGAACAAGATACTGAAATGCTGTCTCTACTAAGAAGTCTTACTGGGCTGTCCTTCTCAAGCAGAAGCACAAAGGGAGAAAGCAGAGCTGAGGGGTGGTGCTGACTGTGTGCAGTTGCATTAATATATCTATCCACCACCTTTTTGAAGAAACTTATGCTTGTCTAAATAGTGACTTTTAGAAAGACTTTTAGGGGTGGGTCTTCCCTCAGAAACTTGGTAAAAGTTGACTGTCTCATCAAAGCAAATTATCTCATCTCCCTCAGTGACCAGTAGAGAGAGCCAAGCACCTTTAAAAATCAATCAATCCTTTTTCCTGGCACAAATTTCTGAATAGATGATGTGGGGTTTCTTTCTGCTTGTTGCCTCTTTTTCCCCATTGATAGTAGGGACAATATAGAGGAGCACTAGGAAAAGCAGGATATTAGGCAAATGCATCAGAAAATGGCAGAGAATCTTCTCTTAATATGAAGGCTTCATTGCATTTTATTTTGAAAGGGAGGAGATTTGTTTGTTGCTCTCAGGTCTCTCCTACCTCAGTTTCAATCAACTGTTTATAAAAAAAATGGGGGTTTTTTTGCTTTTGTTTTGTGTGTTTGGGGGTTTGTCTTTCTTGGGTTTTGGGGTTAATTTTTGGTGGTGTTTTTGGGGTTTCTTAATATATAAATGTACTAAGAAATGCAAATTTTGGAAGAAATTTACCTTTGAAAAAGCTGAATTATGCAGGGAGGGAATATAATCAGAAAAGACAGACTTTGCATACCATACAATGTTCTGCAATGCAAAAGGATAAATGATGTAGATCTGGGCCTCAGTGTGCTGACAGGAGCTTACAAGTTTGTGTGTGTGTGCAGAGAAACACCGGTTGAGGAAAGGTTTAGACTGGATTGTGGGATAATGATTTGCTTGAAGTAAAGCCTCCTGTATACCATTTCATTATGCTCTAATATAGAAAATACCTGCATGGTGATTGGTGCCTTTAGTATCCCCTTGGGTCGTGCAAAAACTGTTCCATGCCCTGCAGAGTTGCAGGGTCTTGTGTAAGCTTGATTCAAAATTGATCCACCTTTCAGGGAGTTCATAGGCTGGTGAGCTCTGAAGATGACAGCTCAAATATATATGATACATATAATTTTTGTTTGAAAAAGCTTTCTCCACCAAGTTTCTACTAAAGCTGTGATTTAGAGTGTGAATAGCGACCAAACCACAAACACTGGCATTGCAATCAGGTTCTTAATGATTACCTTTCCAAAAACACATCTTCTTCGTAGTGAGTTTCAGCAAGAGTAACTATGAAAGCATGGTTTGGGGGATTTTTTTGTCATTTGTTTGGTCCTATTGCTATTAAATTACACCAATTTAGTAATTTATAGATCTAAATCCAGTGAGCCAAATTTTCAGCTTGAAGTTACTGAGCGTAGGTACCTAGACAGCAGCAGTGTGGTGTCACTCTGCAGTAAGGAGGACTTCAGTGGCTATGATGTGAGGATAGGATCTCAAAGTATTCAATAATGCTTATCAGCAGCATGTAAGCTGAAGTGAAGAAAGCAGCATGTCACATCAAAACACAGGTGGAGTATTGGTTACCTGAATTGGGATTTGGGACAGGACTACAGCAATAATATAGTGTTTGCCATCTAGTTGTCTTGCCTTGGCAGGATCATTAAAAGTTATTAAGTGACCAATGTGTAAGTAAAGATGATGGGTGCAATTTGTGGGTTTTAATTTCAAATATTGGTGTATATTAAATCAGAGTCTGTGCACTATCTGTTCCTTTCAGCACAGCTCCAATTTAAAGTTCTAAGTATAAGAGAATGCACTATAATATAATTGTGGTCATTTTATTTTCTTCAATAAAAGCAAGCATTGCCTGTAGCTGCTTTCAGAATGCTGCGAGCAACTTGAAACTGTTACTGACTGTCTGTTAAAAGAAGTCTCAAGCCTGGCAAATGCCTTTGGAGAGTTTTTGTAATTGACATTATATGTTGCTTTTAGATGGAAAAGCACACACTGTTCAGAACAGCTGGCAGTGACTGAAGTAAAATGAAAGGCATTGTTTTGCAAAAAATTCAGGTGAGTACAAAGTAAACAATAGCTTAATTATTTTACCTTAGTCAATTAAAAGTTAGTATGTCTATTAAGAGCTTGATCTTTATCATACTGAAATTAATGGTAAAACTCACACTGACTTCAATAGCAATACCAAAATGCAAGATAAAATCACGTTTAGAATGGCTGAAAGAGCTATTGCCTTCAAGTTTCCAACATTATATTTAATTACAAGAATAATGTTTTGAGCAAATGTCTAGTAATCAGGAGCCCTGTATTGTGTTCCTGGAAGAGAAAAGCAAATGCTCAGATTTAAGGACATGTCCTGAATGAAGCTGCTTCTGGAATTAAAAGATTTGTTCTGATCACTGATAACTGTTCTCTGTGTCTTTGGCATTATCAGTCAGGACATAGTCTTGCCAAAGTGGCAGACACTCTTGCCATTGGTGTCATAGTAATGTCATCTGGGTTAACTCCTTGCAGGTCCAGGATCTTGGTAAATATCTTCATCTTTACAACAGATGAGCTAATGTAGATACTATGAAGTTAAATAATTTTATGTGTTCTGCTCTGTTTAGAGATTAAGTGATATGTAAATGCAAGGGTTTGCTGTGATATTAAAATATAATTTCAGATGTGAAAGACATCTGGCTTCCCAGGATGCTGGTTCTTTGGTTTAGATATTTATATTGACTTCTAAATGAACTATTTGGTTAAGAGCTGAACACTTTCTATGTAAGTCCTAACTCCCTTTCTTTGCAAGGTGGAGGACAAAGGGGGAACATTCCAGTGTAATGTTTGCCAGCAGCAATCTCTCAAAGTGCTTAGAAGTCTCTGTCTAAAGCTGAGCAGCAGTGAAACAATGAAAGGATGGTGATTAATAGAGGATTAGTCATACACCTTAAGATAAGATGAAAAACTGAAGTGATTAGTGAAGTTCTTAAATTTGCTAAAGTGCCTTGTTCATATTGCTTTTGCATCCTTAGAGTCTGAAACCTGATTTCAGTCTATTTTTTTCTAGAGTTGGAAGTTCCTGCTCTGAAGAAGTGTGTTGATTCTAGTCTATTAACTGCAGAAGAGAAAAAGTCCTGTCTTATTCCACCTTCAGTCTGATCACAGCCCTTTTGGAAGTTTATGGTCATGTCCATATCCAAAGGTATGTTGAGCTCTTGCCTCCTTTCTCTTTAGCTTGGTTTTCTTGCATAAACTGCTAGACTATTCTGAAAGTGCTCTGTGCTTTCCTTCCACATAAATTGAGACCTCTGCTTGTATGTCTGCTTGTTTATCCATCCTGGTTTTCACATGGTCTTCAAATAAGGACCAAGGCGGAGCCTTGGATCATGGATCAACTAACTTCCCCCCAAAATGCCCAGGCAATTTCCCTGGCAACAATGCTGACCAAGACACGTTGTAATAATGATGCAGAGAGCCAAGTTGTAGGTAGGAAAGTTACAGCACAGGTCTACTTGGAGGGTCTGAGGTAGCTAATCTGTTATAGTCTTGCAACCTCAGTGATGATTGCTCATCACTCCAAGAGTTTAATAAGGGGCAAAAAAATTGAAATAAATTCCTCAGAAGTTTTTAAAAAATTAGGCTAGAATGTGCAATTGTGCCTTAGTTTTAGCTTCAGCAATGGGTCTTTGGGACAGCCACAGTTCTGGAAAGGCCCTGATTTGGAAGACAAGCAGATTCAGATCTAGATCTAAATTCCAGGGCCTGTATCCATTGCAATATGGCATGTGCTTGAGGGAGTACTGAAATAGGAACTGAGAAAGTTAATAAACCCTTTTTTCCCAGTGTTATAGCTGTGTTTAATTTCTCTTCATGTGTTGTTTGCCTTTATAACACATTTGAAAGTCTGGCATTTTACAGGAATATAATAAGACTGGTAATTAGACCAAGCTGAAAGAATCCAAGCCAAAGTCAATAGTTACCTATTTTCTTTTTCTTTTGTAAGCAGAAGCTTGTCAAGTTCAACAGAAAAATTTTTTTCATTATAATTTATTACCATATAAAAACAAGGTATCTTGAAAGAGTGAACCTGCATCTTTCTTTCCAAAACTGTTTTAGGAGGTTGAGGGAGATTAAACTGAAAGGGATTATATTCTTAACTTAAGATTTCCCTGCCAAAAAAAACCCCACTCCACAAACAAAAACACTAAATGACACAATTGCAAAACTGGGCTCTATTCACAGAAGAAGAAATGCCTGGCTGGGATTCATAGTGTCCTCTATGGCTCCTCTATGAGAAACTGAGTCTTGGGCAGAGACAGCTGTGCTGCTTGGGTGCCCACATCTACAGGGCTCTGGGATACAGTCAGCTACAGGAAACGAGGGGCTGTTACACCTGACAAAGGTACTAGTCTAAGAAATGGAGAATTTCATAGGGTGTTTAAGCATCTTGCAAAGCGTTAACATCTAATAAGAAAGCTTACGGCCCAAATGCTGCACTTCTGCAAACATTAATACAGGCTGTTGTTAGCCAGGGGAAATACTTTGTGAGGCTCATTAGTTTAATTGGTCCCTGTCATCTAGTTAAAAAGGAGGAAAGAAATGCTCCTGACAAAGGCACAGGCTCTGTGCAAGTGGTGTTTTGCTGCTGTAGCTCTGCTGTGTGCTGGCTGGCTAGCATGGGCTGCAAGCATCCATCACAGCCCTGTCCTCCATTAGCGGCAGCAGCACGCAACAACTCCCTGGCAAAGTTATGTGCCTAAATCACTTGTCTTGGTTTGGAAAGACAGGTATCTGCTAAGGAAGGCAGGAGTCTCCTCTGAAACGGAAAATGTAAACACCCTTCCCCCTCCGAATTGCCACAAATTTTAAATTAAGGGGCTCTCAGGCAAAAAATATGGGAGCAGGAAATTAGAGTTCTTTAATAGGGAAGAAAATAAAAAATAAAATAAACAATGCAGTAATACAAAACAACATTGACAGAGTCAGAACATGACCTGACACCCTGTTGGTCAGGGTGCTGGTAGGAGTCCAATTGGAATTGTGGCTGCGGTTCTCCTGGAGTGTCAGGTGTGGTTCTGTTGGAGCAGAGATCCTGTAGAAAAGGGTGTGGTCTTCCTCTGAAGATCCAGTGGAAGAGGCAGCTGTTCCTCTGGGAAATCCAGTGGAGAAGCCGTGTCGGTGCTCCAGAATGTCAAGATTATATCCAGGTAGGAATGCTTGGTTCCTCCCTCTGGGAGGAGCACCTCCCAATGGGATGCTGTAGTTCTTATCAGTTGTGCAGTGGCATTCAATAGCCTGTTAGCAGCAGATGTCTCCCTGGAGGGAGGATTGGTTGTGGAAGCGATAAAGAAAACTGCCCAATTAACAGAAGACAACTGCCATACAGTTGGCAAATAGAATACAATTTGCTTGTCAGTCTAGGACATCGCTACCATTATAACCAGGTTGGGTGTGTGCATGCCTTGGTCACCATGGCACAGGTTTGGAGTGCCACCTGCCTGAATGCTGTGGGTCTTTTTGCTGTGAACAGCCAGGGGTGCTTCTCCTCCTTCATTACTTCTGAGGGTGAGTGGCTTACAAAGATGCTAATCTCTAAAATCACTGTAAACACAGCTGTGTGGGAAGCAAGATTCAATAGGGATTGGTTTTGGAGACTAGTTGCATCAATGTCCTGTTGTACAAGCTGGGATAAGCCATGGACCTCTACTTCCTAATCTGTTGTATGGAGCTAATACTTACTTAAGACACAGCCTGTTTAGACGCAGATGTGTACATCAGGAGGGAAGGCACTGCATGCAGGTGGTTACAGCTGTATCTGGCTCTCCATATTTTAGTGGTGACAGAGGTGCCACAGGGGTGTATCACAGTGCTGAACTGTGCTGGTCTAGGCTGGGCCCTGCCAAACCCAGCTAACAAATTCAGTTGTGGTGTTAAGATCCATGAAAATCTATTCCTGCAGGTGTTTTTCAATTGCAGCCCAGGCTGCTCTGAGGTTTTACTGAAATTTTCTTCTGTTGCAGTACCTAAGTCTACTAAGGTGAAGTGTGTAGTCTGCTTTCTAGATCATTTAAGACCTGTGGCAAAATTAACTATATTGGTTTGGTTAATTGTCCACATCCAAGAAACATTGGTAGCTCCCCTGGGTCACTACAGCAATTTCTTTCATGCTGTAAAATGTTTACTTCTCTAGAGTGAAAATGTCTAGGCTGTCATTACGTGACTGTACAGTTCCACACCAATAAAGGCTACCTGTGCTTTTATTTTTTTTAAGCTGGAAAGAAACTGCCAGACTCACTGGAATAGTCCCAGAGACTTATTTCTATATTTTTTCCATTGTTTTTGATTTGATGTTACATGATTGATAACAACATTTAGTGCTTTGGAAATCTTGCTCTCTTTGACTGTGCTGGTTAGCCTCTGCTTTTTCACAGAAGAAGCCAGCCAAGCTAAGTCTTTCCTTTTGATTCATGAAGGTTGTAAGGTCAGTTCTGGTAGGTATGATTTGCTAATGAATTTGTGCTCCATTTCTCAGCTGGCTGGTTCTGCAAGTAGGCCTGGACAAATACACTGACATTTGAATTTAAGGTGACATTGAGACTTAGGTAAAAAACATTTGAGAATAGATTCAGAAATCTGTACAAAGCAAAAGAAATATTAAGTAGAATAAATAAAAATGCTTTGCTAATGAGAACATATATATGTGTATGTATATATATCTCTATGTTACAGATTACAAAGTTTACATAATTTCATGTATATCAGCATCAATCTGAGAGATTCTTCTGTGCTCCAAAGAAAAAGGAAAAGTGAAGCACAAGCAAAGGAAGGGAAAGGATGTAATGTGGCAAACAGCATTTCCAGTGCATTCATTCCTAATGTGGTAAGAGCCAGCACAGAGCTGACTTAGCGGGTCACTATTGGGTGTCATTTCCCCTGTGCACAAAGGGGTTGGGACAGAGCATGGGCAGAACTGAGTGTATCACTCCCCTCACAGTACCAGCCACCCCAGCTGGGTCATCTTAGCCAGCTGAAGTCTAGTCTGGACTAACTTTCCTACTCCTGAAATGGGAAATTACTAGAAATTAGAAATTAATAGAATTTGAATCCAAGGCTGCAGTTGATCTTTCAGCCCCCACCACAACTATGCCTGAAACTGGGAATGGATTCTAGAGGCAGGATCTCTCTGTACCTAGGCTGTTTTTACATCTTTGACTCAGCACTGGAAAAATTTTCTTTGGTTCAGAAAAGGTCAGTCCGACAGATGATACAAGGGTAGGGGCCTTCATCATCACCAGGGACTTCAACTTTGGCTGAATTTTCCAGTTTTGACTTGTACTTCCTGTGTGAGTGTACTCAAGCTATTTCATTTATCCATGTTTCCATCCACTCTGAGGTGAAACACAGTGTGCAATACTGCTTCATTTTTACTGTGATTTGTTTGTAAACAGCTCAGGGGAAAAAAAGTCTGTCTCTTTATTTCCTTTGGCAGGGTGTTCTCCATCCTTAAAAATTATTTTTGGCCCTCCACAGTGTTAATTAGAAATTATTAATGAACTGGTGGCTTTTCAAAAGACAGCAGCATTGTGTGATCCTTGGGATGTAAATGTATGTCAGAGCTAGAAGGAAAATAGGAGTATCTATGAGGGAAACTCCAAACTTTATCTCAGGATTCTCAGTGGTTCTGACCAATAGAGATTTTCATAATTCATTTAGGGTACACTGGGAGTGTTGGGCTCACCCAAAACTACAGCTTAATTTCAACGGTGGGAAGGCAGCATCTCATGGATAGAACTGGGAATTGGCTTTGACTCACTCCCGGATCAGAGGACATTCAAAACTACATTTGCCACTTCCAAGGAAGGTGTCCTAAATACCATATGGGAGTAAGAGGTATTTTCTGCATGTCATATAGAAGTCATTTTCCTGCAGACAGAAGAAATCCAGAAAATTTACTGAGAGTCAGAGACAGATGGAGAGAAAGGCATGGAAAAATAGGGATGTCATGCTGGAGTACAGAAAAGGGGGACAACAGTGAGATAAGACAGCAGTTCTTACTCTATAGCACATTTCTATATTTTGTGTTAAATGCAAAGTGAATAATATGTGCTACTGTTATCACCATCACTGTTACCTAGACATATTTTTTCCTTTTGCCAGTCATTAAAGGAATGAATGGCATTAAACGAATGAATGGCTGGAGACATGAATGAATTCTGAGAAAGAAAAAGAGAGGCTGTGCTTCAGGAACAACCTCCAAACAGAATGTCCCTCTTTACTGCTGGTGCATAGTGCCACAGCAAGAGAAGATTCCATGTTTTCAGTTTGTTACTACTTTCTAGTCCCCCCTACAGAGTCCAGAATCTGGACTCTGAACGCCTGACAGGTTGTGAGAATCTGGCATTTGAAACATAAATACTGTTGCACCTAATTTCTAATCACCAAGATCTATTACAGATTCTTAATCCTTCCCATGGAATGAAATTTTAATCCCTTTAACCTCAGATTTAAGGTAATAATCTGAGTTTTCTGGAAAATCTCTGATATAAAACTACCTTGATTTTGAATAGAACACACCACAGGTATAGTTATTTAACTTGCTCAAGAACACCTGGCCAAAATTAATTATTTGGAAGAATTGGTAATTAAATTTCTTTGCAACAATTTGCATGTAAATAGGCATGCAAAATCTTAATTTTAGTTTCTCTGAAATCACAGCATTCAATGTAGATGCATTAAGGTATTTCAGTGGAGCATAGATAAGCTCCAGAAATACTGAATCCTTTTGATTACCACATTTGTGCTATCATTCAGCAACTAATTCAATTTTTTATGATCTTGCCAAGATGTTCAAACTACATTAATTATGTTAAATTCTTTGACTGGTATTTAAACTGTTTTCTCTTCCTTTCAAAAGGTTACCACTTTAACTGCCCAAGTGTAAAACACAGTTGCAGAAGGGTTTATGTGTGGTAATGAGACACACTAATCTTACCTGTTCATTCAATGTAAATTCAGATTTGTGTGTCTGAAAATAGTATAATGTATCTGAGATTAGTATAATGACGTATTCTTACTTGGGTTATGCAGAAGTAGTGCTTTAAAAAAAATGCATGGAGATTAGTGTCAAAACTTCTTTTCTTTTAGTGGATAATATCTTGACGATGGGGGTCTTAGGTTCAAAATAGGATAATTGCAACTAATTGAATGTAATTTAGAAAGCAACATCTTCTAGAAATGGTGGTAAGGTAACGCGTAGTCCAATATATCTAGCAGATGGATTGTTGGCTGCAAAGCAATTAATTTGATCTTTCAGTGTCATTTATCTCTGTTCCCACATAGCAAAGGAAACACAGAACTCCAGTGACCCACAATGTGAGGAAACAAGTAGGTGCTGGATTTTGTTCGTATTATTATCACTCTTTGACTGGCTTCTTTAAGCAATCTTTACTCACAAGGTTCATGTTTCATTCCTTCTGACACTTAACCACAGGACCAGATCTCATATAAATAGTATTCAAAGTTTCTTACCAAAATTAAAAGGTAGTTTTAAGCATAGAAATTATGTATATTCAGTTGGTGTGGCAAGTCTTTAGTAGCAGGGGTGACAGGGGTGACTTCTGACAAAAGATGCTTAAAGCTTCCTGGGTCTGACAGAGCCAATTCCAGCTGGCTGCAAGACAGACATGCCAGTGGCCAAGGCCGAGCCTGTCAGTGACAATGGTAGTGTCTCACTGGTAAAATACTTAAGAAAGGGGTAAAAAACCTGCAAAACAAAACTACAGCTAAAGAAGAGGTGTGAGAGTATGTGAGAAATGACATTGCAGTTGTTTCAACCAAGCTCAGTGAAGAAAGAGGGAGAGGGCTTCTTCCAGATGCTGGAGCAGAGATTTCCCTGCAGCCTATGGTGCACACCATGGTGAGGCAGCTGTGCCCTGCAGTACATGTTCTTCCACAGGGAGTAGAGATCCACCTGCAGCCTTTGGAGAACCCCATGCAGGATCAGCTGGATGCCCAGTGGAGAAGTCTGCACTAGAGCAGGCTCCTGGCAGAACCTGTGGATCCATGGAGAGAGGAGCCTGTGCTGGAGCAAGTTTTCTGGCAGGTCTTGTAACCCCATGGGGGACCCACACTGGAACAGCCTGTTCCTGAAGGACTGCACTCCATGGAAGAGCCCCAGGCTGGAGCAGGTCATAAGGAGCTGTGGCAAGGACTCACTTTGGAAAAGTTCATGGAAGACTGTCTTCTGTGAGAGGGATCACATGCTGGAGCAGGGCAAGATTGTGAGGAATCCTCTCCCTGGGGAGGATGGAGTGGCAAAGACAACTTGTGATGAACTGACCACAGCCCCCATCCCCCAGTCAGGAGTAAAGTTAAGGTTTGCAAAAAGGGAGAAGGTGTTGTAAGATTTGTTTTTATTTCTCCTTATCCTATTCTAATTTGATCAATAAAGTAAAGTAATTTTTTCCTCAAGTCTGTTTTGCCCATGACAGTAACTGGTGAGGGATCTCTCTCTCTGTCCTTATCTTGACCCTTGTACATTTTTGGTATATTCTCTCTCCTCTTGTCCAGCTGAGGAGGAATTGATAGAATGGTTTTGATAGGCATTCATCTTCCCAGGATCACCCCACCAGAAGCAAATATTCTGTTCAACCAGTTCTCAGTAAAACAGCCATGTTGGAAACTCTGTCCAGTTTTATTCATTTTATAGCATATCAATTATTAACCAGATTCACTCACTGGTCCATGTCTTTATGTGGCAGGATAAGCATTTTGTGCTAATATATGGGAAAATTTGTAAATAAGCAACTAAGGGAAAGGGATAGTGGCACTTCCTTCAGTAGTATTGTTGTCCTTGTTTTTGCCCTCCTTGTCTGTATGCAAAAGCACAAGCAGAAGGTGGTCTGGCCCAGCCTAGCCCATGGCTTGATTACAAGAAGGATATTCTTTCTTATGCTGGACATGTCAGATCTCTGCTAGAACAAAAGGTTGAATCTGGGTTTCCTAAGCACACCAGACTCAAGAGGAAGGGAGTGTGGTATTCACATACCCTCAGAATGGAGAGAAGAAGATAAAAGAATGATCAAAACAATTCTTATCTCATTTGCTGCTCCTGTGTTTTTGAACATATCGAATGTGTTGAAAAATTATTTACCCAAAGTCGTAACTTGATTAGATTCTAGTGATAGTGTTTTAATTCATTCAGCAATTAGATCCATATGTAAGTATCATGACTGTCAGCAGACAGTCACAAGTTTTCAGTAGTTAGTTAGAAGAAATTAGAAGTAAGTATGATGTAATATAGTGATAGTATAGTATAATGTAATATAATATAGTTTCAATAAAGCCAGAGTTCAGCATTCCAAAGCCATGGAGTCAGATGCCAATCATTCCCAGAGCTGGGTTCGCCTGCTTTTACTATAAGGGAGTATTAAACAAAGCTGCAGAGAGAGTAGGCAATGACACAGAGCTGCTCAATGTGCAGCTATATCTTTCTTTACAGACAATGTTATATGCTGGGATAAATACTTGAAATAGCCACTAAATAGGAGGCCGGCAGCAATCAGTTGTCTTTGTCAAAAAATAACAGCTCTCTGAACTGCAAGGAGGAGGTGAGTTACTTAAAGTATCGGACTTAAGAAAAATCACAGGGAGAAAGGGTGAGATAAAATTACAGAGCCATGAAAATACCTGCTTAACCCCTCATTTCCCTACTTCAAGGTACAAACTCTACTGCAATAAGTCCATAGCTGAGAAAAACTGGACTGTCTCTGTAAAACCAGGTAGTTATCAAAAGCTCTCCCATAACAGACCCTTTAACAACTCAACAAAGCATAATCAGAGCGGAAGCAAAATAACCCATCACAAATCAGCTGGTTTTATGCTCCTTTTCCTCTCCCATTATTTGTGCCCCAGGGCATTTTAAAGACTGATCACAGAGATTTCTGGAAGAGGTGAGAAAGGTACAACATCAGCAAGCCAGACAAGTGTACAGTTATGTTTGGATGAAGGGCAGCAAGATATTGAGATGTACTGAAAACATCCAATGGTTCTTCTCTAAATGGAATGTTCTTACTTCTGACATGTAGGAACCATGAAACAATATATTTTGCAAAGCAAAAAAATATTCATTTTTTCTAGGGCAGAGTGTCTCAAAGATGTCTTGAATAATCTCATCGAAGATCCAGGATCCCAGGAGACCATTTGCAGCTCTTTAACAAGGAAGAGGTAAGTTGCCTTTGAAGAGTTTACATAACCACCTGAAAGATTGGTGCTTTTTAGAGTTTTTAGTTGCCTATTTTTCTCTTTTTAATGTTTGCTTTTCCAGAAATATATTTAAGAAGCTTCTGATTGACAATTGGTTTACCAATAATAATGATTTTAAAGAATAGTGCCATTTACTCTTATACCAGCCAAACACCATATTATTGAACACTTTTTAGAGAAGTGTTTTGTGCTAGTGTTAATTAGGATTCAGCAAACCCAACTACCAGAAACATTGTCCCCAAGCTGAAATACAGATGATCTTCTGTAATACATGTGTAAACTGGTATTAGTGTCAGTGTCATGTGAACACTAGAGCAAGACAAGAAATACTGCGAAGACAAATTAATTAATGTTGGTGATCTGCTCCAATGTTATAGTAAAAGGAAAAGCCTTTCTTTGAATGGCTGGGAAGTTCCGCCCTGGGCTGCACGTTCAGTTTGAAATTATGGGTTAACAATCATTTACCATCTATATAAAACTATCTGGAAGCATTCCTCTTTTTTCTACTCATCTTATTTCTGACACTAGCCTAGGCCTAAGAATCATGGAAAGTTTTAGTATTCATTTATTTAGATTTTGGAGCACCATACATTTTCAATTGGTCCTGAAGTGCATGACCTACTTTATTATAAGATGTTTTAAATTTTCTGAACCATTTTCATAGGGCAATCCTTCACACACAGTGACTGGAAAGAAGATTCTTTTAAGTAGAATGTGTTCCTTTCTTTGTTGCTCTTCTGCTAGATTCTGGTAGGAGTTTGCATTCCTATTTCAGCTGAGGCTTGTCTCAGCTTAGAAGCCCTCATTTCACTGTGACAGCCACGTAAAATCTGGGGTGTTGTGTCCTGTCTCGGAAGAAAAAGGATTGCAATCAGTGTTATGGGCACATACATGGGTCTTGGAGAAAAAACAGGGAACACTGCTGTGGACTTTGGGAGTATAAACCAGGGAGGAGCAGCACAGCAAAGGAGAATGGTGAAAAGACCCCTAGAGTAGGATCAAGCCTGCCCCACAACCTCACACTGAGCTCCTGTGTGCCCTCCTGCTGCACCACCACCACTGGGGCAGTGGAGATGATGAGGGCAGTGGGGGCACAACCCCACAGTGGGGCACACTGAAGTGTAGGGCTGCAGGATTGCCCCAGAAGGCTCAGCTTGCCCTGCTAGTGAGCCCAGGTGCAAGGTCCCCCTGCTAGTGAGCCCAGGTGCAAGGTCCCCCTGATGTCTCAGACTGGAAGGAGATTCTGGTGTTAGGCAGCCCAAGGTGGGGGATTGGCACCAGGGCTAGGGGACATAAGCTTTATTGGTCCACACAAAAATTAGCTTTTCTCAATCCCAGTTATTGCATACTAGCTGCCTCATTAGCATTAAGTAGATAACATGATGGGGGGAAAAGTCATGGGAAAACCTACCTGAAGTTGAAAGCATTTTGTCTTGTTTTCTTTTTAACTGGAGACCTGCTGGAATCCAGAAAAGACATTAAACTTCCTTTTAGAAGAGGTAATTGAAAAGAAAAAGGCAATAAAGGTATGAACAAATGAAGCCTTTTCTTACTGCTGTATGAATAAAAAATGTTATTAATAAGCCCTTTCATTTCAGGCTTCCACTCCGCAGCCACACATTTTGAATGTATAACCACACAAATGAAAATGTTTACCTCTTAAGTCCTTCACACCACTACAGATGTCTATGAAAATAGAGAAAGGGAACCAAGAAGGCATGGACAGAGAGTGACAGAGGACAGTGGGAATAGAGATTTGATCAAAAACCCTTTAAAAATTACTCTTTTGTTTCTCAGTTTTCAGTATTTATATTGCATAACCAATTGTTTTATAAGAACAGACAGCCTCATTTTGCTGTTTTAATTTTTAAAATTTTATTTCAATATACATTTGTGGGTGATTAAGAGGAAAATCTAAATTGCAGCAGTGAGAGCAGCACCCATGTGTTTTGGTTCAAATCCAGCTGTTAAGGTCTGGAAAAGCTAGAAACAGCAGCAGGCTGGAAAAAAAAAAAGGTGATACTTGAAAATAAATCAGTATCGTGCCAAATATACTTTCAGCCTACAAAGCCTTTCTCTCTTTGCATTTCTGTGAGGAAAACAGTATCTTCCTGTATAATTTTTGGGTTTATATATAAGCCTGAGTTTTTGTAAAATTAGACTATGTCTTTAAGGACATGCTGACTATTCGTTTTGGATAGTCACAGTGCGATGAGAATATAGCAAGTGTTCAGGGGTGGCAAATGTTGGTTTCTGTAGTAGTCTTTTGAAAAAATATTGAACAAAACTGATTTTGTCTCTTTGGTACCCTCGGCATGGTTAAAAGCAGGTGTTTGAGCATGCATGTCATTGACTAGTGCTGAAATTAAGACCGATTTAAGAGGGTTTCCTCAGACGCCTGATGGTCAAAGAAAAGCAAGCTCTATAAATCTAATTGGCTATACACAGTGAGTTTATCCCTATTGTTAATTGTATTAACCTACAAAAGGAGTCAAGGATTAATTAGAAATAAAGACCAGGAGATGAACTGAAGATTCTCAAGGGAGGCACTGGTACGTATTATCCTTGAACTGTATAATTATCAAAATCCGTACTATTTTAGAGTGGTGTGCTCACCTGAATGTAACCCTAATTGCCTCTTTTATTCTTAGCTCCATGTTTTTGTACAGATTGCTAATCATATTTCAAACCAGAACCACCTGCTGAAGACCTGCAGAAACAAAAGTGGAAGGATTCTTAATGTCCTAATTCGAGAGGAGGTTACAGCACAATATTATTAAGATCAAACCGCCTCATGCTTGAAATCAAGAACAAACCACTTTTCTTTGACAAAAAGGTAGGATTCTTTCCCTCGGCTTGCACTCAGATTTTCCCTTAGGTTAAGCTTTAGTCAAAAGAGAAGTGGTGCCTGATTAAAAGGTGGGATAAATGAACTCAAGTGCTTTCTGAAGGGAAAAACAGACCTCAGAACTCTCATTTTGATGAGTGACTGTAGTGTGACTATGGAATGTTGGGTTTGTCCTTAGCACCGATCTATCCTAGTCCAGAGCACTACCTGACACCTGTGAAAGGCCACAATAAACACCAGCTGGGTGTAATGGGAAGGTACCAGGGACTGACTTGATCTGGAACGATCTGCTTTCCACCCCTGTCACTTCCCGTGGGCTTTCAAAAGCTTTCCTCCCAGTCTGTGGCTGCCTTTTTGTACCACTGTATATCTAAGTAGCATCCTTACAAAGTGATCGTGCTACCTTTTAAAAAAGATGTGTTAAACATAAAAGTAAGAAATTCTGAAATACATATTGATAAGCTTAAAAAAAAAAAGGCAGCAAAGTACCTTGCAGGCAGTCTTAAAAAAAGGCAGTAGAATAAATCTTTAGATCTGTTTCTTTCATCCAAGCTCCCATTGCAATGACTGAGAAACCTTGTTCATTCATGTCAATGCAAATATGTGACTGTTGTGTTTGAATATAAAACAACTGGTATTCTTTCAGGCTTTTTTTTTTTTTCATGTCCACAAGATTATGATGTATTTTACTACTTCTGAGAAGAACTATTACCACTATACAGCAAAATTAAATTTTTATATTATTCTGAACTAAATCAAGTAATATTCCTGTGTCCTCCCTGAATTTAAGCTTAAATATACTTTGAGAATTCTGGATATTTGGGGCCCTGATCCAACACTCACTCAGTGTCAATGTTGTGCTTGATTACAGGGGAAACTCTTGCAGCCCAGCACTGACGAATCTTGATGTTCTCAGCTGTCAAACAGACCTGACACTGGCCCAGAGTGAAACAGTGTCAGCAACCACTGCTTTTCCAGCAGCAGCTGTGAGCCTGCCCACTGCTTGATGTGTAATGCATTTGTCATACAGCCTGGGCTGAAAGAAGTCAAACAGAGTAAAAATCTATTGTCTGAAGCTTCAAGCAGAAGGGAGGTGACTACTTAACTTCTCTCCTGATGCTGATGTGAACACAGCATGTACTGTTCATAGGTGGTGACTGATAAGAGGATCTGTGGTGGAGCTCCTTACTTGAGGTGAGGTTTTTATTGTAATACTAGGTAAGCAAACATTATTAGAGGTGTGGATTTGAAATTGCAGTGCTTGAAGCTGTTTTAGAAAAACATATTAAAGCAAAGTGATGGGGAAGGGAGGGACAGACAAAGAGAGTGGCTTTTAGCCCATTCTTTTAGAGGGATCAAAAAAGACTTTCTCAAGCAGAGCAACCTTCTCTGAGTAATCCATGGCTCTTTTGGGCCATTGGTTTCAGCTGTTTGGAAAACATTGTGTCTTACTAGTCAGGTGGCAATAAGGACAATCAGCTGGCAAGAGCTATGATCCACAATTTTTACTGTTATTATATAGACAGGTACCATTTCTGAATTTTTGTTCCTACTTTGTCTTTTTGTACTCATAGAATGATTTGGGGGCAGATGAAATGTCACAGTGCACATGACTGAAACGTGTGAAAACTTAATTAACAGAATAATTACACAGTAGATGTGAGGTCTTGTCTCTGTGAAAATCTGGCAGGAAACTTGGGCCCTATGGAATATGAGTCCACACATATAGTCAGTGGAAAAGCCATTAGTCACAAAGTGGCTGCATCTGCTGGAAAGAGTTAATCAGGTCCCTAACTTCAAAGAATACTGTATGCCTTAAAATACCCTTCTCCAGGCTTCTCAGGCATGCTGTAAATGAATATGCGATTTTCTCCCAGCTACCAGGGTAAATCTGCATAGCTCAATTAACTGCAGTTGATTTATGCCAGTTACACCAACAGAGGATCTGGACAGAACCTAATAGCATCTCTGTATCTAATAGTCCAGCACAGTGTATGAAAATTGGGCATTATTCTGCATCAGCTATCCCTTTGCAGCTAGGATGAATAGCAGAAGGATTTGTGATTTATTAAATGAACTCCTCCTCTACAAAGTTGAATCTATGCTGCTTCCCATGAGTTTCTACACTGGAAGGCCATGAGTTTCTTCTGCATATCATATATTTTATGTGAAAAATATTAAGATAATAAGACATTCAGTGTAATTTTCTTGATATCTGGTTAGAGACACATTGCCTAATCATTTTACTCTTATCAATCAAAATTCGCATCATGCCAGAAATTGATCACCTTCCTTTTTGTTTTCTAGCTTCCTAAATGGTTTTTATTTTTGCCTGTTATCAGATTGAACTCCTAAGAATTAATTTGAAAATAAATGAGTATAGATATTAGTTGCAGTTCATTTTTTAAGCAGACTGTAAGTATAAATCTAGAAATTTTTAGTATTCCTCTTTCATGTTATTATACATATAGGGCAATATTTAGGCCACTGAGTTGAAGCAAATCCTGAAGTGTGATTATCTTCTCATGGAAATGCTCTCTATTGTGCCTATTTGTTTGATGTGTTTTTCTTGTATGTTGTATTTCTGATGGCTTTGGGGTAAGATAATCATTATATGTCACCCATACTATCTCTTTTAATCTCCAGAAGATTAAGCATGTTTATTTAAAAACCCCTTTGATAGTGTCTTTACTAACTCAGCTATTTTATAAAATTGGAAATAATGAATCGGGGAGATGCAATTTTGATAATGCCATTTACACAACTCCTATGAGGCTAGCTAGAAAAATAACTGGGGTAAGTAAGTATCTGAGAATGGGAAAAATATTGTAATTTCATGTAGGTTATGAGGCACTGGAAAAATACAGTCAGCAGAAGCAGTTCAGTTAATGAATCACATTCTTCAGGGACTGCTGGACTCAGGAGATGGGTCATGGGGATCAGGAATGGTTCCTTTAATCTCTTTGTCACTGGTTCAAGTCAAATCTCTGGGTCACTGGTTCAAATCCAATATGGATAGATAGTAATTAGAAGTCACTGTTGTTTGAGGGCTCTGAGATGAACCTTTTGAAATGGAACTGGTGAAGGGACACTGCAAAACAAACCACCCCAAAAACTAGAATATGGGGAAAAATCACATGCTTCATAGCCAGTAGACAAAGGTCAGAGACTTACTGGAGCTGGGTGTGGGCTGCTTGTGGTTGTTGATGTGAAACTGATACACGTCCATCAATCAAGGGACACACACCTGAGCTTGTGAAAGACAGGGGGCAGAGACAGGCACTGGTGATGCTTCCTGAACCAAAGGTTACACATTACTGGGAAGTCCGTACTACTCCCCTGCAATTACAGCTCTTGCCTGGTGCTCCATGGAACACCACTCCTCCTCGCTCATCTTGAGGAGGTTGTTAAAGTCCCAGGCTCTGGGAGCTCTCTAATGCCCAGCTATCCTCCCAAGCTGGTAAAGACAGGGCATGCTTTATCCTGTGGGCTTCCTGAGTGTCAGGATTGGCACCATGCAGTGGTGTGAGGACTAATGTTGGCCATCACGTCTAGAGTTTCAGACTACAGGAGGGAACTGGGAGGTCCCAGTGTGCCTGTGGTTTGTAGCATTTAAATTATCCCAAAGGAGGGGTGCAGAGGAGGCATTGTGAGTGGAAAGGCACACAGAGGACATCACATGCTAGTCAGAACTTTGGCAGGCTACAGGAAGAGGTACTTTAGAAATAAAATCTGTAAGGCTGAAATATACACAGATTGGACAGGTGAACTTATACCTGACACTAAGGGATTCAAATCTATACTTTTTTTTTTTTCTCTATCAGTGCAAAATCAGAGTAAAGGGACTTCTGAATCAACCATAGGATCATACTGTCTACCTTCCCAAAAAATACTTCGTAGCAGGAGCCATGTTAGTTGGCACAGGACTATGTTTTTTTTTTTATTATATATACCTTTGTTTTCTGAAATTTTGTATACTTTTAATCTGTAAATCCAAATCCTCTGGAATTTATATAAGACTGTGGAAGAAGCTTTTGTTTTTGTGAAGTACGGGGCTCTGTAGCAACCAAATCAAAGACTGGAGAGATTAATCTATTTCAGCCATCTGAAACTGTGATTTGGCATACAGTAAGAACAGCTGAGACAGTGGGGGAAATTTCACACAGATTCTGTCCTGCTAGCTGTTAAAGCAATTCAATTTGTGCTCTGCATTTTGTTGTTTCCTAGAAAATAAACTCACCAAGCTACACAGATTAGTTGGTCTTGAAAAACTGAGGTTATTTTTAAGTCAAGAGACATTCTTATTCCCTAAGGAGAAGAAAAAAAGGAAGGAAGAAAAAATACTCAGAAGAACAGTTAAACAGGAGTTGGGTATACTGCTAATTAAATGCCCCAGTCCATGCCTTGACCCAAATGTGAATTACCTATCCTCATAGCAGAGGGAAAAAGCCCTGGCTCATATTCAGATAGGTGAAAACACAAAATTTCCAATAAGCAAGACATATCTCACCAGGCTCTGGGAATGCTTTCCACAATGACCTGCATAATTAAAGTCTGCATTGCCTTCTTGGCCCAAGAGAAGTTAATGGCAAAGCAGCTGCTAGCATCCATTAACTGTATTTGAATGCTGTTTAGAGGAAAAGACCAAGGTGCCCTTTTGGGCACTGGGAAGTAAGATATAAATACCTGTTAGCCATTATCAACATGCATACTTGTAACAAGCTCCCTTCAGGGACTGAAAGCTGTAGTCACATATTTCAGGTGTCACTGATAACTGTATGTGTAAAAAGAGCAAGCTATCACAGGAACTATAGTGTAGGGGTTTGTTTTTGCATTTGAATATGAAATGAGACCTTCACTTAATGACCAAGTTTCTTGGACCTTTCAGTCACGTTGCCTGAAACATCAAAACATAGAAATTATCAATTAGTTTTGTGTCAGGGAATTAATATGAATGTTTTGGAAATAAAGCAATTTTATTTTCATATTTCTCTTAGAAATTTTATCTTTTTCCTATTCTACAAAAGATTCCCTGTATGTCAAATCTCAGTTTTTATTAATTCTTCCTTGTCACGGCAATCTTTGCTTTCAGAAAAATTAGCCAGTACCAGCGACGGACTTTCATGATCTTTTTTTCATTTGCACCTGGGCTGAGTTTTGAAAAACTCTGAGTAGAGAAAGAAAGGAAGGAAGGAGGCAAGCAAGCAGAAAGAAAGAAAGAAAGAAAAAGAAAGAATTGGGAAAAATGGGGCATTATATGCATTTCATTTTTGTAATACATTTAGGGGTGGAAAGAAAAAAGGTGTGATGAAAACAGGAAAAGCTGTTTTGTAAGCTGTTGCTATAGTGTGTTGTTGGTTTTCCTATGGATTTGAATTTGTGGTTGTTTAGAGCTCTGATGGAAAATCCCTAAGTGCTGGAACATTTTAAAGTGTTTATTTCTTGCATGAACTCTTTGATGTGTAAATGGGTGAACGTATATTGCTGTCTCTTCTCCACAGAGCCATTGACAGGGTCTCACTCTTTCTGCTCAGCCTTCCAAAGTTTGTTCTGATGATAGCTAAGAAATATGCACAGCCTTCATTATTTCTGAGGATTCTGTATATTTCACTTAGGCAAGAGATACAAATTTGAGAAAGCAAGGCACAAATTGGTATGCAAGGAGCACTCATGATGCTTTAAATAATGAGTTATCATTATAACTTCTTTTTCATTGATGGTACTCAGTGTTATAGTTTTGCTTCAGATTTCTTGTAAAATTTAGCCAAAATATAAGTGAATCCTATGTACTAATGAATTCTTTAATTTTTTTTTCTTCTTTCCTTCTGTCATGAAGTTCTATCTGCTCCTTTTTAAGAAACAGTGAGTCAAAGAAATGTCCCTCCCTCCTCTGGTCCCAAAGCAAATCTTTCGTTTGGCCTGTCCTGAGCTGACCTGGCATATAATGGGCCACTGAGGAGCCTCAGTTCAGAGCTCTCTTTGGCACCAGTGAGAGGCTCTTCATGGCTTTTACTGCAGAGATCAGGATGACTCTTGGACTTGGACTCTCGGTACAGATGGGAATGAACTCTTTACTACCAGATGGCAAATAACATTGACTGAGATATAGCAAAAATCTTTTGCTTTTGTCTGTCACTGAGGAAAACTTAGTTCACCATTAATTCAACTATTCCTTGTAAGCCATTTTTTTCAGGAATGACTTTTTCTGCGGTGTAGGCAAAACAAATATTCCCTCTGGGATGAATCCCAGCTCCTGCCTCTTTGCAAGTAAATGCTGTCCTCACTCTCTCCCAAAAAAGCTGTTCTGACAAGACTGCTGAAAGCAATGGGCTTCCCATGACAGATGTTCCACAAGGAAGCCAAAGCAAAGAGCCACTTGACTTACTGGTGCTATCATACTTTATAAGTAGCAGGTTCTTACAGAGACAAGATGATAAAGAGGTATATCTAAGACATAGCAGGCAGTCAACTTTAAAGGTCTTCTGTCTTGCAAAAGATTCAAGAAGGCCTGGCATCTGCTTCAGTGTCTACAGCAAAGACCTTTGTATGGACACAGATGTCAAGCAGGGGATCTTTGGTGGTAGCTGAAGGCAATACATCTGTCTCCTGCCTTTTGCTAATTTTCTTTTTAGGTCAAACTCAGAAATTGAGCAGCCTGGCTTGCCCGACACAGAGCTTGGTAGTAAAGCTTCCTCTGCTGAGGTTCCTGCCAAGAGTGGACAGGAGAAAAACCTTCCCAGAGGGATTGCAAGTAGGCTGGTGAGGAGAGGGTGCTGCCTCTGCTGGGCTGGTATGGGCTGCTTTGGGGTGGCTTTCTACTGCAGCACAGATGGTGGTGATAGGCAGCCTTGTGTTCTTTGCTCTGGAATGTGTGGCTTCTCCTCCTTCCTGGCACTTTAGCTGCCCTCAGTTTGACAAAGGCTGGTAATTTTTATTTCCCAGTTATACCAAGGAACAACATTATCTAGGAAAGCAAATAAGACTGTTTAGTGTTTCACTATAACATCTTTTCCCTCAAAGTTGGGCAAAACCGTCTAAATACAATGAGGATTTTATATAAATACATTTATATAGGTATGCATAAATAAAGTAATACATATTTAGTACATATATAGAAAATCACTTCAACACAGGCCTCTTCCACTTAGATCACAAGTTTCTGACACCTGAAAAGAACAAGCAGGCATTACATGGGGCCATGAAACACAAGCAACCCTCTTAGCATGGGGACTTCCTTGCAAGGAGGAGATCACTGCGGTGAGCTCTCATTGCTAGGCTCTCCTGGACTCCAGTGCCCCATGGGTGACAGGCTCCCATCTAGGCCACTGCAATGGGCACATCTGTGCTTCTGCTTCCCAAGGCCTGAAAAGCAGGCATGGACCATGATATCCAGAGTTGTGGTCAACAGCTCATTTCTACATGGAGACCAGTGACAAGTGGTGTACTTTGGGTCAGTACTGGAGCCAGAAATGTCCAACATCTTTGCTGGTGGCATGGACAGCAGGATCAAGTGTGTCCTCAGGAAGTTTGCTGAAGACATCATGCTCTGTGGTGCAGTCACCACGTTGAGACAAGGGATGCCATCCAGAGGGACCTGGACATGCTTCAGAGATGGGCCCATGAAAACCTCATGAGGTTCAACAAAGAGACATGCAGGTTCCTACCTGGTGTCCCTGGTGTAATCACAGACACACCTACAGGTGGGCAGAGAAGTGATTGAGAGCAGCCCTAAGCAGAAAGGCTTGGTGATGGTTGATGAAAAATCCAATATGAGCCAGCAGTGTGCTCACAGCCCAGAAAGTCAGCCACGTCCTGGGCTGCATCAAAAGCAGTATGGCTACAAGGAGATGATTCTGCCCCTCTGCTCTGCTCTTGTGAGACCCCACCTGGAGTAATGCACACAGTTCTGCTGCCACCAACAGAAGGACATGGAGCAAATCCAGAGGAGGGCCATAAAGTTGATAAGAGGTCTGGAGCATGTCGAATGACAGGCTGGGAAAGAATCACAAAATATTCTGAATTAAAAAGGACTCACATGGACCTTTGAGTCAAACTCCCAAGTGCATTGCCTGAACAGGGTTTAAACCCCCAGTCTTGACACTGTTAGTGCCATGCTCTAACCAGCTGAGCTAATCTCAGGGTTGGGGCTGTTCAGCCTGGAGAAGGTTGTGTGGAGATCTCACAGCAGCCTTCTAGTGTCTGAAGGGGGCCTACAGGGGAGCCAGAGAGGGGCTCTTCCTCAGGAATTCTAGTGAAAGGACAAGGAATAATGGCTGCAAGCTGAAATGGGGGAAATTTAGCTTAGCTATTAGGAAGAAATTCTTTACTGTGAGGGTGGTTAGACACTGGAACAGGTTGTCCAGGGAGGTTGTGGATGCAGTGGTCACAGCCAGATTGGATGGGGCCTTGAGCAGCCTGGTCTAGGGAGGTGCTCCTGCCCACGGAAGGGGGGTTGGGACTAGATAATCTCTAAGGGCCATTCTAACCCCTAAATATTCTGTGATTCTGTGATTCAGCACAGCCAGAGAACAGGCAAATGAAGCCCAAGGATACCCTAGAAAAGAGAGAAGATCCAGATTCACAAAGTAAGTAGCCTTTTATGCTCTGGGTATGTCAGGTTAACCTTCGAATGTAAATTCACTAATTAATTAATTGATATTTCTTAATAAAACAACATCCAAGTATATTATGGTATGCCAAATAAATGTATCACACTAGTGCCTCTAGCTATTGGAGCAGTCGATGAATACCAACTCTCCATTAAACATATGGTTTTACATAAATCAGAGTATTTTGCAGAAGTCCAATTTTTTATTTTTTTCAGAGGAAATTCAAAATACAATGCTGAGACATTTAATTTTGATGAGTTGTTTAAAGTATTGTAAACAGTTCTTATCTATTATCTGTGTATAATACTGGGTATACTAAAAATGTACCAATACAACACTGAATGTCATAAAAACCAAAATTAAATGGTTCAGAGGAAAATTAAAATTATCCATTACTGACTTCACTGGTTAAAGTGACTTATTTTGAACACTGCTGAAACAATCCATGGCAAAGCCATTAGATAGCTCCAGGAATTTGTGCAGGCTATAGACTCAGTTGTGGGTTGCTGGTTCAAATCCAGAGAGCCTGCATGGTTACAAGGAATTGTTGATGGCATGACCTTGGCCATGTGGTATGAGTTTACCTACCTGGGTGTAGGTGACAGTAACAGAAATATCTTTATTTAGTCTACTTCAGTATCTCAGCCAAGGTCTGACACGGCAAAGTAGAGAAGCCTATTGTGCTTCAGACTGAGCTGGGCTTGCTCCATGGATAAAAATGCAGCTTCCCTGTTCCAGGTCCAGTCCAGGTTTTATTAGCACTATTGGTGTGATGCCAAAGGAAAAGCTAGCTAGAATAAGAAGAAAGCATCAGACTAGGTAATTGGTTAGAGATGGTACCCTGGGAAGACAGGGACAAAAGGCAATGAGCTGTAGCCAGCCACACAATCCAAAGTAACAAGCAGTCAGCACTGGATTAGCAACCAAGGCAACATTAATAATTTAACTATGGCATTCACAATGATTTAACCATGCTATTCAAAGCACAAAGCTAATGGTGATATAGTGAATGAAACTAGAAGGTGGTGATATTTAAAAAGTTTGTAAGTGTCAGCACATAAAAGAATCTCTATTGGAAAAAGCAATGTTCAAATTTTGCTTTCTTGTTTCCTGAAAAACACAAAAGGCAAGCATTTACATTTTGGTAGTTGCTATTTAGTGTTTTCCAGCCATGAAGGGGTGGGCTGTTTCAGAAGTTCTTATTGACAGCCAACTTACAGAGTGTGATAGACCAACACATTATGCTGTCTTTGAAAACTGAATAACAAATGTTTTTGCATTTACAAGTCAGAAGTGAAGGAATAGATTTGAGCTACAGAGCACCCACCCAAAATACACAAACCTCTCTCAGCATGCCCCGCCTGCAAATTCTGCCTTCATCTAAGTTAACATTATGTTATAGCTCATCCTAATTCATGGAGGGCTGAAAAAAGAAGTATAAAGTGAGAACATAGGAATGTGATAGCTCAGAATAGGCTCTCAGAATTTATCGCTTGCCTACACACAGAGTCCTACCACTCTACTGCTGTGACTAAAATGGTAGAACCCTTCTCTAAGGATTACACCCTCTACTTTATCACAGAAGATATTTGCCTGAATTAAATCCACAACTGTCCCATGTTGCCTTCTCTTACTCTGTGAAGTTAAATGCTTTTCTAGAAATGACCATGTAAAACGGCTGCTGTTTTTACACTGGCATGCTTTGTGTATGTATTCATAGGTAAAGCTTTTACTATGGTGACAAAAAAAATTGATTTTTATAATACTTTACTTGCACTAGCATTGAGGAGTCCATACAGTCAGGACAAAATGAATTAGATTCGATTGTGCTTCACATATCCTGATTGAAGCACTACTGCAAACTCCAATTGCAGCAACAAATTTTGCTAATTGCATTGTGCAAACTAGCTACAGAGCCTGGGCTGAAGGAAAATTTAAACTCCCAAGGAAAACACATTATTATATTACATATTGCAGGCTGCTCTCAATTTCAAGTTGCAGTGTCCCACCAAATCAACTGGCACAATCTTGGAGCTCTGTGAATTCCCTCTGAGTTGGAAACCATGCAGGGCTGAAGTGCTCACCAGGTGCTGGGGATATTTTGGTTATCTCTGGGCTAGTTCTAAGTGCACATTGCAGGAAATGGTTTCTGCTCCTATTGTAAACATTTCTCTGAAAGAACTGTATTTAAGGAATTTAGTAGAGGCACTAGGGTAGCAGTGGGGGTACAACTGTAATATTTAGGATTTGCTCAGTTTATTGAAAAACTATGTCAGGCTAGATTTCCTTCTGTGCTAGGCAGATAAGAATGGATCCAGAGAGGCTTGACCCTAACGTCATCCCCACATCTCTAAGTACATTGCAACTGCTCTTGCTAAATTTGTATTGGTCATACCCATCAGAAGGATAGCTCCAGCTGTTCTGGATCTTAGGGATAAAAAAGTTAGTCCTATAGAGATGCTAAAAGCAAGGCTATTTGTCTGTGTTTCACGAAAATGTAGTATGAACAGTACCACTCCACTTTTTGGCTCAAAGCTTCATCTGCATAACAATGCAGTGTTGACATTAGTAATACCACTCCAAGGCATCTTTTCTCAGTTAAGAAAAATATTCGATGTGGTATATTAATACCACCCATTTCACATGTTGATGTGAGAAATGATTATTTGTACTGCTTACCTTACGCGAAATTTTATATTATATCCCAGTTTTCATATAAGTGAAACCTCTAAGCATTCCTGCCTTGAGCTCGTACCTTTGTGCATGCGGTCTGTAGATCAAACCCAAAGAAAAGCTGAATAACATATTCCCAGCAAGAACAAATGTCTGGCTGAACCCATGGTTCAAGGTATGAAATTTGGTCCAGGAGCATAGAGTGGGCTTTGTACAACATATACTCAAGGAGCATCTTTGCCAGGCAGTGTGTGTGCTCCCTTCCACAACTAGCAAAGTGTCTGACACCAGCAGACTGACAGGGGTTCCTGCCTCCCCTCTACTGCTGAGCCTCTGCTAGAGGCTAAAATGTTGAAAAGTGAATTTATTTGGATTTCTTTAACTGAAAGAAAAGATTGCTACAGAAAAAGTGGTTGTGGTTGGATTAAGACCTCGATCTCCTATGTCTGTACCAGGTCTGCAGCAGTGGCACACTAACACACAGTGGTAAGTCAGATTTTACTCTTCAAGCTCTTCACACTTTCTATTCATTAACTACAACCTTTCCATGGATGTGCTTGGATGATTTTTCTTCCTCATTCCTGTTTGTTCTGTCCTCTTCGAGTACCTATCTTTGAGGAGCAGAAACCAGTCTTGGCTTGCTTCTTGGAAAACACATACAAAGGTGCCTTCTACATCTCCCTCTGAGGACCTCATGTCACAGGCAGCAGCAGAATTGGCATTAAATTTCCATAACTGAAAATATTGAGGTGTGAGCTCCATTGAGCTTCAGTAAGTGTTGATAGGCAAAGACTTGAATTAGAAGAAGTCACTGAGGAAAGCTCTGCAGAGCTGATGTTGGCAGGTGACTAGGAAGCCCTAATCCCTTTGGATCAGGACACAGTCAAGTGCTGAAAGGATCAGTCTTCGGTTCATGGAGAAAATTATGATTCTTGCTGAAATTCCTTGATTGTTTCAGACAAATTAGATTCATCAGAAAGACTTGTTTTTCCAGGTCATTCTTACTTTTTATGATTATCTCCTGAAAACAAGAGCCTTCTTTGCTGTCCTTTTGATGCATGTGATTTTGTCATGCACATCCTTTCCCAACTGATTGAGTAGTGTTATTTTAGAATTTCAGACCTATGGATTTTAAATATACTACAGTAAATCCACCTTGGGATGAATCTCTGTGATAGAAGAAATTGCTTCTTTCAATGATTGTATTGAACATAATTTAAAAATATATTTACTGATTTTTCAAGATTCTAATAAGCTTTGGAAAGTTTTCTAAACTATTTAATATACTTTGAAGAAACCTAGTATAACAAGAAAATGTTTCTTATATAAAACACATAAGGATGCCATGTAGGGAAGAGCCATTTACTGTGCTCAAAGCGGATTTAGGACTCAACAGTATGCTGAGAAAGTTAAACTGCCTATTAGCCAGTGCCAGCTGCACCAGAGGCTGTTTTCAGATATATTTAATGGGCAAGGATCCAGCATTACTGTCATAGCTACTTCCATCCTTTGCCTGTCCCTGCAGTATGTAGTGGTATTTTTGTATTGTATAAAGTCTATTTAGTAATGAATATCCTCTCCTGAGTAACTGAATAGCTTCAAGACTTAGACAAAGCAAAAGAAGAAACAAGCACACCCCTCCAAATACAAAAAAAAAAAAAAAAAAAAAAAAAAAAAAAAAATTCCCCCATAAAAAGAAAAAGAAGTCTATCAATTTAAAACATCTGTTCTAAAGGGGTTACTCCTGCTGGTCTCCTTTTAATTTTTTTCCTTGGTTTTTAATTAATTTTCTCTTAACACCTCCATATGACAAGATATCTCTCTTCCCAGTCCAGAGGGAATGACTGAAGCTCTGGTCTGACTATCCCAGTACTTTTCTGACAGCTGTATGCTAGCTTTGCCTTCTTTTCTTTGTTGTTGTTGTTGTTTTTCCTTAGCTCTTGGGATTGGCTAATAGAAGATCTCTGCTGTGAAGCCCATCTACAACATGGCAGGGTCATTTTTTCCCTCTGGCAAAGGAGTTTTTGTTTGCAACAGGTGAGGATGAGTTGGTGCAAACAGCAAGCCTTGTGTAATAGTAACTCCACCAAATTTGAGGGTCTTTATCACAGAACCTCACTCAGCGACTCATACAAAAGAGGATAAGAAACTGATCTCTGGAAAGGAAGCACAGAAATCTTCTGAGCTTGTGCCAGACCCCAGTGAAGTCCAAGTGAGGGCCCATGTGCTCCATCCTTGTCCTTTCCTGTTAACACATGGAATGCAATGGGACAGCAGTCCTACTAAGAGCCTCTAGGGGCTACTGCAGTTCAATAAATCACAATATATAAAATGCAAACCCAGTTTTGAGTCTGATATGGGCTGTGTTAATCTCTGGTGTGCTATCTTGGACTTCAGAAGAGTTACATTCAATGGAATATTGCCCACTGAGCCTTTGCTGACTGCTCTCGCATTGCCACGAAGGATAAAGAATCACAGTGAGTACAGAATATTCTGTTAGGACACAGTGTTTTGTCTTGTTTTCCTAGGGGAGGGATTAGCCTTTCAGTTCTCTTTCTTGCTTTGTTCCCTGCTTTCTGATAATATTATAAAAGTAACATCTGTAGCTTATGCTGGGTTCTGCAGAGAACACAACTTTGTGTACGTAACAGTTTTTTCACTCTTTGCTAGTGCTTTAATGAAATTTGTTTTTATTTGAGTCAATAAGAATCAATGTTTTACTAATTTTCTCTTTAAAGATACCATGCACCCTTGATAATTCTCTCCCACCACATGGGGTTTAGTTCACTGTGAAATGTTTCACGCACCATACGAGGCATAGCAAGAGAATGTGCATGTGAGAGAAGGAGCAGTCTTGAGAGCAGCATATTTAAGAAACTCAGAATTTAGGAGGAAATCTCTACAGGATATCAAAGCAAATTTCACTCCAAGAAGGTTTCAGTTTGTCAATAGATGTAGCACAAAGGCTTCCTGTTGTTTCACAAACAATGAATCTTCTCCAGTCTATAAATAATGTAAAGACAAGTCTCAAGATTTTTTAAAAATTCTGTTAGCTTGAGGCTACCTACCCAGCATGCCTCCTTGTTTACAACTTCCCACTACAAATGTATATTATGTTTGTTTTCAGGCAAACATCAGCTTTCCCAACTCCTGCAATTAACCTCCAGTACATATTAGCAGCAGCCTTTTGAGCAGTTTTTACATCTAGTGATACTGGGCAGCATGATCTTGGAATGGTTTGCTCTATACTGTGTAGAAGTGATCTCCATGGCAGGAAGTGTGTGGTGCAGCTGCTTCACCTACAGTGCTAATGAATTATTGCCATCAGCTGCCAATCCTTAGGAAGTGCTTTAGGTGAACTTCCTTGAAGCCATTTATAAACGTAAAATGAAATGGTGCATTGAATAAAGGTGCTGCCACACCTTTCATAGGTCTTGGGGATACAAATGGGATCTACACAAGGGAATGGATTTGTAAAGTTCAATTTTTTGCCCAAAGGTTGTCTTTTGTGTGTGAGAGGGCCTGAACTCTGCAGAGGAGTGCTCTTACTGCTTGAGCCCTCTTCTGTTTTTGTTAGTCTCATACAGCATTTTTCTGTGCAGGTATAGTAAGCCCAGGGGAGAGACCTTGTGCTTAGGCTAGCATGTCCTGCCAAGGTCAGGGCCCCTTGCACAGCATGGAGTGATGTTCTTGGTCTCTGGCAGGATGCCAAGGGCACAGCCTCCTGCATGCCCCTTCCTAACCAGCTGTATCTCATAGGAAATACAGGTGCTTGTCTGTTTTGTTTGGTGTCTGATCCTGTCCCTATGGGTCAGCTGTACTCTGTAACAAGTGTTTGTTCACGTAGTTTTTAGAATCTCATTGGATTGTAGATGCTCAGAAAGAGGTTTTGTGTGCAGTCAGGAATACAGGAATACTGGGCACTGTAGAGCTTGCAGAAAGAAAAACAAAATCAGGACACTGATGCAATGTAGTCAACCAAGGAGATTCAGATAACAAGTCTGGAGTTAAGCAGTTAAAATCTACTTTCTTTCACATTCATCCACAGTCACTCTTTATTGGGATGATCCTAAAACACATTGTTCAGAAAATCAAATTCAGGTCGAGGACAATTTAGTCTATAGCTCTACATTCTACATGAAAAATTTGTAGTGATGAAAGGCTTCTGCCTGGGACCAGAGTCTTGGCTAATTCTAAGCATTCTCAGAGTTTTCTCTTTGTTCTTATCCACTCTGGTTTTCCTGGAGGCTTTTCACACTTGAAACAGAGTTTTTGAAAGCGAATGCAATTTATTTAAAAACACATTTGAGTTTCAAGAAGAGAGAAATTCTAATTAATTACATTCTTATATAATGTAAGACCAAGACTATAACAGAGTATGGCCCATACCAAAGAGCTGGATTGATTGTTGGTATCAGTCAAGGCAGGAAGTTATGGCTGCAAGCCATAACCATCCTTCAGATTTTTGATGCTGTGTAGGAAGGGGCATCCACCCAGATCTTTCCAGTTTTCTAAATCTTGGCTAACAGATGTCCATCCACACAATGACAGCCACACAATAAACTACTCAGCTACATTCTGTGACTGGGAACAGAGAGAAATTCCCCTCTTCCCTGCTTTGGGCTGATTCACTAAGGATAAAAGGAAGTGGTTTCTTGGATGAACTATGACTGAACCATTGCACCAGTGACACCCATTTAGGAGCTTTCAGCCTGGCAGTTCTATAATTATGAAGTGTACCTGCAAAAAGTATAAGCAAGAAAAAGCCTCAAGTCACATGAATTTAAGAAAGCAGCAAGGGGCGGGGGGAAGGTTCACAAAGTCAGAAGCTGTTTCTGTCCATCCCCCAGAAGATGAACTGTTCTCAGGTTTTCATTAGCTCTTAAAATTCCAGCTGCATATCTAATTTCCAGGCCCTACATATCCAGCTGAGGTATTGCTTCCTTACTGCCCAAGTCAGGTTTTGTGTTCTACAAATGGTCTACAGAAATATCATTATAAATCCATAGCTGAAAGGGCCTGTGCATCTTAAGTGCTCTATCGTTTTCTACCTCTGAATATTCTGCCAGCAGAGATTTAGAACATTGCCTCTGTAAATGCTTTCATGTCAAGACTAAAGGCAACACTTGTTTAATTCATTCTTTGACCCAACAGCAGCTTTATCTTAGGTTATCACTTGTTAAGCTCTCTAGAATGTTTTAAACATGAAGGGGGCTGCTGTGTATATATACCCAGTCTATTGTATTTTACATGCAGAAATTTGACAGTAGTGATTCATAAACATCAAAACCATCTCCTTTCTGTGCTGTAAATTTTGATTTTCTTTAGCTCCATTCACAGGGTGTGTAACCCTTCCAAACAAAAAAAAAGAACAACAACAACAAAAAAATTGTATTTGTCCCCTTACTATATTTAGTTCTTTATTATAGATCAGTAGTGGTCACAGATGTATATACATCTGCTTCTGTGTATATATTTTCATATATACTTGTGTGTAAAAAGTAAAGTTTTGGTGTGCATATAAATATGCACACCTCTATGTATAGTTTGGGTACATGTGTATTTATAAGTATAAATATGCACACACACATGCACATTTTGATTTAAATGAAGGACTGGAGTTATACATCAAACGTGCTGCAACCTGACTAGAATAACAATTAAGGTTTGCTGCACATCAAAATAATTTACATTACTCTGTGTAAATCCATCATTTCTGTAAGCATAGGATTTATCTCTAAGTTGTCAAAACACAACTGTATTTAAAATCAGCATCTAATAATGACCCATCAGAAATTACATCAACAGAATCCTTTTGGATTTGCATTACATTACACAAATCAGAAAATCAAAAGTTTTGTATTATTGAAATTGTATTGAAATTGTAAGAATTGTATTATTAAAATTCAGACTGATATCAAGACTCTTGATATCAGTCTGAATTTTTACTCCCAGCAATGGTGTTTTCTATGCCATAGGACAGGTACCTTTTCACCTGAATACCCCATTTTTAGGTTGAAGTCTGATTGCTCTCTGAAATCATGACAAGATCTGAGTACTTGCCATCCTGTTATTAGCTCTTTTAAAAAGACAAAAAAAACCAGCCAAAACTAAAGTAAAAAGAAAAACAAAACCAATACATTCTCCAATCCAGATAAGCAAGAACCAATGCAGACAGAGCAGTTTGGCCCTGTGCAACCTCTGTAACTAAGTGCCAGTCAGCTGGGACATAGGCACTGACAGCAGCAAACCTCTGCCAGATGCCTTGGTCCTGAGTAAATTACTCAACAAGATATGCTAACAGGGGTATTGTGAAAAAAAGTACCCTGAGTGGAAGAACAGGACAGCAGAAGCTACAGCTCCATCAGGAAGGAGGAAATGTGGGAGATATCTAGAAAAAGTTTAAATTATCTGCCTTGTAACTGCAAGTAATAGTTGCCAGGAGCAATTGGGACACTTAGAAGAGAGATTTCTTTTTGACATCCACTTGTTTTGAAGCACTTTATGGTTTTAATAGTTTTCAGTTGATGCAGGCAGCAAAACTTATGAAAATACAGAAAGAAAGTGCCTCATACAGAGTTAACTGGTTGTGGCAAGTGTACAGAACACGCAGCAGGGTAAGCAAGAACAGTGTGCTAAAGTGAGTTGTACCCAGCCCTGACTAATAAAACCAGCAGAAGATGTTACCTACAGTGGGATTCAGCTCCACTAGTCACAGCTGTCAAGAAAGTTAAATGTCTAGTCAAATCTAATCCTTTATGCTCTAGAGGCTGGTGAGGCACCAGCACAAAAGACAGCTCCAGAGGTTAATGAATCCCAACTATTTGGAAAACATCTTAAACCAGAAATATCTGTCCTCTCAAAGAAGCAAAACCAAACACCAAGGATAAAAACTCCTTACTTTTTCCACTTCTGCGCAAAAATGAAATCAACCCCATTTATGACTCAGGCTGATGCTCGTAAGAAAAGAACAGTACCCTAACACAACAGACATGCTGGAACAGCCAAAATCCTCTGTTTTTCATGTGTGGTTGGGTTGGAAGGAAATAAATTCTTAAAATACTCCAACACCAGGCACTGTGAAAGATGTAGACAGACTGTGGTAGGCATTTCCCCTAAACTCCCATTCTATGCCATAAATGCTAAAAGAGTTTTAACCATACAACTATAACCAAAATATCAAGCCCCAGACAAGGTAGACTGAGGTCCTTGATGCACCAGACACCAGAAAAATTTTAAATTACTGGAATTTTAGTTCTCTTTTGAGTTCAGAATGGCATCTATTTCAGTTTGCTGCCATAACCTGTAACAAAGGAAAATCACGCTGAACAACAAAACCATACTTCCATTTATTTTTTTGAAAGAATATATGCATATTTTTAAGAATTACCAACAGCTAGAAAGGCCTGAGAGAAGTTGATGGTAATGATTGTCTAATCAATGCATGAATTTTTCTTAAATAAATAGATAAGTCAGCTGTCAATACTGTGCTTATTCTTCCATTTATGTCATAGCCATGAAAAAGGTATGTATATATTGCAATATGTTCCCCTGGCACTAAGGCAATGACATCTTTTTAGAGTGAGTAAAAAAAATTATTTCAGACGTATATTTTGAATATCTATTTGAAGCTATCAGGTTGCAGTGAATGAAATGTGTTTATTCCTGCTTAGTCTGCAATCAAGTGGCTGAGCAGGCTGATGTTCTCATAGCTTTAACTTTCTTGCTTGGCAGGGGATCAGCTTCTCTTTGCTGCTTGCATTGAGCAAACTTGCAGATTTCAGTCCTTCTGGAGTTCTTCTCTGAGATAATGAGCTATAGTGTACCTTTTGGCCTGCAATGAAATTGTGAGTCTGGGACCATTCCCCTCAGACAGTGTAGGACCTCAGAGAGGGGCTGTTGGTGAAGAAACTTCACCATCAATGTCATTACAAACAATGTAGCTTCTTAGCAAAATGTTTGAAACACATGCAGAGAACTAAATTAGCCATGAACAACAAAACCCTGTCTATCACCACTTCAGAAAAAAATACCCAGATGGAAGCTATGGGACTAAATAACCTGAACTTGAATGCAATTATCTGGGGCGTTTTTGTTTCCTTGCAGGTTATATAGAAAGAAAAAACAGTGCTACACCTTTGATGTATTTTTAACAAATATTCAAAGTCCCTTCAATTACTGCCTGAATAATTACTAATAAAATGGGGAAAACCAGAATGACTTTCTGGTCTTCCTCAGGGGAATGGACTTTGGAAGTAGCAGCACTGAATTGGATGTGAGGCAACTTCAAAAAGAGAGGAAAGGAGAAAGCTGAGAATAGTTGGTGTTGTAAGCCTCTCAAAGGCACTACATTGCTAGTTGTGCATGGAAAAGAGTCTACATTAGCACTACAGCCTTCTGCCATGGTGAGTGGCCAACTACACTTTTGGAAATGATACTTTCTTCTCTTTGGGAAGTCTCTGTGAATTTCCTTGCTGTCTGCTTCAGTGAATCCTTTACAGCAAAATAAACCTGGCCATAAGAAACAGAAAATATTTGCAAGCCAGAACACCCATGAAGACACTTCTCTTGGTAGTGAGAGTTTAATTCCAGGGATCATTTTGAGCACCTGTTGTGCTTTGATCCACCGCTAGGGTTGTTGAGACCAGCCTTTTCCATAAGCACACCATGATCCTTCTTGCTAATCTCCACAGAACTTCAGCAACACCACTTCTCTCATGAAAACAAGCAAGACTTTGTGGCAGCTTTTTCTAAGCCATTAAAATTGAGGAAAATATTTTGTACTGTGCTGGTGAAGAACATTGGAAGGTTTACTTGGGTCTCTAAAAAGGCTGAGATCACCTGGTAATATTGTTCTCTCATTCTAGAGTTCCAAGAAAGCCTTCAATTCATATTGAGGAAGAGATATATTGTTTTCTTATTCCTTCCCTCAAGCTACCACTGGACAAACCTGTAATCTCCACAATGACAGTGTAGTAGGGTCCTACCCTCAGGTTTTTTTATTCATTAGCTCAATGCCCTGATTATAGTTATTAACTCATTGCAAGGATGGCATATGCCTCAGTGGACTTTGTAGCTTGCCAATTTTCTAAGAATTCTACCATCACACACTGAGTGGACATGTCCTCTCAGTCTCAGAGAATCACATAGCAATGACTCAACCTCATGTGGATACACAGTCAGCTCCTGTGATGCTGCTGTCTCCCACTGGATTGGAAATGTGCTGGTCTCAGTGATAGCAAAACTTTCCTAAAGTTTCCTAAAACTTAAAAATGCAGACAAGTGTTCAAATACTTCATGCCTTGGTCAACCCATTTGAAGGACTTAGGAATACTGACACTGAGGGATAAACACTCTGGAAATCAGAGCATGGATATGAAAGTCATCCTTCTGTGCTTCAGCTTCCCAGTTTGCATTTTAGAATTTCTTCCAGCAGACAGCTGCATTAGGGGGCCTATATGGGGAATGTTTGGCTTCCTCTATTCCTGTTTCCATATAAAGGGCAGTATCTGCTACTGGCTCTTGATATTTCTCACATTTGTGTTTTGGGGAATGCAACTCACATCAGTCAAAGCATGTGAGTGACAAGGAATTCTGCACAGGAAACAGGGTCCTTCTGTTCTGCTATTACTGGTTACAAAAGACTCCCTTTCTGATTGTTATTCCAGTGATCCACAACTTTCTGGGTTGATTAGGAGATATGTTTATTATGTCTTGCCTTCTTCTGTGACTCAGCAGCAAACAGGTTTCCATTTACAAACAAAAGTAAAATGACATCAGCAATTTTCAAATACAAAAAGACAAAACTGACAAAGACATTTTGTTTTAATACTTCTAAGCAGATACTGCAAGTAACAGAATGACACACACGCACAGGGGAATATTCAACATGGAATTTTGAAACAGTTGCCCGCACTCAGGTCTTAGAGAAAGAAATCTTGCTGCCTGCCTCAATAGCAATTGGCATTTTGTGGTCAGCTGCCCAAAGATGAGCACAGCAGTGGCCGTGGGCAGCTGCAGCAGCTGAGCCAGTGAGCCCTGGCACAGGGACAGAGCCAACAGGTGTCAGCCAGGCAGGCAGCACCCATGCACAGCATCAGCCTTGTATAAGACCTCAGGAGGACATGGAGGTGGTGCATGCCCTTCCAGCTATGTTAGGCACGTCTCTGCTGTTACAGCTAGTTTCTGCATGAGCAGTACTGAGGGAAAAGGAATGCTTAAAGGCAGGGTAGTTGTGCATCTCTAACTGTGTATTGTCACTGAGCTCTTATCAGTGACCAAGTCATCCATGTTTTCTGCAGACAAACTTGCCCACTAAGCCAGGCAGAGACCATATGCCAGGCTTTTATGGAGCAGCCCTAGAAGCACTGCTGAACTTTGTGCCTTGGGAATCACTTGGAGCAGTCAAAACCATCCCATATATTCCTTGTCAGCATCTGATAATTTTCTTTCTCCATTTTTCTATGTGACTCAGAGAATCATGAAGCTAATTAATTCCATAGATCAGCTTTCTGCTATAATCAGGTATATCCTGTTTGGCATTTCCTTATCTGATCAGACAAACAATTACTTTCCCTTTTACAGAAGGATGAGTACATAAGGACCACTCAGATGAGAATTGATCTGGACTTGTTCCTCAAAAAGAGCCCAAATCAAACTTTATGTGATGCTATTAGTGGTACCTACCCAGGTTTCAAAGACAGGTGCTCATATATTTCTGACCTTTCCTTCCCACCACAGAGAAAAAGGGCTTGAAACACCGAGAGAAAGGTATTTTGCTATGGGCTTATATTCTTTCACCCATGCTTCTCTTTCTGCCTCTCCTAGATTCCCTTGATCAAGAATCTCTTGATCTTTTGGTTCTGAAAGTCATCACACCAAGTTTCAAACATATCCAGTCATTCATAACTTCTCCCTCCAAGAAATATGTCAAACTCCCTTTGGATGTTTATCTCTGATCCTCTTTACAGATACATTTAAGAGCTCCCCTACATTAACATCCCTAGTCTTCACTTGTTTCAGATGATTCCTTTGTCTTTTCAAAACTAAATGTCAGTTTTATTTTGATCTCAGGAACGAAACTGACTTCTTACCTCTGTTTTTTCAATAGCTGAGAGGAAGCATTGTCACTTTTGAAGCTTCCAGCTCATGGTATTTTCTGCTTGAACACAAGTTTAAGCATCCTTTAGAAAAAGGATGTATCTTTCACCTTAGATAATATGCCACTTCACTAAGGGCAAGAGGCTCAAATGGGCATGAATTTTACAGAAATCAGCTATCTCAGTTAGACCAGCTGAGATTCTGGTTGGCGAAATCAAAGGCAATTTGTTCTAGAAAGAATGTACAGTTAAGCAATTGACTTTAAGTTGCATTTCTTGTCAATGCATACCTTTGGCTTGAGGATGTCAGAGTTTTCTTCTGAATCTTTGTACTTTTTTGTGGTCCTATTTGGGTGTAAGTTCACTTTCACACTACATGTTCACTTTCACTTGCATCTTGCTTTTAGATGCTGAGCTGACATGTCTATGAGAGTTGTCTGACATATCCTGGCTGTCACTGAGCAAGACTGAGTGGCCTCTTTTTCTGCTCATTGGTTTCTCATACTTCAGTGACTCTCCTGTTCATTTTTGGAGGCCTTGTAGCTCCACTTCACTTCCTGCACAAACTAGCTGCTGCAGTTAAGCAGGCTGAAAGGTTTCATGCCCATTTTTCTTCCACATTGCCCTCTCTTCATGCATTTTTCCTCCCTATCCAGTGGAAACAATGACAGAATTAGGTGGTAAAAGTTTTCAAGTCCTAACAAATAAACACATAGTTATGATTCCTTGACTTCTTTTCATCTTTCATAATTAACAGTATTCCTTTCTCATGTAGCTGGGGACATATTCATCAGTACTGATGCCTGGCCAGTGTATCTGGGAAATGAAATTTGGGGGAGAGGCAAAGTCCCCAACAAGAAACAGAATGGGATCTCTGGAGTGCGGTGATGACTTTTCAGAATTCAAGTATTTCATGCAGTTTCTTGGTTTGCCTGCTCAGGTTTTCAATGAAAAATTGAAATGTTCTGTGGGAAGCAGAACCATTTCATGAATAATTCACTGCAACTGAAAGCTCGCCTCTCTGTTGCAAAACAGTTTGATGTAAAACTTTTCAGTTTCTTGCAATTAGGACAAATGTAGAACTCTCTCTGTGCTGTCCTGGGGCTCAAAAGGCAACACAGCTGTTGTCCTGTATCTTCAGTAGCAATAAACATTTGATCAGCTTGTATGCTTAAGATATAGGCATGAGAGGAAGGAAACAAGGCCAAATTTACTGGAAGTCCCCATGAATTCTCCTCAGAAATTATATGACTTGGCATTCTTCAGGCCAGGGATAAGGCTTAGCTTTTTCTTGCTTGTTTCTGTTGTATGTTTGCATTGCTTGAAGGCCTACATTTTTTCTACATATTTGTTTGAAAAATTCCAGCCTTATTTCTGATCCTGCCATTGCACTAGCTTTGTCTCCTGTTTGCTGTAAATGATATTTTTCACTGAGGTGGATTAAACTACTCAAATACCTTTACACTGATGTGCTTCTAAACTACATTCTGTAATAATTACCAAAGATATATACTGTAAAAAATAATTATCCCAGTTTTGGTGTAAGAGAGAAAACTGAGACTGCCAGTTGCTGCATGGACAACCTTGGCTGAAAGATCAACAAAAGCCACCACAGCTGGTTTAGGAAGTTTTGACTGCATGTACATTAGTCTCTCTTCCAGCAGGATATAAACTTTTAATCCTCAGGACTTCTAGAGTCAGTGGGCACCTTTTCCCATATCATCTCCCCATTTTCTACCTGACTACTGGAATATGGGTAACATTTGGTAGAGGTGGTACATAAACCCTACGGCTCCTTTCATCATTCTGTCAAAGGGAGGAAAACAATCAAAGTGCTGCAGCAAGAAAACAAATGACCAAATAGCTGTTGAAGCAGGAGGTTCCAACTCACTGGAGCTCAGCTTATTACAAGCCATATGCCTGAGTGGCTCCTGTCACTGAGTGCTGCACCCAGATATGGAAACAAGTGTGCAAATGCCTGTGGTTCATCAGGCCTGGTTTGCTATGACCATATGCAACTACTGAGAGTACAGAAAATAATAATCTGAAGAGGCTGTGGGGTTAACAGGACAGAGAATCCTTGACAAAACATAGCATAATTATAAAAATTTCCCAAATATTTATGTAAAGACCATAACAGGCAATAATAATTTGGTATCTCAAGCTCACAGCAGATGATCTTGTTTTAGTCCACAGACTATATTCATAAATTATGCAGCTTAATATAGGTAGGGAAATGAATTGAGATGCTCTTCTTCTTTTAAATATCTAGATATTTTTAAATATCATGGGGTTGAATTAATAGTTTCTCTTTACAGATACCATTAGCTCACGCCCTTTCAGCTATGCTCAATATTTGAAGGGCTTGCTGTGTAAATGAGGGACTAAGCGCATGACTCAGGCCCTGAATGATGGGTGACAGAATGATGGAGACTGAATGACAGAACTGCCAGAATAAAGAGAACAGAAAGGGTGAAAGTCTGCTTTTTTCCTGGCATTTCAGTTATGTTTATTCAGCAGAACTCTTTCCTAGAGCACTGAAGTGTCAGGCCCCAGCCAACCATTTCAATTGGGTGTCGGGAAGTCTTAATTATCTAGAAAAGGGAAGCAGCCAACAACAACCAAGAGCTTGATCTAGAGCTGCTATATTCCCTATCCTCTCTGTAGAGTACTTATTTCCTTACAGGGCTTAGTTGCTTAAGGACTTATTCTTGAAGACATGTTCCTGTGAAAGTGGCTTTGCTAATTTGGAGAAAGTATTCTTAGTCAGAATAATGAGATATGCACTTTTAGTTATTCTGGAGGAGGTGCTCCACTCTAAGTTCATAGCATGTCCAATTCAGAAGAGTTCCCCCTAAGAAGATGGTGCTTCATCTTTCATCACATCTTCCATATTTCTGTGGCCAGTTGTACAGCTCTGTGGCCTTTTAATCCTCCAGACTGGGGTTATGTCATCTTCCTAGTAGCTCTTTGCACACATAAGTCACAGCACTGTCATAATTCACTACATAATTCAGTCCACCCACATTTTGTAAAAAGGATGATGACAAACTTTATTTTGTTTAATTTCATTTCATTTATGCTCCCCCTCTATGTGAAAGACTTCTATTCTATCTTTGAAACCTTTCACTTTATTTTCCACTTTGGTGGCTTGTGTCTTCCCTTTTATATTGCCCAACTGAAAGTTTTTTTATGGCTTGAGTGCCTTGCTTAACTTTCCCAGCAGCACATCAAGTAAGCATGCCCTTTATAACTAAAATGAGCTGTACTGACAGCACTGGTCTGCCTCTGGTTTGGTTTGAAACACCGTTACATGAAATGCTAGGAAGGTGTCTAGACACACTGCAGAGTAGGCACCTCATGCACACTGTTAGAAGACATTAGTAATCCCTCAGTGTCAGTTGCTGTCCTCATCTGTGTTAGTTCAAAGGGAAAAAAATATAAATTATGTGACAGTGTTTTCACCTGCACAGGATGGTTTAAACAGCCTTTCTTTTTATATAGCAATAAGCAAAACTAGATATGGAAAGTTGATTTCTTGGAAATTAAAAATATAATCTTACCAGCCTTAATAAATTTGCCATTCTTTGCTTCTGCGTTGCATAAAGGTCCATTAATTATGCTGCTGTCTCTGAACATGGCTCCAAAGAACAGGGTGACCACCTTTTTCAATAAAATTGCAGATTTACAATTTTCCAGCTCAGTGAATTGCTGGTATTTAAATATATTGAAAGGCCAGTGCCAGACTGTTCTGCCTCCTTGTGCTGCATTTTACCAGGAAGGAGGTGCTGGAAGGGTGCATGAGGAGAGAAAGAAAAGGAGCAGAGAAGAAAAAACAGGGCAGGAAGGCAGGCAGATATGATGATAGGAAAAGTCTGAAGGAATCAGGAGGAATTAGAGTGCCTGGAAGGACCTAAGGCTCAGAGGTGGGTGGCCCTTGGTGTCTTCTCAACCTTTCTCTTGCTTCCAAATGAACATTACTGGGATGGAATAGCAAGGGACATTACTGGGACAGAGTGAGGCTGATATCTCCCAGGAGGCATGGTCTGTCAGTCTGGCTGTGAGATGAGGACCAAGCTGTCTAACTGCCTTTTGCCTCTTTGCCCAGCAAATATCAGAACAGAGCACAAACTCTGCACCGTGCCTCAAAGCCAGGTACATGGCCACACAAATATGTGGGATGATTCCTACTTTCTGTCAGCTCTCCTTGGCTGGGAAGGAGAAAGATAAGTCCGTGCAGTTTTTTTCTGCACTTGTCTGAAACTGGAAATTGGTTTTAACCATCTGCAAAACTGTACATTCTTTTGGCAACAGGGAAGGCAAGAAGAAAAAAAATCATAGGAAACAAGGTAAAGTGGCTGAAAAAAATATTAATGTTCATCTACATAAAAATTATCAGAAGGTAAAGGGATGGAGGGGTGGCAATGAAGGCAAAGCTGGGTCTTGTTTAGCTTGTGTTGATATGTTGTGACATATAGCTAAGGAACACCTTGTGTTTGTCTCACCTGAGTTCTTACCGTCACAAAATAACAAAATATCCAGCTCATAAAGCTCACCCTCTCCTCTCATTGCTTATGGAAACAGTAATACTCCTGAGGGCACCTGTGCACTGCTGGCATTGGACACCACTGGTGGAGGAAGCAGCGTGGCAATCTTCTGCTAACAGCTCAGCTGAATCCCAGGATTCTGAGGTGAGATTAAGAGATGATTAAGAGCTGAGAAATTACTTTGGGTACATGGATCATCTGCTGAAAACAGTGCCAACTTGTGCCTGGTTTTAGACATGGATGGACCAGCCCAGGACCATCCCTATTGCCTGGTTGTGCTGAGAGAAGTGGCCAGGCTGTGCCCAGCACAAACTCCCTGACACAAAATCTCTCCAGCTATTTTGTTTTGAGGGCTGCAGGGACAGTAGACAGTCTCAAGGACCTTTAAATATTGGTTCCCTGATTTTCTTCCACTCTCTGTTTTTGAAACTCGGCTGCTGTGATAACAGCAAGGAGGGGTTTAAATCTCTCCTCCTTTGTAGAAAGTTTTATTATAAATTTACCCTAGCTTCCAGATTGCACACATAGAATTCTGCTGTGCGTGAGGCTGAAAGAGGAGACTCAATTTCCCCCGGTGAAGCCTTCCAAGAGCTTCTGAGGGATGTCCTACTGCTAAAATACCATCCTTCTCTTTCCCCTCTTCCCATTGTCCTTCTTTTTCCTAGTATGCCACACTGCATATACAGAGCTCTGTTCACACATGTGCCCTGTATTACTGGACAGAGATTTATTTCTGGTTAGCTTGTGTCTGGCACCTGGATGATCTTGATGCAAACCTCACTTGGAGTACCAGCTTTCTATGAGTTTGGTATGTAGGGTGGAAATTATGTGAGGGTTACTTCCCCACAGATGATTCTACTCTATATCTGAGACTGTCATGTCTGTCTCCCTCAAGAAGCCAGAAATTAAGAGAAGGAAATATGTATAGAGCACAGTGCACCAGAAGTACTTCATTCCTTCATTCTGGTTTTAGGTTGAGATAAATATCTCTCAGAGGGAACTGTTTCTTTCTGGCCTCCTCAGGGAGCCCATGTTTGTAGTAGGTATCTCCATTATGGATAGCTCCCCTTTAGCCAAATAAATTGTACTGCAGCCACTCCTCTCTTAAAGTTTACCCTTGATAATCAAAGGTGGCACAGACATTTTCCTTTTGCAGAGATGTTGTGAAACTTAAATGCTTGCATGTCATCTACGTGGGGAGGTGAGAGCAGTGTGCTAATGCTTATTAAACATGAGCATGATGAGCTGCCCTCCAAAGGCTGACAGAGAGGAGCTCCTCTGGCACTGGCACCTCTGTCCATGAGGAACACAGGGAGTCACCTCCATTGCCTCATCTTCATCATGAGTTGTTAGTAACATGGGCAGCTTATGAGGTAGATGCTTTGTTGCAGGAAAGGCAACACTGAAACCTCAGCCTATACGGATGCTGAAGTTCCCCAAGATAAGTTACAGCCATACATTAGCAGAAAGCAAAGATACTGTGAAATTATTGTCAAGGGAGACAATGGAAAGAGAGCTTGATGTAAAATGTCTTTTTAATTCCTTTTTCTTGAAATTCCTTTACTTTGTTTACATTTCTCTCTATCACACACACACACACACACAAACATATCTAGGATTCCAGAAAAACTATATTTTTTTCAGTTTGTGCTGTAAGAGAGCAGGTTTAATTTTGCCAAAAAGCAATGGGTTTACTGAAACCCTTTAAAAAAACCCCAAAAATATTTCTTGCCCAAATACAAGGAAGCTGCACTAAAATATATCTTTTTTTCACATCTCACTTTAGGAAATTAATTTTACTACTTGCTTTAGCAAGATCAGGAGTTCATCCAAATTACTGAGCATGGGTACGTTTGAATATTATATTTTTCTCTAGAACCTCATTCATGAAAACCATTCTGTTGACCATATTCTTCATTATTAAGATTTTAGTCTTACTTTTTTCCTAATTTTTGAAACTTTTAATCCGTCACAACTCTGTGTTACTACTTTCTTGATCCAAACATGTCAATAAATAATTGTTTACAAGGCACAAAAATGTATCACAATAATTAAGGCAAGGCTGGTGTTCTGCTGGTGTTTGCTTACATTGCTGTGGAAGAATATGCATACCTACTATGAAAACTCACCTGCAGAAAAATATAATTGCTTGCAGATACAAATCAAATTTGTTTCTTGAACAAATTTGAACATTTGTTCAAGAAACAAATTTGATTTGTATCTGCAAAATGTTCAACATTTCTTGAACATTTTAGTGCATTTGCCAAAATCTCTAACAGTATGTTCTCCTGTATTGCTCAGGTGGGTCTGAAAGAGTGCTTTTCCTCTCTTGGCCTCTCAGGGGCACACACACATACGTGTGTACACATGCACAAACGCACCAGGGCAAGTGCACAGAAAGTTCATCAGGCATTTCAGTATGTGTTAGGCCCCACAATTCAAAGCTGGTTTTTGTGTAAGGGGATTAGGACTTTGACTGACTTTTTATGGCATACGGAGAATGAAAAGTACAATAAAACAAGCTAAAGACTAGAGACCAGATAAGAGTACATCAGCAGCTAATTGCTATGTACACCACACAGCTGCAAATGAAACACAGCAAGAGACTTGAACAGAGTCTATTATATAGGATTATAGCAATGGTCTGAGAACAAAGCTAGAAATTGAAAGAAAAACAACCCAGAAATTCCAAAATAACAAAACAAACTGTTTGAAGCCCTAGGGGTTTTAACCATTTTGTAGCTGGAAGGGTCTTCCTATAATTATTTTCTGCTATAGTGCTGTATCTCCCTCCGGTTGGAAAGAACAACTCCTGGCTGCTTTCATAACCCAGACTGCAGGATCCTACACTCTTTCTCATAGCTACTCTGCATTGCAAGAGTGAGAAGTGAAAGGGATCTGAATCTGGTCACTGGTGTAGAGCAGAGTATGGGGCATAAAGAGGCTCTTTGTACTTTTTCTGTGCTCACAGTATTAAAACATCACCTCTGTCAAGTTTTGCTGTACCTATGGGGTGCTCTTGTTCCTTCCTCACCAGGCAGCAGGCGAAGCAATGGAGCTGGTGCCCTCTGGGCTGCACACAGCCCAGTGCCCCAGGGCTGTCCCCATCCTTCTTTCAGAACAGCTGCCCTAAGACACTCTTTCAGCTGCACACAATCTGCAGGAGTCACTTCCCAAACCTTTGGACATTTGAGTGCCTTCCAAATGTCGAAATGGGGCTTCATCCTGCTCAGTTAAAGAGGGTATATTGTTTTGTTTAAATTATGTGTAAGGTCCTGTTGTAATATGATTTTTTGTGGAGGTGAGATGTATAAGCCCTTGTGTAAAGGGAAGAATATCACTGGACAATGATGTCAGCACACAAAGAAATGAAAGCAATAACAATTTCCTCTATGCTTGCATAGTGGACTGGGCCAAGTCGTCTTATGTTGGAAGACAGTAGAGAAGCTGTTCAAAGGAATTTCAGATAAACCACTCCTGTATGACTTTTTGAGACTCATAAATACTGGAGATGGATGGCTGTCAAACACAGACACAATTACTTTCCATTTTGTTCAATGTACAATTTACAATAGTGCTAGTCTTTAAGATGTTGTATAGTTTAGGGTTTTTTTCCTGTTGTTGATAAAGGCTATTTGTCAAAAATGTGGCTATTAAGCCATTTTCAGTCCCTCATCTACCTTGCACATATGGCAAAACATAATGAGTTTTCAAACTGGAAAAATATTTAGCATCCTAAAAAAATCTCTAGGTTGATTTGAAGAATTCATCCACCTGCTGTCCTGAAGCCTTACTGAGATATGTGTACTGCTTCTGACATCTTGTATATTATAGTGCCTTATTTAGAAATACAAACATCTTATAGATAAAGAATAGCAAAGGGATAAATAACTTTTCTGTTTGGACGATAACTTTTCTATTGAAAATATGAATTCCCCAAAAGGCTTTGGAATAGTTGATGCTACTTCAGAAATATGTTTAGGGCAACCAAGATTTGAATCTGCCTCCAATTTGGTAAGAAAGCAGCATCTGGTTTCAGACTCAGTGGATGGCAATGGAGAACTTCCCCCAGGAATCAAATTTATCACTTATTTATATCTATATAATAGCTACAATTTTTTTTTATATATATATATATATATATATATATAGTAATGTAAAATAGTAAATTACATTTCCATGCTCCAGTGGATATAATTTTACAAGAATTGAAAGCATGTGAACAAAAAATGTGAGGCTGTTTTTGTTCTTTCGTTTTCTCCCCAGTACAAATGTGGCACTGTGCAAGCAGCTCTCAGATGGCTACAAGTTAAATTTTGTGTCTCTCTGGAGTAAGAAGGCAGTTTCATTGCAGCTGAGTGTTGTGCAGACAGAGTGGCTGTAAAAATCTCAGTCATTTGTGTTAGTCACAGAAGTAATAACTTTATTACTGGAATAGAGGCAGATTGCTGCTGTTTTGGGATAATGCTTTTTCCTCTTCATATTTATTGTAATATCAGACAAGGTTTTACTGGTGTCATGCAGATATTTGCTATTAACATGCAAAAGGGTTTGGAGAATTCTCTCAAAAATCTTCTTGAAAGATTCTGAGTTAGATAATTTGAACATCTATTTTTTTATTTTTGTTGGATCTTAGAAAATATTTCCTTATAATTGTTAACACACATCAATTTAGCATGTTTATTATTATATCTTCTCCTTTTTACCATACTGAATTTTTTTTTCTTTATACTTTTTGGTAGAGTTTTATATTTCTTCTCTTTCACCAGGTAGATTATAGTTATGCTTGTATTTATTCTTTTTTATTTTGTTTTCTTACTGCTAAGCAGACCTAGTAATTTGGATGAATTCTTACCGTATTTTCAGGAAGAAGAAATGACTGAGCCCAGCACAAGTGGTCTGTAAAGCTGGAAGGGGCCTTCTCCACTGGGATGATCACATGTTTGTGTACTCCCACACTCACAAAATATAAAATTGTGAAAACAGAGAAGAGGATTTTGATAATCTGTGTAGACAATTCAGATGTTTCATAACAGTCCCCTGGACAAAGGCAGTAAGGTGGAGCCATGCTAAGTCAAGAGACCTAAAGTTTTTTCCAAGAACTCTTACTTTAACATACCAGAACTCATGTCCTTCAGTTTTAACCTGATAGAGTTATGTATAATTGATGTAGGGGTTGAGAAAGTCATCTGACATCAGCATAAGGAAAATGTTAAGCTTTCTCAGTTTCTAGCACATGATTTTTAAGATGTTTTAATCCTCTCCTTTTCAAGTGTGGATTTACTGGGGAGGTCGAGGGGTCATTAACACTTCCTCTGCTCCTCCACCAATAACAGGCAAACTCATCAAGGACTGGTGTTGGATAGTGTTATTTCATTACTGCACATACCTGTATTTGGCTTTTTTTCCTTCAGCCAAGTTCTCATCATCCTATTTCTTTAATATTATTTGAAGTTTAGAAGTTGTCTTTAATTTAAATACCATCAGCTCAAGGCTCCAATAACAGACCTTACTGTTTTTAGACGTTGCAGATGTTCTAGGAGGAAGAAAGGAGGCTTGCCCAAAATTGTTTTGCTTACTACTGCAAGGACCAGAGCCACAATGGAGAAGACGTTTCACCCTGTTGCACCAATGCACGTGCCTCTGTGAGCAGTAGAGAGGGGCAAGATCATCACTAGGCAGCCTCTTGTTGCAGATTGACAAAACAGATGAAACTACAATGGGGTAACTGGCACCATATCAAACATGGTAAAGCAAGGATAGCTCCTCTGCCTGCTGTAGTGGCAGGCTGATACCTGCCTACATATCTTTTTTTGAAAGTCACTCAAGGATGCACAGTTTTATACAGCCAAATACCCCTCTCTATGTAAATGTATTTAGTCAGTGTCATTTTATGGTTATGTATGTGAAGGCAGAAGAATATGGCATCACTAAGTGCACCCTCAGACACCAAGTGGAGGGGTATGGTTGCCACACCTGAAGGAAGGGATGCCATCCAGAGGGACCTGGACAAGTGCAAAAAGTGGTTGCATGGGCATCTCATGAGATTTAAGAAGACCAAGTACATGGTGCTGCACCTGGATCAGAGCAACCTGTACTATCAATACAGACTGGGGATGAACAGATCAAGAGCCAGCCAAGAAGAGCTTGGGGGTGCTGGTGGATAAGAGGCTGGGCATGGCCTGGCAGTGTGCACTTGCATCCCAGTAAACCAATCATACCCTGGGCTGCATCCAAAGCAGGGAGGGGATTTTGCCTCTCTGCTCTGCTCTCATGAGTCCCCATCTGCAGTTCTGCATCCAGCTTTGAGGCCCTTAGGACAGGACACACTTTGACTTTTTGGAGTGAGTCCAGAAGACAGCCACTAAGAAGATGAAAGGAAAAGAGTACCTCTCCTGTGAGAAAAGGGGAAAAGAATTCCTGCAGAAGAGAAGACTTCAGGGTGATGTGTCTGTGGCCTTCCGGTACCTGAAGGGAGACCACAAGACTGGTGGAGAGAGGCTGTCTACAAGAGCATGACAGGACATGGCTTCAAACTGACAGAGAGTAGGTTTAGATTAAAAGAAGTTGTCTAAGGGTGGTGAGGCACTGAACGGGTGTCTTAGGTTGCAAATGCAAGATGTGGCTGGGGGTGTGTATGCTATTGCAAACTGTCAGAACCAGGTGGGGCAGTTTTCTTTATCTCCTCCACAACCCATCCTCCCTCCAGGAAGACATCTTCTGTTAATGGGCCATTGAGTGTCACTGCATGACTGACAAAATTACATCATCTCATTGTGAGATGCTCCACCCAGGGGGAGGAGCCAAACATTCTTACCTGGATATAATCTGACATTTAGAACACCAGTCTTCTCACACTGGATTCCCAGAGAAGCAGCCTTTTCTTCACTGTGGTCCCAGAAGAAGACCAGGCCCATCTACACCACCACTGGGCCTTCAGAAGAAAACTACACCCTTCTACAGGATCATTGCTCCAACAGAACCACATCTGTCACTGCAGGAGCACTGCAGCCACCATCCAACTGGACTGTTACCACCACCCTGACCCACAGGGTCTCAGGTCATATTCTGACTGTCAGTGTTGTTTTGTATTACTGCATTTTTGTTTTTACCTTTATTTTTTGTAAGAAAGAACTGTTATTCCTACTCCCATATTTTTTTGCATGAGAGCCCTTTAATTTCAAAATTATAATCATTCAGAGGGAGGAGGTTTATATTTTTCATTTCAAGAGAAGCTCCTGCCTTCCTTAGCAGACACCTGTCTTTTCAAACTGAGACAACGGTTTTCCCAGAGAAGTTGTTAATGTCCCAGGAAGCTCAAGGCCAGGCTGGAATAGGCTCTGAGCAACCTGGTCTAGTGAAAGATGTCCCTGCCCGTGAGAGGAGGGTTGGAGCAGGATGATTGTCAAGGTCTCTTCAAACCCAAATCATTCTGTGATTCTAGGTATTTTGGATCACTTCCTCTCTGGAAATACAAAAAAAAAACAAACCCAAACCGCAACCCACGTACACTAAATATATGAAGTTGGAAAGGAACTAACTTCTGTTAAATACTTTAATGCAATAGAAACTGAAATGATGACCATATGATGAGTAGTGAATGCAAGTTATATGAAGAAAATGGCACATCACCTCAACATTAATTACTTAATGACACAAAACTGATGATATAGAAACTGCTGTAGGTGCTCAAAGCTGAGTATAGTCAGGCTAGTGTAACACTGAACTCCAAACATATATTTGACATTCTGCCAGAGGTAATATTCTTCTTTTTTTTTTCTCCCTTCTTGAGATGATTTCTTTTTCATTCTTGTTTTTTGCTTCCTTCAGATATCTTCGTTTTCTCCAGCCTAACCCTCCTGGGACAGACAAAGATAGAAAAACTTCAGTTAGCTGTTATTTCATTCTGCTTCATTTAGCCTCTTAAAGTTGCTTACTTGCTTCAGAGACAGTCACTTTCTGGTATGTGAGGACAAGATGTTATGAGGCACATAGTAGTATAGTACACCGAAGTTTTGATCTATTGTTAGAAATGGATGTAGGAAGAGAGGAAAAGGTTGATCTTTTCTAAAGGATAGATTTATATATTTATATCAAGGACTCTTTACAGGAGTAAACAGAAGTTAAAGGTACCACAGCTCAAGAAAAATGGGTCAGGTGAAACTTACTAGTTTTCCTCTGACTTAGGCAAACTAGCTACCAGCCCTGTTTAGTGTTAGACATAGGTTAAAACTTTCTGTGTGATCATTATTTTCTTCCAAAACCAGGGTTACCACAACTTCCATGTAGCTACAGGCCATTGTCACATGATGTCAGTTTCATGGCTTTCTCAGTGAGAGTTTGGCTCTTCTCATCCCCAACTACCCCTTCTGGAGAAAAGCTGAGCAGATCCCTGGCAATTTGCTGAGTTGTTCTGGCCATGATTTGCAGAGAGTCCATCACCTGCTGACATATGCCTGCCATTCATCTTATATTAATCCCTCACTCAAGTCTCTTATTCACAAAAAGGGGGTTGGAAGCAAAAAAGATCATATTATTTTTCCCTTCTAGATATCTTTTAAATGTGACCTTTTGTCTCCTGCTCAGGTTTGTTTATGTACATTGGCACATCAGAAAAGTGACTGGCAATGTTAAATACTGTGATTTGAATTAGTGGTTTGTGTAGCATCCAAATACTCTGAATAAAGTACATTACAAAAATGCTGGAAATTGACATTACATCTATGTTTATGCACATTTCAGTTGCCAAGAAAAGAGCAGTTTGGCTGGAGGATCCAACAAAATCTGCTTAGTGGGTCTTCCTTGGCGAGAGCCCACTAAGCAGATTGCTTTCACACAGTACTCCCTTAATCACTGTAAAGAGGTTTCAGAGAGATTAATAATAACTAGTGCAGTTGTTACACCCACGCACAGTGACTCAGACACACAGCCCAGGGAGAGTCTTTACCTGTGTGGGCCACACAGACACATGCCAATATTTAGTCCAATAAAGTTGTCTTTCCAGCAGCATGAATGATAATCTTGGAGGTAGATGATGACAGGGCCTGTCAAGCAAGCCCCTATACTGAGACACAGCCCAATATATAACAGCATCTCACTAGAGCCACATTAAAGACTGCAGTGAAATCCTCTCACTCTCTCTCCCTTTCTCTCTCAAATATCAGCACCACTGATTAAAACAAAATAATACCTAGTCCCAGCGTCATGCTGTGCTGCAGTGAGAGGACTCTAAGAGTAATGAGGGCCCATTTGGTTTAAATGAATTTTTGGCGAGTGTTTCTGAGCGCAGGGTGAGGCAGCTGGCTGTTCGTCAGGCACGATGCAGGCAGGAGGTGATCAGACAGTGCTGTGCCAGCGGGGGGTGGTGGAGGAGTTCTGAGCTGCTGCTGCTCCTCATGCTAAATGTGTGCATAGTCTTGGTGCTACTGACTGTGCTGGCCACAGCAGACACCCATCTATGGTTTTGTCTCTTTTGGACCTGTTATTTAGCTTAAATTTTGTGGGGTTTTTGTTATCTCATCCCCTGTGTCTGACATAAAAGAGCAGCAATTGTGATGTGATTAACCTCCCTGGGAACAGGGAGTGCTCAGGAATACTCTATCCAAGTCTTTAGTCAGCTACAGATTATCAGAGAATAATAATTCAGTGGCCATTACAGAGCAAGTTCCATGTAGAAATCGGAGTTAAATAATTATGGATTGCCTCCGGCTTGCAACTCATTTGATAGCAAAGCTCCTATTGACTTCAATGGCACGAGAGATTGTGGAAGCCTTGGAATAAAGGCAGGAGTAAGTCAACCATAACATTATCTATGGAAATAAAAGCCTTCCAACAAGACAGACAGAGATAAATTGAGGACAATTAGGAAGTATTTGAGCTCTCATTCCTACCTGAAATGTCGTAAGTCAGGCTCTGAATTAATTAATTTTATGGTCAAAAAGCCATAAAGCAATAAGTCACTTTGGAGAGGAAGAGAAAAGCCAGATCCTGTTTGGATAACTTGATCTCCTTCTATGAGAAGGTAACCCAGTCGGATGAGGGAAAGACTTGTGGCTGTTGTTTCCCTGGATTTTAGCAAAGATTTTGACACTGTTTCCTACAGTATTCTCCTAGAAAAGCTGGCTGCTGACAGCTGAGATGGGTATACTCTGGGTAAAAGCCTGTCTGGATGGCCTGGCCCAGAGAATTATGATGAATGGAGTTAAATCCAGCTGGTCACTGGTGGTATTCCCTAGGACTCTGTTCTGGAGCCATTACTGTTTAAGGTTTTTATCCATGATTTGGGCAAGGGGATCAGGTGCACCCTCAGTCAATTTGCAGATGATGTTAACAGTGCTGATCTACTGGAGGGCAGCAAGGCTCTGCAGAGAGGCTGGATCAATGGGCCAAAGCCAATTGTATGAAGTCCAACTAGATGAGGCACTTAGGTCATCACAACCCTGTGCAGCAATACAGGAAGAGTGGCTGGAAAGCTGCCTGGCTGAAAAGGACCTGGAGGAGGTGATTGACATCCCCTTACTGCAAGCCAGAAGGTGTTCAGGTGGCCAATGGCATCCTGGCCTGCATCAAGAATAGTGTGGACAGGAATAGCAGGACCAGGGCAGTGATCATCCCCCTGTACTCAGCACTGATGAGGCCACACCTTTAATCTTGTGTTCAGTTTTGGATGCCTCATTACAAGAAAGACATTGAGGTGCTGGAGCCTAGAGGAGGGCAGCATAGCTGGAGAAGCATCTGGAGCACAGTTTTGTTTGTTTGTTTTTTTCTTTTTTAGGGGTGGCTGAGGAATCTAAGGTTGTTTAGCCTGAAGGAAAGAAGGCTTAGGGAAGTTTTACCATACCAGCTGCCTGAAGGGAAGCTGTAGTCAGCTCAGGGCCGACCTCTTCTGCCAAGTGACAGATGAAAGGATGAGAAGAAATAGCCTCAAGTTACACCAGGGGAGATTTAGATTTGATATTAGGAAAAAATCTTCACTAAAATGGTTGTCAAGCAGTGGAACAGGCTGCCCTGGGAAGTGGTTAAGTCACCATCTCTGGATGTATTTAAAGGACATGTAGATGTGGTTCTTTGAGACATGGTTTAGTGATAGACTTGACAGTGTTACATTTGTGGTTGGACTCAATGTTATCAAAGGTATTTTCTAACCTAAATTATTCTATGATCCTTTTCCATGAAAGCAGTAGAAACTTCTTTTCTGACCTTCAATGTTGCCCTGTGGAGAGGGGGCACAGGATTTATTTGGGGCAGTACAATGTTGTCCGGCTTACCTAAGGTTTTCTTTTCAAGTGGTTTCTCTAACCCCTCCACCCCCAGGCCAAATCACACAGAGAAAATTACAGGAATATGGAGAGGGGAAATTCACAACAAAGTGTGAAGTACAATGTGAAACTGGAAAAAAGGTTTGGTTTTCTTGTTTTAAGAGAGGAAGTCAAACAGAGATTGAACTTGCACTTTTGTTTAAAGTTTTTGTCCTTTTGGCAACCTGCAGAAAACTCAAAAAACTTCAATAGTCAGAAAAATTTTTAGACCAGAAATCACATCAATAAATTTCTGCTATCCATCCCAAAGTTGTATTAGCTCACTCCCACAATTTTTGCTATGAAGTAGGCTGCTTCTTTAAATTCACAGTATTCAGTGCTGTCATTGTCTGCACTGTACACAGCTAATCAGTTTAGTTACAGACTGGCTGGATAAGACTGTTTCAGTAGCCAGTCCCCTAAATGGATCTACAGACCCTAAAATAAATTAGCAACTCATATATTATTTTAAATTCCAGGCTATTTGCTAGAAAGTAACAGGCAATACATATGATAAAGTGTGAAAGTGCCTGCATTTATGAAACATGAGTGTGGCAAAATAGAACTGATTTTTTGTTTTTTTCAAATCTCTACATATTTATTGAAATTGGCAACTTCAATTAATTTACTTAGTTGAATTAATTTGACTTAGGTGCAAGCCACATGTGTTTTAGAATTGTGTAAGTTGTTTGTCTCACTTGTTTTGCATAATCTGTCAGAAGCTACATTGCAGAGGGCTCCAAAGATCCTTTGTGGCATAAATGGCATGATGTGCTATTATGTACAGAAACCTCTCTTCACCTGAAGTAGCTTTTCATGTATTGTCAAGACTTTCCTACTCAACAGGAAGAGTTTCAAAATAAGAAAGAATAAACGGCTCAGCCTATAGTCGTGTTTTAATACAGTAGAAAAAAAGAACAAGTAAATTGATAAAAAGGTTGGAAAGATGAAGGGAACAGGGAGCAAGGGAGAAGAGGCTGGCATGATCAATAGTTTGCCGAAGGAAGCACTGCTGCTGTGAGGTCTGCACTCAGTTATGAGATAAGAGAGAATGATAGAACTTCACCACTAGAAGCCACATAAGGTCAGAGAAAACCCACAGAGAGTGCGGGCTGTCCAGTGTGCCATGTGCAATAGCAGTGATTAGGTGGTTTAATGGTAACACAACTACAGAAAAAGTGTAGCTTAGAAGTCACTGTTTAAATTTATGAAAAAGTAGTGTCACTAAAATAGTTATGGGGGTGAATTTTTTTTTCCCCTGCATTCATTTATAACATTTCTTTATAAGTAAAAATCTCTCTGCTAAACACTAGGAAGAATAATTTCAAAATACATAACATATTGAGACATGGATACTTCATAGATTTATAGTTGCCAGTAATTTAGTATCTGAATTTCCAGCAACGAACATTTAAATAGTTAATATGAGCATGTAGTCCATTTCTTTCCTGTCCACAAATCTGCTTGAATATTCCTTCCTTTTCATTTTAACTTACTCTAAGGATAATTTCCAAAAACTGTTGGTTGTTTGTGATCATCTTTCTGTAGGTTTTCAAAAAAATCCAAAAAACCTCAATCAAACAAGTTTGGATTATGTTATTCACATGTTATTCACATGTTATTTCTGTGACACTACTGAATAAGTATGTGTCTGTGAAAGTGTTTGGTAGAAATTTAAAGGATTCCAAACCTGCTATCAGTAAAAATCTTAAATATTGACTGTTCTGAAGTACATTTTTGACAGTAATTTTTTTCTGCCAGAATATTTATAGGAAGCAAACATAAAATGAACAGAAACACGTAAATTTAAAAAAAAATTAAAAAAAAACAACTTTGCCAGTTCTTTTCAGATAGCTGCAATAGTTCATTATCTTCTTCTTCCAAGTGGTGAAAAATTCCTATTCTAGTTGGTTTTTGATGACGTAAACCAAAACTATGTTCTAATTGCCTTTGCAAATCACTGTAGTGCTTAATTTTTTTTCTTAAGAATTTCCCTCTATGCAGAGGAAAGGAGACAGGGAATAGTCCACTTGGTCCCCTCCTTGCCACACCTAACAGAAATTCACAGAGGACTTCAATATCTTTTATGTGCTCCCCTGTCCTTTCCCCTGCAGAGTGTGAAGAGTCTGCATATGACATCATTATTAGGGATGAGCTTATAATGAATGCAATAATTGCAATAAGCAAAATGACCTTTCCAGCACCTGCTGTGCCAACTGCAGAGACTGCTGCCCTTCATGGCCTGCTGGTGCTGTGGTTCTTCACTGCAGGCATGGTGAGATGGGAGAGCTGTGTGGCCTCTGTCTACCACTGACTGAGAGGAGCCCCAGGACCTCTGAACCAGTACAAATCTGTGAGTGGAGTGAAACTGCATGAATCTCCCATGGGAATCTCCCATGAAAAAAGTGGGAATGGGAAGGGGCAATGGATCCACATGTGGATTGGCCTAGCTTTTCTGAAACCAAAAATAAAATTACATACATGTTCTGTTGTCACTCCCAGACTGCCCTTCTCAGTTTGAGATTTAATAGAGTGTGTATCCATTTGCAGCAAATGCTGTAGTGGGAATTAATGCTTAGGAGAGTCCACACACTGTTGGAGGTCAGAGAGTCAAAGATACCCTTCTGTTTATCCCCTTGCAGTAAGACAAGATTTAAATGCTCATTCTGAGATTCTCCCTTCCAGCCTCCCCTGACCCAGTCTGGAGTTGGCTGTGACTAATTAAAAGAGAATAAATATGTCAGTGCTGACCCCAGGGATAATGCAGACAGGTCTTAATTTCCAGTTTTCAGATGTTGAACTGTGATGAAATAGTAACAGTGATACAGCGCTTCACGGTCCTATTAAGTCTATTTTATACAGCCAGTATACAAAATCTGATGGAATGAGTGACCTTGACTGTACTTCCCTTCACTCCCTAGATATAACCCATCTATCCTAATTGGGATAGATGCCACTGGTGCCTCAAACAAATGTTATTTGTCCCATCATAATTTTTTTTAGCATCACAGCATATCTGCTGCTCTTATGTGCCCTTGCCATGACCAGTCCTTCAGTTTTCTGGAGGGAATCATCAACTACTACCCACAGTCCTACTAGTTCTTAATTTTCAAAATTCCATACATTCCTGTATCAGGAACTTACACAGAAGAAACTGTGAGGACAGCATCCTGTTTAGTCTGTGAGGAGACACCCTATCAGAATGTGCCATAGGAGCAGGCACTGTGATTTAGGAATCAAGAGGCAAAGCACCAAACTGATGCAATCACATCACCAGCTAGCCTGGCTGAGCATATAAGCCAGTGAGCAAGGCTGCCAAGCTGAAGGAGCACAGAACTGTAAACCTGCCTTGAAAAACACCACAAGGCGCGAACTTCAGGCTTGTCAGTCTGCGCCACTGTCCAATGCTACAATGAATAAATCATCATGTTAGAAATTAAACTCAGCTTTCAGCTTGCCTGGGATGGTGCCAGCCCATGTCTGAAGTGTGCCTGAGGGGACAGCAAGCTGCGGGATGGTGAACTCAGCAATTCATGACAACTTGTGCTGGCACCCTCAGCCACCCTAAGCAGGTCAACAGTACAGAGTATGTTCAGAGAAGAGACAGACAGAAAGATAACTCAGAAGGGTATCTTTCTCTTCACTGTGATTTCCCCTCTGCCCAGTTCCTGGGAGCATAACATACATTTTGTAGATCATAGGTGGCAGGGAAAAATGGCACAGACCACTCCCTATCCTTCACTGTACGTTTGCCCATGTTTGTTCATTTGCCCCTTCTCTATCTCCTCTGGTCCAAGAGGCTTTTTTCATGGCAGCTGATAGCTGCTTTGACTCATTTTTTTATGACCTACACAGCTTGTTTTTTGGTGGTTTTTTTGTTTGTTTTGGGTTTTTTATTTTGGGTTTTTTATTTGTTTGTTTTGGGGTGTGTTTTTTTTGTTTTGTTTTGTTTTCTTTTGTTTTTTTAAGATGAGGATGGGGCTATTTCTACACTGTGTCTGGATTTGAGAAGCTATTTGTAAAAGAAGGGACAGTTGAACTCACACGCAAGTGAACTGAGACCCCAGTGCGCGTGAGGGCATAACCTGGGCTTCTTAATTGTGGGAGCCCAAAGGAAGAGGAGAGAACTCTGAAGTTATTGGTTGACTAAATAAATAATCTATGCCTATTATATTCCTTCAAGCTTTCTGAAGTGGCTATGTAAAGTAGCAAAAGTGCCACATAAAATTTAAATCCATGTAGATTAGCCGGTTGCCAAATGTCACAATAGCAAATCAACTCTGATATCTAAAGCACAGAATCTAGAGACTGACCATCCCACTGAGCTGCACAGGACCATGCAAAACTACATGTAGATGAGCTGAGTCCAGAAGTTTGGTCCATTGGGCATTATTCTCTCAGCTGCACAAAGCACTTTCTGTCCTCCTTTCATTGATACTATACTGAAAAGGGGTTTGTGTGTTGAGATTTTCAGGCAAAAGTTTTCTGCCAGTTCTGCTGGTGTCACTGGAGTGACATGACTTATTAAAGCACTATAGCTGTCTGTAAAATTTGGCACAAAGAAGATACATGTACTGGCCGATGTACTGCTTTTCAAGCAAAAAACAAAAACAAAACAAAACAAAAAAGAAAAATTAAAAAACCAAACAACAACAAAAATCCAACAAAGCCAAAAGTACAAAAAACAAACCAGCAGGGTTAGTAAGGTTAGGACATAATGAAATTTAAGTCTTTTATTTCTGACAGAATGATTTGCTTGTAAGCACAATGTTGCCAACATGTGATTTTAGCAAGGTGTTAAATGATTTTAAGGAAATCAATCTCCTTCTACTTCCTTTCTATGGGAACATAAACTTACTGAAATTGTTGCACTTTTAAAGCATAAATCATAGTGAAAAATAAACTGATAAGAAACACATTTGTTATCTAATTTCAGGCTTTTATTTTTTCCAGTCTAATATTCTCCTAATGACTAATCAGTCTGATAACTTTTAGGGATAGAATTTGCTATTTTGGGCTATTCCCCTAGATGAAAGTTATTTCTATAGCAGTTATTCTTAGAAGCATTTATGGAAGAAAGGGAGCGAGTGAAGCACCAGTAGAGCAGTGACTCACCACAGCACTACTAATTACCAACCAAAAAAAAGTCTTTTGCTTTGCAAATCAGAAAATCAGATGCATTTAAATAAAAAGCTATATATTTGAGAACCAAGCACTACTCATGGTCTTTTGATATTAAAACTATGTGGGATGGATGCACAACCAAAAACTGTGACTGACAAACATCTGAAATTACTCCTTTCGAGATTTATATTTCTCCACATCTTTTACTTGCCAACCCAATTTCCCATTGCTCTTGCCTCTTTCTTTATCATCCCTACAACATCTGCTTGGCTTTGATTTTTTCATCTTCTGTTGTTCCACAGCTTGAAATATGTTAAGTAAAAGGCAGCTAAAGGGACTGCTAGCAGCCTGCAAAAATTTCAATTTCTAGGTCTCTGGCTAGGATCCAGGCAGGTCAGTAGCAACTGAAAGTGATTACCACCTCATGCCTGCTTCCTGACCTCAGTGACATTTATTGCTGGACTGGCCACAGCAGTAATCTCAGCAGGAATCACCCACTCTGTGCTGAAATCAAGCCATCGTCTCCCCTGCAGAGTCACGGTTGTGGCAGGGCTATCTCCAAGAAGCCACAGAAACAGACACCTTCATCTTCCTCTTCCTTTTACATATATTAAAATAGCTCATTGTTCTTATTTTCCAGCTTATACAGAGGTAGCATGAGATCTAAGACTGTGCAGAGCTGTGGCTGTGCTTAAATATTCTGCAGATGACTTAACAATAAGCATTACTCTATGTAACTGAATAAACTAAATAAGTATGGGTATAAAGCTCAGAGTTTATTGAGGTGACACATGTTATCTTTCCCTCCAGGCAATTGGTTTGCTTGGTGTGTCCAGCAAGAGAGAGAGAAGGAAAAGTCTCCATGTCTCATGCTGCAGCCTGATTATAGCTGTTTCCAGGAGAGCTGAAGAGCTGTTTTCCACTTTCTTCCTCTCTTCCCATGTTATGATCTGTCAAGACCAGGAACTTGACAGATTTGTCCTTTGCTCTTCACATATCTAAATTAGAAACAGAAACATTTTCCTTCCTTCCTTCCTTCCTTCCTTCCTTCCTTCCTTCCTTCCTTCCTTCCTTCCTTCCTTCCTTCCTTCCTTCCTTCCTTCCTTCCTTCCTTCCTTCCTTCCTTCCTTCCTTCCTTCCTTCCTTCCTTCCTTCCTTCCTTCCTTCCTTCCTTCCTTCCTTCCTTCCTTCCTTCCTTCCTTCCTTCCTTCCTTCCTTCCTTCCTTCCTTCCTTCCTTCCTTCCTTCCTTCCTTCCTTCCTTCCTTCCTTCCTTCCTTCCTTCCTTCCTTCCTTCCTTCCTTCCTTCCTTCCTTCCTTCCTTCCTTCCTTCCTTCCTTCCTTCCTTCCTTCCTTCCTTCCTTCCTTCCTTCCTTCCTTCCTTCCTTCCTTCCTTCCTTCCTTCCTTCCTTCCTTCCTTCCTTCCTTCCTTCCTTCCTTCCTTCCTTCCTTCCTTCCTTCCTCCCTCCCTCCCTCCCTCCCTTCCTCCCTCCCTCCCTCCCTCCCTCCCTCCCTCCCTTCCTCTTGGGACTACTTGTGAATATTTTTTGTAATGCAAAAACAAATGCCTCACCCCCTCAGAGAATTTACACTAGCATTAGAAAATGAAGTTTTCTATTTCAGAGGACTGTACTGTCAGATTTCCATTAATGCTTTACCCTCTTCAACATTTATGAGAAATCTACCTTTCTTTTTCTTTTTTATTTTTTATTCCCCCAAGAAATCCCAGTTACCAATATGAGAATTTGGCCCTCTTTATTTCACTTTATTCAGAAAAGGACATGAAAACATGATCTCTGTAGCTAAAAACAATCAAAGGGGAAGCAAATTTAAAAAATATGCCTTTCCTTAAGGGAAAAAAAAATAGCAATCCATAGTTCAAACTACATCAGGGATGTTTGCAGCCTGCCTCGACATTTTGTGGAGCTTGGATAGCCAATATAATTTATATCAGATTAACCATGATTTAAAGGTCTTTCTATTTAAACACACAAATCACAATTGAGCAGACTTTTATTTTCAGAATAATGTCATCTAAGTCATCTTGGTTAAATTTTTCCTATTCATTGTCTTCAGATGTTAACTTTTTAATAAATATTTAATTAATTTGCTTACAGATAGTTCCTCTAAAGGACTGAGTCACAAACATTCAAATTCAGCTATCTAAATCTGAATTTCCAGTGCTGGAAAACTTTGGCTCATTGTGGTGTAGCCTCAAAGACAGGAGATGACATTTATCAGTTGACATCACTGAGGGAACCTGTTCCTGACCTGGGTGTGGGAGTGACATACTGGCTACAGGCAAGACACATCACAGCCCTGCTCTGGGTGATGCTCTGATGGGTAATGATTCTGCAGCTTTGAGTCACAGAAACACACTCAGGGCTCAGGCCCCATCTCATACTCCTTGACAGCAGGTCCAAAGAGAGGAGGATGAGTCTACTTAAAAAGGGAAGGAATAGCTCATGCCGCCAATTAAAAGCCAGGATAAATGATTTCCTTTGTACTTTCATCCAGCTGACAGGCCAAAATGAGCAGATCTGTTCCTCTGCTGTGATGGCTCTTCATTTCCCAAGGCTCCTGCAGAAGAGACACACTTCCAAACTTGAGTCAACTAATACAGGCACTGAGGTCCTCTACATATTCACTGGGGAACAATTCAAAGTGCATGAGTAAGGAATATCTTGAATAAATGAAGCTCTTTAGCATGAACGCAGACATAATGGGTCAGTCTAAAGAGCCAGCTAAGTCACCACTCTGCCTTTGACAAAGCCAACAGCAGATGCTTGGGGAAGAGCAGAAGAGCAGGACATTCATATCTAAATTTTCTTCCTCACTTAGTTTTTCACCTACCAGTAGTTATATATCACGTGGACTTCCTAATGTGTCCATGGTTTGTATAAATTTAAAGATACTCATCTGCATGTCTCTCTTTGAACCCAGGTAAATATTCAGTGTCTTCAATATCTAAGGGCAGGATTTATAAAGTTTAACTATGTGAGAACTTTCAAGGGAGATCACTGTGAAACCGTGACACTGCTGTCTGCAGAAGCAAACTTGAGAGGCATGAGTGAAACTGGGAACCAGAGGACAGTGCAAGCACAGCACCATTTTTCTAGCCCTTTTCCTACCTCTGAGATGCCCTCACAGCTTTTTGCTGCATAAAAGGCATGCTGAGTGCAATGTGAAAATGTATCTGAGTTGGATGTGTAGAAAGTCCCAAGCTGATGAAGTGCATAGATCAGATGCCACATACGGGCCATGAAGTTTTTTGATGTGACCAGCTTAAGGACGTTTCTTATCATACCTGTTATCATCAGACAAAAATAGTTGTCAGAAATCCAAACTAAGCTTGCACAGGGCATAAGGAATGAAGAAATAGGGTTGGTGATACCATTTAACTATTAACAATCTACTAGGCAATTTGGCATCTTTCCATAGATTATACTATTTCTCTCCTTAAAATTGTAAATAAATATGTGCAAAAAATTCTAAAGTGTAAGCTCAATTTTAGGTCACATATGCCCAATGATCAATTTTTTATCAATTTCTTGCCTTACACAAAAAATCTGAATTCAGCTTGCCATAAAATGTCAACAACAAATTCCATTGGTTGCAGCACCTTGTGCTATGACTGAGGTTGTTGCAGTGTGCATGAATTCAGCATGAAGGGAACTTGTTATCTACTACTTGTTATAACTACTGCTATCTACTACTTCTGAATCATTGAATCAGAAGTTTTTTAGGCTGGAAAGGATTTTTAAGATCATCAAGTCCAAGTGTTACTCTCACCAAATCTACCACTAAATCAGTTTTCACAGATACAGTATAATTAGCTTGTGGAAAGTATGATACCAATTACAGGTTATAGAAAAGCTTTCGTAACTCTTTGAACCTTGTCAGGATAAGCACTCACTGTAGTTACTCTAGTTTTTAAAAATTGTCACTCCTAAGAATATGTTTCTCGTTCTGCTTCTGCTACAAAAAAATTATCCAGTAATGGATTGCAGAGATCTTTTAGACAGGATACACTAAAGCTACAAAAAAATGTGCAATTGGAGGAGAGCTTCAGTGGGCTATGAAAAGGCATGCACTCAAGAAGAAACAACATTTTGATGTGAAAGAACATAACCTAAATGAGGTGTAGACTGGACTGTCTTGAGCCATGAGCAGGGCAGGCCAACTGCTTAGGGTAGGAGATTGCTGGGATGTTGATTATGCCAGTAAATTTTGCTTCTGCCAAAGGCTTGTGCTTCAGACCTGTTGATATCTGAGTTAGTTTTGCATGCTGAGGAAGAGGTTGAAATATGGATTATGCCAAGATACATAATTTTATATCACTAGCTCAGGCAAAATTAAATGAGGCAGGCTCTTGCCCTGAGTCCTTACCCCTCTTCATGGAATCACAGACTTGCTGAGGTTGGAAATGACCTCTGGAAGTCATCTGGCCCAACCTTCTTCCTCAAGCAGGGTGACCTAGAGCAAGTTACTGAGGACTGTGTCCAAATGTCTTTTGGCTGTCTCCAGGGAGGCAGACTCCACATCCTCCCTGGATAACATATTCCGGTGTTGGGTGACTCTTGCAGTAAAATAAAGGGTTTCCTCATGTTCAGACATCAGGAAACACCTCCTGTGTTTCAGTTTCTGCCCACTGCCACTTTCGTTCCACAAAGAAATTGTACAGGCCTGGTCTGGTCTTGTCCATTCAGTTTTGAGGTGGTTAATTCAAAACTGCCTGCATGGCCATAAGCTGACTTGGTAGCCCATTGTCAGGAGCTAGCTCCAGCCTTTAAGTTGCTTCAAGACTGCAAACTTGAACTACACAATAAAAAAAATGGTGCATACAAATTCAAGTGACTATCATCAGATCCAGACAAATGTCACTGTATTTTTTCTTCATCTAGCTAGCTGGTTTCTGAGAAAACTCCTACAGACTATAAAGGGCAAGCAAAAGCCATTTGACTTATATCCAGTCTACAAAATTGTTTTTATCCTATTTTTCAAGACCTCGTTTATATCTGATTAGCTAATATCACCCAAGAGCCAGGCCATTTGTTTAATAATAACTGCTTCCAAAACATTTCTGTTAGTATCATCTAGAAAAACTGATGTCAGCTCTATAATGAAACAAAGGGTTATTATCATTCACAGAGCTGTGTAACAACATTTAATGCTGGGATTGACACTTGTTATGCAGCTTATGCAAATGAAATTTCCTTTTGTTTCTACATCAACAGCTTAAAAAAACCCTCAATTCTAATAATATTCAAACATGTAAAAGTACAGATGGAATTTTCTTACCTTTGCCTTTACAAAATTAATTAAAAGATCAAAAAAGATTTGATCTTTATCCCATAAATTCCAAGGAGCCACAATAAGTAACTAATTCACAGTTCTTAACTGAGATTTTACAATACCAGTGCACAAAATAAACTAGGTATACCAAAGTGTGATTTGCTCCTTAAATCTATCTGTATGGACTGCAACAATTCCTCCATATATTTAGGAATTAATTCAGAATGTTGTAAGTTAAAAGGAGAAAAGGAGCTTATCCTTTTTTTGTATCAGACTTGCTGAACAACAGGCTTGATGCTATTTTTTTTCTTCTATCCTGCCTTTATGTACTCTCAATTGATTTGCTTAATACTTGAGATGGAGTAAAACTCTGTGTATCTGGACAGGACTTCGAGGAAGAGACCACATGGCTGCACTGTGCCTGGAGGAAACCTACAATGATATCTTGGTTTGTATCCAACATCATCTCTGTCCTGCCTTGAGCGCAAGGCTGCACCTTCCCTTTGCAGGGTACAGACCCATTTCTCCTGGCAGGTCTCTGTGGGGAGGTTGAGCCAACACTCAGGGTTGTGATGTCTGTGAGGAAATAGCCCACCAGAAGAATCACAAGTCTGTAACAGTCCCATCCAATGCAGAAGCCAGAACTTGGCCCAGTCAAGGCAATTAAGACACACAACTGTATTTAAAGTAACTTTCGTAGTTATTGACTTCCAGACGGATACATTGGTACTTTCTGCCTATCAGTTTAGATAACAAGCTCAAACTACCCAGTGCATCTCATTAGATGCTATAGGCAAGTTTGATTGCATCTCAGCTAATTATTTCAGATTTAGTGTTTTTCTAACACTGAGGTGGACATTCAACTTTTTTCCCTCCCCCTCCCCTCAATTAGAATAGATATAGTGAAAGAAGGTATAATAACCCCAGAAATAATTGGATTTTGCATCAGCCTGTGACAAGCTGTCTAACACACATTCATACAGTCCACTCTGCTTTTACAAGCTAAAGTCACAGATTGCAATTTATTGCTGCATCTTGAGGTTGAAATTAGAAAGAGTATTAATGTTGGAAGGAAAATATATTAGCAGAAACATGTGCTGGATCTGAGAGATCTGCCTTTTGGCTGAGATCAATAACCAGAAAGCCCAAGGCTGATCTTTATAGAATATGGAGTGAATGCCTAGGAGAATGGATAATAAGTGCTGCCCAGAGATTTCATTCCCTTCCCACAACCATGTGAAAAATGTAGCCACTGGGTCCCACAAAATTATAGGCTTCACTCTGATGAAAGCTTCAGTTTGCTTTTATTTAACTAGCAATAAAAATTTTGGAGAACTAAAACTGTTGAAAACAGTTGAAAGCTGCTGTTGTAGCCTTCAGCTTATAGGCGTAACATGGCTTGTGCCTACTGAATGGGGTAGTGTTGCAGGGACCTTTTTTCCCTGAGCTGTTTGTATGGCACCTAACAGTGGCTGGTTCCCAATATCCAAAGAGGACAGCAGCAGATTCTGAGGTGTGCCAGTTAAGTAACTATAATTCACAGTGATATCTGCCACGGTAAGGCTCCACAACTCTCGGAACAACAAACAAAGCTGATATGACCATGTGGATCCTCCAGTGCTAGCTCTGGTGAGTAGGTATATATTTTCTCTCCCTTGTAAACAGGCTGAAGGCAAGGAAATCAGTCATTACCTATGGGTTTTCTTGCTGGGAGATCCTAGAGGATGAACTCAAGGAATTGTTTCTCTTTCTTGAGGACTGTGGCCTGCTGAGCTCAAAGCCTTCATGTCCTCATGCCAATGGAAGGCAGTAGGATGTGTGTGACCTGCCACAGCTCCAGAAGGCAACTTGTCTGTTAGCAAGATTGAGCATTGTTAAGACCTGTGATGTATTCATTTGGATGCATCTCTACCACTGGGGAAAAAAACCCCAACCAACCAAACAAAAAAAACAACAAAAAAATCCCCAACAGATCTACACTGAGGGGTGTCTGCACACATGCTTAAACAGAAGGACACTAGATTGGATTTCTGATGTTGACCACAACACAGCCACCCATTTCTGTCAGCTAGACACTGTATTTTCACAACATGCTCTGTGTTACACATGAGTGTAGCTCACTATGAAATGGCAGAGAATGTGCACCTGAGGGATGTGCATTATTTATGACCTGTAAAACAGAAGGGACTTGCTAGACATGCACATTCAGTAACTGGTCATTGAAGGCAAGAATTTCTCCTTTAGTCATGTCCAAGTGCTAGTCTGTATACTTTCTGCTGTACAGACTTTGCCACAGCTCTTAACAAGTAGAAAATAAACAACTGTAAATGCATTAGAAAAATGGAGAGGTGTCCTTGACACTGTGGGAAGCCTCACAGAGGGCATTCACACACCATACTCCATTTATTACTTATGATTTGTTTATGCTTTGCCATGTAATGTATCCAGAGAGAGAAAACAGATCATGTTCTAGTAGGTCAAATAAAATAAGGAATATGCGTACAACCTGACCTACCCATGCTCTTGGAGCACTCTGTGAGACAAAATTAGCAAGTGACAAAATGAGTGATAGGATAGTTCAGAGGAATAGGTAAGAGGTAACATCCTCACAGGAGCAGGCCACTCATGATTCAAAGTGATACATACACATGTGCTTGATACTGTTTGTACAAACTGTGAATGAGGATGATGTACAATTTGCGGTGGGCACTGGTGAATGAGGGGGAAAAAACCAAACCTCACTTTGTTTAAGCATGGAGGCAGATCTGTTAGCTGAGCTTGTTAGAGAGACCAGCCCTGATGATCCTGTTATAACCACAGAGAACAGGTTCTTTCCTGGGAAACATAGCTAACTTCTGGCATGCACATTCCCTCCATGACACCTCAACATAAAAGGGATCCTGTGGAAAAGGTTTTCTGAGAGATGACAGATGACTACGGATCTTGATCTGAATTGCTGAATTCATGGTGACTTAAGCCTGATATCTGATGTCTCATCACATTCATGGAAGCACCCTGAAAACCTCTGTACATCCTGTGTGAATGCAGTGCCTGGCACTGCTGCCTGCTGGCACATCCCAGGAAAGGTGCCACAGCTGACCCAGGAGCAAAGCACGCTTTCACGGTCTGTAAATCGGGGTCACTACAGCAGTCTCTCCCAGTCAGCATGCAAGCAGAGGGGAAAATGAGAAGGATATTACATCTCCTGTAACATATTAGGATCCAAAACCCCCAGGCTGAGAATTTTTATCAAGCACACAATTTATTTAAAAGATAAATATATACAGTGAAACAAACAAAAATGGTGAAGTACATCCTAGTAAAAAACAGGTCAAGATTTAGGACTCTAGAAGTCCTAAGAAATTATTTCAGCCCTTTCTCTTCAATCATATGCAGTTTTGCAGTTCTTAAAAAAAAAAGAGAGAAAGAAAATACTTCCAAAACTTAGTGTTTATTTGGAAACAAAACAATTATTTTAGTGAATAATATATGTGCATAGCAAGATGTGGCTTGGGAGCTGACTGAAGCCTGAAAAAGCTGAGCCCCTATAAGGTCCTGCAGTTGTGAAAGATCCTGTCTTTTCAGGACCCAATTCTCTCACTGTCTTGTATATCTAGGTATGTAAGACTTTCTAGGTTTTTTTCAGCATCTCAGTGACAAGTTCTAATGATGTATAAAAGAACAATACCACTGCCTACAAAACAACTAGTGAGTGCTAGGTTGTGCTATTTCATTATTATTTCACTGAAACATTGTCAATAAAGCCCAGCAAATGCAAACCTTAACAACAGCAAGAAATTAAGGTCCTCCTGAAAAAGACTCAGCTACAGGAGAAAAATAATAAGTGCATTCACTATGAAGTGACTTTATTTCTATACAAATAGTAGTGACATAGAAAATGCATTAGTAACCTTCAAGTTATATTTCTTTTATATACAAGTGCTGGATTTTAGATCAAAGCAAAATTGTTTCTGATTTAGTTGTTGACTTTTTAAAAAAAAATTCTTGAGTGCTTTTTAGTGGAAGTGCACTAACATTGATATTTTCCCTAGCAGAGATGAGTAGCACGGCTAAGTGGATAACAAATGCTTTGCTCTGTATTAGAACTGTAAGTAGCAGTTAATTTACAGGCTTTCAGAAAAAGTAGGGCAAAAAAAAATGGAAGTTAATACTTTTTTTTTTTAATTTTGCCACAGCGCAGTTTTAATTTTTCTGCCCATCTGGGATTTTGCTCTATTTTGAATCAGAGCTGTGCAAATCAACATGAACTCTTTTATAACTTTTTAATTGTTCTACCTATACACATGCAAAATGGATGAAAAGAAATGGAGTGATCAGTGTTAATTACATTACAATTACTCTTACATGTTATATGATTTTTAACAATTATACAGATAATTATCAGGAAATTCATGTGCACTTAAGAAATAATTTTTCATTTAAAAATTATTGTTAACTAGAATATATTCTGTGATTTTCTTAATCTAAGATTAACTTTTATTATTTCCCTTAATTTCTAATAAGCCCTCCAGTTTTGGGAAAATACCAATTTGCAGCACTATTTAGTTGGGGAGCACACAGTATTACTTTTAATTCTAGTACATTACAAGGCAATCACTAAAATTATGTAGAATCAATGAATACTGAAGCCTACAAATATTGGTAGGTCTTGTTATCTTTAGGTCTTGATTTGTACCAATATGAAAAAGAATAAATGCTATTGAGATGAGATTATATCAATGACTTGAGCAACCTGGTCAAGTGGGAGGCATCCCTGCCCAAGGGCAAAGGGGATGGGACTAATTGATCTTTAAGCTCCCCTCCACCCCTCAACATTCTGTGATTCGATGTTCTGTGATTTTACAATCTATGGGTGTGGTCTATCAAGTTTGAAAGGCATCAGTGCCTATCAATAGGTATCAAAATTGTTCCATATCAGTGGCTGTGAATTTCAGGTGTTGGCTCTCTAATGGTCTCGAATCCTACTGATATCAAAGGATTTCTTAAGACCAATAGACTAGATTCTTCTCAAGACAGATGGTTATCAAATGCAATAAAAGGAGTTTCATTGAAATGTATGTGTTCTACTAAAATTAAATTTACTTGAAGTAAATATGACATGGTAACATCCTTTGCAAAATATCAGCTGATGGTGATTTGAAGATGACTCAAAAGCACAAATACAGATATATTGCATGGATTCACACAGTTCCTGTAAGCAAGAGAGTCTTTGTGGTGAACCAAAGACTGTTTTGATAACTGCGCCAAGACTTCAGTTTACACATACTGCAGTCAGATGTGATCTGCCTACTCTACTTAGCTTATTTGAAGAAATTTAGAAATATTTAGAAATTTACAGGTAATGGTGGATCTCCTTTCTAGAGGAGGAAAGATGTCTCATCTTTTAGTTTAAAACTGTTATTCCTTGTCCTATCACTGTCTACCCATATAAAATGCCCCTTCCCCTCTTTTAAAAGCTCACTTACTGGGCGGCCAAAATGAGGTCTCCCTGCTGCCTTCTCTTCTCCATCTCTCTCAGCCTGCCTTCATAGGAGAGGCACTCCAGCCCTCAGAACACCTTTGTCACACTCCTCTGGACATAACAGATCCTCATTTTTCTTGTGCCAAGCACCCCAGAGCTGGATGTGGCACTCCTGGTGGGGTATCACAAGGGCAGAGTAGGGGGGGAATCACCCCCCTCAGCCTGCTGACCAAGCTGCTTTGATCCAACCCAGGATGCTGTTGGCCATCTGCTCTATGAGCACACACTTTTGGCTGATGTTCAGCTTTTCACCCACCAGGACACCCAGGCTCTTCTCTGCAGGGATGCTCTCAGTGAGTTCTTCTCCCAGTCCACGCTTACTCTGACCCAGCTACAACCTTGCACTTGGATTTATTGAACTTCCTGAGCTTTTCATGGGCCCACTCCTCAAGGCTGGTGCTTCTACTCCAGACTTTTAGAATTGCAGTGGAATAAGGGAAGGTAACTGACTCTTCAAAATAAACACACACAACAGATCATGTCTATGCAACAAAAACATCAGCCATAAGAACAAAGAGACTAATTTTCAAAGGCACTAACAGACATATTTTTTTTTAAAGCTTCTATCATACATCATTTTCATGGGTCAGCCAAGGAAAATGTGAAAGAAGAAACATATTTCCCTCTCTGAAGTCAAAGCAGTAAGAGAGAGGAAATGAGAGAAGAAAGGATTAGAGGCTTCTTCAAAGTAAATGGTATCTGTGAAGAGCCTAGGACTGAAAAATAGTCATGCAATAGAACATATTTGAAAAAAATATGCTCTTAAAAACAAATATAATATTTAAGAACCATATTTTCATTCTTCGCCACTAATGACAACATAAAAAAAGTTTGAAGGATAGACTGATGATGCAAGGCAAAAAAGAATCTAAGGATTAAAAGGTAAAGAAATAAAAAGTTATTTTTATTTCTTTTATATATGTCTGCTGTAGGAGTCAGCTTTTTCAGAAACAAACCAATATAAATAACCCCGAAAATTATTTTTGCTGTTAAAGCAAGTTCTTCCTAGTGTTTAAAAAAATTTGTGGACAAATCCTTAAATAATGTCAGTTGTGTTTTTCTGTTTCATCTTTTTTTCTAGCTAAAGTTATTCATGGATAAATACTGGGTTTGCTAGTTTATTCATTTTGTAAATCTTGAAAGAACATGCTTTAGTTGCTTGTAAACCACTTCCTTTTGGTTAAAGTCCCAGATTGATAAATACATTTCCTGAACTTGAGATGACTAAAAAAAAATAGAGCATCAGTGCCTTAATCTTGATCTACTGTGTGCCTGAGGAAGAAAATTGCCTCAATTGAATATCAATGGCAAAACTCCATTGACTTCAACAAGCCAAGATTCAGTCCCTGTTCTTTGTAATTTTGCTGATATGAAAATTCAAATATCTTCTCATACAAGGCCAAGCTCAGAAAATCATGACTTTTTGAACATCAAATAAGAGAGGGGGACAATCATTTTTTTCTAACTAAGTAAGTACTTAGAAGTGGAATCAATGTTTTCATTCTTCCTGGCACTTGCCTTTCATTCTTATCTAAAAGTAGTTTTCTTCTATCACTCTCAATATTTTTGTCTCCTGTGCACCAGGCTGCAAATCCATACTGAGCCTTAGCTCTCAAGGTTATTGTCTCAAATGTGGTCAAGCTCAGCAGTGACTCTGCACTGTCACCATCTCACAGCTGCTTGGGGTCTGTAGGAAACACCCAGTGGGGTCAGTGAGGTCCTGGCCAGATGCTGACCAATACAAAAGGTATGAGCAGGAATTACATTAACAACTGTATAAGTTTCCAGGTGGCAAAGGACTGAGGGAGCTGCAGCTGACAGAATTACGCAGGCACCTCTTGAGTAGCCCCTTTGGCCAGTAACGTGGTCCACTGGTGAATCTAGTATGAAACCTTGTAGTGAACCAACACAAACTGATGAAGGGCTTTATTGTCCCAGGATGCCAGCCTAGCACCTTTCACATCCACTAGAAACACAGCGAGCTGCACACAAAGAAAGGGCTTCAGCTCTCAGGCAGAGCATTGTTTTACTTTACAGTGTGGCCAGGGGGTGTCAGCTCTGAACTCTCAGGCCCTGGGGTAAACTAAGTGAAAAACTCATTTTAGAAAGCAGCATGTTAAGATAATAAAAATAATTTTTAAATCTTTCCCCTGAGCTCTGGAGCAGCCTTCCTGGCTAATGGATGGCTGCACAGCTGCCTGGCAAAAATTATGAGCTCTCCCACTTTCGTGTGGGCAAACTGGGAGAGGTACTGCAGACCGATCTGAAAGATGCTGAGAAGACTTCTATAATTATGCAACTGTTTTTCCTCAGTTTTCTTTGTTGTCTCAAACAACTTCTGAATGATTTTTCAAGTAAATTTCACACTACTCTTCAGACAACTCATTCAGCTCATTTGGCTTTATTTATTCATTCTTTGCTAGCAGACGTGTCAGAAATGAACAACTCAATACAAATAGCAAAACAAATACACAAAATGAAATTTCAAAGGTAAGGAGAAATAAAAGAAAGAATTTATTGTGTTTTCTTGATTCCCACTGGAAAACCCAGAGGAAAGTGGACAGTCCTGTCTCAGGATGATGGCTCAAAGAGGGATTCTCATGGTAGAGTGAGTTCTTAATTTCTGAAGTTTGCCATCCACCTGCCTGGGCACACATCTGAAGACATCACTACCTGGTAATTTCATTCAACATTCCACTTCTGTGATTCATCTAAATTTCATAGTGTAATAAACCTTCCCTAGACACATTAGCGCCACTAGATTAGAATATTTTACATTTACATTTGTTATCTTGGGGAGAGCATTAGTATTTTCTAGTCAATGTAATTTACATGAATGCAAGATAACTTTCAGTGTGAAATACTCACACCGAATGTATTTGGAGGTAATAATAGCTATGAACTTTACTTATTTGTTATCTCCTAGAGGCAGATTACACTTTCTATTAATAAGAATAATCCACAATCCTGAGATTGTGCTTCAACACAATACCTTTGATAAACATTACCCAAGTGCCAATTTTCTTTGTCTCTGTAAGCAGGTAGGTCAACACTGATGCTGTAACACTGCAATCTATAAAATCTCTGCTCCCCATGCTTCATCCCTGCAGAGAGCTGGCTGCTGGCTATCCTTCATTTACCTACCCAAGGAACAGGAGCAGTTGCTTAGGCTAATTAAATCTCTGCACCTAGGACTAATGCTTACTATGCCTAGTTGGATGGAAATATTACCACAGATTGCATCAGACTCGCAAAAAAAAAATAAAAAAAGACAAAAAAACCACAAGAACCCATACCAAACAAAAACACTCATAGATATAAGAAAAGTCTGAATAAAACTCAGCACTCCCTCTTTCACAGAATCTTCCTTTTGGTTTCTCCCACTTCTTTTCTGATGTCCGTGGTCCTCCCAAACTCATCTCCTGAATGCCTGTTTGGATCTGCTCCAACTCTTATCTTGGACCTTCCACTGGTACCACTTCTGTTACTGAGGAGGCCAGTGCTGTCCAGGTACTGTCTTCTTTTCATCAGCTGAGGCTCTCTTTGCTATGCCAGGGTGTGAAGTGACTCTTCTGCATTTTATACTCAGAGATCTGTAAGCTCCACCAACTTACATTTTGTCAAAGTCATTTTGAACCAAAGGTCCCAGAGGAGACACTGAAGATGCAAATGCTTCTGTCAATCCTATAGGGCTCAGGTGTTTCAGCCAGATAATTGTCATGGGCAAGTCAGTGGGTGTTGGTCTGATTCCCAAGGGATTCCACGAATGGGCAGGGATCAAAGGGAGCTCCCTGGCCTACCCAAGCAGAGCCAAGACCCTCAGAGCTGCATTAAATGACAATAAAGGGATTCAGCTGTGGAAAAAAATCCTGTGCAACTGCAGTCATTGGGTTTTACCTCTGTCTGGGGAATGGGGGCTAAGGAGAGGAAGGGATCACACACTACTTTTAAGATGCCTGTAAAATCCAATTAGGGAAAGCAAAACCCACAGTTTACCTATGGGAACTTTCTTAAAGGGCTCACAAACTTGCAAAAGCACCAGTACTGCTGGACTGCACCTCTCTGGGACACAAGCTCATCATTTTATTTATTTATAATGGTAAAGGAGTCAAGGTGTGCCTCTCCTGGGGATGATGTTTTTATTAGAGCCCTTGAGTATGTGACTACTTCCCTATTTGCTTTGCAAGCCATGATGCAATATTTTCTTCCTATTTTTTAGCTATTTTATTACTATCTTTCAAAGGAAGAAAAAGACACAAATTATCCAAGCACTTAGACATCTTTAGATGTTACAGTTCAATAGCAGTTTACTGCCATTTTGGTAAATTGTGCACAGCAGCAAGCCACAATTAAATGAAATCTTCATTCTTAATGTCTATATGTCTCTAAGATAAGAGTGCAGTTTTATTCTCTTAGAATACTCTATATCTTTATTAAATGCACATGTCATTACAACATAAAATGACTGGCTCCTCAAGCAGACTCTGAAAGATGGCTGCATTTATTTTGCTCTCTGCCTCAGATGACAACCAGAAATGCCTAGAGCAAGATTCTCTTTCTGGTAAATACTGAGCAAACTGGTACATTTCTCTGTTTGCAGATCTATCCCATGCATCCCACAGATAAGGGATGGGGAGCAGGGCAGGAATAAAAAATACACAAGGGGGAAAAAAGTGCAAATCAATAAAACCTCAACAGTACTCTTCTCACCCCACTTCTTGAAAAACCCACTTGCTTCAAACTGTATCCATAAATGCAGTAAAATTCTTCATGCTTAAATATCCATGTTATTTCTAGTCCATCAGACTTAGCAGCATCATTTCAAAGAGATGGAGACACTTAATAGGAAAGAGCTGATCCTCCACCTCATGCTGTCATGACCATGCTGGACAAACTGGGACAAAAACACCGTGGAAGAGGTGCTTGTCTGTTTGCCGTCCCTGTCTTGTGTGAACAGGGAGCTGTGTAGAGAAAATCTACTCCAACATCTGCTCCCAAATTCTGCCTTTTGTGTGTGCCTGTCTGAGCAGTAATTTAAGCTTCAGCAGATACTGGCTGACCTCCGGCTGAAGCTGGATACTGCACTTTCCTTCCCACAGGGATAGACATCCCTTCAGGAGTCTGCTACTAGCAGCCAGGTGAGAAGGAGAGCCCAGCTGAATGCAGAGCTGACCAACAACACCTTTTTATCACAGATATCCACCACTGGGGCATGCAGAGGAGTATGCAACAAGAAACAGAGGCCTGAGATTTGCCTCTCCAAAACAATTCTTACCTGAGAGCAGTTCAAGAGTCTTCTTTTCTCTTGATGCTTTCCTGTAAGGCCTGAGCAGGAGCAGGCTCGGAGCAGGGCAAAATGCACATAAGCTCCATATGTATTCCTCCTTTTTTTTTTCCTTCCCCAGCTTATATTCCTATACTGCTAAAAAAACCCCAAAAGCAACTAACCAGAAAACCATAACAAACAACCAAACAACCCCAAAACATACAACAATGAACACCCCAAAAGAAAAAAAAAAGAAAAAAAAAAGAAAAAAAAAAGATAAAAAGTCCCTCAAAATGAACAGAAAGACCCCAAACAACACCCAAAAATCAAACCACCTCTCCTCAAAAATTTCCCAGCAGAATTTTATTGTTTCCCCAGGGAAATATCAAAGTAGATACCCAGTCTTGAGAGATCCTGAGTTCCTTCTGCAAGGTGCAGGGCAACATCGACCACAGCGGGCAGTCACAGGGTGAGGGGTGATGACTGGTGTATTTAAGACCTTCAAGTGTAGGGTCCATCCCAAGGAAGCAACACTGTGGCAAGCTCAGGTGTTTGGAGGAGCTCAGGATTTAGAGCTGAGATAGACAACGCAAGTACCACTGTTCCCACACTGACAGTTTGGTGTAATGGATTTAGCTGCCACGAGCAGCTGCTGGGTGGTGTGGTGTTCTGCAAAGTAAGGAGCTCCTGACAAAAAGGCATAATTTTCACACAAACTGGAAAAATGAAGAGTTGCCTCCCAGATAGCTCTAGCTGACTATAGGGAACACCAAAGTGAGCAGCCTATTTATTATATTGCATCTGACATTACAAGAGCCCGTGTAATGTAATTATCCATAAAAGTCCCAACAGTCTGCCAATTGTTCCTCATAGGTACACTTGTTTTTAAGACAGCTTCTTAGACATCCATTACTTACAGATTCCTGCCTGCCTTTATCTGTTCTGTAAACATTATTTTGCCATGAATAACTGAATGTAAAATTTTGAAACTACACAAAATCTACTGGTTTGAAAATATAGATGTACTTTTATTTTTATAATTTAAAAAAATATATGTTTAGATAGGATACTTGATGTATCCTCATTGTTATCCTGGTATGGAAAATTTCATTTGCAGGCAGTGGGCCTTACTCTGGACCCAGAGAAACATGGGGGCCTGGCTTTATTCTACTGACCTCTGTAGCTTTCCTGAGGAGTATAAGGAGCTGTGTTTTTGCAAGAAAAGAGGGATCTTGCCCCACAAGATTTGTTAATACACCTTCTTAGGGTTCAAGCACTCTAATTCACCGAAGAAGACCATCACTCTTAGAAGATTAAGACAAGGAAGAGGAGCAACAGACTGAGACAGTTAAGACCCAAAATGGCCCCCATTTAAAGAAGCTTTGGATGGTGAGGATATTTTGAAATTAATGAGTCACCTGGTTTTGGTTTATGCTATTTCAGACTGGCTTTTCTTCATTTTATGAATTAAAAGATACCACTTCTACTTCCTCCGTGTCATTTCCCACTTCTCTTTGTTCAGGTCCTACTCCCCCCTCAGTGTGCTGCCTTTTGTGGATCTAATTCTTACACAAGAAAGACTTTACATCTCATAAGAAGCCTACATATTTAAATTGGAGTTATGATTCATTTTGGGCCACTGATAACTATAAAGTATTCCTAAAATTGCACTATACTGCAACTGGTACCTAGAGTTGTCCTTATGAGACCCACTTGATAAGAGCTATGTGCTAACTCATCCAGCTGCCCCACATCCAAAACTGGACTTTTGAGATGCATAGGCCTTGGTATGTATTAACAGTGTCAGAAGTCATAGAATCATAGAATGGTTTGGGCTGGAAAGGACCTCAAAGATCATCAAGTTCCAATTCCCCTGCCATGAGCAGGGACACCTTCCACTAGACCAAGAACCCATCCAGCTGGCTTAGTCGATCTTTGAATTCATTCTCTGCTTTCCAATTATGCTTCTTCTTTTAAAAAATTTATAAAGAGGGGACTCAGATGTTTTTTGCCTCACATATTGTCATGCCCTTGTAAACCACTCCTGCTGTGAGAGCTGTGCTTTCCTGCTGTAGGAGGAGATTGGATAAGGTTACTTTCTGAACACAGTATTGGCACCAGCAAAGCCCCCTTTGGACTGGAAGAAAGTACAGCAAAACAAAAAGATATTGAGGGAGGAAATCTCCCAGCAGCAAATATGGGACATAAAGCATACTATTTCATAAGATATATGCTTCTTTTGGTGTGCTGTGTCCTAATCCCTACAAGTGTTCTATAAATGGAATGATAGCTAAACATGAGCAAATCTTAAGAATAACTCAACTGTTTCAGAATCTCATTATATTTTTAACTTGATTTCAGTCTCGTTCAAACGCCATTCCAAAAAAGCCAATTCAAGGCTGCAGGCAGCCTTGAAAAACACTTAAAAACAGAAGAACATAGAAGATACATAACAAAAAATTGATCCAAAAGGCAACATTTCATCCATCCATTTTATCCTCAAGCATTTCAGAGGCAGTTCTGTCTAGTGCATGGGAAACCATAAACTCAAGAGCAGGGCTTGACTCAGCCACCTGGCAATGCCTTCCCCTAGCCTACTCTATTTCAGACTCTCCAACACAGGCTGATAACCTTCAGGGGCTGGTACTGCCTATTTTCATGTACCTGCTCTCTGTCCATAGGTCCATTCCTAATGAATATGGGTGTATGCACCATTTTTCCCTATAAGACCTCTTATTTCTCACAGCAACGGAAAAGAGGAGCCAATATAAGAACAGAGGAAATGTGAGATCCAAGAGGCATCCAGAAGAGTTACAGGAGGGGTAGAAGCTAATGTCACAAAGCCATAAGGTTATGGGAAATAATTTTTAACTAGTTTTCTGTAATTTGTTATGTAATTACAGAAAACAAGGCTATAGGGAACAAAATTTCCAGGAAGAGACAGAAAAATAGAAATGCCATTCCAGGAGGCACACTGGTGATGATTAGCAGCTGAAAGTTGTTAATCTGCTAGATGACAGTAAGAAACAAATTAAGTAAGAAGAAATCTATATGCAGATAATCTGCCTAATTTGGGAGATTACCAATCTGGCATCTTTTAAAGATCTACTGTTTTGAGCAACCCATATGTTTTATTTCACTAGGCTTTCTATTTTCCAGGTTCTGTCAGGGGATGCCTATTTTTTCACTTAGTTTGTGTTCTGAGAAATTCCCCATGTCAAAAGTCCCTGAAGTTTATAATTAACCACAACAGAGCTCATGCACTTGAAAATGGATGAAGCTGAAAGAAGAGGCATAGCCACAGAGAGAAAAATATTGTACTGAAGGCTGTTAACAGGGAAAAATGCTGTCACTGTGAATATCTGCCTGTATAAAAGCAATGTTCAGCAGGGATCCCTGCCTGGTGTCCCTTAGGCTTTGCAGGTAAGCTGTGTGAAAAGCCAACTTGAAGGGGCAGCTCTATCTTCTCCTGCCAAGGCCAGGAAATGCTGTTATAAAATCTAGTATTCTTCCTGGAATATTTATTAGGAGTTTGGAAAGATTGATTTGACCACTGAGGATAGATATGTGAGCATCTGCTGTAATGGCAGCAAAAAGAATTAGACTCATCAGGAATAGTAATTCATAATGATAGCGGCGGTGTTTGCTCTTTGAATATAAAGAATCTTCTAGGCCCTTCAATCAAAGTATAACTAACACTACTACACACAGGAAAAGCCTCCTTTTTTTTTTTTTTTTTTTTTTTTTTTTACAGCAAGAATTGCAGTCAGAAAAGGGCCCAAACCTGTGAGCCACTGAGCACAGGCGTGAGTGGATGATTGTTAATTGAGGTGGTTCCTTTTCTGATCGCCTCATACAAACAGAAAGGCATGTAATCACATTTGCAAAGACACTGTTACTGTCTGAAAAATTATAGATGAAGGAACCTGATGTACAGATCTGGTAAAACTCAACACCATTTGCAGTACTGACGTAACTGGATTTTGTTTTCCAAAGAAAAGAGGAGAGATGAAGTAGGAAAGGCAGATATCTTCTCTTCTCCACCTGGGACCCAGGGAAAGGAATCCTGAACTTGATTTATTTCTTTGCATCCCATTAAGGAAAAATAAATGCTGTTCAAAATGCTATATTTCTATTCTATTTCTATTCTTTCTGAAGTATGACCAGAAAGTCATCTGAAGTATGACCAGAAAGTCATCCTAACATCCTAAGTAAAGATGAATCACATTCATGATGAAGTCACTCAGACCGGGTGAACGTCTGCCTCCTCCACCTCTGCTCCTCAGGTGAAGCTGCAGTAGACATTTTTTAAGAATTCTCCATGCTTACTCTTAACAGTCCTTTAAATTTACCAGGAATAAGGAGTCCTAAGGAAATGTACTATAGATCTTAGTAGAAATAAACCCAACATTGTATTGTCAAAATTAGAACTTAAATTGATATTTCAAATGCTGAACCATGGATCTAATTCTCCATAAAATTCGACTCAAGAGCTTGAATAAAACTGCGGAAAAGGTTTCCTTCTTAACTGTAGAGAAATTTGCTGTAAATGAGTGCAATGGTGTACTTTAGAACCCTGGAGGCAGTTAATTGAGCCCTCCCTCCAATTTTAGCCTGCATATTCTTTGCTAAGCCCACGCAGGCAGCTGAAAGAACAGCTCCTGGAGTACCATCCTGCTCTAAAAATGAATCTCTGCGTGGTCATGCGCACTGATATAGCCAGAACAGCATGCTTGTGACAAGTGTTGTACACAGAGCGTTTAAGAATACGGCTCCAAAAGATTAGCAGCAAGCAGGTTCTTGCTTAAAATGAGATAGACGTGGGAAACAAATAATGTGGGAAACAAGTGGAAATGAAAGAGTCTTCAAAGACCATTGAAAAAACTCTTCGTTCTAAGGAAACAGCCCACGTTAGCAGCTTAAAAAAAAGACCCATACTTATTTTGGTCAGCATTGACAACCTTCTTCCGTTGTGTAGTAGTTTCCTTCTCAAATAGTCAGGTGCAGAGCACAGTCTTACTCATTGGGAGCAAAGCTGACAGAATCTGCCTCTCACTTTGGCACATTCAGACTTTCACAGACTTTATACTGTATATCTGGTGAGTCAAACACCCATTCTGCCAAGCCTCCATATGTAAATGCAGGCTTACCCCCACTGGCACAGCATAGCAGAAGACGTTCCCAGACTTATTTATTATTTATTGGAAAAACATGTTTATTAAACAACCGTGCTTCAAAACACAACTTTCTTTTTCTTTTCTCTCCTTTTTCCCTATAGCCTCCTAGGATCTCTCTGGCACCAAAAATTTCCCTGCAATTATAGCCAACAACTGAAACTCAGCCTGAAGTCCAGATATAGATTTCACACCCCTCTGGAGCAATCACTGAGAATTTCAGGGATTTAAGGAGTTTCAAGAACTGCCTGCAAAGAGCTAAATCTTACAGAAGTATTGCTCGTTCACCACCAGACACATAGGGACTGTACTTTTTATTTTAACACTCATAAAACATGTACAAGGGCTGAGGTGTTTTTGACACATAAATCTCAGGTGCTGAAAGTTCACTCTTGTTCTGCTGCCTCTTACAGTTATTTGAGGCAATGTGCCACTCCCAATGTTTCTGGAAATGTAATGGCACACTTCCCGCTAAAAGCCCAGAGTATGACTATTATACAGACTATGGAAGTTAAACTCCTTTTGAGGATTCTTGATCCTTTTATTAAAGCTCGAGTGTCATTTTCCTTGACAGTCAGCCAAAAATCATATTGAAGTAACCCTAACATTTTAGAGATATGGGCAGAAAAATGGACTGCATGTACATCTAGTGCATACTCAGTATGAGCCAAATTGTCCCAGGCTCTGGAAAGGATGTGCTCACTGTGTGACCATGTGCCCATCTGCAAAGGGTGAAACAGACACTCTGGTTGCTGCCTCCCCTCCTCCTGGCCCCTGAGCAAGAAATAGTCAAGGACAGTTGTTCTGCCCAGTGGAGGTCTGAAGCCCCTCACCACTCATCTTCTGGGACACCACGCTGAACATCTGCCAAACCACAATGTTTCTGTGCTTGCAGGAACCTGCAGAAAATGTGAGAAAAATATTCCTTCCCTCCTCTATTTTCATATACAGTAAGTTATTTAACACAAAACAGTGAAAAAATATACATCTGCCTTTTATTTCGTGGCAATTTCAGACAATGAGCTCTGGTACCAATCCCTGGTGCAATTCCATTGACTTCAGCAGACTCCGCCCGAGGTCACAATGTGCCATTAAGAGTTGAAATAAGACAAGATATGCAGTCCTGTTTCTTTCCAGCCCATAAAACCAGTGTGAAAGGTTTTCTTTCCTGTCTTCATTTTATCCAAGATCTATCAAGAATATTGAGTTCTATCTTTGCTTTGCTGAAGGATTGCTGAAGTGGAAAAAGCACTTTTTTTAATTACAGGGAAAAGGGGCTTAATCTGTAACAGAAAGACAGTATTTCCTAGTTAGTTTCCATATATTTTAATTCAGTGGGTGCTAACCGAAGAAAACCCAGCATGTTCAGGATGTTTAAAAAAATAAACCCTTCCATTCAAATTTTCTTAAATTTAGACTTTGTGATACATTTTATTGAAGTGTTTGTGCCATACTTAGCACTGTCATCATGAGCTCTTTCCAGAAGTCTATCTGACAATACAATTGATATTTTACATGTTTCGGTTTTTGCCTTCTTCAGGACAGGTTTATATGGAAGAATGTCTTATTTTCTCCTTTATATGTTTTTAAAATATCTCTCTGAGAGAAGGGCAAATAAAAGAGGAACAATTTGCACTAGGTAAATGTGCACAGACTCAGCCAAGGTGGACTAAATGAGCACAGCCTTAGAGCCTTTCCTGAAGCACTGCCTAAGAAGGGACTGTCTGCTGGATGCTTCTTACTCCTTGAATAGGAAGGGCCTAAGAGAGGGAAGATACTGCAGTCCTCCTTCTTCTTCCAAACTAGAATTAGTTAACAAAGACCTGCTACACTCTGTACCTCAAACCCAGAGACAACACAACAGTAACAGCATGACATTGCTGTGGCTGATATTGTATGGCCCTTTGCAACATGGAGTAAGAAGTCATTCAGAAATACTTTTCCAAACACATTTGACAGAAGTTATTAATTAAGGATATATATCTTTTGAGCATGAATAGCTTAGTGACCCTCCCAAGTCACACAGGTGACTAGGAATGTAAATTTGGTAAAATAACACAGTTTATATGATAGTTGCCTGTCTTGTGATTGCCATGTAAACTATTTCCTTGCAGAAGCAAACAACCAGATAACAAATGAAAAACATAATGCAGCTCCACTGACGATCACACTGGAATCTGAATTAGGTGTCACAGTATGTGTCTACTGACATCTACATTGGAGTGGCAACGGAGAGGGGAGGAAAGGCTGTCTCTGGTTTAGATTCCTCAGGCTAAATGCAATACAAATATACCCTGAAGTCAACAGACTTTCACGTGTTATACATCTGTGCTGAATTTGCTTTCCAATATCCTGCTTCCCAGATTTGGTGTGGGCAGATGGTGGAAGAGATCTCCCTGGAAGCAGCATGTTCTCCCCCCGAGAAGAATGCCCTTATGTCTCTTAGACATGAACTGTCTGGCTGATTAATAAGCAGTGCTGTTGGGCTTAGGAGAAAGTTCAGATTTGCTTCTTTTGCCTGCAGAGTGGGACTTTACTGGGGCAGGGGTGTTAAACTGGGACTGTCAGAGAAGATTTGAGCAGATGGTGAAAGTGACCAGAAGAAGTGGGAAGGGAACAAAGGAGGATGCTGTGTCCCCTGAGGGAACAACCTGTTGCCTGTGGTGATTTTGTCTGGCATGGCAATGAGGATGCCAGTGCCTGGAGCTGCAGAGAGGTGCCCCGTCTCCTCAGCCCTCACCACCTGCCAGGCTTACTGATGTGATGTGGCCTCTCCAGGTCACCCAAAAATCCCATGACTCCTGGCAGAGAACCTGGTGCTAAGTCTTGTTCTCTGAAAAGACTTCTTTCTTCCCCTGGATAAGGAAAATCCTTCTGCTCCTAAGGGAGACAAAAGCAGCCATTCAGCTCAGAGCTGGGGCTGTTTTCAAGGCTTCCAGCAAACACACTGTGCTTCAGTACTGCTGATAAATGTATTAAATGAGAGCACATGCTTTTAGAGGGCAAGTGGCTACTTTACCTAAATGCTATTTACATGTGAGTGTTAATCAAGAAATATATTCTAATCCAATTCTACCACAATAGTATTTTTTCTTCCTTTCCCTGACCCAGCATCTATATAAACAAAGGGCACGAAAGACAGAGCTGTCATTTGATTTATGCTACTGACTGTGTTTATCACTGACTGTCCACTTCCTTTAACTTTACATAAAATCAGTGTTTGGGACACTGTAAAGTTAGGGACTTTTAACACAAAACTATGTTTATTGACTTCACTGACTTTACCCAACACACCGATAGTGAAGAACCACAGAAACAACCCAAAGTAATATATACACCTCAGAGGGAGAATTTAAAGAATGGTAACCCAGGCACTTCTGCAGCAGGACCCATCCCTGCATTTCCTACAGAGAAATGGGAAGCAAGTGAGGCAGCTCTGGGGCTGTGGGTAAAGCCTAGCAGTCCTCCCCAACTCACAATGCCACACAGGGATAGGACTGACAGTCATTTTTGGGAAAATCTCACATGTGACAAGATCTGGGAAGAGGGGGTTAAAAGGCCTCTTGGACAAAACCTAAAAGGTCCTAGTAAGTGAAGTGTAGAAAGGAGCTTTTGGGGGTAGAGTATGTGTTGACAATAGTAAGTTGAGAGAAAAAATGCCCCAAATAAGATTCATTTTTACTGTGGCTGCTTGAAGCCTGCAGATAAAGATGCAGACCTGAGACCAGTTGGACCACTCTAGAAAGCCTATGTGAAACCAACACAGGATTTCACAGGGCTGTACTTGCAACTTTGCTTCCACAGAGTCTTCACTCAGACCTGTCAGTATTTCTAGATGCCTGCAGACCTCAGTGTATGACAAATGCTACAAAATGAGAAAAAATAATTTCTTGGCTCTTTCTCAAAATGCTGTAAAGGTATTCAAAAATTTAATAGTCATAATCACTTGATATGCTTCAGAACATTAACTCGAGAGATTTTTTTTTCAAACAGATTCACAATATTTATAATAACCCTTATGCTATGCTGCTTGTTGCCACCCACGTGAAGGAGCTGCCATACAATGTTGTCTTACATTATTTGCTTAGCTGCAGAAATTTTGGCATGATATTGTATAGAAAATGAGAGGAATTAACTGTGTGCTGTTGATATATTTTCTCCTCCTGCAGTTTCACGTGGTTACAGCTCCCATGTTGCACCCCAGAGGTGACTTCATTACAATAGGTGAATGCTTTCCTGTGGGTTAGAATGTGTTTGTAAAATATTCCTTGGAATTAAAGATACTGGATGGATTTCTAATTGGACATTTAGTATAGCTAGCTGGCACATTGGTGACAGCTTCGTTTAATGTATACAGCTTAATTGGGTAGCTCATTTGCCAAGCCTCAACTGGCAGCAACAAGCACCAGGTTCTGCATCTAGATGTCCACTTTTAACATCATCTTGAGACATCGGAGAAAAACCAAATCAAACTGTAAGAACACTTAGTGAGCAATATATTCCCTGCTCACAAGCAGTGAATCAAACAGGCTTATTCAAAGAGCACCTTATTTGGGAGACCATAAAAACAAAGAAGAGAAAAAGAGCAGCACACAGAAACAATCTACAATAGGGCCCTTTGCTCTCTGCTCCAGTTCTTTTTACTCGAAGCAGATGAATAATAATTCATATTGCCCTTCTTTTAGCATGCTGCTGCTTATTGCTTTCCACAACCAGACCATCACTTCCTGACTATGAAGATACCAAATGTTCCTTATTTAGACCTTTTGAGAAAAATCTCAGCTTACTGTGAAGGGGCTAACATCTCTCCTGATAGCCTGCACTGCTGTTGTTTCCACTTCTCACTAGGAATTAAAAAAAAAAAAAAAAAAAAAAAAAAAAAAAAAAAAGAAAAGAAAACAAACAAACAAAAAAACCAAAAAAAAAAACCCACAAAAAAAAAACCCACAAAAAAAACCCACCCAAAAAACAAGAGACAGCTCATGAACATCTCACTTAAAGAAAGGAGCTTTCTTAAAAGTAGGGTCCTTTCATGCTTCCCTAGCTTCTTTGGCCCAGTTCTTTCTTCTGCAGCAATAGATCTGGGCATCTGGGCATCTGGTCAGGCTCAGTAATACTTCACTGGTTTCAATGAAAATGCCATAAAAAATGTTTTAGAGGTCAGGGTTAACAGTGTCTCTCAAAAATTTACTAGAGCTTACAAGACCCAAAACTTACTCTAAATCTTCAGCAGTTGCCATTGCTCTCTGGACACTTTTGCTTGTAGAGCACTGAGTAAATTCTATGTCTTCTCATACTCTAGGTAGCAAAGTTCATTGCCGAGACAACGAACTCAGTGTTGTGCACAGGATTTTCAGAATCGCAATCCTCTCTCTTAATCCTTTTCATTGATTCCAGTCCACATATTGATATTTGTTTTGGAATATGATATTATGATCAGTATTAAACTGAGTTGTGTGGCTTTATTGGAGATAAAAACACAGTATAATTGTTAATCTGATTGGCTAACCAAACAGTAATTTTAAATATGCAATTTCAACATCTCTTTCCTGAGAAATGTTGGCTACTCATATTCTTTAATATTACAAAAACAATTTCTCTACAATCTGTGTGGCTAGGCTGAAAAACATGGGTATACAGCTTGGCCACATATTCTCTCAAAATAAAAACAGCAATAAAATACGTAGTGAAGATTGAAATGGATGAAATACAGCAGACAGAGATGAAAATCATCTCCTGCTGAAAACAAAGGCAAATTTATAATTGATTTCATTTTAGTTGGGATATCAGTCAAGGCATGTACATATCTCAGGAACATGTCTTTATGTGTGCAACACCCACCCTCCCCCTCGCCCCCCACTATACTTACTTCCATTTCTTGTCATGGTGTCTTCATCACCAAAATCCAATGTTTTGGATTATATGAGAGACCTGAGAGTCCATCAGTTCCAAAAAGCAAGCTCCAAGTCAAGGACAGCCTGAGAACTGTTACAGTTGTACTTTCCACTGACAAAAGTCACTGTTTCCAACAGAAAACTATAATATCTAAATGCAGTGGAAAGTCAGATCCTTGGTAGAGCAGCATAGCTTTATTAAAGACGAAAATTATTACAATTATACCGACAGCTTATCTGATTGATGAGTAGAAACTCACCTTGTAAGACTGCAAGAGGGAAATGGAAGGAAGAGAAACATTTTCCTGTACTCCCTTAAGAAAGCAGAGAAAAAAATTAATTGATATTAAATGGACCATGGATGCTAATGAATGATGGTGACTGTGGATGAAGGTTGCAGGACCTGTAACAACATTTTCTGTGTACCCAGATCAGTGGCAAGTTTTGAGGTCCATTCCTTTGGACTGTAATTCAGACCTGATTGAGAGCTCTTTTTTATAATATTTTTTTTTTAATTGAGACCACCATACCATCAAGTAGACTACAATTGAGTTGAACAACATGAGAGTTGAAATGGGAACAAACTCCTTCAAAGAAATCAGCTATTGAAGAAATGATTCTGGGGTAGGCAGAGCTGGTTTTCTGGTACTCAGGTCTACTTACCCTGTGAATAGCCACTTTCAAATTAAACTTATTTCCTTGAGACATTCACAAACCTCTCTATTTAGACATGCAGGTGCCAAACAGAGCAGGAGGTACTGACTCCTTCAAGATGCATTGTCTTCAACAGTGGTGAAGATTTATTTTGGTAGTGCCTGTGTGGGATGGAACTATTAGGGAAATTATTTACTCTGAGAAGGAAATTAATACCACACAAAACAAGAAGAAAGGATCTTGTTCCTGGAATGCTTTTTCTTCTCTTGAAACCAGAGGAAAGAAAATTCACCTGAAGAATGAGGCATTTAGAGGGTTTAAAATTTATTAGGTGCAGAGAAATAACCTTGGCAAAACTTGCTTTTCTGTGTCAATACCTTGAGCAAAAGCAGATTCAGACAAATGTAGCAGGAAGTACTGAAGGAATGAGAAAGATTTAAGAGCAGTTGGATGCTGCTGTCTTGTAATGCTGAGCTACTTCAATGTCCCATCAAACATCCTGGCTCAAGCATACAGCTCTCTGCCACATAATCCAGACAGCAAACACAAGCAAAACAAAATATTTCAATTAATATACCACTAATGGTAACAAGATGACCTTGACTTGTCTGAATTCACCCTTTAGCAAAATACATGTATAAATAAATAATGACTAACATTCGTAGTCTTAATAAAACCATTTGTGTTCTGTATGGGGAGATGAGATCTTTCCTTCCACAGCATTTTCCTCCTCCACATATATCAAGTTACTTACTCAACCATGTTTTCTCCATGACCCTCAAATTCAGTTCTATGTTGTTTTGATGCTGGTGTTGATAACAAATCACACTTAAAAACTCCTCTGGCACTCCAGTTTAGTGCTCACCTCTTCAGGGCTGTTTTCAGGTATCATACCCATCTCCCACAGACGGCATGTCCCAGCCTTGCTCAGTCTCTAGTCCTCTTTGGGCTGGCCATAGACTAGCTATTGGTTGTGGTAGTAGGGATAACTCCCATCAAAATCTCCATGAGATGTTGCTCAGGTCCTACCCCAGATACACATCTTTCTTCCCCCTGTAAGACTTGTGGCTGATTTTAAAGGGAGTGAGATGTTCTTCAGTGTGTGCTTTAGTATGTATTCAACGTGCCAACATCAGCAATATGCACAGCCAAGTGCTCCTTATAGAGTTAACCTATTTTATCCACCAAAGGATCATTACTGTTGTCTACCAAAGACGTGTCCCAAAAGGTATAATCCTAATCTTATAGCACTCCAGTGAGATCTGTGTAAGCAAAATTTGCTGGCACTCTTTAGGTATGTCCAAAGCAAGATATATAGATGGCTTGGCCTATTATTTTCTCTTCCACTCTCCAGGGAACTCATCGTGCTTATCTTTATAAAGCCATCATTGAAGCTTATTTGGACTGGGAGCCAGAACAATAGCAATGTCACCGTCAGCTGTGTGACTTTTCAAAGATTCTCACATTTTCTATCTTCTTCCTTTGCTAAAGAAAAAATGACCTTGCACCTTATTTCCTTGTCTTCATTAAAGAAGGTGCAAAATTGCATTTCTCTCTTAGCCATTCAGAGAAAACTCTTTGAAAATCACAGACTAAACTGGTGTTTATTACTATATGATCTTCACATTTAGATGTTTTCCCAGCAGGGATTCAAATGCATCTGCCACTTCAACGTCTCAACAAGATCCTGTGAAATATTGCCTTTCCGAAAGGAAAAGAAAGACTCCATAGTATACAGGGCCAACCAGTGAAAACATTTCATCTGCACTTTGTCCTAGGGATAGTAATTTAAGTCTAATCTGCAAGCAACAACTTCAGAGTGCTACAAGCACGTCCCATGTCCACTAGCAGCATTTTCAGGGGGGAGAATCGCAGGTCTCTCAACTTCTTAGCCAACTTCTAAAAGGCACTTGTCCCACAGAGGAAGGTTTCTCTCGCCCTCTCTCTTCTGATGAATTTTCATCACAGGTGAGACTTAGAAAAACCTGCAGCCTGTATTTATATTTCCATGACCAGCTTCCTTCTAGCAATTTACTCTCAGCTCCTCACAGGACAATTAAAATATCAGATGGGCAATTAACAACCCTCCACCTGCACACCCACCCACCCTCAGTGTGTTACACTGTCTAACAGCATAAGAGAACATAACTAATGACACTCACAGTCCAGAAAAACAGAGGGAGATAGAAAACATTATGAGTTACCATGGAAGAAAGCACTTATTCTTCTATTGAGGAAATGAGCCATAAGAGGCACAGTTAAGGCTTGGGGTTTTGTACAACTACATGCTATTTCACTCCATATTCATTTTAATTCAACTGAATCCTTTCTTTAAAATATTATTTTTAATTTTTGGTCTTTAGGAGTAATTATTAAAATAGGCTGCTTTTTGCCTTTTTTAATAGACTATACAGACATCCAAATGTTCCATCATTCTCTAAACTTAAATTTCTGAAGTAGTCATAACTCCTGACCCTGCATGGGAGAAAATGTGCTTGAAATCAGAGTTTTATACACAGAGTTTATAACAAATGAGTCTACATTTCCTACCACCTACTATTGATGATCCAACTCAATATGGGCAAAACAGTGAATACATTTTCTCACATGGACTCAAAACCAAAACTCTTTGAATATAGATATACTTGTTTGTGGGGTTTTTTTTTGTTTTGTTTTTTTTTTTCTTCTTTACACTGTGTTCCATTTGATTCCTACCTTAGGAGCATTTAGTCTTCAAAATTGTTTTATCGCTGCATTGTGACGTGATGTGATAGATCACACTCCAATTCACACTCCCAGTTGTTCAAACAATTCCCGGTTTGCAGAGTAGTGCCCCCAGTATCTGGGTATAGCAGTCCTGGACAGAGAGTTTCCTGATGAATAGCACATCTTCTTCTGAAGCACTTTTCAGCTCACCCATCACAGTCACTCAGGTCTGATAACCATTTCCATGCCAGGGAGGAGAAAAGGACTTAACTGGCTACTTGCCATTGCTGACAGACTGATTTGTGCAGAAGCTTCCCTGCAGCTCAGTATGGCTCTATCAGTCTCTTGAGCTGTTAGAGCCTGTTCTTTCCTCCCTCTTCCTCCTGTGTGCTCCTCCCTCCTGGCCCCCCACTTTCAAGCCTTCTTTATCTTACTCTGTGAGTCCTCTGCCAGCTCTGTCTGGCAGCTTCTTGCACTCTGCTAACACCACTTTATAGCCTTTGCTCTTTGGCTGGTCATCAGGAACTGTCCCCTCAGGGAACAAGGTTTCCTCAGAGATTCTGCCTCCAGCTCGAGCTTTGCTGCTCAGTTCTTCCCATCCTCTGGGCAACCCCTCCAAAGGACAGATGTCACACAGATCATTATGGGTAATTGGGAAATGAAGTTTAAATTGTCATCAATCACGTAAAAAATAAAGAAATTGGCTACATTTGAAAGAGTAAACATAAATTATCATTGTCTTTTTTAATGTCTACGAAAGCAATTCTCAAACTCATCTTGTGATTTCACCAGCCATTTGATGCATTATTATCCTTTGTGGGATTATGTGGATACAGTCATTTCTTTGGGTGATTATTTTTAGTATTTCTACATAGGCAATTTTGAAAGGCTCCATAAGAATATAGCTTTTAAGACAGCATTTCTTTAGGAATGATTAAGCATAATCATGCAACTATAATCATGCATTGCAGAGAAAAGTTGAATACAGAATTGATACAGTCTCAGTTGTGGTTGCTATGTAATTTTTCTTTTCATACTAATATTGAATTTTATGCATAAAAAAGTAACTGATTTTTAAAGATTGAGAGAGAAAACCTTAACTCAGAATTTCCTGTAGATTCAGTGTCTGTTTATTTTTGGAAACTGCATTACATATTTTGACAAGTATGTTATTAAATATTATTTTTCCCTGGAAATTAACTATTGTTATAATCAGATAATACATTTTAATAACAACTATCCTCTTTATTATATATATATATATTTGTATATCTGTATATCATATCAGATATATAACAGCCTGGGAGGAAAAAGTGATGGTGACAGTTCATATACTGAATTAAAAGTTTATAGAAGGGTATTTTCACACAGAGGTTTTTTGTCTGTGTGAGGACTTTGAACCTGGATATTCATGTTGGAAATTACATAAGAGCTAAGAATAATTGTTCTCTGCCTCACCACTTCCTCCAGCATACATCAAGCCTGCTGATTCTAACTGGAAGAGCTTTATTAAAACTAGTGTAGTTGCATCAGTTTCTTTGCCAGGGAACCTCATTCTGAAATTGTTGTCTGTGGAAAAAGTTATAGCAAACTTTTCAAGTTAATTTTTCTATTTTTCAATACATAACAATTATTTGTAACTTCTAATATTATCTAAGTGTTTAACATCTTACATTTCTTATTCTTGTTTCATCCAAGAATTTTCCCTTAAACTTTCATCGTATTAGTTGCACAAGTGTGTGTGGAAACATGCATGGAAACACACCTACAACAGAAATTTTATGCTGAGATTTCCACCAGCTAAAAAGCATTTGAGCTGATACTGAGTATGTGTGTTAAACACATATACAGCATATCAGGGCAAAATGAATTTTAAAAAAAGATTTTAGAGAATTTTATAAAGCTCTGGGTGGGGCTAGACCCACTATTCCTAAGGAAGAAGTCAGCCCTGCACACACCAAAGAGTTTTGCCTTTCTGTGAAAGTACTTCAGTTTCTGTGAAGTACCAGAGTCCCTGCAAACACTAGTACGAACTAGCGCTGTCATCCACATTTTGCACAGAAAGTAGAAAAGTGCTTGTTATTGCCTTGTTTGTTGTCTTCCGTGCATAAAAATAAAATAATTTGTTTTTAAAATTATGAATGTAAATCTTGACACTAACCCAGCAAGGACCCTAAACATGTTTACAACATAATTGCAGATCTTACAAATGCAAGCTGTGTTGATATTGCAACTCTCTACCTAACTTGTACACCTAGGGATAAATCATTTGCCAACTATGCAAGAGGAATTGATGAGTCCATTGACAGCCCAAACCTTTACTGAAGACAGCTCACCAGTTTGTAGTAGGACCCATCACAAAGTCACACAGGAGAAAGTCACCCTCTTTCCTCCTTTACTCTCCCCCTTACCCAGTGTAGACAGTACCAGTGGGACTGCCTTTGTCACTGGTTTTAGAGGACCTATGGCTATTTACCTCTTCACAACAAACAACTGGAAAGTTTTGCCTCTCTATTGCTACACCCTGGATATGGGACATCCCTGACAGCAGAGAAATGCCCATGTGACCCTCTCAGGTCTTGTCTTCACAGAGGAACAGAGCTGCGTCCAGGGACCATAATGTGATCATGGCAGACCTTGAGTTTGACTGCGGGTTTAGTCAGCCCTCTGCAGTGCATCAGAATATTAAAACCTCAAACAGAAGAGGTACCTTTGCATTTCTGCTTCCTTCTCAACCTTGTTGCAAGCCAAGAAGAATAATAACTGAGAAACAGCCTCACTGATGCCAGAAGTCCCTGCTACACGTACAAACATTAGTGAAGACTGACACAAAGAGGGACTTTTTAATTTAATGTTGCAGACATCAAATTGCATTTTCAAACTTGAGAATTGCCAACCTGACTTGAGGCTTGACAGTTCTTAATAGCCAGGTTACAAATTAATACTTTTTATCTAGTTGAGTGCATAGCATTTTGATAAATTGTTCATTTACCTGTCAGCTTTATCAGCTATGCCCTCTTTCCTTTCCAAATCTGAGGAAACTCTGTCCATAAGTTGAGTAATGGGAAAAGCTATTTAAAAATCCCAGAAACCCCAATGCTTTTCACATATTTTATTATAAGTGTTTCTGAGCCTCTGAGTAAAAATAACATTGTATGTATATATAGTTTCCTCACTCTTTATTTTTGTCTTATTTTCTCATGTTACAACCGTTAATTTTGTTCAACACCTTTATCTTATAAGTATCTTTCACTGCTATCCCTTGACTCTTGTGGGGTATTTTAGTCCATCTCATATGTTCTAGAAAACCACCCTTATTGTGCCATCAATAGCACAAATAAAGGAGGTTTTCAGTGACACATGAGAGTCTTTCCCAAATAATACCCTATCTTCTGGACAAAAAGCCTGGAATCATTAGCAGTTTGAGGTTAGAAGGGCATGATCCTTTCCTTTCCTCCTTTTTTTTCCCCTGCAGCTAATATTGCCTCATTTTCAGTCTACTATAAGGACCAGATCATTTTCTGTAGAACGACTGCAGAGAAATTAATTTCCTACCTTGTACTAGTGTGGTTCATTATTTCTGTACAATACTCTAAATGTAGCACTCCACACTTACTTTTAGTGACTTAATTGATTTTTTTCTTTCTCAGACCATTTCTCCAATTTGTCATGATAAACTTGAGCTTTCATCCTGTACTCCACTGTGTTGCAGCTTCTCCCAAGCTTGTATCATCCATCCCATGTTTAATAAATTCAATCCATTCCATTATCCATCTTATTAATGAGATTACTGAATAGGAAACACCTTGGTGCCACCAGCACAGGGAGCATAATTTCAAACTGACAGTGAGCCTTTAATAATTACTTCCTTTCAGTACCATCCTTGTGAAGGATGCGGTGCCTGGTGCAACGTGGAACCTGGAGAAACATCTGCCCTCCATGAGCTGCAGAGCTTCCTGCCTTCCAGGGAGGGTAAGCTGCAAGCTGAGGTTTATTTTCCATCAGCAATTTAATGTACCTACTCTAGCACTAAAGCCAGCTTTGCCCAGGAATGTGTAGACTCTTAGCTAACCATAGGCTTGTGTATATGTGCTCCTGGTACAAAAGTTCCATCTTTCAGACCCAAGCCCACATGCATTCCCTGAGCTGAACAAACACAGCAGGTGCTAAGTATCACTGGGTTTGCATTTCAGTTCATAAATTTGAGGGAGATCTTTTCTCTTCCTGATGTGCTGCTTCACAGTGTTTCTCAAGTGTGGCTCACAATGGAGTAAGACAGCAGTCACAAGTGAGATGACTCACACTCATGAGCTATTTTCATCCAGCTTATATTGCTTTACTCATAATGTTTCCCCTCTGCATTTGGAAGTCTTTTTTCAGAGAAAATGAGGTCTCCTTGTATGAATCCACTGCTGCCAACCCCAGCTGGTAGCATATCTTCCTGACCTTCTCTGACCTTGTCTTTTCCTCAGTTTCTCCACTGTGAACACAAAATTCACCTAAAAATGTGAAACATTCCACAATCACTTATAGATGCAAATTACCCCCTATTGATTCCTACTTGTCTGTTTATGGTGATTTTTCCCCTAATGTCCTGGAGAAGAAAATCTGCTTCTTTTCATCTTCAGACCACTATGGCATGTAATTATCCAGTGAAAACACCCAGTACCTATGTGTGACATTGGAGTCAACATTTCATATCTTTCTGCCTCTCTGACACATTTTCCTTGCCTTTCATCTACTTAGCAGCAATAGAAAATAATTTAGCAAGTGCAAGGCAATGGGTAATCCCTCCATTTTGGGGAAGTTGACGACTTGGTTGAAGAATTCAGCAGCAGCAACTCTGCCAGAGGCAAAAGGGGATTTTTCTTCCTCACCTCCTAAACATTTCTGAAATGACATCCTGTGTAGGTGTGTGTCCATGAAAGGTTCCACAAACCTGCCCAAGTCAGACATTTGTCTCCATTAAGTCATATGTGAAGATAAGGGCATTCCTGTAGTCAACAAGACGGCACATTGTATTTTAAAATGAAGGATTCACAGGGGTGGCAGCTCATTTGCATGCAGCAATGTGAATCTCACGGAGGAGGTGTTGTAAATCACCAAAGAGCTACTTGACAGTGCCACTCTGTGAGTCTGGTTCAGAATTATTAATTAGAGCAAGCTCAGGGTGGTTTGTTTGCATATCAGTTGAGCTAAGCCATGTTGGAATCCCTGTAAATAATAAAACAGGCTGATTAGGCCTAGTCATTAATTAAGTGTCTTCACTGTGAATAAACAGTGAAATCTTTCAGTTTGCCAGGGACCCCTATGACACTGTGATAAATATGCAGTCACAAAAGCTTCTATAACATGGTTTGACATCTTCATCTATTAAATTGCAGCCTTCTCCCCAGTGACAATGGGTTCAAATCCCACAATGGAAGATACATCTGCCTAATTTTGTTTGCTAAAATATATTACTTTGGAGATTTTGGGTAACCAGGGTTGAGAACCTGATACAAAAAAAAAGGAAGGGGTAAAAAGACTTGTTAATACTGTAAACTGCAGTGTCAAGCTATCTGTATGTGTGACTTTTGATTGATGTAACAATGCAGAAGATGATATAAAATCTTGTTTTATTGTTACATGGATGTATAAGTCAGCTGTTATTTATTTGACTAAAATGGTATACTTTTAAAATTTAATTAACTCCCCTCAGAAGTTGGGGTTTGAATTGGGTTTCTGTTGCTAGTGTCTATCACTTCTCAGTGTGGAGTAAGACCAAAACTGAAATCATTTTTACAAAGTATACTCTTTTAAACTACAGACAATGTTAAAGGCAATTAAATCTTATGACCCTAGGCATGAATTGACCAGGTAGGTGATCAGATAGTAGATTTTGTGTCATTATGCAGTACTGCACAATTGGTGAGGATCCATATTGTGGGGATCTTTCATTTTTGAAAGGTTTGAATATTGTCAATGTTTGCAGCCAGGACATTGGACTAAAAGACAGATGAATGTGCTGAGAAGACAGTTCCATTTTGCTGTTCCATTCCACATGCTGTAGGTACTGGCTGAACATAATCTCCTGGAAAACAAGACAATCTTTATTGGTTCAGCAGAAGGGCAGAGACCCACCCCATGCCTGGAGAAGCTGATGACCTTTTTCCAAAGCATTTCTCCTCTGCCGCATTCTCCATGCTGCACGTTGCACAAGAGGTCTAGGACAGCTTCATTTAAAGAAAGGGATGCAGACATCATTTTGGTATTCTGGACATGAGGAAGAACTTCACTGTGAGGGTGACTGAGCACTGGAACCTGTTGCCCAGAGATGTCGTGGAGTCTCCTTGTCTGGAGATACTCAAAAGCTCTCTGGACACAATCCTGGGTAGTGTGCTCTAGGGGATCCTGCTTGAGCAGGGAGGTTGGAATAGATGACCTCCAGTAGTCCCTTCCAAACCTGAACCATTCTGTGACTGTGATTTTCTGATACTCCTAATTCCCAATATAAAGGTGCTAAGATAATTACAATGCTGAGCATGAACATTTGAATAGGTGGGAGACAGATGACTCAGTAAGATCAATCTATTGATCTCAAGATTTTCTAAGTATTTAAGTGCCATGCAACAATTAAAGGTGTTTCTGAGTGTACAGTAAATGGCTTTATTCTGACAAGCTCTTTTGTTTATTTTATACATAATAGAGAATGAGAATGTCATTGAACTTGGAAGATCTTTTAGGAAACAAGTGTTCAGCAGCCTGTTTGATCCTGACAGCCTTGTGCAGTATTAAACAATCAGCCAGGTGGCAGGAGATCACTGAATTCACTGCTGTGCAAAGTGCTAACTTCCTGAATCCTCAGGTTTACTTGCACAGGATCAAAGCTTATAGACCTAAAAAGGAAATTAATAGTGATATGAAAAGTTTGGAACATCTAGATTAACTCCCACTAAGTACAGACAAAGGAACTGAATCCACAGTTGTTCCTTGAGGAGGATAGCCATGACCATGAAGTTTGATTACTTATTCAGAGTCTCTCAGGAGTGCACGGAATTACCGTCTGAAGTTGTCACCTTCATGCTCCAGAGGCACCCTAACAGGTAGCCATTGGCAGCATTCCTCAGTGTGCAGAGATTCCAGCACAGCAGCATGGGAAATGCTTGTGATAACGTGTGCCAAGAGACCTGGCCTGTGCAGATTTGTAGCAATATTCAGTATGCTGATGTCACCCAGCTGGCGCAAGGGAAGGGATTAGCCAATGTCTAGACACACTTGAGGCTTTCAGGGGAGCTGCTATTTGCAAATGAGTGTGGAAGAGACTGAAGCAACCTTGGTGGGACAAACAGAGGCATGGACAAGTCTAGCTATATCCACTGCTCACTGAGATGGAGCGCAACTGCTGTTCGTGAGGCAGATGGATTTAGCTAAATTTAGGCTTATGTTGAGAGTGAACTTCTTCCCCTGGGCATTGCCAAAAAAATCTCTCTTAGTTTCTGCGTGAGGAGTAGACACAGGTTTTCTCTTTTCTGTTAAGACTTCCCTATTACTATCAGCATCTCTTTTGTCTGGAGGTGTTGCTATAATCCTGCCTGATAACTCGCTGCAGATTCTACAGCTGTTTTTATCCCTGGTTTCCACAGAGGCATCCTGTGCCCCCAGTTGCTATTAAATGATCCCTTTGGGGTGGAGATCCTTTGCTATGAAAGCAGGAAATCCTGAAGGAGTAAGCATCCTTGAGTCTGGCATTTTTTTCTCCTTCAAGGCCTTTGGGACTTCAGGAATTATAAGTTAATAAACCTTTGGCTATGACACAAACTATGTCCTTTTTTCCTGGATTTTGCAGAACAAATAGTCTGAGAAGTGGAGAAGATGGAGTTTATGTTATTGTCTCCTTATCTTGCCAACATGCTAGTCAGGTGAGATGAGCAGTCCTTTTGTTTGTGGCTAGAAATACGTGTTTCACCCAGAGCAGACAGTGACCCCAAAAAACCTTTTGCAGAGCTGGAGAAATATGTGATTTAGAAAGCTTCTTCTTCCCCCGATAGCTCAGCTAAGGCACGTCTCATGAAAGCTGATGGAAATCCTCCTAGGTGCTTCAGTAGTGTGGAATCAGGCCTATTAATTATTATACTTCACACTTCCTGGGAATACATACCAATGATGCACAATCATCAAAAAATATGCTACAGATGGCTGTGAGAGTTCATGATAACTTTATTTTGGTTGATGGAACAAAATGGCATTACAGAGAAATTTCAAAGTGTCTTGCACAATATCACAGCAATTAGCATGGGATCACTTCAGCTTGATCCTCCTTCACATGAAATGAAGACCTTCCACCATGTCTCTGAATTTAATATTCCCACATTACTCATACACTAAAGATGTAGACTTTGATTTCATATACAGCCAGGGCTTCCAAGAAAACAAGGAAGTCCCATACCTTACAGCTTTCTCTAGAAAAGGAGAGCAGCAAGTCATATTTCACTTCATGCAATAGACCACACATTTGGCACTCTAACAAAAGGAAAAAAATCACTGCACTGCTGAAAACTCCAAAATAGTGCAGCATTTCCTTTGTTCTCTAGATCAGCCTCTTCTCCTCTTCCAAGCTTAGTCTTTTTTAACAGAAAAGATCTCTAGCTGTGAGAATAGATTTCCTAACACAAAAGACACACAGTTTTGCTGAATTTACATCCAAGTACACAGAGGGTAAAAATCACCTGGTGAGCCAGGTTTTAATCTCTCAAGTAACACCGAGAGTCCTATTGACTTTGGTGCTCTTTAAATCAAACTCTGGAAAAAGGTGTACCATTCCATAGTTGCCTCAACAGGGAATAATGTTTCTGAAGCTTAAAAACCATTTATAGACCTCAAACTGCTGTAGAACACTACACAATAACATACTAATCTCACTAATGCATGCCCATCTAGTGTGGCTGGCACATCCTTTTAAATGTGTTTTGTCAAAGGTTCGGTATGGCCTAGGTTGAAGCAACAGAGGCACTTCTGTCAGTGTGTCCCTGACAGCTCTGCAAAGTTTGGGATAATTTTACCACCTCACCAGAGGTGTAATCCAGTACTGGAGTATGTTCAGAAGAATAGAAGAACTTGGATTTCTTCCTGGAAAAAAAGTCTAGGAGAGGTTCAGACCTGTGTGTTGAGAGTGGATCTTAAACTGTGGGCCAGGTGGTTTCCTAAGTCCTTGCTCTTGAGCAAGTGGCATAAATAAGAATATGAGGCATGAGGGCAAAACACGAGCACAGGGCATTTTAAGATGGGGACAGCTTGGATTTCCATCATCTGTACTTTACAGTGTGTGTGCAATTTCCTCAAGCCATCAGTGGCCACAGAGGCAGGGGCCAGTCTGGAGTGAGGAACCAGCATCCCCATTCCAGTATCCCTTCAGACAGAAATCCTAACTCCATAAAGAAACCTAATCCAGAAAGCAGCACTATGGCCTCAATCCCAGGGCTCAACCTCACTGAAGGAAACATTGTGTTCTTCAGTTTGGAATTATTTTTGGGACAGTGTTGACTTCTCAGTTAACTCTCTTCAAAAAGATTTTAGCAAATAGAAACCAAAACATGTGCATTCAAAATCAAGATATTTACATCAGTATAATTTTTCTGAATGAGAGATATTAAAAAATAGAGTAGGTTTTAATTTCTAATTTTGACTTGGATAAGGAATATTTCTCAGAATTCGCACCAACTTGGAAATTTTCTATTCACTTTTATTTTGATAAATTACTACTTCTGTTTTGTTCTGTTTTTTTTAATCTCCATGAAGGTTTAATCCAGGCCCCTACATGCAGACTAAGTTTTCGTAAAGCTGTGTATGACTGCATCCGCAAGTGTGTGTGTGTGTATGAGTGACTCTGTCTGTACCAACTGGCCTCAGAAACATTAAGAAGGTGCTACTACATACAGAAAAATACAAAAAAAACTTTCTCTGAAGCCACAGAGAGGGGGAGAAGAAATCCAGTTTTTAGTACACTTGCAAAAATATTTATGCCATAGTATAAATATTATAAAACAGTCTAGTATATCTCTAACATTTTGTAAAAAAGCTCATTGAATTAAACAAAGCTTATTTCTGACTAGTTAGCAGTAAAATAAGATGCGCATTCTGGGTGCTAGAAAAGGAAATCAAGCACATTTGGAAAATCTAGGAGCAAGAAACAAGCCATTATGATTTTTTTCTAAGCTTACTCAAGTCTCTAAGAGCTGGTGATTTTACTGAAATATGTATATTAGATGATGGTCTTATAAAGGAATGGAAATTGTGATTTTATGAAAAAGAGGACCAGCCTGATGAACCGCAGAAGCAGGTGGGCTGACTCTGGTGTGATATACCAGATCAGTGCCAGCAGCATGTCATAATTTAAAATGATAATTTCCCCCAAACACTGGTCCTCTTTTCAATTGTGCCTAAATATGTGTTTACCTTGACATAGTTTACTGTTTGCATCTCATCTCAGAAGCACAATTTACGAACTATGATCAACAGTGAAAAGCTTTCCTGAGTACTGAGAAATGCAATTTTGGTATATAAACTGTAAGTTTATATAGAAGAAGATAAATATTTACCAGAAGATAAATATTTACCCTACATATGTTCAAGAAGTGTTGAGACCTCTTACTTATTCAGGATGTTAAACCAAACATATACAGATCTGCAGGTTGGTTGTGGTTTTGTCTTTGTGGTTTGGGAAGGTGAATGGAGACATGAATGCCACTGAGACAGCTTATTACAAAAATGTGCCCAACAGAGCCAAACTCCTTCTTTACTGGCCACATTGACAAGATTTCAGGCATGTGAAATTCTGTCAGAAGAATACCTTCCACAGCATCCCATTCTGATGGGGATTTCACCATCAAGCTTGCAAGCATTATCAAGGTTGGCACAAATATCCCAACCCATGTCAAGAGAGAAGCCAGGTCTGTCAGTGGATGTGGAAGAGCCAAATTCTGGAGCAGATGAGGATGTTACAAGAAAAGCACAGAAGAAGCTCTCTGAAGCAGCAGACCAAAGTTCTTATCATTCATGTAGGTGGACTTTAGGAATGTTGTGAATTTGATAATCTGCCTAACTACAGAGACTTAAGGTGCCCTTTCCAAAGTGTTGTCCTGAACTACAGGCACATTCCAGAGACTGTATTTTCTGCTGTGCTATGAAAGACAGGCTTACTAGAACTTCCCAGATGGAAATGCATCTTGTACAAAATGAATATGAGGTGAATGACTGTGGTTCAGTGGAGAATCATCCTTTTATAGTCATTAAATTCAAAGGCAGTAATTATGCTCCTACTGCTACTAAGCTACTTGGGATACACCAGACTGATTCTAAGGAGAGGCACTATTCCATGGCTAAGGTGAAAACTGGTATCTGTGACTATAACATAGGTATTTTTTTAAAGGTAGTTTGGAGCATATGTGCATGACTTTACCAGAATGAAAATCACTGTCTATCTGAAGAACTGCTATGTTTATCAACCTTCTGGGCTGACAATTACTCATGTATTTTCATAATTTCCCTAGACGAATCTACTAGCTAAGGATGAGAATACTTTTTACTTTTCTTCTGAAATGGCTACTGGGTCTCCTGGAGCTGATATCCAGGTCATTCTGTTTTTCTCCCAGAGGCCCTTGCTGAGGCTGAGTTGACATCCTGGTTATGTATCAAATGAAATAATTAGCCCATGTACAGTTCTGGTCAACAGTTTGATGTATTGAAAGCAACCTTGGAATGCTTTTATTTCCTGACACAATAATGCCATATGATGGTAGAGAGAGGTTTATCTTTATAATGCAAAATCTTACTGGACTTTCCACAAATATTACAATAAATAAAAATTACAGGCAAGTTAAAATTAAATCCTAGCATTACCACAAAAATCACTCAGCATTAATGGTTTGTGTGAAAGCAGAAGACTGTTTCTAGGGTTTGGACATGATCCTGCAAGATGCTGTGGACAACTTCCAAGACACTAGACTCCTCCTGTCCACATTGAGGAAGATCAACACCTTGCACAATGGCATCTGTACATAGTAAACACTAACATAGCCAGCAACAGTAGAGCTTACAAACACAAGTGTTTTGAAAGGTAACAAAGCACAGCCATGAATCAGAAGCCATTTCTGTCACTGGTTTCTGAAAACCGAACAAGGGATTGAATGAGCTCCAAGTAGAAACTCTACGGTCAAAAAAAAAAACCAAAACAAACAAACAAAACAAAACAAAAAAAAAAAAACCCCAAACCAAAACAAAACAAAAAAAAACCCAAAAAAACTGCTTTCATTTTTGAGTTGGGTAGATTTGCTGTCCTGCTTGCATAAGACAAACCCTAAGGTAAGGGTGGAGAGGAGAGAAAGAGGATTCATGAGGGACTGTAAGTTAGAAAATCATCAGAGAAGTTGTGATCATATTTAGAAGACTGTCAAAAACTGCACAAGCTTCCCTGAGTACGCAACTTTGCACTTTATTTAATTTTACTAAATGCTTATCTTTCAATGAAGGGAGAGACTTAGTGACACAATTTATTTTCAAATTAATGGCAAATAAAGACTTTCTACTTTCTACTTCAGTGTAGTGAATTTGATTAAAGAACTCTAACCTCTTACTCATAAAAATCACTGCGACTGAGAAGTCAAAAAAGGAAAGGGATTTCTAAGAAGGGGCACAATTCTAAATATCATGCCATGGAAAAATTTTAAATAACTTAGACAGTCATCCAAAATGTTGTTTGTGCACTGTGTGAAGCAGATATACTTGTTTTACTGACTATTTTATGTCACTGTAATCAGCAATAAAACATAAAATTATGGCTCAGGAGCTGGAGAAAAAAAAAAGGTTTTCTATAATTTTTATCACCCTGATTTACATATTTACATAAATATTTGGAGTTTCTGCACAGAAAAGGTAGAAGTGGACTGGTAAAGCAAAAAAGAGTAGTGCTATTGATATATCTTGACTATCACACCTGTCTAACCTGCTATTAAGATCTGACCCATTCATCAACATTAGAAAAACAAATACATGAGAGGTTTCCACGGTAAGGCCCAAATGAAGCAAACTTCCTCCAAGATTTAATTTGAATTTAATGCCTTCCCCAGGAAGTAAACAAAATATCACAAAAAAAAAAAATTATGATTTAGAATAAATCAAAAAACGTATGATATGCCAAAGGACGGTTTAATCTTAACAGGCTCCTGCCTACATTTTTTGTGACATGTTGTAGAAAAGCTGAGCTCATCATGCTACCTTTTCAGTAACATCATGATGTAGAATTTTAACTGGAACAATCAATTTTGATTGCTGCTCCCCACTGCTTCATACTTGAGGGGGAAATGTGTTTTGGTGGTGCAAAGTACTTTTAACTGTTTCCTTCTGCTTTGCAGAGTGATCTGTATCTCTTCTCTTCTTGCATGCCAAAAAGGAGTTCATCCTGCTTTTATTGGTTCAGGTGTAAATCTGTACTTCACCAGAACAATCGAAAAAGTAGAATTTGGCCTGTCTTGGGAAGACAAATACATTTCTCTTCTAATGCCAGCGTTAGATATTCTTACTAGCTTGTCTTAATACTAGACTCTGATGCTATCTCTAAAGTGGAAAGAAAATGGGTTTTTTCTTTCCTCTGTGCACTATGCCACATTAATTTCCACAGTGCAATATTTTTCTTTCTTTTTTTTCTTTTTTTGTACTATGGAGGAGCATAATTCAAACCTACTCAGATTTCTGACTTTGCTGTAAATTAATCTTGCCAGTGCATGTCTGGCACTTGGAACTAAGCTATATCTTCCACTTCTTTGGTAGTTTGAATGACATCAAAATGCTAGTCATGCTGTGCACCGCTGTTTTATCTAGTTTATGATGATATAAAGAAGACCAGAAGAAAAGGTAAAATACTAAAAAGACACTCTGTGGTATTTTCGTAGCTTGTTGCTATCCTCCGCCAACTCAAAAATCCATCTAAAAGAGCTCTTAACTGTCATGGACTCTGAGGATGGGTGACAAGAAAATCTATTTGCCTTGGCTGAAATGACAGCCTAAAACTCTAGCCCTTTTAAAATATGAGCACTCTTATGGATATAATAGAACTGATTTTCCTCTCAGTTACCTGAGTATAAATCAGGATCACCTCCTTGAAATTGTACCAGCTTAAAGCAGAGTCAGAACTATATTCCATATGTTGATCTGGTGAAAAATATGTCTTCAGTAGTTACAGTTCCAAGTATTAAATATTGTAGGTTAGATAGAGAACAGAAAAAAGCTCCTGCAAAATCCAGTTTATCTTACTTTCAGGACTCTTGATCCATATGATCTTCAAAAATATACCCACTTCAGACTCAAAACAGTGCTAGTGGGGTCATGCCAGAAAACTGCTTTCGGTTTTAGTGTATTTTGAAGGCAAAACCTGGCTTGCACCTCTCTGCTAGCCCAAAGCAACATGGCAACTCAGGGAGCTTGTACCAGCACAGGAAAACCCTTTGTGAGCACACTAATGCTAACTCCAAAACACCCCCAACACGGACCTTGGAGAGACTGTGATAGACAGAGGAAAAGTCTGTGTGTTCCTGTGCCCCAGGGAAACTCAGGAGCCACCAAATCTTCCCTTCAGGAAGCCCAGGCTACCATCAGCATTTTTGCCTTAACAGTGTTTCTACAGTGAAGATGAAAAAGAGTTTCCAGGACACCAGCATAAGTAAACAAGGACTGGGAAAATTAAAGGATTGCTTAAAATTACCTTTGCACAGATGTAATATCTGAATTCTGCTGAGCATTTCTTTGTACTAATTTGGGACCTGTTCCAGGGAGGGTATTTTCAAGAATTTAATTGCAGCCCATTTAGTTTCAAGGCATTCACAATAAGTAAGAGGAAATATATGTTGTTAACAAAAAATCCAAAACATTTGTTGTGGGGCTGTGAGAAGAGAAAAGATAAAGATGTTAATGTCAACATTGGCATTTTTCTTTTTTTTAATGCTTCTCAATAAAGTTTTTCCTATGGTGAACTTTTTAGAGGAAAAGCAGATTTGCTGCTGAAGAATGAATTAAAATTGCCATTTATTTGTGCTCCCCTTTTCTACAGATACTAATAACTGTGAATGATGAGTCAAATGTCAGGCGTGATGCTTGGAGCTATGGCTCTGCATTAATCTTCAGCTTGGAAATTTTTTTCCCCTTCTTCCTTCAAATCTGTTTAATCTGAAGGGTTATCCCCCTCAGCTGCTCAAGTGCGAGATTGGTTACCCAGTTTCAACTTCTCTGTAATCCCTCTATTTAAAGGTGAGATAATCAGCTTTTGTCTGGTTGACTTGGATCTAAGACAATCTCCGGCCTAAAGACAAAGAAGAGCCTACATGAAGAGAATGCAGAGTCTCTGCTTGCCTGCAGAGAGAGGAGGTGGCCTTTTAAGCCCTTTCCAACATCGAAAATTCTCATGCCCTGCAAACCCCAGCAGTATTAACTTAGAGCACTACCCACAGACAAACGTTCCTGTTAGGAAGTGAATATTATTTGGATAGCAGGCTCAAGAACGTGCCAGAATATTTGGCATGGGTGATCATCCCAAGAGGGAGAGAATAAACTCTTTGTTCTTCAAGTGATGGCACACAGTGCTGCTTGGGAAGCTACCTCCCAATTTCTGTTGATTGTCACTTTCCTTTGATAATTGTGTACATAGTGGAAGAAAGACAGACCAACCTTCTTTCCTTTTTTTTTTTTCCTTCTTTCCTTTTGTCTCTCTACATCTCCCCCGCCACGCCTCTTCCTCCTGAATTTAAAGCTATGAAAAATCACTGGACAGAAAAGTGGCGAGAACAAAGTGGTTCATGCACACAGAGGTTGTGGAGCCATCCAGGCTACCCTACCAGCGTGTATCAAAATGTCTGAACAGTGGCTTGGAATTTCCCCGGGAAAATGTATTCCTATATCACTTCTGTTTGGATCTCCTGTCAGAAGAGGCCCACAGAATTGTGCAACAGATACAGAGTTTGAGCTTTTCCCCACTACTGAGTTCCTTCAGGAGCTACATTTCAGCCACAGGAGGGAAAAAAATAAAGGATATTGGAAAAAATCCCCACAAGGTGACGAGTGTCTTCAGAGACTGACTAAATGAACAGTTTTGCTATCTACAAACACGTTTCACTCTGCAGTTCTATTTCATGCTTTTGATATTTCAGGGTTTGAGGTCTATCTGGGAGTAAACAAACACTGCTGCATCAGAATTTCAGCAAGACAGCAATCCCCATTTTACGACTATGTTAGGGAAAGAGCCTAAAGGAAGAATGTTTCTGTCCAGTGTATTTCTCTAGGAAACTGATGGCATAAATGCTTAGGGAACAAATAACTTTGTTCAAGCCCCTGGAGTAGGGTTCCAGGTTCTGGCTGGGTCCAGTAGAAGCCACCATTCAATAAATACCCTTGCTCTTCACAACATGAAATAGGTCCATAACTCTGTATCTGTGAGAGGCTAAAGGAAAATGCATCTGGAATTGCCAGATAACTGATAAGTATTGCTAAACAGATGCTAATGAACTCACTGAACAAGGCAACATAGGTCGGATCTGATCCTGTGTGCAAACCTCTAGAGGCTCACCTGTAAGTGGACAGACAGTACTAGGAAGAAATTCAATAGACTTTCTGAAAAAGAGAGGCAGAAGAACAGGTACAATGTTTCCCCACCCTGACATAGGGACCTGCTGCAGATCAGATGTGGGAGCACAGAGCTGCTAGGGAGGCATATAAAAATGAGATTGCTTCCAAAGGGTGGGTCAGAGGGATGTGCCACACCCCCATCCATTGCAGTCTTATGATTTCACTATTACAGATTCAAACTTGGCATATGCAAAAGTTAAAGTTCCCATGGCAACAGTTACTTCTACCACAATTCATGCCTTGTATACTTATCATACACATTTAGCGTCAAAGAGGAATATATTACATGACACATTTATCAACGTAAAATAGAAAAGAAAATACTTCAGCTGTGGAATGTAGCCAAGTTAAAGATTGCTATAGAAACCTTGATTTTTGCACTACCTGACCTTTTCAATTTTAGCTGTAAAACTTTATGGTTACATTAAGAAAGATTTGTACTTATTATCTGTTCACCTCATCCCACAAATGGTAAGAGCATTGTCCGAGCAGAAGAAATGTTCTGTTCCCTTGATAAAAACTCAGTGCTTATTCTCACTTTCCACTGGTCAGCTGAGCATCATTTGTAGTCTTGCAGGGACAGAAATTAACAAATATACTAAGGGAAAAAGAATGCTGAAAAATTCAGCCATGTGATATCAGTTCAGGCAGCTGTTTGCTTTAGTCATTTTGTAGTTCCCTAATCTCTCAGAAAGATAAGCAGAATTGAAGTGATATGGTTTTAGTATCCTAGTCTTGCAGAAATTGTATGTGAAGGGAAGGTGTTGGCCTTTCACCATACATATAGGAATGGACTTAACAGCTCAACCCAAAATTCAGCTCTTCCACCATCATGTTATGAAGAGTAATTGATAGCAGGTATCTGTGGAAGACTATACAAACAAGAAAAAGATAGAAAGAGACTTCACAGAAGTTTCTTTCAGCCTAAAGCAAATTTGGGAACATCATGAAACAGATTTAGTTTGGGGATTTTTTTAATCTCTTCCTACTCTAAACCTGTCAACTGATTAATTTATTTTATGCAAAATGCATCAAAAATAATAATGGGCTGAATTTAGCCCTGAAAGAAAGAAGTGGGTATCGTTCTACCCATTTGAATGGAAGTACTTCAGAGACAATATTGTGCTATTTGACCTAATTTTTTCCTGGTATCCTTGCAAATGCAAGCAATTTCTCTGAATCAGTACAAAAAGAGGATAAGTAAAAGAAGAATCTGTTGGATGTTCCAGGCTTTCTGTCTCCATGCACTCGTGTCCTTGTTGACAGCTGCTCACCATCGCTGTATACCACTGTCAGATCAGATTGGCATTGCCTTGCACATTAAATCCACATTTCAATGGTGTAACCTGTCATTGCACTGTTCATGTGAATTGATGTGAACTGATTTGTTCTAACCAGAGCTTGGAGCAATTTGATGGCAGGGCCTGTTATTCCACAAAACATGAGGCAGTGCTAAACAGCACAAGCAGACAATCTAATTAAATTCCTCAATTCCACTAACTTCGCTGTCATGGTAAGAGTGGGGAAAGTAGATTTTTACAGCTCTTTTGACAGTGCTGTGCTGTGGTTTCTTCAGAGTTTTGTTAATTTAATGTCTGTGATTATTACTTTCCCATATGGGAGTTTTCCCCAGTGGATAACACAACACATATATGCAGTACCTGCCACATACCTGCCATACACCCTACAGCCTGCCCTGCTGCCCAAGATGTGCTGTACACATGAAGATATGGGAATGTATATGTATGCAAGCTATACCAAACCATACAAAGGTTTATTTACCTGTTCTATACTCATGGCTTCACTGAAAGTGAGATATAGGCATTTCTTAGACAAGAGACTTGCTGCTAGGCTGTAATGTTACTTGGAAATAAAAATTACACAACCACACTAACTACCAAGCCCCAAAACAGCCGTTATACAAGCAAAAGGCCTAGAAATATAACCCTGAGTATCATCAATGCCGTTTGTGAATAGATTCGTAGTTCAGAGTTACGATCATTGTATGCAACAGTTATAGTGCAGTTTATTTGAAAGATAAGTTTTGAAACAGCATCTCATTTAATGGGACCATAACATCTCTAAAGGAGAAACACTCCAGTTATTTAATATCAAAAAAAGAACATAGATGTGTACTTGCCAGTACAAAGGTTGTTTTTGCCCTAAGGTTCTCATGGGTTAAGAATTCAGAGTGTCTGAAAAGGCTCACTAATTAAAGCAGAAAAAAGAATTTTTACTCGTGGCTACTTAGTTTTGACAATCAATTATCTCCACATACCTCCAGTAAAAAATCACCTGGATTTCTCAGATAGCCAAATTTAACATATAAAGAGCTTCAATTCATACAAGAGAGTAATAAAACTGCTTAAGTGTAACAATTTGTGAAAATCTGATGTTTCAATTATAAAAAAGTTGTCTCATGCTGTAGTATCATATTTCTGACATCTTGGTCTATAGATTGGCAAATCGTTTCTTTACTCCCATCCTCAGTCAACAAGTATCTTTGCTGGTGGTGGGTCAATATTAGCATTTAATTTGCTTGACATACACAAGAGGAATATCTGCCAGCTCTGTCAAGTTTGAGGCATACACACCATATTCCCTGATGCCTGCCATTACTGCAGTTTCCAACCTAAGAAAGAAAGAAGGAATTTCTTCCTTTCTCTTCAAGCCTGCTCACGAACCCACAAAATCTCAATAACACAAGCCTGGCAATGGTCTCCTGGTCATAAAGGCCTATGCACCAACCTGTTCAGTCTATACTCAAATTAAACTGTATTCCTGATCAAAGAAAGGAGTTGAAAGCTGGAAAGTTGGAACATAGCTTGGGTTCATCCCCATTCCTGTATCAAATTTAATTCAGAACAGGATGGGTCCCAGCAGCGACCCTGTGGGATTCAACTGGGTCCCATTTCTCCACTTTACAAACATGGCAGTTTATCCTTAATCTTTGTTGTTTTTATTTTAGTCATGTATGAAACCATGTGAGGGGACCTCCTTTTTATCCCATGACTGTTTAATTCCTTTAAGGATCTTTGGTGATGTGAATCACTTTGTGAAAACCCAGGTCCACTGTATATCAGCAAGCCCTTCGTCTGATTCTCATTAACTCCCCCAAAGGATGATAATGGATTTGTGAGGCATGTTTGCTCTCTACAAAATGATGTGTTTACCAATTCTATTTTCTATGATCGCTACCAATTTGTCTGGTACAGAAATCAATTTTACTGGTCAGTAGTTTTTCTGTTCTGCTCCTTAAATGTTTTTTTCATTTTAATAGCATCACATTTGCGACTTTCTATTTTTCTCCTTTCAAGAGTGATTTCAGAAATTAGTAGTTTAGCAGTCTCATATTTTAGCTTCTTTAGAATGCTTGGTTTAATGCTACCTGGTCCTTGAGATTTGCTACTGCTCATTTTATTGAATTGCTCTTAAAATCTCCTCTGTTGACTGTTCGATTTCTGAGTGCTCTTCAGACTTGAACCTGTAAAGAATGGCTCAGGTGTGGAAACCTTCATGACCTCTTCTGAAGAGAACACTGATGCAAATAATTCATTTAGCTTTCTCACCACAGCGCTGCTTCCTGGAGTATCCTATTTGCACCTTAATCATCTCTCAGCCCATTGACTTTCCAAAAGGCTTCCTGTTTCTGAGAAACTTCTTATTAGTCACTTTTATGCCTGTAGGAAGTTGCTCTTCAAAATCTTTTTTTGGCTTGCCTCATTAGAGTTCTATGTTCAACAGGATGAGTTTAACTTGTCTTTTATTTTCCTTGTTTGGACAGGATTTCCACTTTTAAATGGAGGAGTATTTTACTTCTAATAGCCTTCTCTATTCTGTTGTTTTAACATGCTGCCTTTTAAGCATTTAATTATTTTCCCCAGCCCTTTTTACTATTTCTCTTCACTTTCACGTTATTCTCCATTTTCACAGCTTTAACATGATCATCATTAACTTTTTTTCATGTTTTTGGTACTGCTCAGATGATGTAAATACTTAAAGATTGGCACAGCACCCATTCCCTGACCTGAGAATTCTTTCTTTTTTTTCCTGCTTTTGGGCTTAGTTGCTAACTCTGTTTTGGGTTAGTTGCTCCAACAACTAGCTATTTATTGACTCTTGGATGTTTGTACCTCAAACTCCAGGGACATTTCTACTGCTGGAAGTGGATTAAAATTTGAAATTTTATGTGTTGGAATTTTTCTTGGAAATAAAAATTGCTATAATGTGTCTTTGACAAGCCAGTTGCAAAAAAAAAAAAAAAATTAAAAAATTTTAAAAAGTAAAAATATTTTATGTCGCTGTAAATCAGAACTTGTAAATCAGAATCTAAATAACTAGGACAAGACAAAAGGACGGTGGTGATTACCCAATATGTGGAAAATTGATAGCCCTCATATCCTTAATCATCTACAATTACCTATGATGAGCAACAAATGAAGTAGACTGAATCTTGAAGGTAAGTCAGTCACTCTTAATAAGCCAATGCACTTAATGAATTCCCCTGTTTATCTCCTAGGTCCAGAAAGGCTGTGAGGTTCATAATGAGCTCTGCAGCAGCAAAGTGCTTTATCACCTGAACTGGCCAAATTTCATCTGGCTTAGCTCATCTCCTGTTGCTTGGGGATAATGTCTGCAAATTGGTGCCCTGCCAGCAGGAAGGAGGTGGCCAGCACTGCTTCTGCCCAGAGGTCCTTGCACTTAGTGCAGAGGCTGGGACAGAAGCCACACAGCCTCTCTGCCCCAGCATGTGGCTGGCCACATCTGCCTCCACCATGCTGACTTCCCTCCTCATCCTGGGCTGGGAGGCTGAGCTTTGGATGCATCTCCATATTTGTCAGAGCAACAAATTCAGATGCAGGTAAATGCAAACATGCTCAAGGGCAGCTGCTCATCTCGAACCATCATAGCCAGACAAGTTCCCAACCCATAGAACTCCTGCCAGAAGCAGCTGGGGAAGGAAGTTTTCAAAAAATACTTGGGGACTGCTTCTCATTGTGCTGCCTTCAAAGGCCACCTTGAACTCTGCAAGTATCACATTAGCAGTATTCCCATTCACTTAGCCACCAAGGTGCCCTTAAAGGACCAGGTCTGACTTTCTGTAGCTCTGTCTGGTTCCAGAGAAAAGTGCTGCACTTTTCCAGAGTTGAGAGATCTGATTTCACAGATTTTTAAGACAAGAAGAAAACAGAATGCTCATCTGTCTTTGATGAAATACTATCCCTCTTAGCACCAGGCTCAGATATGACCCTGACATTGAAGCTTATTATGTTGAGTTTATTCAGCTTATTATTTATTTTCATATCTGCTTCTCTATCAATGAGAGAAATTCTCAAGTCAAAATTATTTTTTCATTTCATATTGCCTTACCAATATGTTTGGTTTGGGGTGACAGGAAAGGTAACTCGGATTCTTGTATTTATAAATATACATAGAGGTGAGAGGATTAAGCATTTAAGAGTATTGTTCGAAAGAAAATTTAGATCCCCTTTGCAAACACCATCATGGTGATAGAAAATCATTATTTTCCCTGTAATAATCTACTTTAAAACCATCCTTTTACATTACTTCCAGCTATCAGAATCAGCCAGCAAAGTATAGCCTGAATTCTGATAAAGAACAATTGCAGTAAATGGAGAAACAAGCATAAATTATATTACCAGTGAGCCCATGAAAGAATTGCAGAGATAAGGGAAGATGAGCTTTATGAATCATTTATTTTACCTTACATTCTACTGGTAATAAAATTAAAACTATTAATTATAAATAATCATGTTTATAAAGAACAAGCAATTTTTATGCCTTGTCCTTCCATCCTCATAGAAAGTTCCCATCAGCCAGGAGCAGCAGTTGACTTCATACAATTTCATCCACTGGACATATGACTAAAGTCAATTCCTAAATGACATACGACATTCAATTCTTAAAGTTCAGCCGTGTGTATCAGGAAAATCCCACCCTCTCTGCAAGCAGTCTCATTTGAGGCTATTGAACTGACTTCACAAACAAGGATCTGCACAATCACATTGTCAGTGGGTGAGCCACTGAGCAAGCTAGCATGGACAGCAGGAAAGCCACTGCACTCCCCAGAGCACAAGAGAGGCTGCAGTTCCTGCACTTGCATCCATGCTTCCATGGTTTGCTCTTCCCACTGACAGAAAACATCTGTCATCAGTGGTCTCCACTGCACAAATCTTGTGCAAGCATTTAGAAAAGGGAGGGTTGGTGCATCTCTGTTTCCATAGGCATGTTCATGGAGCCAAGAGCCATGATGTCAGCAGGCACAGATGTACTGGAACTGAGGAAACCAGCTTGGACAGTGGCAGCAGCACACTGTGACACTGGGAGTTCAGGATATATTGGACAGATCTGCCTAGAAATGGCAAATACATTCAAAGGTAGCTGTTATGCACTAAGGACCACATGCAGAGCATCCTTCTAGTGGCACCCCGAGGGCAGAGGTGTCTCTGCCCTTGCTGCAATGACACCTCTGATTTCAGTGTGGGTGGCTTCTGCTGCTAGACACATCAGTGTGTTGAGACTGTTTTGTGCTGCTCTGGGGACATGATGTAAAAGTAAATAAACATTTACCAGTCAGTTTAAATAGGTAGTATGGCCACAAATTATGTGAGTCAAATAAAATAACTTGTGTTTGAATGACTGACCTTTAATTTCTATAACTCAGAGATCATCTATTTGCTACAATGTTCAAATATCAGTTGCTGTTTATTTAAAGTTTGCAAAGTTTATTATCATCTCTGAATTTTAACCCCATGATACAAGGCTGATGAGTGGGAGCTTTAGAGTGATTTCTTTTTTCTGTTTTTCTTTCCAATTTTCCCAGGAGTCTGGTGTCTAAGAAGTGTTTTATGAAAGAAGAGCAAATTTCACCATTAAAATAATATAAAATATTAACATTAAATAAAAACATTTATAAGCTGTTTCATGGAACTTGTGGAAATTACTTATTTAAGCCACTGTGACTCTCAGCGACTAAAACTGCAGCTATTTTGCAGACCTGACATTCCTGCTGAGTAACAATTTACATCAACAAATTAATTTTATTTCAGAGTTGTTAACAAGCTTCTATTTTAATTTATGTGTTCATTTAAAAACTACTAAATAAAAGAGCATTCCTGAATAAATTCTAATCTTACTTTTGGGGATAAGTTGTCATTCAATAAATATTTATCATAAAAATACCACAAAAACTCCCACATTGTTTAAGGAAATAAAACCCAGACACTAGACTGATTATAGGCAGGCTATTGACAGCCATAACTAGGAGTGCTTTTGCATTTGTGTCACCTGCATCAGCAAAAGTGCTTTCAGTTATACCAGGTGGGCTGCTTTTGATTAGGTAGAGGCCCAGGTCTTTGCCCAGTGGAGCCTTTGAGCAGGATTGCAATGCCAGTGGTATTGACTTAATTCTAAAGTCAGTCACTTCATCCCCTTGGGAACTCCAGTAAAGCTCCCCCACAATGTAATGCTCTGTTCTCCTCCATACATTATAAACAGTTATTCAAGAGGTAGCACATCTTATTTTTCACGCCTTTTAGCTTTCCTAGATTTAGGTATTCACAGTATGAATGGACAAGCTTCTGCCAAGCTCAGGAGCCCAATAAGCACTATAAATATGAAGAACAGAGAAATACCAGAAATCTGCAGGTTTGGCTGCTGTGATTCACATGCACTTCCACACCTCAAAAGCAGAAGCATCTAAAAGGTGGGAGAGTAGATCTTCAGGGGAAAAAGAATATAAGTCTTGGTTTAGCTCTCCCTGTGAATACAAATTTCATCTGCATGCATATAAACAGTAGAAAATACTTTATTTTGAGAGCTAGTTTAACAACTGGAAGGATGCTCCTTCAAAGACTGAGCCATTACAAGGAGATACATGACCTTAAAATTTAGACAATTTAGAAAAAGTATCTTTCCATTTCATGAACAGCTGGTTGAATGCAGAGAAACATAGTAATTTTTCTTGGAGATGGATTTATAACTACTAATATTTTTATGCTAGCAATATCTTCAAGCAAATGTGATGTGTTTTATGATGTATCTTTGTTTTATATACACACTTCATTCTTGTTATTCCCTGAAAATGAAAATAAGAACCACAGCAAATAAGAACAAAAAATATGGAGTATAAAAACATTGGATTTATCTGAAATTCTAGCAATAATATGTCAGAAGATTAAAATTTAAAAAAAAAGTCTTAAAATGTAAACCTCTATTCAGCAAAGACACTGACTGAACATAATAAACTATGTGAAAGCAGAACACTGAATTTGCATCCAGTCATTAACTGCTGTACTTACATCTTTTGGGCAAATATAAAGCTCTCAAATACCACAAAAAATGGAAATGTGATGGCCTCACCATATAAAATAAAACCCCAGTGTAAGATAAAACATATTTCAATGACTGCAATTAATTGCAAAATAGAATAAATCACTCAAAAAATAATTTATCTGCTTTAAATATCATAAAAAACCCCATTAACATACCAACAGGAAGCTGGCAGCTTGACAACTTTATGACACTAAACAGGACTGCAATGGTGTGATTCTCACTTCATTTAAGACAATGACAAAGCTTTCATTAATTTCAGCTAGTGAGAACTGACGTGTCAATAATTTTTCATTTAATAAATTGTATTTTTCTTCTGCAATGCAAAAGAAATCAAAAACTCTAAAAAGTCTGAATATACTGACATTTGGGCTAGTTTACATATGCTTTACATACTTAAAGAAATGAGCAGAATAATTTATTATATCAGGCTGGCATTGTCAAATAACTCTTGCACTGCAGAATCCCCTTATGTTCATCTTTTCCTCTGATCAAGAAAGAGCATTAAAACCCTTCATGTTCTTCTTGGGTGGCTTGAGCCTGTAAAGCTAATATAAAAAGAGATATGACTTAGGAGAAGCCATTTTGTATTGTTAGTTTATCAAGTCCTATCTTTACAATGAGTGAAAAGCAATCTAAAATCGGGGCAGTGCCCATTTCTCATGCTCACATAATTTTTGTTTTGAAAATGTTGTGCAAACAAAATGTTGTGCACAACAAAAGTAGGATTTATGCTGAGAGCAACATCCAAATGAAGGAGAAGAAGTGGGCACCCCATGTCTGAACTGTTGGTGCTTTGTAGGTAGATAGTGGGGCAACCTCGTGCTCTGCACTTCAGCGACAGCGTTGGAAAGCCCAGGGCCACCTCCCATGGTGGGAGAGAACAAACAGCTCCATTCCTACTGGAGAACAGAGCCACAGCCAGCCTGAAAGACCAAAAGGCAGGGAGTGGTTAGTGGCTCTAAAACACAAGGAGTCCCACCTCTTGCCCAAAACCCTCTGCCCATTCACTGTGAGCTGGCACATTGGAATGAAGGCAGAGAGATTCCATTTTACTGCGCTGCCTCCAGAAAGAGGGGCTGGCTCACCGTGGGCTTCCTAGGGCTCCTCCTGCCACTCTGTGCATGGAGATGCTCACTGAAAAAAAGCAGACACAGCCTGCTTTTCCCTTCCCTCTCCTGCTTACCGCCATTTCCAAAACACACCATCACTGGCTCCTTGCCTAGTCCTGCACCATCCCCCTGTTCCAACTCAACCTCTTTGCAGCAGAGAGGGCTAGCAAGGATCTCCTGGGGGACAGCCAGTGAACAGAAGGGGAGGAGGAGATGCTATTTGGTGTATAGGAGTGAGGGAAGGGGCGCTTCATGAATTATTATTGTCTCCTGAAGTGAGTTTAATTTAGCCCCTAGGACCATAAGCTGCTTTTGAGCTACTGCTAGGCAGTGCTCTCTGCTTGTACGTGTCAAACACATGGCCCCTTCCCCACAAGGGCCCCAGGCAGAGGTTTGTGAGACAGTTGGAGCGAGCTAGTGTTGAGGAGCTGTGGTATGCCAGCAGATGGGCTGGGATGAACATCTTATGTCAGAGATTGCTCTCCAGAGGCTATTTCCAGCCTCTTCAGGCCTTTTGTGTTGCTGGAGGGCAATGGAGCAACAACATAACACAGAATTAGGCCTGCTGGTTCTGAATGAGGAAGGTGTTTCCAAGCATTTGTGAAGCAAGTGCAAGTCAGCTATCTCAGCATTGGAATGGTAATTGTCTTGCAATTTGACTAATTACCATGTGTGGCAATATAGGTGCGCTGTGACAGCATTTTTTAATGCATCCATTAGTGTGCAGCTCTGCCACGCAGCAACAAGGCTTCATCTGTTTCACAAACTTCTTAGAGTTTGTGAATAAAGTTAAGCACATCCCTCAGCTCCTTGCTGACTCAGGGAGAGATTAGTTACAGCATTAACTCAGCTCCACCAAGGTGCACCTTTATTCCTCGGAGAAAAATTGCAGGGCTGCCTCTTGCTTTTATGTATTGCAGTCCCTATATGTAGAAAGACTTCAATGTATCTTTCCTCTTCACTAAAACGATAATAAAATAAAGTGTAACTGTATTAAGTGGCAACAATGAGAAAAATACACATCTGGATGCTCAGAGATATGTAGACACCAAATTCCCATTGAAACTGTCTAGCTAAAAACCACTCCTTCACCCGGATAGTTTCTGCACAGTTTTTGCTTACATCAGTATACCACCACTGCAAGAAAATTTCACCCATGCTCAGCAGCTCATTAGAACTGTCTAAGCCTGTCAGACTTGACTGACTCGGCTGAAAAATGTTTAGGTATTTAAGCGCTCCCATTTTTCCGCGTTCTTAAACCTTTTCCCCGCTCGAGACAGCAGCCTTCCAGCAGAGCCAAGCCCTGCGCTTTCCCAGCCTCGCCCCAGCTAGGAAACGCTCGCTTCCTGAGGGGGAAGATCCCGCCCGGCTTCCAGCGGGCGTTTCCCGCCCGGGCGGGCCGGGCGCGCTCCCGCCGGGGGCCGCCAGGGGGCGCGGGCGGGCGCGGGGCCGCGGGGACGCGCCCGCTCCGTCAGGGGCCTCGGGCCGGCTGAGGGGCCCCGCTCGGCGCTGCTTCTGCAGCTAGTTACGCACTGGCAGACAGTTTCTGGCATTTATCGGTGCCCTGTGACACCGAAATTATCATAAGGTCAGGGAATTCATTGAACCCGAGCAGCATTTAAGCGCTGTTAGACTCATTTGTGGCTATTCAGACCAAACAAGTTTTTCAGAGGGAGGCTATTGGCTGCAGGTAAAAAATGAATGCAAAGAGCACAAAAAGAAAGCTAGGCTGTTTTAATAAGCTGTCTTGCTGCTGTAGCAGGGATGGGCAGGAGATAATTCCAAACAAGCAGCTTGCTGTGCCAGCTAAAGGAGTCCCTGGGAAGCTGATAGGAGATAATCAACAAGGAGACACCCGTGCTTTTTTTTTTTTTTTTTTTTAATTTTTTTTGCTGGCTTTCCTCTCTTTTCACCTACTGTGTGTATCTTACTGATCTCGGAGCACTAGGCTGCGACAGCGACCTTTTTAATTTCGGTATCTGGAGGGAAGCATGACACCGAGTTGTTAATAACCTCACCTGTCTGTGCTAACACAACCACAGCCTCTTTCACTATCCCAGCAGCAGCAGGAAATCAGCAAGGAAAAAAAAAAAAAACCCAACAGACTCATGTAGAGCCGAGAAACATAAATCAGCTACTCCTGGAAGGTGATGTTGAAGCCCGGGATGTAAGAGGATCCTCTCTAGGTTGCGGGAGGAGTGACCCGGTGCTGGGAGACAGCCAGGATTACCCCTTCTGCCCTGCCGCCGGGGCACAGCCGGGAGGCGGAGGAGGGACTCGCTCCAAGGGAACAGGCAGTGGAGGATGAGATCCCTTTCCTCTCAGTCAAGGGACATGCACAGCTGTCAGTGCGAAGGTGGAGATAGGTAAATGACAGACTGGGTTCGCTCTCTTCCCAGAGCAACAGCAGCTGAGTCAAAACAAGCACAGCCAGAAACATGAAACCCTGAAACCCCGCCCCCACACACTCGCTCACATATATACACACATCATAATTCATGCTACATCAAAGCAGTGATTACCACAGCTTCCTGGCTGTCTACTTCTGTTTATTTATGGTGCATTACACATTTTAATGCTATTCTCATACAGTGGCTCAGCTGCCACTGTTCTGCATTTGGGTGGGGAAAAAAAACAAACCAACAAATGGCTGTAACATACAGTATGTTGTCCCCTGGGAACAAAGGATAAACAAATGCTCAGCATCTTCCAGGGAGAAGTGATTCGGAGTTATTAATAGCATGACTCCCCCTCCCCATTTCAGTCTTGCTCATGGCTACACACTTCAGCAAGGAACGGGAGGAGTGACAGTCGGGAGGGGAGAAGGGCTGGAGATGTTTCTGAAGTGACCTGTTAAGCCCAGCTGGCTCCAGGAGAGTCCTTACATCATCCTCCATCTCTGTAATCATGTCTAGCTCTGGGCTGCTGCAAAGTAGTGGATGGAAGGGGGAGGGCAAAGGTTTGACATCGGCCTGAGGAGAACCACCAAACTCATGTCTTGCTTGAAGCTTGGTTCGAGCTAATGGTAAGAGATCACCTACTAAAAACACTGCCTGCCACAAGGTCGCAGCTCATTCCCTCTTCTCCCCATCCTCATAAGGTAAGAACATGGGGACTTGACTTTATTAATTTATTTAAGGAAATGACAGTCAGCTCGGACTAAGTTGAATGTACAAGATTTATTTCTCCTTGCTGTCAACCTTACTATCATTTCCCCTTGAAGCCTGAGTTCTCATTACCATTACTCTCCTTGCAAAATGCAAGTCATTTTGTTTATGCCATGGGAAAAATATATAATCTCTTTAAGTGCATTGACAGTATCAACATAAAACAAATAATACTGAACAGGCAGCAAAAACAGAAGCCATTGTGCTAACAGTCCCTGCTGTGAGAGACACACAGACCGCTGCTGTGCACCTCCTGCTGTACCCTAGTGTGTAGGAGTGACACTTCTAAAAGGCTCTTTTTACATCCCTTAATAATCCAGCCATCCTTGTGAGCTCACTGCGGGCACCATGCTATCAGCAGAGCATTTGCTGTAATAAACTGCTCTTTTATACACCCAGTGATAGTGTCCATGAAACATGCTGCAAATACATCCAGGATCCCAAAGCCCTCACTGCATAGGGTAAGGCAAGTGAAGCTGTGCCCTTAGTGCCAATTTACCTTGGCCCTTAACTACGAAAAAGAAAGAAATGCTATCTTTCCCATACTCTGTTCACAAACGTTTTTCTAAAGGGGACCTCAGCTCAGAACAAAGGGTCTGACAGTTCCTGAGGGGTCTCTGTCCAGCAAAAATAACACAAATAAAAAACTGTTCTTGATGGAAGAAAGCTGCAGGCAGTGCTGCATGGAGTCACACCTCAACCAGACAGCCAAGGCTGAAGGGCCCCATGCCTTATTATGAACTTCTTGTCACCCAGTCCTTCCTGCCACCCTGTTTGCAGAAATTGTTGCAACAAGAAAGGATAGCCTGAAAGGGCTAAACCTTCCATCATTTTTTTAAGCTACTACAGTATGTTCCTAATTTCACAGAGTTGCTGAACTTCATTAGTCTGTAAGTATCTATATGGCTACTTTCATACATATATATACAGAAACACACACAATGGCAAGGACAGATTACATTACAAATTTTGACCTCATGCAGAGATATAAAAGGAACCTCTACTCATGCTGGTAAGACTCTAGATTTACAGGGTAAGGAGTGACAAAGTGTGACAAAGTGTCTGGAGTGACAAAGTGTCTGGATGGGATAACCTACACAGAGTTAAGTTTCCTAGACGTGTCCCCTGCTCTATCTATACACTTCTGCCTTTCCAAGTCCCCTTCCTCCAAAGATATGAAAGATAAGAAAAGTCCTCATGCAGAATTTTGTGTGACAACACTAAGCAGGGGAACTACAACAGAGCTCAAATGCCAGGGGGCCTGAAGGGAAAGTCACTGTGGGGACTGGGGAGGAGGACACTGATGGCCACCTCTTGCCCAGTTTGGACTATACCTGAAGAGGGGATGTAAAATAGATGGTGACCCCTGTGTGGAACAACCCCCAGAAGAGGCACTTGAGCACATCTGAGCCTCCCAAATGCCCTCAAGGGGGGCTCTGGAGTGTGGGCAGAACAGGGTTTGCACTGGTCCTTGCCAGGACTGAGTTTCGTGGGCCAGTTAATCCCAGACGGCATGTGCTAGCTGAGGTGGGATGGTAACACAATCCACATGGAGGGAGTTCATACAGGGAAAAAATGTTGCTGCTCTGCCATAGCATTTGCAATGGGTATTTTTAGCCCCCAGGCTCATTGCACATGGGCAGCAGCCACAGCACTGAGGAGCCTGTGGCAAGAGCTCCAAGGAAGCTGGGGCGACCAGGTCAGTAACGCAGGCCTTCAGCAACAAAATTAAAGTTCTTAGGGCTGTGCTTCACTTGAAGAAGGCAAGAGCTGAAATATTTGGTGGCCACAGGTAGTGCCTCTGGGATCAGAAATTTAGTTGTAGTCTAATTTTTTTTAATGTTCAATTTACTATCTGCAGCTATAGCTCTCACATCAACAAAAGATGTGGGGCTGGGCAAGCTGTTGTGTTTTTTCAGATGACCCACTCCCACTCACCACAGAAATTGGAAGCATCTTAGGCAGCTCTTTTGCTATGTTGCCATGTCCTGCTGATGCTGCTGCAAATCAAAAAATGTTTCTTTCTTTCCTCAGCTTAAAGCTGAGGTGTATAAGAGATGATTTTATTTTTTTTTTGTTCTGTTGAAAAGTCAGGAAAATGCCATTCTGATTACAGTGAATTATTTTGAGTTTCTTGATGGGGTAATTCAGACTAAACTATTCAACCCAAAATTAAATGTATGCTTCATTCTCCAGGTGTTTAGTTCTCTTGTTTAACTTTGTTTCCTTCTCATTTAGGTCACTTTTGAAATGAAAAATGCCATTTTGACACAAAAGGTCCAAAAGTTTCATTTGGTAAATGTCAAAACAAAGCAATTTCATGGGCTATTTTTTTTAAGCACTATTCCATTAAAGACTGCTGAAACAAGAAGTTTCAAACTTTTTAAGATTGTTCCTTGTCATGACATTTTTTGGGGGTTTTTTTGACAGGAACTCCATTTCAGGGGAATTACGTTTCCTAAGTACATTTCTAATCCTAAATAGATTGTAAAACAAAAGGAAAGTAGAAGAACAAAATTAGAACATCAGCCCACTTTCACTCAGCTATGCTATGGTCTTTTCTTGCCACATGAAAGGACCCCCTGAGAGCAAGCAATAGGGATTAGCTGTCCTTGACAGATACTGTTCTTTTTTGAAGAGAGGCGAGTTCTCAAGAAGAAGTGAACATGCAAGGGCTGAATTGGTGAGGCTGGTCATATTACTTTGTAGGATGATCCTGAAATCAGCAGGAAAGTGCTGCATCGAGAAATGTTTCTGTCCTTTATCCCCATGACCAATTGCACAGGCTTTGCAGGCTGCCAATAGCTGTGTAGGCAATGGCACTCCTGTCACAGGGAAGGTGTCTCCATTTTCACAGAGATTTGTTTGCTGTATCAAGACCCTGCAGCACGATACCAGCTACCTCTCAAATCCAGACTTGCAGCACTTTACCTTAAGGAGTGAAGTAATCTGGAGTCCTGACATGACAATCCATATTCTGTACTCTGTACATAAAATGTTTTGTTGTTTAGAGCCAGAGAAAATAGGTGTGTGTACATGATCCTGTAGCTAAGGCCTTTTAGTGATTTCCAGTGAGGAAAATTTATGATTAAAGATAATCATAAATGGCTGCCTGCTATTGGGTCCTCTCTCCTTCCTGTCCCATTCTGTCCCCCCCGACACACATCCCAGCAGTGATTAAATCAATGGGAATTAATCACACCTCATGAAAGAGAAGTGAGCCTGTAGTTTCCCCTTTCTGTCTGACAGAATGATACAATCAACTTCAGAAATCATTTGTTATTTCACTTATGACAAGCTTTTGGCCAAGTAAGCCACTGTTACATGCAAGCAAATCAGAAATTATTCCCTCGACTTCATCTTTCAGCTTCAAAGGTGCAGGATATGCATTCCCTGAATGTGGCATATCACAAACTAATCCCGGGAAAAGTCACAGCGATTTCATCTTAGACCATTATGGATTTCTTGCTGGCCTGAAAACCTGAGTAAGGACCTGTGTTTTTCACAATTCAGGAAATTTCACAGCTTCAAGGAAAGGGATAAAAATGAAAATCCAGAGTGGCAAGAAGACGCTTGCAAATTCTTTAGCAATACAAAAATTACCACCGATCAAAAAAAAAAATCTCCAATCCACCCTCCCTCTATCCACGGTGTCCCTTCATGAGGCGCTTATTCTTCATTTCAAGAAAATCTTTTTGGGGAAGCAGGATAGGCTCCGGGCAGCCGTAGTTCCGCCGCTCCTCCCTCTGTGCCCTTTCGGACGCACTTGTCACCAGCCGGGACACTGAAGGCACACGGGCATCGCCGCAGGGCGAGTGTTTGGCTTTGCATTTACTCCCTAAAGCACTCCTGCAGCAGTCATCTCATCCATGCATCTCATTATGGGGTGATTAATTAATGAATGAATTACGGCACGGTGCTGCTAGCTACCGCTCTGCGTCGAGTGGGGTGAGCAAGCAGCTTGGGGGGCTCCCGAGGGATGCAGGGGAGATGCTCCAATTCAGCCAGCATGCAGCTCTCCCTCTTACAGCTACCCCGACTGCAGCAATGTCCTGCAGCCTGAAAACTTCTCTAGAACTTACTGGCAAGAAGATGAGGAGAGAGAAAAAAAGAAAAAGAAAAAGAAAAAAAAAGAAAAAGAAAAAGAAAAAGAAAAAGAAAAAGAAAAAGAAAAAGAAAAAGAAAAAGAAAAAGAAAAAGAAAAAGAAAAAGAAAAAGAAAAAGAAAAACCCCAAAAGCAAATGCAAAAACTGATAACAAAGATGAGTTTATTTGGAATCCAATAAATAAGTGTAAGTGAAAAAATAAAACCTTTATTTAAGAAAATTAATAAAGATTTTATTAATGGAAAAGACTGGAGTCCGTTCTTCCCCTGATGACTATCAAACAAAATTAACTACGCTATTCTTCTCCCTTTAATGTGGTTGGTAGGGGTTACTTTAAAGGTTAATTTTTTGCCCCTTTACAAATGGATTTCAGATGGTTTACACAGAATAATCACAACTGGTATTTTACCATGTGATAGGCTCCTCACAGAAGCTGCCCAGAGAAATGTCCTTCCTCTCCTCCAAGGGACAGAAGGAAGTGTGAATCATCTGTCTACAAATCATTAGTGCTCAGACTACCCAGTCAGAGTCACATTCTGCTGCCAATGTACTGCATAGTCTTAAGTAAGTCATTTATTATTGAAAAATTTGTATAAAATTGCCCCTGGGATGTGGGTGTCTCCTCTAAATCAGGTGTGGATGCAATGAGTTACCTTCAAAACTTTCTTTAATAGAAGAGAAGTAGTCAAATGCTAATCCAAAAGATGCGTAGGGAGGGAGAGCAGGGGAGAGAGACTATAGGAGGGTAGAGAGGTGCAAAGGGAAGGCTCATCTTGTCCTTCTCTCTCATAGAATCATGGCACAGTTTAGCTTGTATGGGGCTTGGAGGTCTCCAGTCCAAACCCCACTCAACCGTGGGTAAGTTTAAACTTAAAGCAGGTTGCTGAGGCCTGTCCAGTTGAGTTTTGGCTGTCCCAGAATGGAAAGTGCGCAGCCTTGGTGAGCACTTGCTTCAGTGCTGAACCACTCTCATATTGCTCTTTTTCCCCCCAGACTCAGTCAGTATTTCTTACTGTGGCTTGATGCAAATGCAGCTATCACCTTTCTCTGAAACAACAGCAGTCACACAGCAAGGCAGCAAAGCTCCATGCTCCAATACTGTCTTTCCTGAACCACCTCCCTAAATAACATAAGCCCTGGGAAGCCCAGTGTGCTGAAGCATCATGTTTATCCAGGACTGGATGGTTATGTGTGACAGGGAAGTCTGGTCCTTCAGAGGGGCCGGGGATGCAGAATAATCCTCTCAGATCAGTTCCAAGAGAGCACCCAAAGGCTTATCTCCAACAAGGAACCTGAGGCAGGCAGACCCTACCCCGCAGTGCCACCTGCTTCCTCAGCCCTTTTGAGAATCCACTGGGCTCCTCGGCTGAAAGTCTCTTGGGAAAAAAACAGCATGACTTCATTCTCAAGAGGCTTGAACATTCTGCCTGGCTGTGGCCTTTACCAGCCTCAACTCTTTATAAAAAGTTACTGTTTACATACTGCAGTTAATTCCCTTTGCTCAGTTTCACAGCAAATACAGCTTCTTGAATACTTGTTATACCAACTCTGTGGATGCTGGATTTGCACGTAAGGGAAAAACACATGGATGGATGGTAGGTAAATTAAAAATGAGAGCTACTCAGCAGCTGCTCGGGACATATGTAGGCATTTCTGTGTGGTGTCTGTTTTTGCTGGCAAAACAGGAAACTGTAAACATACTAAAGGTTAAGAAAATGCACATGGACAGGGCATGATATTTTGAAGAGTAGCTTGACCTAAACCTGTGATTAAACAAAAAGGAAGCAGCACTTGAAAACCAAGTAAAGCATCACTAAGATATTCAGGGACTTGGAGGGAGAAATCTGCTTTCACTTTTCTGGGCATTTTGCCTGTCAAATTATGAGCTTATTTGTGGTGCTAAATGCTTTGCTTGTGTCTCAGAAAAGTACAGGAACTGCTGGCGCTTTTTTTTTCCAGTGGAAGAGAGAAGTCGTTAATGATCCCAAAGGTTAAGGAATTGGCACAGTCAGAAGCCAGCACTCCTTTATTTATTCGTCAGCTGGGCTCTGTGTGGGCTCCCAGCATGCAGAATTCCCCACTTGACTGCTCGCCTTCCCCAGAGGCTTCTCTGTGTTTGCCTGTGCGCGCACACCGGCGTCACCCTGCGTATAAAGGAAGATTAGTTTGCAGTCAGAAATACTCGGCCAAAACTGTAATATGGTTCAGCCACAAGCAGGTGTTCCAAACCAAACATGTTTATTTGTTTGTTTGTTTGAGGTAAACCAAACCCTGAATTGCACTATATGGCTTCAGAGATGTTCAGTTTAAGCACAGGCTCTATGTTTATATGCCTGTATCAGCTAGATCTGTATAGAGGTGGTGTGGTCAGTGCCACAGACCACCCAACCCATGTTCCCCAATATGCCAGCAACAAATCCCAAGGGAGAGGCTCAGGAGTGAGAGATGACTGCCCACAGTTGTCCCTACAGAGGACCTTGGGTCTCAGGGTCAGAGTTTATAGCACAAGAGATTCAGCTTCAAACAAGGCTGTATGAAACTCAAAACTGAAGACATCCCTATTTAGCATTTTACTTCTGTGAAGCCACAGGATGCCCCAGGACACTTGGAAAACCTCTTTCCAGATCATGAGGACCAGCCCTGATCCTCCTTAAAAATCAAAGAGGAGTCCACTCCCTCTCTTCTTGTGTTACCCCTCTTTTGGCATGTGCAATGCCTGGAGCAGGTGGGAAGGCTCAGAAGCACAGCTACTTCTCCCCTTCTGCCCTGTTTTTAACCTGCTGCTTCTGTTGAAGGGGCTCTCTCTGAAGTGTGAATCTCTACTGTGTGTGCAGTAACCCTGTGGAGGAGCTTAACCTCCATCCTTCCATGCAAAATGGAGAAGACCTGCTGGACCAGGTCAACCACTGGTCTCCACTTTTCAGAGATTTTGTTAGAGGAGAGGTGAGTGCATCAGCTTAGAAAATTCTATCTATTGAGAGCAGAAGGTATTACCTGCTTAGGCAATTGCTTAGGCAATTAGGTGTAATGATTTTTCCTCTGCAGTGGTAACCAGAGAAATCAAGAATCAACTCTGCCTTATTTTCCATTCAAACTTCTCTCCAAGGAAGCACATGAGGGGAAAAATGGAGGAAATTATAGTAAACTTCATCCTAAGCATTGTAAGCCTTGCCCCTATACTTGTCTTGCCCCTTTCCATTTCTGTTTAATTTAAAATATTCATCCTTCAAATAAAAAATAAAAAAGGGGATATGGAGCAAACTCATTAAAAATACAGGTGAAATTTCAGTGCTTGTTTGTGGAACCAAATATAGAAAATGAAAAGGTGTCTGGCAGAGAAAGAAATGCATTTATTGAGGTCTTGTGCTGTAGCAGTGCACGAAGGCCTTTAATGAGAGCATGTCCCAGTATGCTAAGTAGTCCTTATCTACAGGGGAAGTTACATTCTGTGACACCTTCTGAAATCTAAAGACACAGGGACAAAGCACAGTAGGTTCTCTTTTACCAGCAGGAAAAGTAATGCACCAAGAAGAGATCAGACCTCATACCTCAAAGCTGAGAGTGGAACAACTTTAAAAATCTTGCTTAGTCTGGCTTACCCCCATGCTGCAGAGCTAGGAGCCCAGTGCCCATTACATGCCAGCACCTAATTAGATGCCAGCTCGCACATCCTCTTGCATATATCACCCGTACACTATATACCGGGACACGGAGTTTGCTCTCTGAAAAGCCTCTAGCATTCAGTTTGTGCTAGATAAGTGATAATAGCATTAATGGACTAAAATATTAACATAAAAGACTAACTGTTGTAATTTCTTCTTTGTATGATTCCAGCTAACAGCATCTTCTTTTCTCACAGGGAGACTGCTTTGAAAGGATCAAGAGCAGTTCTGCAAAAGTGGGAGGAAAGGACATTTATATAACAATAAGCCTTTCCCCTCTTAATTTTTTCAGTTGGCTGCACAGTCTTCTCCCATCTTTTGCTGACATCTCTTAATAAAAACATTAAAAGAGTAAGCATAGGCAGTTCCATTTCCAGTGATAGGGTGGGTATAAGGCCAATGAGAAACTTCATTTCATAAAACCTCTCTGCTGCAATCTGCCCTACCTCAGCGTTTATCAGCTTCTCTGCTTTATTGTCTAGTTAAAATGGAAATAGCCTCCCTTCAGCTCTTAGTTATCAAGCCATGTGGATGACAATGTCAACTGACACTGGTTTTCATAAGCTAAAAAAGCTGCCCTGGGGCAAGCAGCAGTGAGACCAATTAGATTTAGTGATTAATATTTCCTGCTTCAGAAATGATAAAGACACACATGCAGTTGAAATTAAACTTCACTGGTGAAGATGAATTGAGAAAATAGCTGGACAAACATCAGGTTTCTGAATGAAGGACCAGTGGCTCAATTCTTAAGTGGTATTTTCCATCAAGTTTTCTGGTTGTGTCATACAGAGCATTAAAAACTAGAAAACAGAGTTGCCAAATCTATTCCCTGAGCCATTGAAAAAAACCCAAGAAAACAAGAGGCAGGTCTGCTCTTAGTGCTTGCACAGTAATTGTTTGCATCACTTCCCGCCAAAAATTCTTCCTCTCTCCTTTCAGCTTGGATGTGTTCTTTAGGATTCCTGCCGCGTTCCCAGTGTGGCTCTGAGAAATATTGCACTCTCTTATCCTGTATTTTTATTCCTGTCACCCACCAGCAGCTTTCATTTCGCTTTGCTTGCCTGGCCACCTGAAGGAAATGCTCACAGTCTTTGAAACGAGGCTCACAGTGTTTGACTGTGAAGGTGTTACATCAGTGCTAAACCAGTGCACCATCAAAATAGAGCAATCCAGCTAATGAACAGGCAAGCTCCACATGCTGGGTTCATGCTGGTGACTTTGGTATGCTAATGCTGGATATAACAGAGACTTTCACCAGCTTTACTGTCTCTTGTGCAGTTTTATTTTAGAATATTTACTCCCTAAAGATGTATAAAGAGGAAAGGCCTTTCCTCCTGCCTCAACTTTCCTTGTAAGAGGGGTTCTAGCTAAGAACTGTCACAGAGTGAAACATTCCTTTATTCGTGTATAAAACTCTCTTATAGTTTTCCTGACACTTGCTTTTCCTTGGTCCTTGTATAAGTGAGGAGGAATGTTGTGGCTCTCAGTGTCAAGTACTATTGACACTAAGTCAAGGGTGCCCTGCCATTTCTGGCTCAGAGTCCATTTCTTTTAAGCCAGATGTAGAAAAGCCTGAGGAACCATTGAAGTCTGATGGAACAACAGTGCCAGAAAAGTTAGTCTGTTCATACAGCTCAGCTTCTGGGGCTCCATGCTGTCCCCAAGCCACAGATGGGTGGAGAGCTACTGGATCTTGTCACGCAGGAGCGTCATGGCAAGTCAAAGCAGCAAAGTCAAAGCAGCAACCACTCTTCTCCCAGGACAGAGGCTGTCAGAAGAGCAGAGCTCTGAGTGAGCTGTTAGCTGTTTGTTCTCCACAGAGTTTTGGATTCCAAGGTAACTCTGAGCAGTTCTACAGGGCTGTAGAACATCATTACCAGGAGCTAAGATGGTCCTTCACAGGATGCTGCCACTTTCTGAGTCAGAACTGTCTAATACAACAGAAAGCCAGGTCCAGCAGGAGCAGCCTGGAAACAAAGAAGCCTTTGAAGTGGGAGCGAGCAAGAGCAAGTGAGACACAGTCCAGGTGGCAGAAGAGGATAAAGAATCCTGCAAAATAATGAAAACTCTGAGAGTGAGAGAAAGGTCTGTCAGAACAGAAGGAAAGAGAGACCAGGCTCAGAAATAGGAAAAAAACAAGTCACTAAAAGCAGGTGACAAAGTGTGAGGAGGCAAAAGGGGCTGAGTAGGGCACTGAAAGAGACTGATTTATGGAACTTGAAAGCACAAGTAAAACATGAAAGCCCAGAGACATTCCATCCCAGGTAACTCCACAGCTGAAGTTTTGAGGTTTTATGACACAGGGTGTAAAGTATTTGACCTGGTTATCAAGAAATGTTTTTAAAAATTCTCAGTCACTATCTTTTTCCAGAAGTCATCCCTATCAGTTTGAAATACAGGAGTGCTGTATATTTTTCAGGGTTTGTTTTGGCTTTTTCCTGGTATTCTATAACACCCAAATTTCATTGTGTTTCTTCAATACTGCACTTTTTGGTGGGCAGATAGCCCGGGAAGTGAGAGAATGAAATCATATTGCATCTAGTTGAGTTATGTAACTGCTTGAAGTATTTACATTGCTCTGAAAGGGGGGAGATGATTAGAGAGGGATTGCATCATACAGACACATCTGACAAATTAATATATTAAGGGACAAATTTTAAGTCTAGATCATAGGTCGCGACTTTCAAGAGTGCTTGGTATGCATGTGGACATGTAAAAAAATGAGCAGATTTTTTCATGCTTCAAAACTTATCTCCAGAATGAGATGAAATGTTCATTTGTGAATAGTAAAGGTTTATGGTGAATCCTGAAGGTCACTGTAAATTAGAAAGCTGGACTCCTTTTCTCTCCATCATGTGCTCTCAGTCCCTCTAATTTATACTCCCTCCCTGCAAAGGATTAGCAAATAGATTAATTTTATTTAAATGGGTTGTCAAAATGCAACACAGTTAGCTTCAGGTCACATGTTTCATCTCAAGAGCAGAAGCAGTCCATGCTGAGAGAAAGCTACACTACCAGTAGATCAGAGCTTTCAGTCAGGACTATGGGGATAGCTTTGATGACTTTACAGTTAGTTCAGTATTAATAAAAGTCTCTGTAAAACATCTCTCCTGCATTCCCACTCTCCCCTCTGCCTGCTACCTGTGGGCTCTGTCAATTCTGATATCTGACTGCTCTCACACTTCATCTGGATTAGGGGAAAAGAGAGTTTTTTGGGAGGGATGCATGTATGCACGCCTATGTGCATGCACACACAGCTCATGGCCCCTGAGCCTCCACCCACCAAAAGCAGCTTTTCATTCTCAGCAAGACAAACCCACAGAGGAGCTCAGAAGTCATTGCTGTTAGACAGTAAAAGGGCCAGTTCAAATCTGTCACTCCATCAGAGCATGGTCTTCCCCCCTGGTAAAGGTCACTTGGAGAAAAGATATGAAAGTGATTCAATACTTGAACTTAACCAAAAAGCCAAGCAACTTATTTACTATGCAGTGACCCTGCAGTGACCTCATCCACAACAGTTGCAGCTCCCACTGGCATCAGCTGGTGTCATGAGTACAGATGAAGACAAAATATTGCTGTGGTAGGAGAATACATCAGGAACATTTCTGTGGCGGTTTAGTTTTACAAAACCTGTACACATCTTTCAATCACTTTTTATAAACATTAATAAAGTATTGTGTGGGACCTTGAAATGTGTGCTTTTATTTCCATCCTGGCGTTTCTAATGCTATTTCTCAAGGCATAGCAAGTCAGGCCCAGACACTAAAGACATGGAAGAGTTGTTCAAGCTGTGCTGTCTTTTACCTTGAACAGGAATGGCCACAGTGATGCTCTGAAATAAATTCCACTCTGTGGGACCATTTGCTTAAAAGTGAGGAATAAGCAATTTTTCTTTTCCTTTTCAAAACACTGGAGGCCAAAGGGACAATTTAGAGCTCCTCTTACACTTGATTTTTTCAGTTATTAAGAAAGCATCTAGTTCAGAAGGTAAAGAAAAAAACTGATGATCCACATCTCTCAAAGACACACTGTCGTTATCAGCATTGCAGAACCACTGCATGAATCACTGTTTTGTGTCACTGCTTATACACAGCTGTGCTGTCACTGTGAAGAATTTTTCTGCACATCGACATCCAAATCTGGATTAAAAGGGAAACCCAAACAAATTCATCTATTTCCTTCATGATTCACTCACTTGTCACCATCATGCCTGCAGTGCAGGGATAGAGAAGAAAGAGAGAAAAAATAAAGCCAACAACCCCAAATTATGGAAAGCTGAGGTTGTTTCACAGCTAGAAAACAATCATGACATCTTGCTGGACTCTGGGGTTTGTAAAGCGAATTTTTAAAAATTATGATCCCTGGTTTTGCCCAAACAAAGTTTATATTTCCAGTATAAAATGACCAAACTGCCTGCCTGATGTAAAAAGCTATTTTCCTTCTTTTCCCTCCTTTCCCTCCCACCCCACATCATTTGACAGCACTTGCCTCCGGTGCCTCAACAGTAGCTATGACTGTGTCTTAATGAAAAAAGATGTATAAAATATTACCATAACCTCAGAGGCATGAGTAAAGCCCTTATTAGAATTCAGGACCTACAGCTGGAAGGGGGGCTCGGGCCGGCAGATAAAGTTAACTATTGTTAGCTCACAAGTGGCTCAGACTTCCTGGCAACTGCAGTGAATTACTCAGCCCTTTATGCAGGGTTTCAGAAACAGTTCACTGTTTCACAACAAAAAAGGCATTCAGGCCGGGAAAGATGGTCTCCCAGGGCTCTAGAAAGCTAGCTTTAAGCCAGTGAATGGACACTGGAGCCTCCTAAGTGAATGACCACTGTGGGAAAGGGTGGTGATGTCAGCCTGAATGCATTTCCAATGGTTTTGTCCCACTTTTCATTGCTTTTGCACTCTCCCTCACTCTTTTTCTCTGCCTCAAGCTGTCCCCTTCCTGTTCTTTTCAGGCCATTATATTAAAACTTTAGAGCTCACATGCACACGGAGGGGAGGACCCGCTGCAGCATTGCTGCCATGGCAATGCTTCTCCGCACTTTTGTTTCACATTAAAAAAAAAAAAATATTGGGGAGTATGGGCAGTGGGAGTAGCTGAAAAGGAGAAGAAAAAGGGAGAGGTGGAGGGACAGGAGAAGGGTGAGTGTCAGCATCGGGCAGCTCAGAGCTGGGGCTATGAGACTGGGGTGAGGGGAGAAAACTGGGAGCACAAGGAGGGGAATGGATGAAAGTAGCAGGGATTTGGGGTCCTTTGAAAAACAAATTTGTAATCCTTCACACTGCACATGTTTGAAAGGATCGGCACTTTTGAAGGCCTAGAGAAGAATTGGAATAATGTTCTTAGCTAAGCCCTCGGAAAGAACAGAGACGTGCTTTGGAAAACATACCCAATTACATAAGTTTATCAAAAGCTTTGAAAGGCTCCTCTGTCTATGACCAAAAGGGGAGAAAAATAGTGGAGAAGAGAAAGAGGGAGAAGGCTCCTAAGTGCATTTACCCATGGTAGCGGGAGAGCAGCAGCTAAGCTGACATACTTCAAACCGATGTGGCCCACCATCCCAGACCTCCCCGTTGTCAACAGCATGCAAGATTCCAGCAGCAAGCCCTGGAAAGTGCCTTTGCAAAAACCAGATGGACTTGTAAGTAACAAGGGAATAGGGAGCGAGGCACTCGATATGCACTCGCTCCTTGTAAATAAAACCACGAGTCCCCTGGCCAGCAAACCCACCTGGTTTGCTTCCTGCTTTCCATGAAATACTTGCTATTCATACGGATAAATGTATGCAGGCTTGGCTAAGCCTGTCCTGAGGCAAAATTATAGGATAACAGCATTGCGCAGAGATTGAGCATTAAGCTTAGCCCACACTAAGTTCTCAGTGTGCCAGGGCTTTTTGCTTTTAATGTGTCTAAGAATGCAGCTGTACGTGCTGCACACACAAGTGTGTGTTAGCAGCAATCCCCTCGTGGAGGCTTTCCTTCCCTCTGCCTGAGCTGCTACCCTGTTGCACCGAGATTATTTTGCTGATGCATAATTGGCACAAATTCCCAATCCTCCTGCAATAATAGTAGCAGAGACCAAGACAGTTTGATTTCCCATAAACAGGTGAGAAGAGACTTCCGGCTTTGCCTAAGCTGTCTTTTTATCGGTCCTTTCTGTTACCCACCCTCAGCCAGGCAACATTCCTGTGCAGACAGAGGTAAAAGCACAGCACAGGCAATGTGCTGCAGTTTTACCATAGGGTAAATTCACTAAGATCAGCCTTGTACCCGCCATGAGGCTCACTTCAATAAGTTTTCATCTGGTAAAACTTACGAACCTTGTCTACACTGTGTTTTCTTTGTGTAATAATTCTTGTGTATGGTAAAAGACACAGCTTTTTATGCTTAAAAAGGAAAGCTCTGTGGCTTTCTCATACTAAACACAGGCTCCCTGTCTCAAGTCAGGATTCAGCAGGGAGGTACTTTCACCACATTAGCTGTCGTGTGGATAAAACCAAGTCAAACCTTTATGCCATAGCTTAACAGGGTGAACACAAACCCTACCTTTTTCAAAACTACCAACACGTGCAGAACCACCTGCAGTTAGTCTCAAAATATGAAACTCCCTTTATGACAAGATCAGGAGAATCTGCACACCAGAGCTCCTGAGGTTCTTCTGGAAGTTCCTGTCATGAAGATGATCCACTAGGAATATTTCTAACCAATCCTATGAGATAAAGTGAGGGACATTTATTGCCCTGAGCCAGTATTTCCTCCTCCTTCTTTTGCTTAAAAAGACTCCAATACCATATCTCGTTCTGCTTCCATTTAGCAGGGGACCTTGAGTCTCAGATCTTGTCCATGTGGTAAAACCCAAAGACCAAGGAAAGCTTAGGAGGCTGTGATTTCCTGGGTGGTTTAGGCCAGTCTGTGGTTAAACCCCTGCCAAAAGGGCACTCAGCCCTGCACACAGTTGTGCCTTTGCTTGTGGAGGGTAAGCTTGTGATTCCTGATGGCAAGACAGTCTCTGGTGAACCTCCCCTGATTATGAAATCCTCCCTTTCCTTCCTGGGCAGGTGCAGGCTGGTGGGAATAACATAAATACGAACATTTCAGTTCATTATAAACCAACTCACTGGCTTCAATAAACTTGCACAGTGCAACAGGAAGGTTCTTTTATACAGATCTCAGCCAAAATTAAAACCAGCAGGACTTATAATTGATACAGTTGTTTCAGTATCATCAATCAGGTGGACATGCCCACTGAGAACTTATGTGGTCTCTGTGTCTCCACAGCTGCAGGGACTTAGGTGGTATTTCTTTGACCCTGGTGCCATTTACCTAAATTGTTAATCCACTAAAGATAAATAGGTGTTAAGAAAAGCATCACTGGAATTTTGAACTGCCTGCCTGAGGTGTTTTCTCTCCTCAGCTTCCCTCCACTTGAATCTTCTGACTTTTCCATTTCATTACTTTGCTTCTGGACTACAACAGGTTTCAATGAACAATTTAAAAAAGATTTGTCAATGTAAAGAGTTGAAAAATTAAATTACTTTTTAGGGCTATTTTATATACTAAGGAAGAAAAAAAAATTAGAAAAACCTAAAGGGCATAGCTATTTTTCTTGGTCATCTCTAATTTCCTACTTTGGCTCTAAGTATAACAGGCCAGGTGCTTCCAGGCCCTCTGGAGCCCCTAAAATCCTGGTCCAAGGCCCTCCTCTGCCAGCCAGTCCTGGCTGAGGTGAGCCAAGCCCACACAGGAAGCAATGCTCTTTCTCGGGTAGAAACACCTCTGAGGTGAAGCCATCCAGGACAGATCACCTAGAAAAACACTGTTTCTACAAACCCCTGCAGAAAAAATATTTTGCTCTGTTTAGAAGGCCTTTCTCTGTTCAAACAGCCTTGGGTTCTCCACATAACTGCTGTGATGGTGATGATATTCCCACATAACAATTCCCTACCATGGCACTTGGGAAAACCTCTACTCTCTGAGGTGTCATCTGCCACAGATGCACTACTCTGCCTCAAAGGCTCCAGAGATATTAATTCCCTTTTGGAGGTAAATGTGTGACTAAGTAGAGGTTAATGCTTTTTAAATTTGAGTTACAACAAATTTTTTCACAGAACTTTACTGCTATATAAAGTTTTTAATTTTATATTTTTACTTTTCAGTCTCAGTTTTAGATTAAAAAAACACATGGAACTGTATCAAAAGCCTGCAGGACAGAAGGTCTCATCTGCTACCAGCTCTGTTTGAAGGTTGTCTGTAAGTTGGACTGTCTTGTCTGACACCAGGCTTTTGGTAAGCAACCAGCGTGACCGTTTTCTTTCACTTATCACAGAAAAGTTCATACCATTATGGAGTTCCAGTCATTTAAGACATTGGTCTAAGAAAGACAGAATGTCTCAGCTGAATTTTAAACAGCTCAATGAAATAGCCCCAAAGTTTGAGTTGGATAAAAGTCATAGGAAATAAACAGTTATAAAGGCAGAAGGCCAAAACAAGATTTAAAAGGCTTTTGAACTCTATCCAGACAACGTCAGGGGAAATTAAATGATTTTCTGAGAATTAGATCCTGGCAGGTATATTTTAAAGTAGTATCTCCTGAAACCTTCCTTCTATGCTTCAATCTCTCACAGCCTTGCTGTGAATATGGTTAATGAGGTTTTGAAAATACAATCTTTAGGATTATAATCTACTATCTTTCCTTCTGGCACATTCCTGTCCTCTTGTATCTAAGTCCTTCGCAGACACTGTTTATTCTGTCTTCCTCCCTTCCTTTATGCTCTGGGAGTTGAGGAAGCAGGCTTTCCTAATTTTCCACCAGGAGCTATTAAAACCTCCTTCTGGCAAAGATTAAGTCTCTGTCTGTTGTCTGCAGCTACCTTCACTTACAGAAGCCTTTTCTCCGTCTCCCCTTCCTGGTTTTGGCTGTGGTGGAAAAGTTTGACTCCCCTCTAAGTCTTTCCTCCTTCCCTTTCTCATTCTTTGTTCTCTACACCACACTCTAGCTGATACTTCTTTTCACCTCAACTTTTCTTGCCATCTCTTATCTCTCCAATTCCCCGCCATCAGCCTTCCTCTAATCTTAACTCTGGATTCTCCTGGTTCTTTACATCTCAATCTTTCATCTGAGACGTCAGCCACAGTATCAGTGAGCTTTCTTGATCTTCAGCTTCATGTGTTGTTCCCTCTTGTTTTTAACACATTTGTAGCTCCTTCATAACTCCTCTTGCCCATGGAAAGGACCATCCACTTTACTTCCTCTTAGCCAGCTCTCAGCCAAGCACTGATGCTTCCCCTGCTCTTACAGCCCATCTACCTGCCACAGATGCTTCACTTCATGACACAAACTCTTATAAGACCTTTCTGCAGCTTACTCCTCAGCAGCTTAGTCTCCTCCTACTCCTTTTTCATAGTAAGTCTTAGGGAAACAAAAAAAAAAAAAAAAGAAAAAATAATCTTGGCTCTGCTCCTCCACTCCCTGCTTTCTCATTACCCTCTTCTTTTCCTCTTCAGCTTTATTGAATATGCTTCTTGCAGTAAACATCAGAAGTCCTTTCCTCCACTTCCACTGTAGACTCTGTCCAATACCTCTATAGCAGAAAAGGACCTTAGTAATTGTCAAATATTTCACCCTTCTGGCTCACTCAGATGACTTCAACATACCTCAAATCCTATTCTCCCTTGGCTTTTATATCTCTTATCTCCTCAGTCTTCCACTTTTTTCTCTAGAAACTTCTTTTTTTATAAACTTCAAATCTCTGATACTATTCCTCAGATCACCTTCTTTCCTGCTTCTTCCAAGTGTACTTGGGTAATCCCAGCTACATCAATTTTTACGGTATTTTATGTTGTTTCTCAAAACAATCTGAGACGAAGATTTTTACTGTTATCGCCATTGGTGCTGCTTGTTGGTGCTTTAATGTAAATTAAACTCTTCCAACAATCCAAATTCAGATTGATTTTCTGTGGTAATGCAAGAATTGTATCATTGAACTAAACCAGAAGTAGTGTTTCTCTTGATTTCTCATTCTTCTTCTAATCACTGTCCACACAGACAATACTCTGCATGCACAGAGTCTTTTATTAATTCCAGAATCTATGTTTATGGCTCTTTTCTTTCTATTGGTCTATTTTTCTACCCTGTATATGTCTTGGTCTCCGGAAATACCTCATTCCTTCTACAAATATCTCATTACCAAGTTAAGGTCTTGCTCCTCCTTGATCTTTCCATGGCACCAGGAGTACTTCTGAAATGCTTGGCAGTTAATAGCTGATCATTGATTTAAGTGGGAAGTGAGAAACCTGAATATTTTATCGGATCTGGGCCATGGTCCCCCCTTAGGGAGCTTTTATCCACATAAACTCAGAGTATCTGTGTAGAATGCAAAGGTATGTCTCTGCTTGAGAGATCTACAATACAAGTACTGACAGACAACGTCCAGTTCCATGTTATATGAAGAGACAAGGAGAAGTCAAGTCAATTCTGTTCTCTCAAGAGTTTTACTTCATCTTGGGAGTAGAGCAAACACCAGACTTCCTGACTTGCCCCAGGGTGACACAGAGCAATGCAGTCCCTCTGGTTCTGGAAAACCCCTAACCAGCTGGCACTGTCACTCCACGGAACAGTCTCCCATGGCTCCTACTTTGGAGCCTACCTGTGCATACCTGTGCCCAGAACAGGGTATGCAGAATAAAGCAGCCAAGGACCTATTCCTCAGGCACACTGGAACTGGGTGTTATGATTTCATATTAGAAACCTATTAGAAACCTTAAATTCATCTGAAAACACAGCATCACCAGCATTACAAAATACTATTTGCATGCTGGATGAGAGGCTGGGAGATGATGACATTTCACTCTGCAGTTGCTGAGAGTGCCCTGACTACCATGTTGTAGCCTAGCTTTGACTGGGTGGGTGTGAAAGCACTGCCCATCACTGCTCAAAACCAAATTGTGTCACTGTGCAAAAAGTAATTGAAGGGAAGGAGGGGAGTGGTTCATGGTTTGTTTTTCTCCTATGGGTAGTACTAAATTGAGGAATCCTGACCTGAGATAGGAACAATTTACTGGAAACAGCAACGAGGTAAGAAAATTAACAGTAACAACAACCTACTAGTCACAGAAATGTATAAAGAGAGGGTGATTTACATACAAAATGCTCAACAAACCTGGGATGATGGGAAAAAAAATGGTGGACAGACCCTTTGCCCACCATGCTGTCTCTTGACCATAAAGGAATGCCCGTTTTTTCCTGAAAGCAAAAGGATCCCTTTCCCCTCAGCTCCTGGCAATGACATAAGATGATATGGAATAATATTAGAATCTTGGCCACACCCACACAGCTCCAGGCTCTGCCTCCACATAACCACGAAAAATTAACCTTGGCCAAAACCAGACACTCTTTTGTTTAATCTTTTCTGTCTGACTCTTATTCTGTTGGTTTTATCACTGCCTTATTGTACAATAAAAGCATTTTATATTTTGATTGGTAACAACATTCAACATTATTTATTTGTTATATTTATTTGGGGTTTTTTTATGAAAGCTGTAAAAAGTTTAAACATTAAAGAAAATCAGGCCATGTTTCACTGCTGAGAGTGGATTTTTGCAATGGTAAATGCATTAGAAGCATCTAGAGAAAGCAACTCTAGGTATTGGAGTTTCATTATTTGTATGTAATTTGGTGATGATCTGTAAACACCAAGAGCTGAGGTTTCAAATATGTGTGGCTTCAGTTACACATTTCAGGATTTAGGTGACTTTCTCAGTTATCTGAGAGTATCTCAGAGTATCAGAATTGTAAATGAAACCAGTTAGACCTTTTGATAGTGATCACTTCTGAAACCATTGCATCATTTAGACTTCAAATGTCATGTCGCACTCTTAATTTAAAAAAAAAAATAATAAAACCAACAAAACTTACTCCTGTGACAGAACCATATTAATTTTCAGAGAACCTTCCTAGGGAAAGATTCAGAGGTCATAAACATGGTTCCAGAAGGGATGGATGAGATCCCAAATTCCCTTTACATTATTCCATCCTTATATTTAAAAAATGCAGATCTTTTTCCTCATCTCAGAAAGTGGGGTTACCCATCTCTTTCTCTCCATGTCCTTTGGACTCCTGCAAAAATCAAAGAAAAGGAACAGGAGAAGCAGAGACTGGAAAGAATCTATCCTGAGAGGGGGACAGAAGGGTAGGAGGTAAGACCGGGCAGCTGTGACTTGTTTACTCTCTGGCATATTAATCAGCTGCAAACTCAAAAAGACACATAGAAATGAAACATCCTGAGAAAAACACTATCAATAGATTACCTCAGAAAGTAAATTTAGAACTGTTTTCAATCAGCAGGACCATGAACTATCAGATATATGGGATCTTCTTGGGTACTGCAGAGAAAGCAAAGCATCCACATTCTGCACAGCAATGCACACTACCAACCACATTTGACTGACAAACCCTCTCAGTAGAGTGAGAATATCATGTCACTTACATGCTCATAGCAACCTTTTCAAACAGAGCAATATAAATAATTGTGGTGATGAATAGATGGATAGACAGATGAATACCTCGTGTCCTTTAGAATTAATTACAAATTTGGATAAAGAAGGAATTGCCTGTACATGTGAGTTCATAGACAGCCTGTGGGGTGGAGAAAACTTTTCCTTGTTGCTTGCTGAAACCCCCCACCAAACCAATTAACCAAATAAACAGAAAACCCCCACTTTTTAATTATTCCTTAAGGAACACATAAAACCAGCTTCTGATTAGAGGCAAGCCAAATGCAGTTAAGCAAGGTGTATAATATGAAGAAAAAAAATGTACTTCTCTTTATACTAACATAATTATCATTGCCTATTAACCAGGACAGCAATATATTCAGGAAAAAACAAGGCAGAATCTTTTATACAACAAACAACAACTTGTGAAAATGAGCCACAGGTGAGACAGAAGAAAACAAAATCCAAACTGTGATTATAATATTTAATACTCAAATTTACATCTTACAATGTTGGAAAAACCATTACAGTTATTGGTGTGAAAAGTCCAAGGAAGACAATGACAGCAAAATAACACGTGATCCTCGTGAGTCCCATGCTGAGGTTTGAAATTTAGTGCTTCAGAGCACACACTTTCTTGAGACCCAAGGAATCTATGCACTGGAAATGGAGTTTTATGTGATGAAAGACAAGTGGACCACAAGTAGTAGTTTATGAAGAAGTGCAAGGAGCAGAAATGCATTTTGTGGACATCTGATGAAAGCCTCCACTTTAAATCCTTCAGACTCAATGGGGCAGAGAAAGTCCCTTGGCTGGTGAGAGCAAAGAACTGGTGCTGCTGAGGGAGTGAAGTAGCCATTCATCACCGTGGCACGGGAGAAGTTGTTTGAAGGATGAGAAAAGCCCTCCCAAGCACCCCAAGCCCTGGCAGTAATTAATGTGAGGCATTTGACCCACTGTTAGCTTCTAACAGAGGCACAGTTGTACAGCCAAACATTCACAGTCTTAGTCATGTTTAAACAGCTTCCAGTAAAGATGACACAGGTCTGTTAGAGGAATTTGCACATTCCCTTGGGAATTGATGGGTTTCTTTTGAGTCTTTATCCTCAACCTTGGCTACCAACTTCATCTTTACAGTTCTTATCCCTTATTTCCCCTGAGAATCTAATAAATGGAATATTGTCACCAGAGATATGATTTTTGCTACTAAAGGAAATACGGCTTAGTGAGGGTTGACTGGCTTATGCTGCGAATTTCCTAAATGGTTGATTTGAATATGTATATTTAAAAAGTTGGCCATGTACCTTAGTTTGGGGTAGAAAGGAAACACTGTTCTCCAATTTTTTCCTGTAAAAAAAAAAGAAATTAATGTCATACAAAATTTATCACCAATCCCAAAGAGCTGATGTATCACATTCTCTTTCCTTTAGCAATTCTTTGTGTAACCCTTTGTATATGATCCAGGGATGCTGGGAGAATAAAATTGTTCTTCGTCACACAGGAACCAATCCTGTTAAGTCAGGCATTCTCTTTGGCTCTGAGGCTGCATGATGCCACTGAAATCAACAGAGTTATCATCATTTGCAGCAATGGCAGGCAGTGACAGGTCCTTCTCTTCCTTGGCATTCTGCAGCTCTGGCTCAAAACTATAAATAAAGTGCCTTATCCTATGGGCAGTGACCTAGCACTGCTGCTGGAACCAGCGAGCAGTGGTACCAGCTGGAGCCCAGACAGGCTGGAAAGAGGTAACTCAAGGACAACCCCTACCCCTTCCCCTCCTTCTCTCTCTCTCACACACACAGACCAGAAAAATGTGACAAAGGCATTGTTGTCAATCTGTTGATTGGATCATTTGAATTTTCAAGTGTGGAACCACTAAAATGAACTATTTAAAATCAAAAAGGATCCATAAGACTCTTACAATTTTATTTTTTTTAACTACTGCTCTATCATCACCAAATAACTTCACAGTATTTGGTTGAGATCAGTGGAATTATGGCAGCATGAAATGTAAGTTATCTGGTGGTGAATCAACTCTTTCAGGAATAAAGGTCAAAACCAGGGGTGTAGGAGACACCACAAATTGGACTTAAGAGGAGTGGACCAGAGACAGAAGTGTACACAGTCCTTGTCATTTTCTAGGTGAAGGCACGGTGATAACTGTGGTAGCAGTTTGTTCTTCTCCACTTCATACTCTGGTATTTCATAACAAAATGAAACTAATTGAATTAGTCACTAACTATGTTCCCAGGATTTTTTGGAAGTTATGTTTACAACCTTTACCTGACATCAGAGACCTTTTAAGGTGCTTTAAACAAGATTTCAAGTAGGTAGACTGATTTTGCTCCTTCCCCTTCTCAGGCTTCAGCACTCTTATTTTGGCAGCATCATTTTATTTTCTAGTAGAATTCAAGCAAATGCTGCTTACAAAATCATTCTGGAAATTGGCACATCTTGTGTATATTTTGAGAAACTGAGCTTACTCTGTATCATCTACTCGATCCTATATGTTTTGGCTAGTCTTTATTGGTCACCTGAATTGTGCCCTGGGCATGCACAAGCAGACAGAGTCACATTTTTCCTGCAATACTGCATTGCATTCAGAATAATATTGTGTCCAGTTCCCCAAAGACATCTTTATGATGTTTTAATTAAATCCTGACCCTGCAGCCGTGAGGTGTTGATGAGGAGTTCTGTTATGCAACAGAAGAGTTATGACTGTGGCACTGTGGGAGCAGCACCACCAGTACATCAGCTGTCCTTTGGCAGCCAAATGCAGGTTCAAGGGGAAAAAATTGTGGAAAAGCTATCAGATAAGAACTCCACTTTTTAAATGACCAGCCCATGCAATCATGGTGAGTGGGCTTCTCCTAAGTGTTCTCCTGAGAGTGGGGGCTTATATAACTTAACCATTGTCAACCCAGCCTCTTCCCCAAGCAGAGTCAGTTTTCTGCTCCTACAGTTTCCATCATATGAGCTGAGCATTACCACTGAACATCTCAAGAGTCAGGAAAAATTGAAGGCTTATATCTATTCCCTAGCTCAATGCTTAACCAAAGCCCTCTGTATCCCTGCTCCCACTCTTTCTCTACAACCATGGAGTACACAACACTGAAGGCAGAGATCATGCAGACAGAACTTTAAACCAGACAGCTTGTATACCCCTAAAGGGTGAAGGTGATGTAGCATCGATCTGTGTGAGCTACTTCAGCACCTCCAGCCTAAAGTGCAATCCATGCCTTGCTGCATTCTGCTGCAGCTGCACTGAGCATCCCTCAAGCCTGGCATTGCAATGCTAGTTTATCTGTGCTACCTATTGTAGTAAGGTAAAAGTACCACATACTACTGGATGTGGTATGCTCTTGTAGGGACATGGTTTAGGCATGGACTTCGTAGTGTTGTGTTTATGTTTGGGCTCCATGTTCTTTAGACTCTTTTCCAACATAAATGACTCTATCTTATGATTCTATATTGCACAGAAGCCACTGAGGCAAAAACCAGTCTTCACATTTCTCTGCATGCCCCTTATCACCACCATCAAAACCCCATTGCTCACTGTGTCTTGTGTTGCTGAAGCATCCTCAGGGACTTTTATCTGCCCTGGAAGTTGTGGGATTAGGATGCAATGGCAAACAGATCCCAGCTAGAGACTGATGAAAGATCTGAGTTCAGCAACAAGATCTTCAGAACAAGCAAAAAAGGTGCTGAAGGTGAAGGTCCCATGAGCTGGGATTTTACAAAAGACCCTGAGCAATTTATTAATGCTAAATTTCATTGTATCCTATGAGAAAAGCACCAGGAGAGAAAGAACTTGGTAAAATGTCAAGCATGAGTAGAGACCTGATAAAGACTCCCTCTATAAAATTAATTTGGAATAACTTTGGGTTTCATTTCAGTGCAGAGAGGAGATTAGGGTCAGGGGTTTTTTATCTTCTTCTAAAGTGATGCTGTTATTCCTTCTTTCATTTCTATAATAAACTTCTATGGATTGCAATCAAATAATCACCTGCAGGATTCAGTTTTATTGCCTAAATCAAATGCATCATCTTTACTCCAATTTCGGAGAGCATTACAGCCATGTGTAGTAGTCCAGACCCTCTTAAAAAAAGGCAGTAATTTAATTTAACAGCAAGGCTTTTTTCCATCAAAAGGATAGATAAATTTCCATTATCAAGGTTAGTCCTAATAACAGTATATGGCACAAAAAATTCTATAAATACTAAAGCCTATGCTGAGCTTTGGAACTTGCTATCTCCCATTGGATGTATGTACCTCAAACAAAGAATCCAGTAGTAACTCTGGAAGAGGAACTGGAACATTATCACACCTCAGGCATAGTCCTTTCCCATCACCTTAGTGAGTTCCAATTTTATATTCTTTGTACCTAAAAGGGTTTACCCTCACAGGTCCCACTTCTGAGGAAAGATACTTAACCATCTTGTCTAATATTAAGTTTATGAGCAGGCCTATGTTATGGAGGCCACCAGAATGTCACTTAGGTATGAAGTGTCTTTTGAGGTGAAGTCTTGAACTCCACCATTGACACTGACATAGCCAGCATATGTAACCTCCTCATGAACAGAGAAAGTAGGGAAAAATGAATGAGGTTTAATTTTTATCCCCGTTGGAAAGTTTTCTCCCTTGATTTTCCATCACACATATCAAGACAGTTTTGAAGGAAGAAACACAAATAGTGTTTTGTATTATCATGTCAGATAAAAGCCCTTAAGAGGTAGTTTGAAGAGTTGAGACAGGTGTGCAGTTCCCTTGCTTTTGGCTCTCAGGCTCAAATCAAGTTCGCAGTGGTCAAAGTTTGTGCCCTTGTGAGGTGCTCTAAGTGAAGGTCCTAACTACCTCTAGGTCCAGCTGGGAGGCCCTACAGGGCCAGCTTTTGCATGTGAGAAAAGTATACTGTAATATCTGGGCCATTCACTTAAGAGTTGGATTTGATGAACCTTGGGGTCCCTTCCAACTCAGAACATTCTGTGATCCTAATTGATTCTGTGATCCTAATTGATTCTGTGATCTGTGCATTGATCAAGTGGCTTCTCCACTCTGGCAGACAGATTTAAGAGTTTCCTGCGAGTGTCAACAAAGGCTCCACATGTGTTTGGCAGCACCCAGACTAAATTCCTGAAATCTTCCATCCCTGTTCTGTTTGACTTTGTGTGGGACACGTTCTCTGTCTTGTTTAAGGCTCCAAACATAGTGCCGTGTGTTTAGACCATAGTCATTCACTCAGTGCACACACCTTATATCATAACAGCCTATTGCACTGGGAATGGAAGAAGTCTGATCCAATAACCTTGTTCCCGTTTTGTAGGAGAAGGACCTTAATACTTCCATACAGTGAAATCTAAAATGCTCACAGAGCCCTGAGGACAAAGCATCAGATGTCATCAAGAGGAACACAGGCTGCCATGCACAATTTCAATATCTAGCATTTATTCAATTTCTTTTTCTTTCTTTTCTTGTGCCTTGTGGGCACACTTTTTTTTTCTTTCTGTTAATAAACTGTGGTTTTTTTCACTTTCACCCCCTGGTATCCATTTCTCTCATTGGTAAAAGAAAAGGGAATTATTGAAGCCATTTCTGCTTAGAGGAAATGCTCATTCCAGGGCACTTTCTCCTGAAACTTGTCTCAAAACCAAGACACATGCTTTATGTGTACCCTGGCTTTACTAGATCTGCCAGTACTATCTCTGGCACCACTGTAGAAATTGCCTCTGCAAACAGAAAGCCCATGTTATATTGGCCATCCTGAGCTGGTAACTTTGAAGGTTTGTCCATGTTTCTGGACAGGGGGAAGTAACTTGCTTATATATCATTCAGTTCAAACCTTCATGAGACTGTTTTTTTTATACTGCTTCTGTTCAGAATGAATTTGGTGCTTTGAAACTTGGGCATTAATTTTTTCCTAATAAGATATCATCATAAAACATGCAATTTAGTGCTTCGTTTCTTCCAATTTCCATATAGGAATCCGACTCTGCTAAATTTGAGCTTCAATCCCCCTGGCCCTTCTTGTAACTCGTGCTGTAGACTATGAAGGGTTACCGACCCATAGCAAATAAATTAATAAGCTTGCATAATTATATTTGGGTCATTTTATTTCAGACCGTGAAATCAAAATCTCTGTTCACATTAGTGCAGGAATTGCTCTAACTAGCCATTGGGGCTCCCTTGATATACCATCTGCAAATGCAGCAGACTGGCACCTGCTGGACCAAAGAATCCATGCTCATAGATTGCATGCATGGTTTTTTTTTTCCATTACCTTTTCTGGGCATCAACTTTGAATCCTATTTCTGTCCATTTCCTGTCTCAAAAGAGAGATTCTGCTTTACAGCATGATCTTTGTCTTTTGTAGTCAACAGTTGCTGAAAAGTCTCACATTGCTACCAGGTAGGTCAGATTACTTGTCCTCCAGCTGTCTTGGGGTTCAGTGCAGAATGTATTGGCACAGCCACCAGAGAGGACTCTTAGAAAGCCTGGGAAGTAAGGCTGTGCTTCTCATGGGAAAATGTGTCATAGCACTGTGGCTTATCCCATTTCTCTTGGTCTCCTATGCATCCTCTGCTAAAAGGACACAGTCTTTATGACAGCTTGAGTCTTTGGAGGTTCTTACTTGGCTCCTCTTGGCTCCATTTCACCTCATGGTCACTTTAAATTGGAGGCCTGATAAAGTCCTGCATCTTGGATTGCTGCTGTTCCTGGCAATCTGACTGAGCTTGAAAAATAGTTCTAACTTCTATACCTTGTAGTGTGATCTCACATGATGAGGTTGGTAAGGGTAACATCTAAGTTACTGTGATCACCACTATAGACACCTTGGGATCCATCATGGAGACAAGTCCATTACACACAGCATGGAGTCATGAAGAGGGATCTTCCTGCTTCTGCTGGAAGGGCCAAAACAGAACCAGAACCGTCATTCCATATATTTCACCACTGCAGAGGCTCACAGAACACTATTTCTGCCCATAACAAACAACAACATGGACAGCCTGTCAAGTGACTGACCACCTGGCATCTCTTGAAAAAACAGCTGCACAGAGATGTCTTGTGAGGTGGGCCAGCTGCCATCCACAGCTGGATGTGAATTGCCCACACACACCATGGTAAAGAGGAGCATGAGAGGATTTTAGTTGAGAAAATAGAACTGGAATGTGCTCCAGAATTGGAGATTAGTTCACTGCGTTACTTATGATATATTAGTCAAATAACAGTAGAGACGAGCATCTAGAGCTGCACGGATTTCACAAAGTTAGCAATGCTACTGGTAAATATCTGCGAGTAACAGGGCAACTTTTAGACTCTGAGTTAGTTCATGGTGGCTATAACGTGTGACAGACATGACCCAGCTCTGCATAATAAGTCTTAAAAACGGCGGCTTCTGGATGGTAACAGGATGCACTGAAGGAAAGATCATGTTATATGTACCCTGTGCTGATATACTTTTCCTAAGCATCTGCTGGGTAGCCCTGTCAGCCTTGTATACTGAGCTAGATGGCCCTCTAATCTAGGAAGAGAGTTCTCATGTCCTTCTAAAGGAGGATCTATGGGGAGATAGGTTATGGTAGCAGAAAAATGACGTCTTTCTCAGCTCCCAGAAATGCCTCAATTCTCCCCTCAGTAAGCTTGTTGAAGTTCCCACCCACTGCAGTACAACTTGTATTTGAATAGCTGAGGGTAGAACTTCTGGAATTCACATTTCTATAAGTTTAATATAACCTGAGAAGAGTTTACCTGTCTGGAATTTTGGATGCAGCTGTTTCATATGAGGGTGATTTTTAGCAGATGCAGCCATTTTATACTTACAAAGTTAGCAATGATTTTGGCACAGGATGTTTTTGTGTGCAAGAAAGCCACTGAAAGAAAGTATTAATCAGAAATGAAAGTAAATCTAAGCAGAAATGAAAGCAGTCGCCAGCTTCTAGCACTGCATTCCAAAACTTTAATTGTGTAGCCATCAGCCTTTTAAACTTAAACCATAGGGTGTTTGGCAAGAGAAAAAGCAGAAATAACAACAAAAGAAAACCCCACCGCACTTTTTGTCACATTAAGGGACACACAAAAAGATGATTTTGTAATTTCAGTGATGACTGCCTTTGAAAATCCTTTTCATTTGTGTCCAGCCCTTTTCCAAGTACTGCACATGGGGGATGCCAGGTCCATTGCAGACGTGGTGGACCAGCCAACAGGGGGCAGCCAGAGGACAGGAATGAGCATCAGAGACCGACACCCCTTCATTGGAGAGCCCAGAAAAGCAACAGTCAATCACCCTACCAGCAGACCTAGCTGGTCTCCAGACTGATTCATTAGACAGACACCTCCCTCTCTGTCTCATCATTTCGTTATGACACAGGAAGATGTCAGCCTTTCATGGGACAAAAGGACATTCTCAGGAATGCAAAGGACTGAAATATCATCTCATACCCTGGCATGCTTCCAGGACACCAAGGATGTGCGGTCTCCTTAATCACAAGTCCTTTTTTGGTCCTGCTGCATTTTAAGAGACTAGTCTGACTCAAAGACGATATCAAATTCGCCTAAAGTAGCCTGGAGGATTTGCATTTGAAAGCCATCCAGTCCAAGCTTTACCAAACTAGCTTTTCTGAAATTAAAAACAGAAAGAAGAGTCTTGCTTGACAGTGCTTTTTTTTTTTTTTTTTTTTTTTGATTCTCAGCTTTGCCCTTGGGAGACAACACTGCTTTCTGCCTCCATTATAATGTTTTTAGAAGGTATGCTCCTTTTATTTGGGCGAAGTCATTAAGCAGACCACCAAAAGGACAGACACAAGTTATTTTGGAAGACTGCTTTCACTCTCAGGATGTAGTCATACAAGTGTACCTCTGCTTCATAGCACTGTTCCCACACCAAAAGCCAGTGATTGGAGGATCGAATTAAACTGGGCAGCTTGGCATTGTAACTGGGTTGGTCACTGGGTCTTAAAGGAGTTTATTGCTGTGGCGTAAGTTTGCCAGAGCATAAAATTAGAGACCTTATAAGTAAGGATTTCTCACAGGATCCTATACCTATGGTGGACTCTGGAGCCAAACATAACCAGCTCTGACTTTCATCTCACACGTGGGATAGCTATAAATAAATGAGAGATTACTCTCCTCCCTGTGAAACAAGAGAAATGAGGAATGTTACCCGATGAAATCACTACAGCCTAATCTTTTCAAAATGCTGCTACTGAACTCACATTACTGTCATTTATTCTTGGCTGCCTCGACTTTCTAGAGCCCTTTTTCAATTATTTCCTGCTCTTGAATTTTAAACTCAAGTCTTCTACCTCTGTTTATGAGGTACAGTGAAGTTTTTCTCACATCCACAGGTCCTCCCTTCTTTAACAGTTGCATCCACCCTCATTGTTCCTTTCAAGGCACTTTATCTATTCACCCATTCTTGTCTACTTCTCTTTTATCAACCCCAATTTCCATGTAATTTTATATTCTTAAGCAAAAAGATCTTTCCATTTATTTTTTTCTTAGGCTGAGTGTCAAAAGCTCACTCCTACCCCATAACACTCTCCACTGCTGCACATTTCTTGTCATCTTCTAGCTCCAATATTTGCTAGCAGACATGACAAAGACTGGGAGCCACAGGCACATTCAGGAACACAGTAACTGGAAAATAACAACTTAAGATAGTGGCATTTCAACATGGATGTCACTTCAGTTCTGTCCCCATCATTAATTCTAAAGGAGACTTTCATCTCTATGTTATTGTATTTTCAAGCTCTATAAAGGAAGTTTCTCCCAGTTCTTAAGCAATTCACAGCACATATCCTAGTCAGAAAGCAATCGTGTATTTTTTTTTTTAGAGCTGGTGGATAAATCATATTTGCTGGGTGGTTTCTTATATTCATTGTTCAAATTGCTACATGCTAGCTGGGCCATGGAGAAATGTCAGCTTCTCAGAAACTTTCTTTATAAGCAAGTCCCATTGCCTGCCTAAAAATTGTTGAATCAGTTAGGAAAAGCTTTTGTTCCACTTCCTTTCTTTCTTTCTCTAAGGGACCCAGCTGGCCCTCTCCTGAGCTCCCTCAAACACCTTGAATTTGTGAATGGCTACAAAGAGGCATTCTCACTAGTTTCTAGAGGCATTTGTTAGCAACATTGAGTAAGAACAAGATACTCAAGGTCTGCCAACACATGTGAAAGACTGAGATGGCTCAAGCCCCACATAAGCAAAATACATGTTTCTTTACACATTACTGCTCCAAGTCAGCCCCAGTTTATTGTCCATCAAAACCAAAGACTGTCTACCCAACTCACTGGGACCCAGATAACATATTTCAGAAATTCTCCTGAGAAAGAGCAGGGGCATTAGCAAAGCAGCACATGAATTTAAGCAGGCTTGATCCTCTTTAGTGTATGCTCTGAGCCTGGGGCCCACTAAGAACCTGCTGATCACTTAATCTGCCTATCTGGAGGATCTGTATATATATGAGATAATCCTGGTAATCAAGAGTGTAGATAATAGCATTATTATTTTATTCCCATAAACATTTTAAAATAAATGTTTTCTTCTCCAGTGCAATCTGATAGGTAAAATTCACGCACTCAGAAAAAGAAAACAGACCTGCCAGAAAACTGTGGAAATGTAATAGGAATAAAAGCAAGGATAAAGTATCTCAGAAGGCAAAACACACTAAGTAAAAACATTTTGACTGGATACCTGTTTTCCAATCTTTAGGTGTAATCAGAAATTACTGATAAACAACATAAAACTCCCATGAGAGGTGTCAGAAAGCTTAGCCATATTTACAAACTGTAGTTGTGTACCCAGAAACCTTGGACCATGACAGGCAGGAGCGGGAGGCAAAAGGAGACTGAGGTGTAGCTAAGAGAAAGGCTGACAACTCTCTCTATCCAAGGGTTGGGGAGCTGGGAATATTGGGGCAGTGGGGGACAGGAGAGAAAGCCCCTTGCCAAGAAGGGCAGTCCACGCCTGGCATGCTGGTGAGTGATCACAGCAGTTGCAGTCCTATTCTGGTGCCCCCCTTAGAAATGCAGTATCTGCCCAAGCCCTAGTTAGCCCATTATGTCACCATTAAAGCCAAAGAAAAATGTTGACAACTCAAAGACAGGACTGAAGGATGAAGTGTTACCTCTATAGCTCAGTTGGTGAGAGTGGAAAGTCCAGTCCTCTCTTAGGGCTGTAACTACAGCAGAGCAGGAGCAAATCCTGTTAATGGGGTTTCTCCTAGCCTTTGCATGTCTGAAGAAATGGACTCTTGATCTTTCCTGGTAGAATTTCCTTCTGATCAGATTTTCGTTCTGATGGTCCAATTCCTAAGGGAATTGTAGCAAGGACCAGAGGTCACTGCTATGACAAAGCATAGGTTTGGGAGCAGCAGTTATTGACAAGCTTCTGTTCAGTGAGCACCAGAATAATCCCTAAATCATCAAGGGAAACTCAGGTCACCTTCCATTCCACACATCTCTAACTGTGGTTTATTAATAGACTGAATACATTTGCTATTTCTACATATGGTTAGTCTGTTCTATTGAATTTATTTTGGGTTTGTTTTTTTGGGGTTTTTGGGGTTTTTTTGGAGGGGGTTACTGTAAAATGAACTATACTTATTTTGTATCACTCTCTCTGAGAAAAATCTCTGCAGTCTTACCAGTTTCCCAAACTTCTGCAGCCTTCACTCAACGTGGTGTAGGATGGGGCTTGGAAGGGAAGAACTTTCTCTACAGCCAGGCACTCCTGTTTCTCATTGGTTTTAAATTGCAAATTTATAATGAGGGATACACCTAGGAAGGGATGAGATTTATTTGAAATTTAACAGTGGAATCTGGCTTCTCAGAGTTCTAGCCATTAGACTACAGCAAAACATTTTGTGATAAACCACAGCACTACAGTATGAAATTGGACTTGAAAAATCATCTACATCATATACCATCTGCAGAGCAGGAATTACTCACCAGGAGCTCTTGAGCAACAACAAAATAAATTTATACATTTCTGCCAGAAGGATTGTGCCAAAAAGAACATACTAACCAATATTTTTTGCTATGCAGTACTTAGAAAATTCTTATTATCACTGTAGACCCCCAAGTGACTCAGTTTGTCTATCTTCTGGGAAAGTATTCAGGATACCAACATGATTCCTTATTTTTATTTTATTCATGGCAAAGTTGTTGGGGTTTTTTGGGGGTTTTTTTTGGTTGTTTTTTTTTTTTTTTTTTACTTTATGGTTTTGGTTTGATCCACAACAAAGACAAGCGGCTCTTTGCAAAATCTGGATTGATTTTGCTTTTCAAATTCTCATGACATTCAGTGAAAGCTTAATCCAGCACTATTGAAGTCAGTGAAAGTTTTGCCAATGGCTTCAACTGGGAATAAGAATTTAATTACGCACTAGTGGGAACTGTCAGCATTTGATTCTAGTACTTGCAAATGCAGAATATGAGCCTAAACAGATTACAGTTGGTCCCCAAATGGCAGTACCGTGGACTAAACCCAACTCTTGTTTGGTTTTTTTGGGTTTTTGGTTTTGTTTTTTTTTTTTTTTGGAAAGAGGAATCTGCTTCTAGAATCCAAACCCCAGAAGACTTGCCTTCTGTTTCGAAGTATTTCCTTGATCTGCAGGAAATTAATACCCATCCTTCTCCTTTTTCTGTAGGAGAATTTTTTTGTGAATAAATTTTTCACTGATTCACAGAATATTCTGAGTTGGAAGGAACCCACTAGAATCTCAAGCCCAAATCTTCACGAAATGACCTACACAGGGATTGAACCCACAGACCTGGTGTTATTAGAGCCATGCTCTGATGAATGGAGCTAAGTCCAAGCCACTGACTTGCAGGATGAAATAAAAAGTTATCATTGCTCTTCTGTCTGATTGCTCCAGGTTGGCTTCCCAAGCCTGCAGTCCCTTCCTCCCCAGCACCAAAGGAGGATTGCTCTTATGCATGTTCTTCCTTCCCTGGGGAACCTCCACAAGCACTATTCAGATATGTTAGGTCTTCTTTGATATTTATTTCATTAGGAGATCAAGTCTTCTTTAAATGTCAAGAGATTGGAGTTGGTTTTTTTGTTGTTGTTGTTTTTTCAAGACAGGATGTTTACATTCCTGGCTTTCACCTAGTTTTCCAGGTTATCAAGATTTCTGTCAGGTAGGATATTACTTTTTTTCTACTCTCCACACAATTATCTGAAGTGCTTTGTGTTTTCCCACACAAGGCCCACTTCTGATCTCCTCCAAATAGGTTTTAATCTGCCTGCTTTAATGGAGTTACTTCTGATTTAGTTCACTTTGGCAAGGAATCACTCCATGATCCTCTACAGAGCTGTATTGGCCACCAACTTTCTAATTGTGCTATGCAATGCTTTTATTTTCATTACGGGGCCTCCTAGCCAAAGCCCCACCATAAGTCAGTCTTCACATCACAGCCTGAAGGAGGACAAAGAAACGGAGAATGAGGATCACAGGAAGAGGATGCAGCTGGGTCTCTTTCCCTCCACTCCATTTTCCTGTCGTCTGTGCAAGAATAAGAAGACAAAGTAGTTTTTCCCCAAACCCATTTCTGCTGATGCTTACACTAAGTTGAGACATTTTAATCTGTCCTGTCCACAATAACTCTGCTCATCCCATCTGGGTCTTTCACAGAAAGAAAAATCTCACCTGCTCTAGAGGTATCTGCTGGTTTGTTAGAGAAGAATCAAATCTAGTAAAGAGATTAAAGGGGCAGTTCCAGAGACAGATGAGATATGTGGAATGGTTTCTCCTGGATGCATCAATCTTGCATCTAGTTACAGTAAATCAGTGCCACAATGAGCTCAATCCATTTCATGAACACATGGGCTAAGGGTTCATTTTTAAAGCTGAGAGCAGTTTATTCCCAGAAGTTAACACCCTGCAAAAGGAGATGAAGCAGATGAAACATACCAAGCTGGAAGTCAAATGTCTGTGTATGTGTTCAGTTTTAAAGAATTTTTCAATATTTGCATTTTGTAAGCCTTAAGTTAGAATAGATATTGTGGCTAAATAAATTAAAAATTAAACATAGACACCCTATTACTAAAATCTGTATGGTTAATATCTGAGACAACCACGGAGGCTTCTTCTTTCTGTTTGTTGATTTACAGGATATATGGTTAGTTTTACAATCCAGCCTCTAAAACAATGGACACATTTTACTAGTAGCATAAAATGCTCCTGATATTAGTATCATAAAATATTTTACTTGCAAATAATCTTATAAAAGTTTTCCAAAAGCAAAGAGCAAAATGTGGCACATACATAACCATTCCTAGTTCAATCCCCCACCCAAACAATGATTACATCTTAGAGAGATATTTGACAAAATAACAGTGAATGTTTTTGAGAGGAAGAATAACAGGATAAACTGTCTGAAAATCTATTCAGATAATGTAGCAAATGAAATATTCCAGAGTTTTCCTTAAAAACATCTTGTCTAAGAAGTGTTGCTGAAACTTCTTAATGAGAAATTACTAGTGAAGGAGTTCTATCTACAAGGCAGCTGAGATAAAGTCCATGAAGAGATATATTCAGAGCCCTCCTCTGAGGCAGGGCAATTCATTTTGAACCCAATTTCTGCTTTTGAGTAGGCTGAGGCAGGTCAGTATTTTGTCCATAGCCTCTCAATAACTGACTCCACATTCACAAACAGATTCATTGACAATATCCAAGTGAAAACTCAGGTTATCTTTCCCACTCTAACAAAAAAAAAAAAACAAAAAAAAAACCTATATGTATCTTTTAGTGCAGTGAAGACTTGGAATCAGTATTATCCATTATTGACTTTGAAGCTAACTAATGGCTTTGCACAATATTAGCATTACTAGTATGAATATAGCTAATGGATATTAACACAATGTGAAAAAGTGGTCATTAAAACACTGTAAAATGCATTTGGTTAATAATTAGCATATTTGAAAGCTTAACTTCTTAACTAATGCATTTATTTCACATATTTATAATTGCAAAATCATATGTACTCATTTTTATAAATTATAGTTTCAAAAGAAATGTGCTCAGTGTAATTCTAATATACGGTTTTTTGCTTCCTTTCTTTCTCTTTTGCACGTTATAGAAAGAGCAAAGGAAGAAGATTTCAGCAGCAACTCAGTTATGGCAACAAAAAACATTCCCCAGACAAAACACAAAATGCCACATGGAAATGCAGTGGTCCTGAGTAGACACCAAAACGCCTGGTCCTCTGTGTCCCAAGTGTTCTCTCTTGGAGCAGCCAAGATTTACTGATACATTCAGGATCTGCTGGATGAGCATCATGCATCAATGAGCTTCATCAAAAGTTTAGCTTCCACACAAAAGTTTTTACTTCAACTACAAAAAAAAAAAAAAAAGCTTCCATTCCCAAACCCTATCATGGTAGAAATTGAATTTCCTGATGCAGGGAATCTGCAAGAAAGTGGTTGAATTTATCATATCCTAGAGAGGAAAAACTCAAACAAATAACAGCCTGAATAGCTCTCAATATAAATAACAACAAAAATCTGGATGAGGTAAGCATAAAAAAACAAAATGGAAAGAGTGTGGAGGAGAGTAAGGAGAGTAAGGAGATGACATTCCCTTAGCAAAACCTCCACTAGAGAAAAAGGAAAATATTTCAACAAATATCTTCTATTGTATGTATATCATGAGCACAGAGACCCCCTAAGTTGGAGGTTTTCCCTTCTTTTTCACAACATCCTTTAAGCAACCCTTCAGGCTTCTGTGAAAAAAAATCTCCTCAATCCCTTACTGAGTTAATTTGAAATTCTAAAACTAATGAAGCTTTTGTCTCCCTCTTAACCTAAGAGCTATTGTTACCTCTAAAAATAAAAAAGATAATCTGTTAAAGAGCTAAAAATACTGAGCTCTGAGAGCCTTTTCAGACATGCACAGAAAATGATTGACACCCTTGCACCTTTAGTCTTCACAAAGAAAATGGTGGGGCAGGAGCTCCTATGCCCACCTCACAGCAACTCTTTCATCAGCTGTCTGCCAGTTGTCCTCCCACAGCTCAAATAAATCCAGCACAGCCTGGGCAGAAGGTTAGTGCTCAGAAAGTGGTATTCATGAAGAATCTAAAACAATCACCCAAAGGTGCTTGGGCAACACTGTTTTAGGAAAGAGCTATGTAACTTTTTTTTAGTAAGAAAAGCAGGAAGCGCTTTCAGATAGGAATGCCAAGAACTGCAGCTATGTGCCACCTGCCCAAATCCCCATGGCTGCAGGACTAACAAAAGCTCTCCTGGGACACAGCAGGACAAGGGGTGCAGTCTGGGTGAGTCACTGCATGCTTTGAATTGAATGGGAGAGTTAAAACAATTAGACCTAGTTACCAGTAACACAAAAAGCTCTCCTGTTTATCATAAAGAAGTCTTGTCACAGTGAAGTCTAGTCACAGCGCAGTGAGCAAAACTGTTCATATTCCAAAGCTAACTGGTCAGAACAGACAAACTTTTGCCTCACTTGCCTAACTTCAAAGTTGTCTTGCGTGTCCACAGCGAGTTGTTGGCAGAGGCAGGACTACAGGTCTGAGCCAAGAGATGAGGAGCTGACCCATGACAGACACGGCCAGCTCCAGCTGGCTCCACCAGACCCATGCAGGACGCAGACAAGTTCATCAGATGGTGCCTCTGTGACAAGGTAACACAGAGACAGAGAGAGGAGAACTAAAGGAATGAGAAACAGCAGCGGGAACATCAAGGTCAGAGTAGGAGCAGGTACACCTGAAGGAGCTGCAGCCCATGGAGAGCCCAGGGTGCAATAGTTATTTCCTTAGGGACTGCAGACTGGAAGGAGAATCCGCATGAAAGCACAGGAAAAGTGTGAGAGGATAAGAGCAGGAGAGAGAAATCACCAAACCTCTAACAACCATAAGTGCCCCCCCAGCACCACTTGGGGACCATCTACAGGAGTCTGGAGAGGAGAAGGGAGGGGAGAGAAGAGAAGGGGATGGGAGGATACATCTTTGTATTTCTTTGTGTCTTACTGACAGATTCTATTCTAATTGGGAATAAATTAAATTAACTTTCTCCAAGTCTGTATTGCTACAACAGTAACTGGTGAGCAATTTCCCTGTCTTTGTGTTGACCAATGAGCTTTCTTATCCTATGCCACATGCCCCATGGAGAGGGGTTATGAGTAAGCAGCTGGATGGAAATTTGGGTGTTTGCCAAAGCTAACCCATCACAAAAGTGAACCCATCACAATGTGCCAAAATCTCTGCAGCACATGGACTTTCTCAGCCTGGAGTCTCGGCAAGAGGATGTACTTGGTTTCAATCAAAGGAAATACAGGGAAAGGTAAAGCTATTTCACATAGTTCATCCACAAAAATAATAATAAATACATAAATAAAAAGATTATTCCCAAGGGGAAATACCAGTTTCAGCTTTTGCTGATCATTTGGAGGAAGGGGAGACATCTGAATGATCCTGGAATCCCCAGTCCTACTGTCCTTTCTCTTAGAAATAAAAATGAGAGTGGAGGACAATTGAAGATTCTCCAGCAATAACACTATATAGAAGTTCTTTTTAATTCTAAAAATACCCTGTTTAGTTCAAGTTGTTCTTTCAAACAAAAGATGCAAACCTGCTTCCAAGTCCTGATTTAATTTTAACTGAGCATCCAAGGAAATAGAAAGTTTTCCTGGCTCTAACTACCATGGGACATTTTGGGCATTTTGGTCACTTGTTTCAGCAGATGTGTAATCCTAAACCCTCTTTCTATGGCCAGCTGCACTTAGCCATTTTTAGTCTACAATCTTTTAAATGTGAATCAGTCTTTTTCCTGGGTTCTGAATTCTTATTATGACGTTTTCCATAACTTGCAGTACACAGAGGAATGTCCTACAATTTCTTCAACCTCTTTGACAATAAAAAGGCTGCAATGGGGAGGACAGCAAAAGAAGAAAGATTTCTTCCCCTGAACACTCATTTTGGGGAGTGAGGAGAGGCTGAAAGGACATTTCTACTGTCCAGCAGATTGCTTGTGCTGTGGAACTATTTCAAACATATAGAATTCCCCAAGCCTGCACCAGGTGCCATGAATTAATGTCTAACTCATTTGTACTCTAGAATGTTTCCATCCATTTAGGCTATCAAGGGATTTGCTGTGCTTCCCGTGTGTCATTATAAAGTCCTTTAAAATATTTCAATTCTGCTTTAAACTTAAACTCCTCAAAGAACTTTAACTGTGCAGTATAAATTTATGAAGACCATATGGATGATGTCAAGCTCATGATAAAAGTCAGAGATAATCTAGAAAAAAAAATTACACTACAAATTAATCTTCAATGTTCATGTCTGTTTCCACTAGAAGAAATATCTCTAGCAGTGCCTCCAGGACATATCTTCTAACAGAAGTCAGCCAACCTTCCTCGTGTGTCTGTGAATATTCTGAAGTCAATGGTCACTTACACAAAATCCTGCATTAAAGCCTTTTCAACATGATCCTGTCAAGTTCTACAAGATGCACAGGGTTTGGTCAAAGACCAAACTGTCTTTGAAAAGCTGTGTTATTTCTGCAGGTCATGTTCTAACTGAAGGAGCTCTGCCTTTTTGACCAACGCTGACTTAATGGCAAATCCTGTCTGAGGCTGGGCACCAGAGCTGTGCCTTTTTGCAACAGAAATTAAGATCAAGTTTTATTGTTCTCAGTTGACAGAAACTGTGTAGCACTCATGCAGGAGTTGTAACACACCAGCTGTGTCCTCCTGTTTAAAACATACTTTGGGTAGCTGTACTCCAGCTAGTCATGCTCTTTACCATCTCAAACCAACAATATAATCTCTACACTTGGGAGCACTGTTGTGGATTGACAAAAGAATTGTTCTGGCTGCCTAACATACACGAAAGAGAACATTTACAAATGCTTTAAAAGTGCAATATATTGGTCAGTGTTTAATTATTTCCAAATCTAGTATCAGCAATATTTCTAGTTCTATTGTGCTAGCAAAATTTTAATAAAGATTAAATCACTCACTCAAGTTTCACTTTACTAACATTGTAACCTGGGAAAAACCTAATGTTGGCATGATTCTTGTATCCTCAATCTGATGATTATTTAGGGAAAAAAACTTCAGTTCCATAGAATGGAAATGCATTTCCCCAAACTTGTTACTTCTCTCCCAAATCAAATATTTGTTTTCATTCTCATGCATGAATCATGCAAATCCCTTGTCTTCCTGATTCATTCCCTGTGGACTTCTCTCCATTAAAGGAAGGTTAAATGAGGTGGACAGGACATATATAGTATCTCTGAAGTAGCAGAGCAGGAGTCTTTCCTCAGTTGTGTCATTACTGAAATTTCCATAAGCCAGTCCTCTAATACCAGGTCTGTTGAACATGAATTAACATGTGTCCTGCAGTGTCACCCTTCACAGCTGTCCTGAGTCTTCTAGGACATTCTTTGCTGGACTTGAGGTCCTCTTTAGGACCTGAATTTGTAGGCTCACATCTGAGGAATGTTATTCTTTCTCCTTCTCTCTCCAACTTATGATTTTTAAAGCCATCCATTTCACTTTGCATTTGACATGAAGGCAAGGAAGTACATTTTTAAAATCACCTATTGGGAAAGTAATAAAAGCCTTGAGCCATTAAATCCTTACACATTTTTCCTTAGCCCTTGCCAAGTTATGTGCAATAAAACAATTTGACTGTCCTTGACCACACTTGATTGTTGACTATCAGAGTAGCATAAGATATCCCTCAGACAGTCTGATTACATTATACAGTGAGATTATATTAAATGAGTACTACTATTTTGGCTGGGAAAAAGGCTGACCATGGAGATAGTGAAGCCTTTGATTGTGAGATATTTCCTTCCTCCATCCTATTTAAGAGTAAGATCTTCTGCAAATTCTTAATAAGATCTTCTGACAGCTCACATTTATTGTTTTCTTTAGCCTACATTTGTGTGTAGCTTATGTGAGCAAACCTGCCCCAGAGTGACCCATGCTCAAAACGAACTCCATTTAAAAATCATGCTGCTGGCTCTGTGAAACAGAGTCATTTCAATAGGCTTGCTCAGTGACAAAAATCCATTTCATGTCTTCACTGGCCCAAGTCATTTTCATTTAATCACTCAACAGAGTGCAAAGGGCTTATATGATTCATTCTGAGGAAAGGAACGTATACTTATGCCCTGCTTTATTTTTATTTTTTAGATGCTTTTACAAAAATAAGACAACCCAGCTATAACAAAAATATCTTTCATTTGACATTCATCATTCACATTCATTTGTCATTAAGTTAGTGACATTGAGAATCTCTGGCTCACAAAATAAAGTCACCTTAAAATCCATCTGCAGGAAAATTGTATCCCTGCTGTAATGTTTACATGTGTGTTCAACTATGTGACCCAAACCATAGAAGACACAGACAAACTTCTGATTTTTAAAGACAGAAAAACAAAATTATCCTCTCATGCTGATGAAAAACTCAGTGAAGATTTTTGTGTTTTAATGGTTTTTTTGAGCTACAACCTTCGGGGAATCTGGGAATCTTCATTCGTAGCCAGCAAAAGAAAAATAGCAGTAATGCTGAAAATGCACACAGAAATTTGCAACGGCTGAGCCCGACTCACCTTAGAGTTTTCTGGAGATATCCTCTGATAAAGGCCATCATAAGGGCATTATGACAAAGAGTTTATGGGGGCAAAAAGTAGCTCTCCCCCCACCCCTGCCACATACACCTTCCTCGTGTCATACTCACAGACATCTAAAAGGGCCAAGACATTCTGGAAAGCAGGCAGGGTCTGCTGAAGAGACAGTTCCAAGGTAGAAACAATGTACTGAGAATATAAATTCAGTATATCCCTCTACAGAAACTTCCCATTAAACCTTGAAGCCATTGCTCCTGAAAAGGTGTGACAGGACAACCATCTCTTTACTTCCCAGAAAATGTCCCAGGTAATCCACTGGTTTCATTTGGATAAGAAAACTTATTTTACAGCTTCCCCATATTGACAATGTGATCTGACCTACTGGAATGACTGAAAATTTTCCTGTTAATCCCAGTGTGCACCAAAGTGCCTCTTCATTGACATATTCCTGTTAATAAATCTCACAAGTTCAGGGTTATTGTCATTTTAACAAGGAAAAAGTCAAAGGGAGGTCAAAAGACCTACTGTCAAGGTATAGGATATAGAGAGTGTCCTTGCCAGAGTGGGATTTTGGAAGCTTAGTCACTCTTCATCTCATCCTCAAGCAAGATGAAGCTGTTTCCTCATCAATTTTTCTAAAATCAGTGCAACATTAAAAGTTAGCAGGAGACATCTCTCTTGACAGCACCTACTTCAACAATGGGTGTATTGATAGCCAAAAAAAAAATTTTTTTTAAATAATCCTTTTAAGTCCATTTATCTCTGGTGTTTCTTCCTTATTTTCTTGCCTGGAGTTCAGTCATTCTTGTAACAGTAAGTGTAAATTAAATTAATAAGTTTAACAAATCCAGCATAAATGGTTGCTTGGCAGTTCACATTTTGACTGGAAGTGATCAGTCTTTGATGCTATCATGCCTGAGAATCAGTTGGAAAGATAGGGAGAATTTTCTGCCCACAGATACCTGACCTTGCAGTTTTGGATTGCTGAGTAGGAGCTGAAACCTGACAGTTCATGCAGTCCCAATGCCCAAATTACATAAGGAAAGGAGTTTGCAGTAAGAGTGGGGTTGAGACATGCAAATGGTACGTGTTGAGCACTATACTGGAAGGGCATGCAGCTCATAAAATAACAGTCTCTTGGTGAAGTAGCACACGACACTTTGTGTATCTGCACTGTTTTACAAATGCACATTTTAAATGAGAGTGTACCATTTTGAGCGCTTTTTTCTCTCATTATTACCATAATTTGTTCCACAATAAAATCAAATATTCACTAATGTTTTTCATGTCAGAATAACAGGGGGGAATACTATTTTAGCACCACAGCAAATTCCATTAAGTAGAAGAAGAGTTTAAAGTCCTGTGCTTCTCAAGCTCCCATTTTTAATTAGATCTCTTGTATCCTTATTTTCCATTGGGGGTGGGAATCCTTCAGAGCCCAACACATCAATAAAATGCACAAACTTACTCAGAGCCTATGGCTTTATTTCATTAATACAGAATAGTTACATATCATTGTGGATATAATGCAGCATCTGGAAAGTTTTTTAGTCTCTTTCACTGTTATTTCTCCCTTTAGCATTAAGAAATAGCATATTCCTCTTTAACTCTTTGTCTAAAGTGTTGTGTACATCCAAACACCAGCATCTCCCCCTCGCCACGCTCTCCAAAATAAGGCTGCTTTTGAACTGTAGGCCCAGCACACAGAAGTGTGCAGAGATAAATTTTAATTTTATTTCTGTTCCACTGGTGGTGGGGGCTGCGTTTATCAAAGTTGAAACACACAAAAAGTACCTTTCAGAGATTATATTACATAAATTCTGATTACAAAAATAACAAGAGGGTATTATTTAGAGTTGCAAAAGGAGAGTGAAAAGGCTAGCTAGAGCAGCTACTGAGAGATTGCAGTGCAGCAGAAGCTTTTATGTAATTTCTTGAATCAGCAATGCTTTTTCTGGCAAATGCCAAGATACTTAGCATGGCTTTGCATTTAACTATTCCACTGTCCAGCACATCTTCTTTCAAAACTGTGTTTTACAGAGATATTTGAGGTAATCAAAAGCTCAGCAATATAAAACAAATAAACAAACCACCAAAACACCAGAAAAAACCCAACACAAATACATACCACTTTCATCAGTACTTTATTTCTAGTTGTTGTGTGAAATCTGATAAATCATCTCAGCATTTTGGAGAAGATGATGCTAATGACAAAGTGACTGGGTCTTGCACTGTGCTGTGCTAATGCTTCAGTGACCTCAGGACCAAGCTAAGGGAACACAGAGTCATGCTGTATCTGAGAGGGATTGCAGTGCCTCAGGAAGCACTGAGCCATCATCACTGCATGGAGCAAGCACACTTCTGGACATGGAGACCAGAGGAGACTGCAGGGATGAAGCACAATCCAAGCAGAAAGCCATCTAATTTAATGCGCAGCTGGAAACAGCAAAGTAACTGTGAGCACTGCTTTGCCTGCACCAGAGCCCTGGAAATTCACGCTGTTGGTGTGAACACAAGGGAAGGCCAGAACCACTATGATGGCAATTGGTTCTGTGTTGGCTGGGCCGGAAGGATCAGCTGTAACAGCATCACCAAACCGGTTTCAGGAGGGTTGCCTGGCCCTCTGTTCTTCACCACTCTTGCCCTGAGTCTGTCTCCTTGGAGCAGAAGAAGATGACCCAAGCCACATTCCTTGCTAGAGAAAGATGATAACTGAGTTTTTCTGAGACAGCAGAACTTGAGCACAACCAACTAGTTCAGTCCATCCCCTTTCAAATCCTGTTTCTACCACAGGAGATATTACTTTGGCCCACCTAGAATAGGAGACACAGAATTCTGCTCCTGGAAAGCACAGATGTTGGTGTGTTTGTGCATGTGGGATTTGGAACTTGGTAGTTTTGTCCTTTGTAGACATAATCTTGAATGAGGTAACAAACAACCTATGTCTTAAAACAACTGAGGTAGAAATAGAGTGAGGAAGAAGATATTAGAATAACTAATATATAGTTATTGGAATAAAAGTTCAAGGTTCAAGTCTGAGGGAGTAAAGGGATCAGAATCAAACTGGAATTTTCCTGACTGTGAGGAGTCGCAATCCAGACATCCTCTCTTTTCAGTGGACACGTATGTTAAGGAGACTGTTGCAGTGCTGCAGCCTCTTGAGCCTCTCTGTGCTGTATATTGTTACAAACTAATTTGATTTTTTTTTTCTTATTTTATTCTATGGACTAGCTAACTGCTGTTTTGTGTAATGCAGGGAACCAGGGGTCTAGTTAAGCATGTGTAGCCATTCACACTTACACTAAAGACCTGATTCCCTCAGTCTGCCATATAGGAACTTAAATGACTAAAAAGAAATCTGCCTTCAGCTCAATTGCTCCAAATTACAATTTGTTTTGCATTATCGAGGAACATGCTGAGGATCACCTGGAAAAAATAATAATTACCTCACTGTAAGCAGTGCTCTCAGAGCTCTCTACCATGTGGTTATTTTGTCTTATTCAGTATGCATCATTTTGATCTAAAATAATTTCTAAAAATACAGTCATTGCCTAAGGCTTTCATTCTGCTTAAACTATCACATAATGCTGCACATGGACTGTTTTCTTTCATTATCGCCGGCCACCCTGAGCTAGAGAGCATGCATTAACACTACACCTCCTATAGAGCCACACATCTAAGCCAAGGATTAGAGCACAGGACCCAGCAAGCGAGCCACATTTGCATTTGTATGCTTGGCCACACTGATGCAGGGGAACAGGGTAAAGAGAAGCTGTCACTTGACTCAGTCTCTCTAAATAAATGAAGGCAAAAATACTTGATAAATGCATGATAATCAACACAACTGTATAGTGAAAGAATTATGGCAGGGAGGGTAAGGAGGAAACAGACATGTCTATTTGTAAAATGCCATCCTAACAAGGAGAGAGCAAGAGTTATAAGATCACTCACCTAAATACCTCCCAGGATGTCTTCTCTGATTAAGGATTTGTGAGAGTTATTGAGTTTTGAATTAGATGCACTTTAATAAAACAGTAGAATGTTCTTATCTGATTGCACCTGTATTGATTGTGTTAAGGAGGTCTATCCTCAGATCAAGGTCAATGATTTTACATAAACTCCCTAGCTAGATGGAATTGCTAGCAGTACTTAGGACTCCCATAGTATGTCCACCTTTCAACATGTGATAGCTACCTTTCAAACCTAGAACTGGAATGAACTTAATGCTCTTTCCATATTCTCTCTGTATTCTAGCAGTACTTATTCTAATTAAAGTGTAAAATTAATTTGGAAAAGACCACTCATGCTAGTAAACTCCCTAGCAACTGTCTTACCAGCTATAAAAGGAAATTTTGCACATATATTTAAACAACAATGTTTCACAGACTTAAAAGCACCCTTGACCATTTTGAAATGCTGTACTTCATGTAAATATCCTTCTTTATCCAAGGAAAATGGCACATTAATCTGATTCATTGTTCCATTGGCTTCAGTAGAGCTGATACAGCTTTCTGCTGTGGTGTTATAATTTGGATGGTTTCTGAGTGATATGCTCATAGCTCTCCTCAGTAACTATACACAAATATTTTATATATGTATGTAACTATATACATATATAAAGTATAGTACATATAATTATGAACATGTATAACATTTAAAATTGCACATACCCACCTCCTGCTTTTAGTCTGTTAGCTTACCCTGAGTGCAGATCAAGGAGCACAGCTAGTCAAGACTTCCTGCCAGTCCCCAGCTTTATTTTGCAGCAGATAACAAGCCCTTCAGAGCTTAGCTAAACCAGGAAGCTACCACAGTGAGTGAAGGTGCCAGCAAGCTGTTCAGGGTAGCAGTAGTGTGTGAGTGTGGAGTTTTACTCCGTGGGGTGACCTCAGTTTCACCACCAGCCCTGAGAAGAGATCAGCAGTACTGTTCCAGAGGTGACAGAAGAACATCCTCCTGGCCACCCTCACCTGAACTTGCAGAGGATGAAGTGGAGGAAGAGGACTGTTCAGTAGGCTGTTTGCTGCTGATGGAGATGTTCAGCAAAGCAGAGGTGATCCTGGAGCTGAGGGTAAGAGCCTTTTGTAGGGGCATAGTGAGGCTGCACTGTAGCTGGGAAGGGAAAGAGGCAGCCCTAAGCTGCCTCCTTAAAAACTCAGACTGAAGAAGTACTTGTCTTGTGAGTTTTGAAGATATGTGACATCTTGCTCCCTATGAGCAGGTGGGGAGACTTCCAGGTAAATCTGTGCCTCTTCAAATGTTGTAGGAACATTCTCAACTTCATAGCAAGTAATGGAAACTGAGAAAATAGAGAAGTCTCCTGACAAGTTTATAGGCTGGCAAAAGGACTGAACAGGATCCATAAGCTGGTTTCTGTTGGTGACTCTGCTGACAGACTGAGGCAGAGAATCTGAAGGGGACAGCTGCAGGGGAAGAGATGGGCTTACTGCTGAGAGAGGCAAGGGTGCATTAGTGGTGCAGGTGTTGAGGCTGCTGGTGACCCAGATGGCGAGAGATTTCCTGAGTAATATTTCCAAATGTCACAACTGAAACACATGAAGGGGAAAGGCATCCCAATACCCATTAAAAGCAAGTTTTGTTCATGACAACATGAAGTCTGTCAGCAAGGCAAGGAAAAGCTGCCACCCCAACTCCAGATGGAAATACATCTTGTCCACATAAAATACAGCTCAAGAGCTTGTTAGATTTTTCTTAGCTATCCTGCTAGTTTTTCTGTGAAAATTTCAATCCCAGCCACAGACACAGCAGGAAAGGAGGATTTAGGAGAAACAAGTTTGCCAAGGGCATCTGGAGCTTTCTCTGGAAAGTCTCATGCTTCTGCATGTCCCAAGCTTCAAAGACCACCTGGCCAAGATGACAAGAACCCAAAGGAGGAAAAAAGCAAAGCACTCCCTGCTATCTTTGAGCCAAAAAAATCGCATTTGCTATCTGTGGCAAAGGACACCAATAAGAATCCTGTCTCCTCTTCAGCTGGCACATTTTCATGAAGGGTGGGATTTCATTTGGATGATACATTGACTCCCATCTGTTTGCCATATTTTCCTGGTGCTGCTAAGTGCTGGGGAGGAGACAGTGTGTTCATTTCTGAGTTTCCTACTCCCTGAATCAGCCAGTTAGAGTGAGAGCAGAAGGGAATTAGATGCTGCTTCTCAGCCAGTAGAGCATGGTTCAGACAGGACTGTGCTTGAGCACTGACTGGTCACACAAATTTTGCTGGATTATCTGTTAACATGTCTGCCTCAGCAGCTGAATGTTCTCTGTCCATCAGCAGGTAAAACACACAGCGAATTTTGCTCAGAATTGAAACAAAGATAAAACACTTCTTATCACTGATGAGTTGGATCCCTTTTCCTTGCAATTCCACTGAGCTACTAAGATACAAGATACCTAATCCTTTTCTTTCATGCACCAGCTTCTTATTTCATTTCTCACTAATTAACTTAATGCAAGAAAGAATTCATAGGCTTTAGAACAGGCTCAGCTACTTGTTCCCTGCTGTAGCACTTACACGGTCTAATAGGGAAGGAGCTCCTGATGCAATTCCAGGCAGCAACATTGCTCTTTTACTGCTGCTCAGCACGGACTTTGATTTTCTCTCATTTGGCAAGAATGAGCAGAGATCTCCTTCCAATAGACAGGTAGTGTGATGAGAAAGGTCTAAATTCTGGGGCTTAGAGGGAGGAAGGAAAACTAAATGAGCAAGAGGAAGTGGCTTCACAGGAGCACAAGCCATTAGATCAATTCATTAAATGAAATAGAGCAAGCATGTTGCTCTAAAAGATTTGTACCACAGCAACCACAAATTTTTAGAGCTTGGAATATGATGTTTGCCATTCATCCTAGCCTCATTTTCATTTCTAGGAGCTGTAGGAAAGAAGTAAAAAAAAAAAGCTGAAGACTGACTCTCTTCTCATCCTGTGAGACAGAGTCCTGCATTTGTGGGAATCTTCAATGTTTTTGAGAACTTGGCCATGCTGGCTTTAAATGAGGAGGCATGGGGCAATACACCAGAGACCCCACAAACGCTTAGGCAACATGCAACAGAGAGCCCAGAGGTAAACTCCTGGGCTACTCACCTGTGCTGAGTGTCCTGCTACAGGAGTAGCACTGCCACTGCCACCCATGCTCCAGGATTCTACCCTGGCCCACTTTTACAAGCTGCCTTCATTTTCAGAGCAGTCAAACCCTGCAGTGCCTTAAAGGAAAGTCAGAACAGAAGCCCAGGTATGTCAGGTAAGAGAATGCAATGCTGAAGAACTGGAACAGACTCTTTGATTAAGTTTCTGTAATGACAGAAGCAAGATCTTTAGTGCCAGTAGAAAATCATACTTGTCCTTTGCCCCTGGACTACTGACACAATGGGACATGGTCAGGGCCTTTTTCTAGTAGGAAAAACATCTGGGCTGCCAGAGAAACTCACAGGGACCCTTGTGCTCTAGACATGGTAATATAAATCAAATCTCCTCGTTTCTTCTTTGGATAAGCCTCAAGGAAACTATCCCAAACCTGCTAAATCCAGGGGTCAAATGGAATTTGCCTGTCTGGACAGAAATAAGGGCGTGTGGGATGTAATTTTGCTATAGAGTTGGCAGAGTTTTGAATTCAGGTTGGGTGTCCTTCAGGGTTTCCCTTCAGCACTTTCCTGCTAGTTTAACCCACAAAATTGCAGGTACTCTTCTTCTGAAGCCTTTTCAGCACAGTTCTGTACCTTAGTGTTGTGGGTACCTCAATGAATGACAGAGAAGTCAGGGTGAGTAAATGATGACGTTTTAGAACTCACAGTGACACGCTTTCAGTCTCATCAAACAGTCTGCATTAGGTATTTGTGTCTGTCTTCACAAGTACTAGGGCTGGAGACATGCCTTTTTTTCTCCTTTTTAAATGAAAGGGAAGACAGAGTTATCCCTCAGGATGTCTGTCTGCAATCAATAGAGATACAGCAGTAGGCACTGTGGTTGCAATAAGCCAGAACTAGGAATAACAAACCAACTCAAATCAAATATCTGTCAAGTCTTCCCTAAACTAGGAATGTAAATGTCTCCAGTTTCTATAAGCACACATTGGAAGCAATCACTATATGTGGTACAAAAAAAAAAAATAGTCTGAAGTCAGTCAAAGAAAGTTCAATGTATGCGCATAAAAGGAAATATCTCAGATGTCTCCTTGAAGAGCTTTCAGGTGTGAAAACATACAGCGTGCTTTCACATCCAAAGCACTAAGCTCCCATTCCAAAAATCAGCATCGTCCATTATGTGCTCTAAGCAGCCCAGCTGAAGGGGAAAATGGACTCAGAGGCCAAGGACACATGGTGCTTGCCTGCCCAAAGGATGCCTGGTCTGGCCACCCACACTGCCATGCTGTCTGCATCCATGGAGCACTTGTCTCCCAGCAGCTGTTAAATGGGCTGACACCTTTTGTCAGCAGAGACTTCAACGTGAAAAAATCAAAAGACATTCAAAAAGAAAAATAGAGGAAACTGCAAAGCACATTAAACTCCAGCTGGGACAGCAAAACATAAACTGGGGTGGGGGAGGAAAAAATAGAAGCTGTTGCTTATGTAGGAAACAGCAACTGCTTCCAGGGCCACATGATTTACCTCTGCTGTTACAGGCTTGCTTAAGTTCAGGAAACAAAAAGCTCTTATAAATAAGAGTTATACACAGAGATGTGCATAGTTTGCTATGACTCTCCTTTGCTAGTATGTTTACACTTTCCCTTTCCTATTTTTAGGAGTTGTGTTCTTCCAAACGCAAACAGGCAGAACTGGATTCATTACAGGCAGATAAGACAGAAACCTCTGGACCCAGGGGGCTGGGACCCAGTCCCCCAGCTACTCTACATCTTTGGACATAGCTTTATGCAATGAGCCACCTCTCCTGCCCTCCTACCTCATTCTCAGAGTTAGGAGAAAGGAGGAAGAGAAGCACTTCCAAAGGCTGACTGAAGTTTGGCAAGGATAATTAAACCAGGGTTTTCTATAGTTACAAGGGAGAGACAGAAATCCTCTAAAGTAGGATTTTGGAACAGGAGCCCAGCTTGGCTGTTTTAAATCAATTCTCCATGTTTCAAGCCTGATTCCCCTTCCTGCCATGTGGCCTGTGGGAGAAAGCTGAATTTTGAATGAGACCCCAACCAGAAGGGAAAGGTAGAGAGCCAGGAGGGAAAGCTACAGAGCCATCATCACCGGGAGCCTCCAGCTGCTCCTGGAGCCTTTTATACAGTTTTGACTGGATTGTCAATTTGTGCTAGTGGGCTGCTTCCTCTAGCCTGCATCACAGTTTTCTTGGAGCACACATCTTTCCTAGCTTCTCTTTCTCACTTCACTTTCCCTCCATTTCCATTTCAGCTTCTCTTCTTGGGAAACTTCCCAAGTTCAGCCCTCCACCAGCCTCAGTGCCAGCGCACTGGCTGCTGTGACCACGCTGGTATCTCCTGCTGTGAGCTGCACGTCTCCCTTCTGCTGTGTGTGCCCAGGCCAGCACCACGGCTCAGGCTGCTGCCCAGAGAGCAGGACCTGGCTGCTGGCTTGGCTGTGCAGCACCTGGGGCAGTGGAGACTGTTCTTGGCCGCTCGTAAGGCATGACTGCAGCAAACAGGATGTCCCAAGAGAGACATATGCAGAAACCCACGCAGTCTTCCACTTGAATATATGATTGTGCCAGGCCTCAGAGTCCTAAGTGGATGCCTAGAGAGTCTGGGGAAGGAGACGTGAGCACTGAACCCTTTCAACTTCTCTTTGTACGTGTTTGCTTTACAAAAGCCACACACACACCCCCCAATCAATTGTTTTTTTCATGAGACTCAGATAAACAGGAGGTGATGCTGCTTTAAGTCAGCAGGAGTGAATAAGAGAGATAACAAAGGCAACAGGATAAGGAAGACCACATCAATAAGATGAGAGCATAATTTTTCTATCTTCTGGAGCTTTCTCACTTTAAATGTCTTGCTTTTATTTTTTCATGTGTGTTAATAATTATAAACCAAGAAAATAACACACCCAGTCTCTGTGACAAGTTAGCTCCTTAGGTGTGCATTTAAAAAAACAAAACATTGAAGGTATTATACTAATACAGATAGGGAGAGACTGTGGTCTGATATGCATTTGTGGGATCAAGCAAGATCAGCATAAATTCCTGATAATAGCACAATTGCGTTGCACTAGGGTTTGTATACTGCTTTCAATATACTAGTTTCAAGCCTATATTTAAAGCAGTACAAACACTGCATGTAGGCTAACCCTTGGGAGTATGTTTTTGCTCTTCAAACAATTGTAATCAAAGGAGCAGTACTGACCCCACTGCAGTCAGTGGGAGTTTCACTAGACATTGTTTTCAGAAGTTCTTTCAGCTCCTGGAAAAATTTCTGTTAAGTCAGAAGGCTTTCATAGTGCAAACAGCTTTTCGAGGTTGGGGGGGAAAAAAAGGAAGAAAAAAAGGGAAATAACATCGACTGATCAAAGGCAAATCTGTGTCTTCAACGCCTACACACACATTAACACCTCATTAACACTACTTGTACCTACAGAAGGAGTCAAGGATGGGAATGGCTCTGGCACAAAGTAAACAAGTCCTAGGCAGAAATACTGCTTTTTTCTTCTGATAGTACCAGAAATAGTGGGTCCTTGACTGCAGTGGCTTTATTCTTACCATTTATGAGAACACAAATGAAAGATTCCAAAATTCAGTGATAAAGAGTTTCTATATAAGAACTCATAACAATCATGACAAAAAAACAGCAGCAAATTGAAGATAATGAGATGGGGGTTTTTTTAAGCATAGTATCTATTTACAGTATGGTGAAAATATCAGAATAGTCATTTGGAGAAATAAGCTTCAAAAGTGTCATAAAACCTTGCAAATGTTTCATAGCCCTGAAGGCAAGACATCATTAGAAACTGTGATAGCTCAAATTCTCTATTGATAATTCTCAGTTCTCCTGGGATTTCCATTTTCACAATATAGTGCCACACTTCTGCCACGAAGCAGAACTGCTGCTTCCTCTTCCTACCTCCACCTGTTCCCAGCCACTTTCCTTGCCATACCTCCATCTTTGCAAGCCACTTCAAAACACTAAACTGGCTGAAAACAAGCGTGTCAAAAGTACACAGTGGAAGACCAAGATGGTTTGCTGTTTCAGTGACCTGGAGAGCTGCAGCCTGGGCAGGCAGAGTTAGCAAGTTCTTAACTTGCATGTCATTTGCTGTTCCCAAAGCTCCTCCACTGACCAGTGCAGTCAGGACGAGGATGTGCTTGTGCATATGTGTGCAAGCTGCTGACAAGACAGTCCTTCATTAAGGCAACCATCATTATCTGCCATTCTGTATGTTTTATTTTGCCAGGGCTTAAGATTGGGATAGGATCTGCTAAAGCTGTGCAGGATCTGGGGTTTTACTGGGATATCTTGTACCTGATCATTAGCAGGCAAAAAGAGAAAGCAAGCCTTCTTTGGGCTCATGCTGAATCTGCACCCATTTCACTTCTCTAAAACCAATTTTGTTAAACCAGATCAGATGTTCTTATACTGACTTAGCTAAAATCAATTCCTAATTGATTAAAGCTAACTTGAAATAAAATTGCCTAGGCTATAATAAAGGGTGACCGTAGCAATTTAACTGACTGGATTTAAAATAACCCCATCAATTAAGCAGCTACAACTGTCGAGCTTTTCATGGCAGAATTTGCTTCCTCCTCTGTGCTCAGGAAGCATTAAGTGCAATGGGGACCTAATCCCAATTAGTGCAGCAGAGCACTGCTGTGGGAAAACAGTAACCAATCCAGAGTGAAGCTCATCATGCAAGGTACTGGGGTGGAGAACTGGGTTCTGCTTTCAGCTTTCCAGTTAGCCGCTTGCAATGCCTCAGGCAGGATATCTTCCTTCTTTGCAGGTTATGAGCAAAGAAGGCAAATTCCTGGAGACAGGAGCTGTCTTATACCTTGGATTTGCAGGGCACTTTGCACCAAAGGGCTAAGTCTTGTCCAGGTCCTTGGAATGCTGGCATTAACTAAATATTTGTCTTTGCAAACTGAGGAACACCAGCCTTGCACTTTCTCAACAGCTCAGCAAATTTTTTTTAAACTTATGTATGTTCATAGGTGAGACAAATTTAAGCCAAAATTTGATTTTCTCCCTTTTAAGTCCTGCTCTGAAGTCACATCCATATGGAAAAAATTACACATATAAAATCTGTCCCAGCCACAAACCTGCTGATGAAATTTGGCTCCTGTGATTTGGTTCACTAAAAACACATTTGGATACTCTCAGAGGAAGAGTCTGCAATACAGCTGAGGTTTAGCATCAGCTCATAAACAAGGGTTTGGGGAGGGGTATAACACTTGACTGTTTTCTCTGTTTTTCCTGTGTCCATTGGAGCCATTCCTGCCAAGCTGGAACCAGCATCAGGTTCAGAGCACCCCAAGTTTTTAGCAGGCAGCTTTATTATGCTCCTAAATTATATAAACCTCTGTAAATAGGTGTTTGAAGCACTGAGCACCGAACATTTTCTGTCTGTGGGACCAGCACCTTCTACCTGGTACACCAGTCAGTACTGGGAATGAAGGTGGCTGAATGCTGCTGCCTTCAGGGAGGTGCATCCACGCAGGCCAGCAAAAGTTAAACAAATCATCTCCTTCAGTCCTCTGTGCTGCATATCTTTTCTCTGCCAGCCCACAGGGAACTGAAAAGTACCCAAACTGCTTAACTGCTTATTCAGAACAGACATGAGCCAAAGCTGGAATGGGTTATGCAAACTGTCCTGAAGACCGGATTTGCTGGTAAAAAAGGATTCAAATCCAGGCCACCCTGTCTTTGTTTCTGCAGAACCAGGAGTCAGACAGTGATTTTCTCAAAAACAACCACAATGGTCCCATGTCTACTTCATTTCCACATTTTGATTCCCTGGTTTGCCATCTATCCCACACAACATCCTTTCCCTCTGCCTGCCAATCACTACTTCACACTTCCAAAATTTATTTAACTTGTATTAGCCATATAAAGAGGGATTTCTTCTTTTCATGGTCCTACTCAAACTGATAACTATATTGACCTCCATATAGAACAATGATAAGGAACTAATAAACATTTAAAATGTTTATTACTTTACATGATTACATTTATGCCTAAAATCTAGTCCATGGCCAATGAGAGAAAATTTCCAAAAAAACTGAAATTTATTCCTTTGTTTTGTTTTGGTTTGGTTTTTTTCCCATCAGTAATTATTTACCTACTCAAGAAATTATTTTAAAACTTTTAAAATTTGCATTCTCTTTAAGGAAGTAGAGTAAACACTGGTGGAATTCTGGTGAAGATATATAGGTGACTTATTATTTCCAAATATGAGATTAAAGCAAGACATGTACATTTATGTGGTTATGTATCAACATACATACGTTGTTCCTCTGTGTGTACACACACATATGTACATGTGGATTTACACTCTTTGCACACAGAATTATTTATGTACTTGAAATAGATTTAAGTTGCACAATTCAGCCTAAATCAAGTTTGAATCCTCTCAAGTTTCTGAGGTATTTGAATCTAAGCCTGGTTTTCAACACGTGAAAAAAAGGGTCCTACCTATTCAAATTTAAGAATCCATTTAAGGCTCAAACTTTTCTCACCAGTAACCTTTCCCAGAGTGGCAATGAAATTTGAGCTTTGCAGATGAGACAAGTGAAAAAATACAGGAACATTATACCTCTACCAAGATGACATAAGAAGATGTTATTCGACTAAGCAATTAGGACTTCTGCTAGTGTAAATCAGAGTATCTGCATGGAAATCAAGATACTACACAAAGAAACACAGCAATTTCAAACTAACATTTTTATCCTTTGTTATGAAAGGGAACAATACTAAGTCAATCAAGTAAAATGACAACTCTTTTAAATTGATTTCTTTAAGCATTGACAGGAATGTCACTTTTTCCTCTGTGTAATCAATGAACTGCCTTTGTGTAGGTTTTCCACCACAGTAACAAAGGACTGTGTACATGGATGTGAATAAATTATGAGAAATGGTCATGAAAAATCAGGAATAAGAAGAAGGAAGCCTAGAAACAAGTGCTACATTAGAGACATCTTTTATTTCTGCAATTGACCACATTCCAAGTCAAAGTTGCCCCTTTCTTATCAGCCTTAATATAGATTTCTCCTAGCTGCAGTTCCAACACTTAAACAAAATAAACTATTATGCTCACATGTTAAAACATAGTTGTATTAAACGTCCTGCTGAAGACAATTAAATCCTTGTGAAGGCATACTGGTTTTTTGCAGCTCTAGCCAAGGCCTGGGCAGACCAGAGCACCAGGGAGGCTGAATTGTCCTGACACCTCCTCACTTAGGGGCAGTTGCAGCCACAGCATCAGCACTCGTCTCTATGGCACTTGGTGTGACAGCCAGCCCTCTGCCTCTATCAGTTTGATTTGCAGTTTACCACAAGGAACTGCAATAGTTTGCACTTGAATAATAAATACATAAATAAACTGGCATGAATAACACTCCTGGGAAATCAGCAATGAATTTCCAGGTCTATTTCTTACTAGAAAAAAAAAAAGGAGTGAGAGAAAGGGAGAAGATAGATTACTGGGAGAGAATTATGCTCCAAACCTTTCCTGGTCACGGAGTATTGACAGAAAAAGAAGTGCTGAACTGTGGGCTATTTGGAGATGCATTTGTCAGTCAGTGCACAACTTCCCCAAAATCTGTACTTTGTATTTGCTTAATGCTATTAGACATGAGAAAGACTTTTAGAAAACTGAGAGATGAAAATTATATCTGAAATTAGTATTTCTGTCTGTTTTTTCTTCCTCCAGGTTATTTCTACAAATCAGATATTGTGAATTCTTATCTTGCTCCCAAATCAAATAACTCCAGTGAGTGGCAAAGGCAGGGTTTGAAAGAGGGATCTCCAATGGTCTGTGCCTCAGAGCTGCAGTTTATTCTCTTCCTCCTCAACTTTGAGGCTGCTTCATTAACTTGGACTTACATTCCAGCCTCAGCTCCTGTTGTAGAGAGAAAAAAAAAAGGATAAAAGAAAACTTCATCATGATCCAGTCAGACCTTGAAAAATTAGACCCACTGAAGAAAAGAATACAATCGGAACTCACAAAGACATTTTTTTTATTGGCCTTGTAATTTCCTCACTAAACACGCTTTTAGCAGCCTACCCCTCTCAGAATCTTAATTATCTGTCGGCCCCTCATAATGGCCCCATTCATGGTTCTTCAGAGCAAAAGCACTGTGATATCACAAACACAGGAACTCAGAAGATACAGCATGTTCCTGAGGAAGGGCTGCACACCCACAGATAGCTGGCAGAGGGAATTTGCTACTTGGAGAACATAATATAACACAAATATGTAGATTTTTTTCCCTTCTTTCATTTTTTTTCCTTTTTTTTTCTCTGAAGCAAGAAAGAAGAGATGCTGTGCCTGAGTTGTGTATAAGGCAACAAAAAAAACAAGCCCTCTGATATACAGTTCTGAAAGAAAGTAAATATTATAGGCTCTCCATCTCTCTCCTCCACCATTTCTGACTGTTCATTGACTACCATAAATTAGTATGACTTGATATATTGTAAGGGCTGGAGACATTTTATGAGCTTCTGAAATCTTTTCCAAGAGGAAATGTGAAGCATCACTTATGGTTCAAGATTTTTTTTTGTTTGATTTGTTTGGAAATGAACCACATGCTGAAAATATTTCATTTAAATCAAAACGAAGAATACCAAGTTGGTCAGCATCCTTGAGAACTGGACATTTTTAGTGATTCAAGTACATACTTCTACAGACCCTTTCTATGATAAAAGAAAGAAGAAAAATACTACTCTATCACTAGCTCTGAGAGTCTGCTACTTCTCAAGTTCCCACTGAAAAATGCTCTCCAGGTATTTTTTGTAATCAGTTTTGCTTCTTAAATTCACAGTCTGACTTTGTCTAACAAAAAAAAAAAAAAAAAAACAAACCAAAAAAAAAAAAAAAAAAAAAAAACAACAAAACAAAAAACCAAAACAGAACACCCTCCCCACAAAAAAACCCCGAAACTAAAAACAAAACAAAAAATTGAACAAAACCATATTGTATGCAAAATACACTCCAGAAAATTATATTATAATCACATTAAATAAAAATCTTGCCAAAAAGCTGTAACTTCTGTAATAAATAATATAAGAATTTTACCAAAATATTCACTGTTCAGGGGAAATACTGACTTTGTATGTCCATACTTGTCTTGGGATGACAGTTTAATCTGATATTCCAATAGAAATGGTCCCTTTTACTTCAGGATCTGCTGTCTCAGGTCTACTCATTAAAGATTGACCAAGGTCCTAGGGGTAACTTTAGGAATACCTACCAATTTTTATTTCAGTAAATGTGCTGCCTCCAGAACTGGAGGCTAGCCAAACACCATGACCCATATTCCTAGCTGGAATAGAAAAATTAAAGTGATCCCAGAACAATGATAAGAATGATGGGCGGCAGAAAAAAAAAAGGGAATATGTTCATGCAGAAGCCTTGCAAAGTAAATTCATTTAGATCCAGTTCATCACACCTAAAATTTGTATTTTAATATTAAACCTGTTGTATCTAGTAAGTATAGATGTGATCCAGGTCAATTTGCATATCAGAAATATCCAAATTTAAAACAAAGCGAAGAAAAGTAAAAAGCCCACCCACAAACAAGAATACCTAGAGTCATTTGGACCTCTGAGGGTGAGTATGTATACATAACACCACCCTGATGACCTTCAAGCAGTAAGAAAAGGAAAATCATTACCAAATTGGGTTTTGGGGCAGGACTCCTTCCCAGAGTCCTGTTTTTAACCTCCAGGGAGGCCACCTCAGAGAGAACTGAAAGTCAGAGGCTCCTCACAGGCATCCAGCAGCCTGGGCATGAGCTCATTTAGAGACCAGCTTCAGGCTGGTCGTGCTCCAGGAGCCTCATGACATGAATGTGTGCCAACCCACCACCACCACACTGGCACCTTGAAAGCAAGACCAAGGAACGTAAGAGAAAGAAACAGATGTTTTTAGTCATCTGGAAAATGTGGCCTCCAGAAGAGAGTGAAGAGCAGAGTGTGTGTGTGTGTGTGCCAGGCTACCCAACTGCACCCACTCTAGACTGGTACAGTAACATGTCTCCACATTTCATAAATAATAAATTCCTGTGTTAAAGGGGGGGAATCACTAGAGAGAGTAGATTGAAGGAAAGCTCAAGTTAAACAGTGAGAAATTCACCTAATACTTGCATTTACCAACTGAAGCCCAGAGTTTTGCATCTCTAGGCAGAAAGAAATTGACCTCTTCACAGAAGTGGTGCACTGAAGATGTTTAATAAATTGCTTCAGAAGCAGAATCAGTTCTGAACTTAACACAGGTGTCTCAGGGAGGAAAAACGCACATAAAAGCACTGTGCAAACTGCTGACAGCACTAGCTATGTGAGAGACAATCAAGGTACTTAACGTTTTAAAACACATGCCCTGCATAATAACCAACACTTCCAGAAGCCTCTGTCACTCTTCCAAGCACTGAATTAAGAGAAGTGTCGCTGTACCAGGATCATAAAAGATATCCTTTAAGCCTCTTGCATAAATGCATGTGTTCTGAGATGGAGAAATGTGAACTCATATTCTTCATGTATCCAGGGGCTATTTCCCCCCTGAGAAGTTGAGGGGAAAGGGAGAGCAGGGCCACCACACTATTGATTTTCTACAAACACATTTAACCTTTAGCAGCTGCTGTCAGCATTTCCAGTGCTAATATCTACAGTGAACAAAGTAGCTGGAGAAGTGCAGAGAGCTTGCTTCAGAGGTGAGGCTTAGGAAATCAGAAATTCTTCTCTCAGCCCAGGATGAATTGCTTTAATGGCCATACTGGAGAGGGTATGGATGCAGGAGAGATGGGGGACGAGAGATGGGGAGATGTCTCCACAATTTCAGGCAATATTTCCTGCAGAAGCATCTGCTCAATAGCTTCCCTGAGCCATTGCATCTGAGTCAACTAATAATACTCACAGCTAAAATGTGCATGAATTTTCTCATGAACATTTCCCTCAGTGAGTGCTGTGCAGCATCAAGCAGTGCTTAGGCCACAGGTGATGGAGGTTTCCAGGCCTGGCAAAGGCTGATGAAAGCAGGGTGACAGGAGCTCTGCAAGAGGCAGTAGTTGAAAAAGCTGGTAATAGCTTCTCTAGCCCTTCATTTCTAGGTCACTAGGTTGGATGTAGAAGCACACAACAGCTCCATCTCCCTTGCAGTCACACAGAGCCTACATGAAGGGAGGGAGTGCTTTCAACTTAGCTCCTCCCAAGCCACTGCTTGCTCCCCGTTGTGAGCCCAGGCTGACTCCGCCTGGGACAGTCTCCCAAGGAACACATAACAGCAAATCAGCACAGAGCCGGTGCTGCTTCCTGACACCTAAAATCCTCATTTATGTTAGGCAGGTGGTGTGTCCTCATCACAGTAAATACAATTGTCTTTAACTCTTGACCAGCTTACCCGCACTCAGGCCGTTAATGCGCCTGCACCGGGCGTACCTCACACACCCCGGTGCCGCAGCTGCCCTCTGCAAAAGCAAACCAAGGGAGCAGCAGCAGAACTCTCCCATGTCCCCCACAAACACACAGTCCTTGGCAAGGCAGATCCATGTTCAGTCCTGAAGCAAAGACAGCAGGATGAGCCCCTCAGCAGAGCACCCATCCACAGCACTTGCTCCCCTCTCACTTGGCGGTGGGGGCTGAGCCCTGGTATCGTAGAGCTACGACTGAGTTTTCTAAAATGTACTGGTTGCTATTTTTTTGTTGCTATTACCTCCTCCAACACAGTTTGGGCTTGCAATATTAAGACAGCTTGGGTTTACATACAGAGGGACTACAAATAGCTTTTCTGCTAAATAAGTGGTGCAAACACATCACTCGACGGTGCTGCGTGGCTCACAGGATTTATGGTCCCGCATTTGGGATGAACAGCGCAGTTCTCTTGTGCTGTTTCCATTATGAATAACGCGGCCACACTAAACTCACACTAATAAAACCTGAATGTATCACTGCATTGTTTGGCACTCTGTATAGGAGAAACCCATCCATTACTGAGGCGGGCACTGAAAACTCTTTGTGACAGGAGCAGCACAGGGACAGCTTCACAGCAGCTATTCAGAGCCACTTTACAGCTTCCTGAGCGGAGCCCAGGCTGGGCTGCATGCCAGCAGTGTGGAAAATGGCTGGCAGAGGCTCTGGCCACTGATTTGTAAGTCACGTGAACCCCCAGGGGAAGAGGGAGCAGGTACTGAGAGCACCTGTTAGAGGGTGCTTGCTGCATGTCACTGCCCATCTCTAACATTTGCTTCAGCCCACTTGTTGATGATTCCTCTGACAAAGCAAAATGACTAAGACTGCAAATTGGACAATCTCCACACTGCTTCAGCTGCTCCACAACTATTGGGATGACAGTTTAATTTGATATTCCAATAGAAATGGTCCCTTTTACTTCAGGATCTGTTGTCTCAGGTATATTCATTAAAGACTATGACCACTATTGGGGGCCACCAGAGTCTGCATGGGCATCAGAAATGTTCCAAAGAAAGCCAAGCAGGCAGCCACACCGGTGAGAGGGACAGTGCAGGCTGCTGAGGCAGTGTGCCCAGAGGCGCGTTCCCCGCCCTCAAGGAAGGAGTGAAGGCACCACAGACCTTCTGCTGTCTCCAGCCCAGCTGCAGGGGCAGAGCCAATGGCCACAGAAGGTATGACTGCATACCCAGGTCAGTGTTGAAACCAAATGGAGTAAGAGCACATACTAACAACAGTGTCTGCTTCACAGCCAACAGCCTCCAGCCTTCCTTGATAACGGCTGACATGCGCTGCTTCCTGCATGTCCCATCACTAAGCTGGCCAGCCTCCTGTGTCCTGCTCCAAACCACTTTCATTTTATGAATCCTTTAACCCTGGGGAGTTACCCAAGAATATACTAGCACCATCCCTTATATTTCTTTTTATGAAGCTCCTAAGAAATGCCTCCCTAAGTTGAACGGCCTCGCTTTAAAGAAGCTCATGACTTTGCTACTGTATTTGCCTTTCCTCCAAGCAGTGGTATTTAGCCATGCAAAACAGACCTGTGAGTTCACCCTACTGCAGTGGCACAACGAGAGCCCTGATGAGAAAGTTTAAATTGAACATCTTTCAGCAGATGACAAACCTTAGCCTGCCTGAAGCCTTTGAAAGGCCAAAATGCAATGCAAATTAAAGTTCAAGGAGCTTAGAAGAAAACTATTTTAGCTTTAGGCTTTCAACCAAGCAAAGAAGAGTTAAAATTATATTTCAAATAGCAGTTCAATCATTCACTTTCCCAGTATTAATGAACGCCTCCTGCATGTTTACCCAGATAAGGCTGTGATTCACGTAGCAGGCATACCCCAGAAACTTAAAAGGTCAAAAAGATGGCAACAAAAAATTCTGTTAATATTACCTAGAATCCATTCTGTTCCTTTGGCTATTTTAGTATCAGTAAATAACTCTCTACGTTTTCTGACCTAAGCATTTCCATTTGAGAAGCTTCCCAGGCTAGATGTTTCTAAAATGTTACCAAATGATTAAACACAAATCCTCAAGTGAAGAGAGCAGGTTTTATTAAATATCCCAGAGCAGTGCTGCCTGCCCACACTTATGCCCATGTCTGGCTGCTGGCTGATAAACGCCTTGGCTTTAAGATATTACTTATTAGCATGCCTGTATATTTCCACCTCACACAGTCACCCAAGGGTGATTGCTATCTGTTAATTGAATTCCGTGCCAGCAACTGTGTCTTTGTGTGCCTGCCATTATAATTTCGAGGATTGTGACTTCATTTCCTATTTGCAAGTTGCAGTAATGAAAAAGTGTTTTTATTTATACGTAAATAAGCTCAATATTTTTGTAGCTATATGGCAGGAGGTGGGTGGAAGTCACATGTGAAATGCGTAGGTGTGTCCTGGTTTTTGCCTTCCTTTTTCTCTTTCTTTTTAACGGCACTCTGCTTTCCACCTGAAACAGACCTGGTGTGATAGAATGCATCTCCAGAGATTGAAGAGGGGGTCAGGGAAACAAAATGAGAGTCTTAAGTTTAGAGCAGAGCAAGCTGAGACTGTAGAATTGCTTGGGTTGGTGCCTTCCAAGCAGTGGAGTCAGTGGTGCAGCCTTACTGCAGTAATGATTGGCACACCTACCATATTTTAATCAAGCATCATTGCCTTCATCTGAGTGGCTTATACCATGTTTCACCCATTGTTTTAGATGTGAAAATGGGATGTGTACATTGCCTGGCTCTCCCAAGACTACTCTGTGAGACTGAGGTGGGAGTAGGAGGAGAAGGAAGACAGAAGAGACAGGACCCCAGCAGTTGGTCTGAGTTCTGGCCCTGGATTTCAGCAGCAGGAACCTATGCCTTAGACAGCTTTTGCTGGCCTCCAGAAAGGAGCTGAAGCTTTTGAGAAGACATTGGTCCTTTTGAGTTTGGACAAGTCTACTTCAGCAAACAAAAGAAACTCCTGAGCCACCAACCACGGTTGGCTGCTGCTGCAGAAAAATGTGGTCTATAATCTTTTTCATAAACACACTGGGATCCATTTCATAATCCCTCTTGGCTTTCTTGCCCCTCAATATGTCTGTAGGAAAGTTGTTCAAAATTCCCAGTCCCTGGAAGATTAGAATCCCCAACAAGTGGCTCATAGAAAATTAAATGTAAAAAAGCTTGGGTGGTGTTGTAGCCACCTCAGGCTAAGGGTCTGTGGAAAACCAGGATGATCTCTTTTTACCCAGCCAATTAATGTTTGACATAAAAAGCAGTCAAGCCTACAGCCAAACAAGGGCTTGTTACAGTGCACTGTGTGGAGGTAGATTTCTCACTACCCACGTTAGACTTGTGAGCACACCTGCTGCGAGCACTCCTATTTCCAAACATCTCCAAAGAGAGCAAGTGAGTAATGAATTGAAGAATCCTGATCTGTTATGTCAGACACTAGCCAAACACTTTTTATTTAGCATTAAATGCTATGAAAGCATTAATTTTTAATAAAACTCTTAATATTTCCTCATACTTGTCTACATCAGTCTCCTTCATCACTATTTTGCTTTACCTTTTTCCATAATCAGAATGTAGTGAGACACGTGTCAATTAATATCAATACCTAGGAAGTTACAAAATGTTTTGTGAACTGGAAATAAAAGATTTATGATCAGATTAATTTAATTATCCTGAGAAATCTTTATCCAAATTATATTACTGTAGTCCAGCCTGTCTTCAGTTTAAGATAACTTCTATTTAGTCTGGTTTTATTAGGACATTATCAATACACAGGATGCATATTGCTATAAATTAGCTTTAGGAAATTTTAACTACAGGCAAGTGTATACATCATATTCATCACTGATTCAGCTAACATTAAAAATCCTGGCTTCAAGTATCTTCTCTTTGTGCTACAAATTCTCTATAAATTGTGCTATTTAAAAATGAAATACTGTTTTCAGAGTAACTTCCAAGGACAAATTGTTTGCAGTGTAGTAGATGGAACAAAAGTTGCCATCAATTATTGAGATCACTCAAAAATTTTTAGATTTATTTTGGCTGCTTTAAACTCGCAAAAACTTTATCCTCTTAGAAAGATTTTTTTTTAAGAGTGAATGTCATCCTCATAGCAGTGATAAATTCTGTTGAAATTAAGTTTCTGAAATTTTCTTGTTTTCTTAAAATATAGGAAAGCCTTGTGCATGCAGAAGGGCCAATAAACACATAACTGTTAAAATCCAAATTTATTGAAGCCTTCCAATAATCAAATTGGTCAATGTCAGAATTAACATGACTGAAATGTTCCAAGGGCATTGTGCAGGGGATTTAATAATATTTAACTCATGAATAGTAAATATAAATAATATATGCTCTGAAACCAAAAGAAATTAAATCAGGCCTACATTGAAACAACCAGCAGTGAGAAGAACTTTATTCAGACTTTGAATTGCTCACATTTTTTTCTGTCAAAAAATATCGTCATAAACAAAATGTTCCTATGAAGTATTTCAATTCCGACAAAGCAGCATTTCCTGGTGGAAGATATTCTGGTCAGGAAAACCCTTCAACACAATTACTTCAGTCTGTCTTTGATTATATGAGAACACAGTGCTCTTTCAAATGTCTCAAATGCAAAATTAGTCCTGCTTGGTGTATGGCTCCAGCCGCAGAGGTGAATTAGTACAGGGCGTTCTCTTTCTGCAAGCTCTTGCTGTTGGAGTGGGAAAATCAGAAACATGCGCGCTGAGCCAGGTCAGTTGCTTAGGTGACCAAATCCAGGAAAAAGTCCTTGCCTGGGAAACATTATAAATTTGCCTTGGTCTGATCCCAAGGCTTGGCTGGAGCCTTGGTCAGAGCCTTGGCCTGTGACACAGCGTGGGACACACGCACCCATCGCAGCTGAAGGCAGCTGGGGACAACCAGAGCACGGCTAATGAAGATCATGGTATAAGGCATATGTGCATAATTGGGGGTTGAAATAGGATTGCACCTTACCTCGGATGCTCCATAAATTTGGGTGCTTGCCTTTGAAAGGCTAATATTTTTTGAACCTGTTATTTTTGTTGTATAACTGTATATAGTACATAATTACTCATAATACATTACTGCACATGCGACTCTGCAGACAGTGTTTAGGCATTAAATCTTAGCTCAGTGATTGAATAGAGGGTACAGTAAAAATAAATATCCATGTATTTTGTAAATATTTGCATAATGAGCTATTTAAATGCAAGAGCTTCTAACATATGTAAACAATTGGAAATACTCTCTGTGTGTAAGTCTAAAGTGGATGTAAAAATATACACAACCTCCTTTAAAATCATATGATTTAGTAGTCAGACATTACATATTTTTAAGGCTTTATATATAACTATTGCAGATTGTAAATACCCATTGTATTAAAAACACGTTGCTTGGTACAACTAGTCAGTAAACTGTATGACTGAAAACTTTGGATGACGAGGACAGTGCAGTAAATGGACATTAGTGACTGTCCAGTGAAAGCTCTTTGTGGTCTGCAGACTTAAAATATCCTGAGGGTTACAGGATTCAGTGTAATCAATCCCAGTCCAACAAGTAACAGAGGACATAATTTCCCTCTTGTTAAAAAGCTGTGGAACAAAACTTTCCCCACAAAAAACTTTCTCCCAGCTCACTGTACAGCTGTCTGTGCCATGGAAACTGGGAGGCTACCTCCATCTCCACTGCTTGCTTTTCTGATCTTGGTCCAGTCTGAAACTCCTGAACCAGTGTGCCAAAGTGGCACCTTAAAGAGGCCCCACAACTTTAGCCACAGTGCAATGTGACTCAGCATGGTTTTTGCAAAGGAAATGTAGCAGTGGAGGATGGAGAGAACAAAATTACTTTCAAAGAGAAAGTTTTTTTTGTGTTAATAACCAGCCTGAGCTAGCTGTCAAGGAGAGAAACAATGAGCATTGTACTTGGTAGCTAGGCTGCCTTCTGACTAATTACAGCTCCTGCAGAAAGGACCAGTGCTCTCTGCCTCTGCACTGAGGACCAAGGCAGCTGGATCATACCCACAGTCACGCCTCCGCGCCCACACCTGATTAAGGAGTGAAGAGAGGGTTGTTGCTGCCATCTCCCTGAGGCTTCATGACTCAAAGGGACACTGCTACAAGGTGCATCCCACCACCTGTAGGGCACTCCATGTCTCTGGTGTAGGGGATAAGTAGAACATCCCCTGCTTTGGGAGAAAGAGCACTGTTGCCAGGTGGTGCCTCAGCTGCCTCTACCGTGATTCATGGCCACCCTCCGTGTAGTAAACAACTTCTATCAACAATTAAAGCCTGGGAGCTTCTTAACATGATGAACTCCGGGTTCCTGAGCAGTTAATAAATGTTTGAGTCATCAAGGAGCTAATTTAAGATAGTCCACAATAACGGGGTGTGACAAATAATTGGCAGACTGAAGAAATGGAAGATAATACGAGATGGCTGGGTGTGGGTGTTTATGTGAGAAATAGGGAGCAGTTTTTCACTCAGAGGCTAAGTTATCTGGGCCAGATTTAAGCCTTTGGAAACTTCAGTATGAGTTTTGGGGAGGGAAGAAGTTAATTTCATTCTGTTCTATGGGACATTTAGTTTCAACATTAAACTCAAACACATTTTCATTAGTAATGCTCACAGTCCTCAGGCAGCTCTGAATTTTTAAAACCTCCCTTTCAAACTCCTACATTGCATTCCAAAGAGGTTGTGTCCAACTCATGACAAACCCTGCACCAAAAAAAAAAAAAAAATTCTGCACAGGCATTCCACATGCCTGGAGGCAATAAAAAAGGGGTTTCTGAAATGCCACACACAAGAAAGCCATTTGGGTTGTGGGGGAGAGTCTCACAGTGTGCAAACCACAATCATAGTCATATTTCTTACACCTTCCAACAATCGGCCCACAAAGATAACACTCCTCAGAAATGTTTTTCAGAGATTTTCTCCTCACCTGGAATAAAGATAACATTTACACTGTTCTTTCTCATTGAGCAGCTATTCTTAAAACCAAGAAAACCAAGATATGTTCTTGACTAACCTATTTCCAAAGGAAACTTGTACAGCTAAAACCCACACCTTTTGCAGACCAAGGTAAAAGGAGTCAGTATTCCACTCCTTTCTCAGTCTCCATAATATGAAATTACATTATTTTAAAATTTTATTATTAAAATAAGATTTAATTAATTAATTAATATTGGGTAATGTTATGGAGAATAAAATCTCCCTTTTCTCCATCCCCAAAAAAGGCTCTGAAATTAAATTGCTCTGTTAGAGGGAAGCACCCCAGATCTTCATCACAAATGTGTGAGCATTAAATGCATTTGACAAAGTCTGCACAACAAAAAAATTCCTAGTCCATATATCAGACTCTCTCACTGTCCTTACTTGTATGCCTAGTATCTGCCTCAAACCAATTCTCTTTTAAGAGCCTAAAAGGCTGAGGTAGGCTCAGCTTATGTCTGAATGTGTGTTCTAACAGAGTGGTTGAAACTGAAGGGCTCTCAGGCATCTCCTCCTGTCCATGCTCTTCTCCTGCACTCCACCACAGCCCTACATTTACAAGAACTTGCAGGTGCGTAGCTCAACTTGTGCACTCATGGTACACTGCACAAGTTAAAAATTCTGAGCAAACCAAGTCCCTCTCATCCCACAGGCTTCTTCCAAAGTACAGGTCTCCAGAAATATACACAAGGGATTAAGCCATTGCTGTTGTTTGCGCCTTCACCCGCCCCACTGGGATTTAAAATCATTCAACAAACTTTGTGTCTGGGTGGAGCAGTGTTCATCTCCACAGGATGGACACAGAAAATGGACACTGACATGCCTGAATCTTGGGGGCCTGGCTTCAAGCAAGCATGTGTCCTCATGTTTGTGAAGACAAGTTCAAGAGAGGCCAAAAGCAATCAGTCACAGCTTCTTGTTCAGCAGGTAGGGACAGGCACCTTGCTTGTGGAGTCTGAAGAAGGAAAGGCAGTGCATTTTAGAGGCAATGATCTGGGTCTGCACTAGCAGCCCTTTATACTCCAGCAATGAAAGGTCGAATTGAGGCTGTGCCATTATCTCCTCACGATGTAAAATTAAATGTGCACTCCCTTGGTGGATATCATTGATGAAAAGCCAGTTCAGGAAAAGGCTGAGATATATGGCAGGATCAATTTTATTTCTAATGGTTTTTAACATTTCATCTATACATTTAACAGGCTGAAGCAGAGGGAAATAAATATTATGTTAGTGACTGTGTCATGGAATGAGGCTTTGCTTTTCATTAAAAATATAAAGGGAAAACAACCATCACCATTTTATGGCTATCATAATTTGTTTCACATACATTTTTTCAATACTAAGGTGTACTAAAATATTTAACTGGTAAATAAAAATACCTATAGACTTGTAAAGAAATCTTCAAACCTCCTAGACAAAGACTTGAAGACTGCAGGTTGATTTTATGTTAATTGTCTTGTAATACTTACATGAGTCAATATTAAAAAGATAGATACATATATGCAGTAACACATAAAATTGTCTCTTTATCTATGCATCAATTCTGTATAGGAAAAATGTACTAAAAATATTTATCTCAAACATTATTTTGCATTGCTCTGTTTTTTGTTTTATTGATATTAACAATATTTACCTCCACATAAAATCTATTTTACAGATTTTATTACCATTTGATGCAAACTGAAATCACAAACCAAGACACAAATTTGGGTTCAGACATCAGTCCTAAATTCCCCCTCTACAGAGCAGTTTAGACTTCATGCTTAAAGAACTAGAAAGATAAAAGCTTAGTTAATGCATTTTTTTTTCCTTTTAATATATGGAATACATGCAAGAATCTGGAGGCAAGAGTAGAACATCTTTAATATGATAGCATCTCATTTGATCTCTTGAACATGAGACATCAATATCATTAATGTGTAAAAAAATAAATAAACCGAGAGGAAGTAAAAGTCTGACATGCATCATGTCTAGGGGTCTTGGTTTTATTTTGAACCTATCAACCTCGGGTAAGGATCAAGACTTTTCTACTGAGGATTTTGCTCTGTGGATGTTTATTTTTCTGCTATGTAATTTGATGCTGCTGTTGTGTTTGGCATCAATACCTTAAAAGTTGAATTTATGTCAGCTCAAACAGATCAACTATCAGATGTTGCTATTAACTTTGACATCAAAATCATTAAGAAATTGCCATCATGTAAATTAATTATCAGAATTGTATTGGCATGAATGCATAATGATATTACTCATGGAAATAATTAAAGAAAATGCACAGTGAAAAATGCATTAGAGTAATGGCACAAAATGTCATTACTCTGGCTTCTTGACAACTAAATGCTATTAGTTTTCAGCACAGTGAACTTTAAGGTTAACTGAAAGAGTCAAGGAAGTCCACTGCAGAGCTCAAGCTGCTCTTATTTGTACCTTTATTTATTCAGTATATGAGACTGAATAAATAGGAGTGAAAACTGACTTTTTTAAACTTGTTAAATAAAGCTTTTTATCACTCTAGGAGAGATTACAACAAAACAAACAAACAAAACCTAAATCAAAACAAACACAAAGCAGCAGAATTACTTAGAACACTGTTGTCCAAATATATATGTGCTTTTGTTGTTGCCAATGTCAGGTCTCAAGGGACCCGAGGCACAGCAAAGTTGTTAAAATTTTAGGATTTTCCAGAGCACAGAGGAGTAATAATTAACAAAAAACTATTTAGGCTGTCACCTTCCACCCCCTACCCAAAAGGTCACTATTTCTGATCAGTGCTCAGGGAGAGAGAGTTGTGATTATGGAGCATGTGTATGCTCTCTTAATTTAATATGTAATGGACCGAGTTATTTTGGATTTTTAATCAACAGTAAAACGCAGTCCAGTCTAACAGAATAAACTAATGACTCAGTGATGCATGCCAGCTTACTCATCAGCTGGACACGTTTCTTTTCAATGTCTCTCTCCATTCCCTCTCAAGTCAATGGAAAAGTTCTCTTTCTCTCTCAGTCATGGTTTTGTACTTGATCCAGAAATTACATTATAGAAATAATGAAAAAAAGGCAATAACTTCTGGGCTTCTTGCCTTCCATCTTTATTAGACTAAGCACACTCCACTACCTCCCCGACACAGAAGTTCACATCCTAAATATAAAATTAAATATTTTAAACAATAAAGTATGGAGTGAAGAAGCTTTATTTACCCTGCTATAGACAGTTAATCCTAATGACTCTCAGAAAAAAAAGGAATATTTCCAGGCTATATGTGGAGGGCTAGGAAACAGGACATCTCTGAGCTGTTTGTGGCCCTATCCTTTTTTTCTACATAACTTCAGGTGAGTCACTTAAATGACTTGCCTTAATTTTTTCTCCCTGTTGACAAAGTGCTAACACAAAGAGAACACAAAAAGATGTGGCAAAGAATCCACAGTTAAAATGCTAAAACCCACTCCATAAATAAAAATTAGTCAAGCTACCTAGGCATGCACAAATAAACAAACTCTACAAAATGTCTCTAAAAATTTGCAGAAGAGTCATTTGCGACCTAATGAATAAAGTCTTCAGCTGGATCTGCCAGCATGGACTCCTGCATGTCTGAGGAGTCCCTTGTAAATCTCTGTTTGCAGCCTCATTGTCACTGCACTCTCCAGTCTTGACATAATGAATCTCAACTCAGAAATGGGACACAACAGGCAGGCAATCTACATGTCACTGATACCAAAGGTTTGGGTGCTGTCTAGACCTCCCGGCAGTTCAGAGCTTATTTTCTCTGGTTTGCTTTGGGGGGCAGGGAGAGACACAAATAAAAAAATTTTAGGGTGGCCAATGTTTCTCAGAGAAATTTGGATGATAATTAATATGAGAGCAGTGGCAAAAATAATTTTTAAAAAATATTTGAGAGCTATTCATGGATATCTTTAAACTTTATATGTTGCCTTAGGGACAGATAGCTTTTCAGGTATGCTTTGACTTTTTATGGTGAATACAGACATTTTACTTGAAACAGTTTGTTTAATGATGCCCTAAGCCTTTTAATTCTGTTTAACAGTCTAAGCTTTGCTTCTAATCCATCAATAGATAGGTCAAACTTGTACCCATAATTTAAAGTTATGTTAATAAGATCTATGACATGTCTTGCAACATTTTATTGATAATACGTAATGTATTATAAGTATCATGAGCTTACAGAGCTGCTGTCACTCAGAGGTTTTGAGTATAAGGTATTAGATCTCCAAAGCATGCTGCTGCAGTGAAAAAAGGACTTTAAATAAATAAGCTGGCACAATTCTGCCTTCAAAGGGACAGTCTATAAATTCACAAAAAAGATTTACTGTGTAATTCAAGCCTGAATCAACACAGGACTTATACTGTGTAACTAAGAAAGGACACACCATGTGGTAGGGTGTTTATAATGGGGGCAATATTGCAATGCAGAGGTTGTTTTCCAGGCACATCTTTTCTAATTACATTGATTGACACCTCCCACTTACAGTCACATACCCACACTGAGATTAGCTGCAATAATTGCTATACGATAAATTTATTTAAGGAAAATATTGAGTGTTTATTTAGTGCTTTTTAATGTAATTTAGCAGCTGAGGAAAAAAAAAAAAAAAGATGGCAACAACACCATCATGTGACTTTGTTAATTCTCCATGCAACATGGCAAAGCAGCTTCTGCACTACATCTGTGAGGCCTTGGAGGTACAGTAGCTGCATCTGGATTAGAATGAACATCTGTAAATTTGCTAGCTTACTTATAGTTTATAGCCACATTTACTTGTGTGAGTTTACTGTGTCCTACAGATGATATTTTTCACTCCCCTGCTGTTTGTTGATGGTATAAAACCTCCCTGGGAAAGGGCAGGCAGTGCATTACTTAGGGAGCAATAAAATCCTGCAGAGACAGCCTTTGTGACATAATCTGAACATGTCATTCACTCAAGGAGTTGCTTTTTCTCCACCCAAAATTTAGCAACCCAATCTACTAAGAATCAACTTGCTTTGTTCATATATATATAAATAGTTAAAATTAAAAACAGTACAGGATACATTCATTCAGTTGATTCCAGATTTACAGGGGTTAGGACCTGCAAAAATACAACTCCCTGCAAAAAATTAATCCATGTCTGTGTTATGGCACCAGTGTTTGTTGTTGTTATATGATCAACAGAAGTCTTGGCTCATGTCACCCACTCCCAGAGCTGTACCTGACTTTCAGAGGTCAGGATCATGTTACCTCTCATCTTCTCCTGTATGAGTGAAGGAAATGTGTTCTTGCCAGCTCCTTTGATCTCTGACTACAGAGCTGTTGTTTGACAAGTAAGGGTGTATTAAGAATGTGATCTGCTAACCACAGATACAGCAAAATCAAATGTTATACCCTGCAAGCTGGAGTTACAATTCATCATTCCTCTTTAAGACCAGAACAGAAACACACAGCCCAGTGTTTAGGCAGGTGGAAGAAAAAGATGCATAGTGTGTCTGTCCTTCAGAAATACTTCCTGCAGTTTTAGCCAGTCTAACTCTAAGATTTCTGACCTGGGCTGGTTTGGAGAGCAACACTGCAGTTGCTTTCCTAAGAGACAATGTTATAAATTATCATTTGCTACTAACTGAAAAGAAGGGATTATGGACAAGTGTTAGGAGTGACCCCTTAAGGACTGCAACTCCTCGGTCCTGCTGCCTGCTCTACTCTGCATCTTAAGTCTTTGAGCAAATAATTTTAACCCTTCTGCACCTGAGACAAACCTGCAAAGCAGTTGCTCCCACAGGAGTGCTGATTCTAAATATATATTTTTAAAGAGTGTTTTGATTTACAGGCACAGCTTACTCTAAAACAGATGATATCTTCTGGCCAGGCTCATGGGCTGTGAGATAGGAAGGAAAAGAGCTAGTGCTGAAGAGCCAGAAAAGCCATTAATGTCTGTAGTGCTGGGGACTCCTACAATTACAGTTTGCTCTTTCAATTAACCTCTCCAAACACACGGAAGGTGTCACACGTCCCCCTTGCTCTTTCTGTGCTCATGTTGTCTCAATATGACCAGTGATCTCAAGGGAGAGCCTGGCTGTCTCAAGGTGAGCCAGGCAGGCTCACAGAGGGGGCCAAAGCCCTTATGATGTTTTGTGTCACACAGGGATGGAAGCAGCCTGTGGGCTGATAGAAAAGACTACTGGGATCTCGAGCTGCTTTCTTTACTGTGGTATTTTGCTATCCAAACCTACTTTATCTCCCCAGTTCATATTGCATGAACACTACCCTATTCAAGCAGGTTTTGAAGAAGTGTACTTGAAGTGATGAGCGTGGCTGTGCTGAAGAGCAAGTGGGCCAAAGCTCTCTAGCTCCTCTCATCTCCCCCTTGCACCTCAGCATGAAAGGGGGTTAACAGGCCCCCTAAAACGGTGACTTCCTGCATCTCACAGCTCCTCTCAGCAAAGCCATGATGCTTGCTTAGTCCTTCACCTCAGTTCTCCTTGGCCCGATTTCAACACCAGAGCAATGTATGCCACATGAATCCAGGAATGCCTGGCTGCCTGGCCATGCTGAAGAGATGGGATGGCATGGGATGGAAGGGGATGGAAAGCAGTGTACCCAGGCAGTAAACGTCCCCTCATTTTAGACAGAAGGATCCTGATTTACACAATCAGAGACAAAAGCATAATCAACTCTGTTCTGATTAATTGCAGTGGAAATGGTAAGAAGCTATCAGTGCAGCAGCCAGGAGAGCTTAAAACTAAATATAACCTGCAGGAGAGCAAGGGAGGATGAGCCTTTGAAAACACTTTTCTGAAGTGAAACAGGAATCTAGGGAAGGTTTTACTCTCTTCTCCCCACTCTTTCAGTCTGTGAAATGGGAGTTCCTGCCTTCCCTCTCAGATAGAAGTGCCACTCGCGTCCTTGGGATGAACAGCTGGGACCATCCTGCTGTCACCTCCCTGCGCTTCCTCACCACTTTAAAATTAGCATTGCTGTGATCAGGCAGCAGCGGAAGAAATGCTCACCCACTGCTTGCCACGGAGTTCAGAGCTGATCACTAAAGCAGCACCTGCCTCCAGGAGCCGGGGAGTTTGCAACACCCCGTATCTCCAGCAGCTCGGGGCCGGGACTCGCTGTGCAAGCAGAAGGCTTCACCCACCAGAGAGCTCCTGCTGCTGCTGGCACCTCTCACGTCTGCCAGGGCTGGCTCCGTGCTCCGTGTGAAGCAGCCGGGGAGGCAGAAGTGACTCCACAGTCATAAATAGCAGAGCCGGTCGGAGCTGAGGAAGATGATTCAATGAGGTATTTTGGTTGCATTTTTACGAAGGCAGCAAGACTATCTAGAGGAGTTATTTTTAGTGGGTTGAGCCCCATGGTGCTCATCAGTAGGCACGCTCACTGCCAGTGCAGGAAGCATGTAGAGTAAAACCACCCTGAGGATGCATCCAGACTAGGTGGTAAGTGCAAGTCAGAGAAGAGCTTTCTGTAAATTCTGAGCTCCAGAAACTTCATGGAGCAGATTTCACAAAGAGACCTCAGCAACACGAAAAGTCCATTCAGCCCTTCCTGGTTCATCCTGATAAATGCTTCGTTTCTGGTTTAACAGCAAATTGAAATTGATTAAGCCAGTATCGATATTGTCCTACAAGGTACAGAGAAGCTAAACTCATTTGGGATAAATCCCAAGAAAGAGCACCATTCATGCACGCAAACAGACACACACCATTTAAAATAGATTCATCTGGGATGCATAAAACCTGAAAAACATTCATTAGGACTGGAAAAGGAAACACTATTAATCAGCTCTAGGCTTTTTTCTACTCAGTGGAAGAAAACTCCAGTCAGATAATTTTTTAAACACACATAAACTCTTCAAATTCTCATTGGAAAAATTAGCCAGCTAACTTGCTGTAAATATGAGGGGGTGGGAAAAAAAGCAAATTAAAGGGGTTGGGGGCCATATTATTTTTATTTTTAAATTTGCATTCAACAGGAGAAAGATTTATGCATGAGATGCAAATTGCTTTGCGTTATTTACACATCTGAAGAAAAACAAATCTTGAATGTAAATGCTTAGAGGGCATATTTTTAAATATGAAAGTAGTAACATTATTATAATGTTTATAACTTCCACACTGTTTAAAGGAGATTAAATTGGAGAAAAATTAGCCCTTTTATTTAAATTATAGAGTCCTCACTAAATATTAGGGCAGAAATCAAATATGAACATCTGTGTGTTTCTGTTCTTGAGAGTCTTTTAGAGTAATTTGTTCACCTTGCAGTTGGTCCTATCCAGAGTATCCCAGTGGGTTAGCAACTGGAGAGGGCAACAGCCAATTACAGCATTTCTGTTTCCATAGTGAAATACTACGCATGTCTTCAGACGATTTAGAAACAGAAGTACCATTTAAAAACAAGTCCACTCCATAAGCAGTCCAGATTGGGTAGTAGGATATATATGAACTGTAGCTGAACACTGTCCTTAGAATGAGGTAATAGCACTGAAGTCTGCAACAAATGAGCAAACAAAGCTAAAAACCAGGAAGAAAACAACTAGAACGTGAAAAAGATGAGATAAGAGCAAGTGATGGCACCTAGAAGATACAACATTGCTTAGCTGATCTGTATCACTGAACTGTGCATTTTCCAGTTCTCTTTGGAAAATTTAAAGGACTTCTACTCTACTAGAACTGCTCAATCTTTCATATATTCATTTCTGGGGCCAGAAAGCTGTTATGTATGTTTTTACTGAGAGAAAATCAAGGTAATAAGACCTGAGTTATCAAGTCCATATGTGCTTGACTCCTGTCAGCTTCTAAAACCTTTGATTATCTGCACTACAGACTCATTAAAAAGCAAAGAGGTTTGTGTGCCTTCATGTGCTTATCACTTTTTAAAAAGCGAGTCACAATGCTGCCAGTCTGAGGGGCTCAAATATCATGAGACCAGACGGCATAAGCCAAAAAATAACTATAGAATTGCCACTTCAGCTTGCTTCTTGACTGTGAGAGCTGGTTGGAGGTTGTTCTTTTCCTTCAGCTGCCCTATATGAGCTGAACCTTAGAGTCACCTTTCCTTCAGCAGAGCACATCTCACCAGTGAGCATGCTAGCCTAAGACCTGAGTACACTAAAGCAAGTGTTCTGGTAACACAGAGCAATCACTGCCCACAGCAACTACTTTCAGGTAGCTCTGCCCACTGCAGAAAGAAATTAGTGCAAATCTAGACTGTGTCCTGCAGGACAAGGAGCCTTGCAAGCACACGTTTCACAAACTGAATAAAAACACCCATATAGAACACCAAAAGTTTAGAAGAGGGCTTGGAAAAGGAATGAGGGACATTCCCTATCCTACTTCTATTAAGTCAGACAGGGGAATTTCTAGTGTGATAAAGAGTGGTCCAAGTGAAAGGAAGCCAAATCATTAGTCATGACCACTCACTTTTTGAATGTCACTTCATAAACACATTAAAACCGAGCGAGAAAGCGCCCACGTTTGCAGCCAAAGATGTGGAGGAGGTTTTTGTGGTTGTGGTTTTTATGGGTATCCACATGGCTAATTCACATCATGTTTTTGTTGATCTTTTAATATTTATGTCCAGATGCCCCTGTAAGCTTCCAGATGTTTTTGCACAGACATCAAATATGTTTGCATAGCAATTACCAAAAGAAGGTTTGAGGCATTTCAAAGGCCTGAGAATAAAAAAGACAAAGTGGCTTTTGTCTCTTAAAGATTTAATTTTCTCTTTTTCTTCTCTAATTTTTATTTTGTTGTTACTATTATCTCTTATTGTTATTATTATTTCTTTATAAACCATTTATCAGCCTACTAACCAAAAGTGGAACCCAATCCATCTACTCTAAGTGTCCTGTTTAAGTGCTGCCTCTGAAAATTTCAGGTTTCTGTTGTCAGATGACCCCTACATTTTCTATAAAGAAAATTTATTATTTTTACAAATAATTAAATACCTTCACAGGTTATCTATGCATATAACTTAATCACTGATTCAGTCATCACTCTGTTCCTGAGGTTTAAGCCAGAAACATTCCTCCGCAAAAGAGAAGAGACTGAAGGAACAGGAGCTAGTATGTGCCTTCTGGCCTTTTGGGTTCACTCCTGAAGCAGTGGCCTCTGCCTTCCTGCCTGGTGTCACAGCATGGTCCTTCAGGAAGCTTCACAGGCACCCCTGGGGAAGGAGGTGGAAGTGAGCTGCCTGTCCATCGCTGCTTTCACTGCACCACAGTACAAAAAGACCTTGTTACCCCAGAGCATCAGCTTCCAAGAATAGATATGCAACTAAAACAGAGCCATCATAGTGCATTCAGGCTAATTAGGAAATTAGCTAATACTAGCAAGTGTCTGCAGGGAAAAGACTCATAGGAAGTCACTGCTGGACAGCAGACAGGGATGCTGGATGAGATGCAGACTGTATGGGTTGGAGTTAGGTGGGCTTAAACTCTTCAAGTTATGTGTTCTGACAATTATAAAGCAACCTCATGCTTCCTTGTGTTTCTGTATTGTGTTGGGAAAAAAGCCCCAAACACCTAAAACCAAATGTAATCCAAGTGCCAAGTGTGTAGGAAAAGAAACAAAACCTCTCTTAATGCTGGTAATTACACCATATGCTAGAACCACACAGTGGAAAAAGACCTGTGTTCCTCTAGAGTGAGAAGATATCACAGGAGGTGATTTGTTTAGCACCAATGCTGAAAGTGACAGTCCAGCTGCCAAGTTCAGTGGCTTCTGTGAGAGAAAACAGGCAGTCTTGTTCTGTATGTGCTGAGTGTTCACTGTAGTATATGTTTAGGTCCCAAAAATAGTCAACAAGAGTTTTGCCAGTGAGTTCAATAGGGCAAAGATTTTTCCTTTGGCCAGCAGCAGCAGCAGTTTCACTGCTCTTGTGAACTGGTGTGTCCCTAGATTTGCCCACAGAGCTTCACAGAGACAGAGAGGTGGGTAGCAAACACATCTGCATGAGTTATATTTGTATTTAGTTAGCTACAAGTGAAATTACACCATAATGTACTTAGGGAAGGATTTTTCACTGAGAAACAAATATTAAAGAGTGTGTCAGTATTTTCTGTTAATTGACTAAGGATTGAAAGCATATATCTGCATCCCAGACAGAAGCGTGAGGTGGAAATAGCCAACTACTCTAAACTGGCTTAGATACCAAAAGAAATATGAAATGCAGCAGCATTATTTCAAACTCCCACTCAGTTAGAACTAGCTCAGGCATCTCCCTCTCTTACCTTGTAACCTGCAGTATATTCTGATGCTATGACATGGACAGACATTTCAGAGAGCAAACAGCTTGGAAACTATAAGATATATTTTAAGATATTTTTCAGAAAAATATATCAGAACTTCCTAGAGCAATTATTTCCTATGCACAATCTTTCCTAGTCTCAGTTCACCTCTTTAGCTCAAAAATTATGTTCAAAAGAAAAAGGATTAATCTGATTAGCATCAGGAAATCCATGCAGACATTATTCCGCACTGCTACTATCAAATATCTTCTTAAGTCCATAAAACCAAACACAAAAACCTCTAAATGCAATCTGTGACCTTTAAAAGGCAAAACAAAACTAAACCACATCTGAAAGCTGTGGGTCAGGTGTTCAGCTGTTGAGAAACACTGTGGTTTCCTTGAGTCCACTGAAGCAAAGTTCCCAACCACAAAAAGCTGTAATGAGTTGCACCAGTTATAGTATTTACTGAAAAAAAGGGAACTCCTCACAAGCCTTCCTGGAGCCAGTGATTCTCAGGCAATTCAGGTATCTTACCTAAATGATCTACCCCCCAAATTTATGGATTTCATCTTACAAACACAGCCAGCCCTGGAAGCTGCACTTACTGCAGCTATTGCCAACACTGGCCATGAAACTCCATTTTATGATTCTCAGCAGCAGAACCACCTATTCGCCTTTTGTTGCTTGGCATTTGCTAATAATTTGTCCAGAGTCAGGAGAACATTTTTTTCCCATAGCACTGGCTTGAAGCATTTTCGTCTCTGTTTATTACAATTATTTTTTTATCTTCCCTTGTAACATCAGGCTTTGATCACTGTCAGGGACTGATTAATGAGCAAGATGGACATGAGATGTCCTCTGGGAAGGCAATTCTTATGATTCATTTACAGTGGTGACATCTGTTTGCATCCTACTTTAAGGGCCCATTTCATCATCCAGTAGTGGCCAAGAGGCATGTCTCTGGACATCTATATTTGTCATATGGGAAGCAAGACAAAACTTTACCTAGCCAGACTGCTGAGGGAAGTGATGGAGTTTAATCGTGAACAGGGTGGTACAGCTGGGTTGACAGCTGGACTAGATGATCTTAAAGGTATTTTCAAACTTGGACAAATCTGTGATTCTATTTATGACTACTGTGTCTGCTTTGGTCTTGTCCAGTGCTCCCAACTTGTCATGGTAAGCAGCTTGACTAAGCCTCAAAATGAAAGGCATATGCACATGCCAAAAGCCAACATACTCATGTGGCTGGTTCATTTAGTATTTTTTCCTTCCTTTTTTTTTTCAATAGTGTTTTTGATAACAAACAATGTTTAGCAATGAAAAGCAAGTTTCACTATAACATCAGTAACCACAGCATTAAAATGACTGAAGCTCCTTTAAATAAAGGACACCAAGGAGACGGTGTGGGTTCATCTGTAGCTGTGCACCAAAATTACCCCAGTTCTTCCCCCACTTTGCCACTTCTAGTCATGCAGGAGGTCATAAAAGAGGCCAAGGTGTACATGATCTGATAGGATAAAGCTGCCTGGAGAGTCACATGAAAGAAGGGAGCCACATCTCTAGGCTGCAGTTGGTAATCATGTCTCTTTTAATCAGGAGTCTGTCCTGGCTGTATCACAGCATCAGGGACTTTCTTCTGTGCCATGACCCTTTCACCCATGTCAAGCCCTGTCAGTACAGCTCAGGAGAGGGACCACAGCAGGGTTCTGTGTAAACACTAAAGGTGTAGCCCAAGGTACACCAGATCAAGGGGGAAGGACTGTGCAGCCCTCTGTTACAGCCCTGAATAGTTTATCTCTCATTTTTTTACAGGTCTAAAAAGGTATTTTAAGACTTTCAAACAGGGAGAGAAAAAGAAAAAAAAGGATAAAAAATAACTCTAATTGCAAATAGTGGCATAAAACCTGTGCTGTTCAGTCAGCCTTTTTCTACCAGGTAGTAGCTTAACTGTCTGTTTTTAAAAACTATTGCCTTCCCCTGTTAGATTCAATATCTGTCACATGATTAATGTGCTGGTGTCTTATTAACTGCTGTGTTAGAGGAGCTTCTGTACTCACCACCACCCCCCTTCTCCCACCTCTTCTGTAAAAACCTCAGTGCAATCCAGCTGCTCTGACTGGAGGGTACTGCACCTTCCAACAAAACATCATAAAGAGCAAAGAATAACCATTTCCAAGTAATCCATCCCATAAATCAACCCTCACATTTTGTTCTGAGGATGGTAAGGGACTCTGTGAGTTCTCCCTGTGTTACATTCACGTAACTGTCTGTCTTCAGAGGGAAGAATAAGAAAAAAAGGGTATGGGGGAGAAATCAGAAATGGCTAAATCATTCCAGCATCTCATTGATCTTATCTGGACCTCCATGGCTGCAACAATAATTTGAGACTGTTGAAAATTGCCACCTTATCTGATTGGTGGTCTCACCAGCTGCTATTTTATCAAGGACCAGCTGGATGAGAAAAGCAGGACGTGGCATGACCTTGGTGTCTCAGCGCCTGACCTCAATATTTAATCAGTCGGATGTCTCGCTGAGGCTGCCTCGGGATGCTGTGCGTGTCCCTTCTGGCACCAATTCATTCAAAAGATGTTTGTTTCACACTGGTGTTAGCCCCCAGCACACACACACAGAGCACATCCCAGCACATCACTGCCCTGCCTGACGATGCTGCAGCACCTGAGGTTTAAGATGCTTTTCTGTAAAGCTTTGGCAGCCTTGCTCCCAATAAACTTAGTTTGCAGGACTGCACGCCATCAGCAACATGTCAGCATCCTGCTGGCATGGCAGCCAAGGCAGAGCAAGTCCTCCACACTCATTTCTTGGCTTTGTGTGAGCTGTACAGTAGCGTCCATCAGCACAGGGAACGTTACCAGCAGAGCACCACAGACACTGCCACTGCACTGCAATAGGGAGAAACTGAGTCTTGCTTCAGAGTGGAAATTGAAGGGAAAGGTTTTTACCTAGCTCTAACAGCCATTAGCTGCATATCTGAGGAAAGCATTCCACACGTCTGTGTTCAGAACAAAACAGAATTTCACTTGTGAGAATTCCACCAAGGCAAGGTTATAGCATTTGTTAGCCCCAGGACTTTCCCTCAATGCTGAAGAGGAGAAATTCCCCTTCCATTCCATTGGTGGGGCAGGGTGTCTGCACAGCACCTGTGATCCTCTACCCATAGGAACAGTAAAGGAACCATATCCAGAACTTCACCAGCCCTTCTCTTCCTTTTCTCCTTGCTGTGTCTGCAGGAGAGCCTCCAACCTGACAAGATCCTGCAGGAAGATATATTCTCTGGGGCAGGTCCCTGGGACATGGTCACCTCCTGTCCTAGCTTCTTGATCTTCCACAGTGGTGGATGCTGCTTGAGAATTACCTCTCAAAACAGCAGCCATTGCTCTGTGCTGCCCTGTTTAACAGGTGCAGTATGAACAGCATGCTGGGGGAAAAATCTGGGCCTGACCCACCTGAGGCATCATAGCCCAACAAGGGAAAAGGTTGCAAAAAAGTGAAACCTGGAACACAGAAAAATTAACCATTCAAGGAAGATCACAGTGCTCTAGCAGGTCATTTCTGAAAAAAGATTAATAGTTTCTCCTTCAATTTATGGCTTTTAATTCCTTTATATGTGTACAATTATTATACAGTTGGTTTTTTTTTAAGATTGAAACTAGAATCAAAGATTTTGATTCTCTTAAGCCTTTGGTATGACCCTATTTTTTTTTTCCTGGAAATTACTATGGGTTTCTTTCTTCCTGTTCCATTTAACAAATTTAATGTAGAATTTCTCATAAAACAGCGACTTCCTTCCCAATTATCTCCATCCATCACCTCTGCTGCATGTGATGACTGCTAACAGGAGTCTTGGATATGCCCTTTTCACATCAGTACCATGCACAAACCATGGTGTTTCTGCGCACAGGAAGTGTGAGAAAAAGGTGTCAGTTTTATACCAAAAGAAGTCTCTCACAAACTCTTGCTCTGGGGGTAGATTTCCCTGTGCAGTAAGTAGGGATTATAGCAGGGGAGTCCATCAGGCAAAATAAAGGAGCAGTTCATTCTTTGGCCAAGTCTTGGTTAGCTGTTGCTGTTCCAAGGCGCCAGAACATTGAAATCCATTATGTCCGTGGCAGTCTTGGAATTTAAAGTTCAGAGACCTATGTAAGTCTTTGCAGGAGGTGCAAAGTTTATTTTTAGTGCTGCTATAATTTTCTCCCTTGTCTGAAGAAGAAGATGATGAGGATGATGATAAGAATTTATATATTTTTTTGTTCCATTTGGGCCTTACTTTCATTGTGGCTGAGCAGTGTCATAGGGTTTGCTGACTTCTAAAGCCAGATTTAAATGCCTTTAAGGTAGAGCAGTTGCAAAATAATCATTATTTTATTTTGACAAATAAAAAATATTTAGCGTGTTTGGAGTCTGGTTGTTTACTGAAAGAAGCAGAGTGTGACAATACTTGTGGCTTGCAATAGCAATCTTATCAGGCAGGGCTGCCTGCTGTCCCCTGACTGCATGCAGACCATAACCCTGGACAACATTCCTGCACTTGTGAGGACATTGCAGCAAATTCCAGTCCAAATAAAGCTACAGAGCAGATAAGCAATTCCACCTCAACACACACAGATGCACATGTGCAAAAATGTCCCCATATCAGGACCTAGATAATAAACCCCAAGATGCAGGCAAGTGCATCTTACTTGACTGACAGCACGTAACAGATTGCCTTAGTGTGTTCTTTAGGAGAAGCAAAACATACAATTAAATAAAACTTGTTATTGAAAGCAACCCCCCCCCTCCCCCTGAAAATAGATGTCAAGTTCTGACTAGATAAATGTGATATTTCAGGTGGAAAATTGAATGGACTTAACAGGAGTAATATGAACAGTTGGTCCTGGAAGAGCTTATAGACTGTAAATATTGCTCACTGCTGATGCTAACACAATGATGAATGTATCAAAATATTAGTATCAAAAGACTGCTGGAATAGATTTGCAATGTTGTGGAAAGCGTGAAGGGAGGTAGCTGTCCTTCCCGTGGCTTTATATTAATCTGGGTACTGGCTGATAGCAGGGGCCATGAGCACTATAATTAGATTTTGGAAATGTATATAGGGAGGAGGAAATGGAATAATTAAGGTAAGCTATCAGATGCCTGTCCTCATCCTTTTTAAACAAGCCAGAAATATACCCTGCACTCGTTCAGCATGCAGCCTTCAAGGGGAAAGGTGTCAGACACTGTAATTGGTAGAACTTGAATGCTGCTGTACTGGTGTCCCTTTTTTAAGGAAACCTATTTTCCACACCAAAATTGATCCGGCAAGGTTGTTATCTCATAATGCACACCTAGTGAGGTTCTATGAGGCCAGAGGGTAGGAAATAGCAGGAACCTTCACAGCCTCTGTGCTGCACCCTCTCTGGGGTAACTCACTGCTGAGGCAACAGGCTACGTGGTGAAATTATAGGTACAGGTATGTGGAGAGTTTGGGATTTCCTTAAAAACGGCATGGGTGAGGCATAAAAATTGCTAATGGATCTGACTAGGTCTGACAGCTGAACCAGGTGAGCATTTCCTTCCCCTTCTGGGGTGCTGCTAGGTGAGAAAGCACCTGAAAGGCACACTGGCTTTTATTTAATTATCTTGCCCTCCTTAAACAGCAGAGAACAGCCAAGGAACCTCAAAAAACACACAAAAAAGAATAATTTTGGTGTGGAAAATTATTTGACATTATTCTTAAATATTTAAAGGACACTGCCTGCTGGTTTGGAAATCCAGTGAATAATTTAATACTGTTTGACAAAATCTCTTTGGGTCAATTATTCAGTAAGTGGATTAATATATTCTGACTAAAACAAAGCACATTGCATTTTGGCGGGCATATCTCATTACATCACATATTCCATGTCACATTGCATTGCAGAGGATGCCAGCATAATAAAATGGGGCAACTTGCATCAGAAAATGCAATCAGAATAATTTCCAAATACTTTTCTAAACCTTTCTGTTCCTGACTGTTTCTCTACCTGATCTGTCTCTATTTCTCTGTTGAAAAAGGGAAATAACCACAACAAGAGATCTGATCAACTTATTTTTTAAAAAATCTTCTTGGAAACTGCCAGCAACTCTTGACCTCATTATAACCCTAAGCATCTTATCTATACCAAACACTTTAATTTTAGAATAGCATCTTTAAAGCCTCAGGGAGAGAGAGAGAGAGAGAGAGAGCATCTCTTAATGCTTGACAGCAATTCTCTAACACTGACATGGTCCAAAACAGATATTCTTATCAAATCATTGTGAGGAAAGTAGCTGTAATATAGGATCTCAAGGGCAGTGAGGATACAATATAGGTTAAAAAAAGAAAGACCCTTGGGATTTTGAGAGATATGTAGAAGGCTTCAGAGGCAACAGCTGTCTCATATCAGGGAGGGTTTTATAGATAAAATTGGGTCCTGCTTTTGTTTTAAATCACCAACAGGCATACCTCCCTCTCCTGTACTTCCACTTCTCATTCTTCTACAAAAATCCTCTGAAAAAACAGGTGGGAATTTATTTCCAGAATCCCATAGTTCTAGGTGTGGATGACATTTGTTTTAGTAAAGCTAATTAAAAGTTGGAATTTTCATTTTGTGGGGGAATTCTCAGATTCTTCAATATTCCTTCAAGTAGAATGAGGACAAAAAAAATCAAAAATTTCATACCTTTACTGTGAAATAGAATATTCCAAAAGCAATTTGACGGCTATGCATTTTTTATAATAATATGAATATTAGAACATGGTGTAAAACCCAAAACTGTGCTGTAGAGGACAAATACTCAACTTTGTGGGAGTGATCTGAGTATAACATGATATTTACTTCATTAAAGTAAGATATTTCTGAAAAAAAGGCCTCCATTTCCTGCAGTCAGCATGTTCTGACCAAATCCCTTTACCAGCTCAAAATTGTAAAGACAGATATGCAAATAGGCATAGCTGAAGGTCTGAGTAAAATCAGAATAAAAATCATCACAAAAAGAAATGGTACCTGTTCTTCTGCTCTCACAGGTGCATTCAGCAAAATCTACTACTTAGAAAGGCTAGGATGGCACCTTACCCAGCAGCTGCTTTAGCAGAGCAAAGGGCACATCTAGGAAAAAAAATATTCGTTTTCTTCTAAACATATCCTTAGGGTGATTCAACAGGAATTTTTCTTCCTATACTTATGAATGGGAGCAGGGATGAGGTCAGGATAAAGGCCCAGAGAAGCTTGCAAGATTAACTGTGAGGAGTCCCTGGTCCCCAGCACTAAATGTCCCCACGCTCATGTGCATCTTTGCCAGACAATCTGAGCAATCTCAGAGCTGTATGGGAACCTGTCTTCTTCAGATCTCCACCATGAGGCCAGAAGTCCTTCCTGCAGTCCCATTGCCCAAAACTGCTAAGACCTCAAGCAAATTGGCCTTCTCACATTCTTCAGGATCATATAAAGAGAGGGTCAAAGACAATTCAAGAGTAAAACCAAAAACTCAAACCAAACTTTAGTGCCCAAACAAGCTGGGGTGGGAAAATGGTCAAGCTTTTAGACTAGTCCAATTCTCTTACCTAGTTCTTTGTGGTTTTTTGTTAGGGATCACAGTACAGCACAGCGATGCTTCATGCAGATCATTTTGAACTTCTAAAATTGTTTTTCCCATTCTACTAATTGGGAAAAGGAGGCAAAGGGAAAGTCATCATTCTGAGAGCTTAGAGGTTAGTGTCACAGACCTACACAGAGCTTGCAGCTTTAGCTGTTGGCGAGGTTTGAGCCTGGAGTGGCTGACACGAAGCCCTCAGATCTGCACTGACAGATGGCAGTGCTTCCACAAGCAAACTTCTGCATTCCAGACACCCCCCAAGGAGCTCCTTTGCAGCAAAGTAACTAGCACTGATGAAAAGGTACAGCCTGAGTTCTCCTTCAGACTATTCAGTAATAAACATTAATATTGAAAACCCCATAACCACCTAAAAATGCATAACATCAAGGCCTCCTATCCTTGACTTTTATGCACATAACTTCACTCCAAGTCAGCCTCATTAAGCCTAGCTGAATAATTCGAATTCTCAAGTGTTTGGAGGGTTGAGAATTGAATAAACATAGCAGAAAGCTCACGCATCCTCCTTACATTTTTAAAACATGTACTTCCAAAGAGATGTTGCAAGAAATATATTAAAGACAATAGTTCAATAGGCTGAGATGAGAAGACATGCACTACCAGAAACCTTGCCTGATGTATGAGGGGTATTAAAGGACAGGGAAATACAGCTGAACTTAATTTCTAACTTTTCAAAATTCTGTCATGTCACACTGAAAGGAGACAGAAATTTTTTACACAGAGGGTTAAAATATACATGCATACATGTACACACACACATACACACACATATTTACCTTGAATGGTTCCTGTAGGAGAGACAGAAAGTGCTGTGTGCTCCCCCTGACTCGTAGAGGGACAGAAGCCAGGGTGGGTAAGGGATGTGGGACTGGGGGCTGGGGGTGCCCCGGGGGCTTGTTCTGGATCTGCAGTACTGTTCAGGGGTATTTTAGGCAGGGCAGAATGTACAAGGATCACTGGCTGCAGCACAAGACAGCCTGAAACAGGACGGTCTGAGCTCTGCCTCAACATGAATGCTCTGACACAGAAAGGAAAGCACTACCAAGAAATTTAAAAAAATAGAAAAAAAAAACATATATGCAGAAATGGTTTCAGAGTTTTTGGAAACTTCACAGGTACTGCATTATTTTAGAAACACAGACACTCTCCAACCATTTCACACAGGCAGCAGAGTCTTTTTGCGAAGACAGGAGAACCAGAGGGAGAAGAAAGAGTCAGAATCAAAAATGAAAGTGATCAGGTTAGACATCCAGATAGAGCTGCTTAAAATGCCAGCTGTGGCTGATGGTGTTAGTTTTTAAAATGCTCTTTTTAGGATTTATTACTATTAAAATCTCTGAAAGAAGACACAGAGATGAGGCCAATTTCAGTTTGAATTTCAGTGGTGCAGAGAAAGCCAGCAGTGACTACATTGAGCCTCTTGGAGAGCACAAGGAAATGGTCTCCCCAGTAATGTGCTTTAAACTCTTATCTTCCATTTAAGCTGCAGAACACCAGTTAGAAAGGATTGCTGTCCTGACAAAGGGTATATCAGTTCCGCAGAAAATTATTGAGTATCTGGTTTTTCTTCAGTATACCTGATTTTCCAGATAGAGAAGTATCTGGAAGTATTTTCTGTGTAAGTAAATATTTTCTATATTCCTAATTTGGGAAACTATCTGAGTGTTTTTACAAATAAGGGGTGGATTTGAAGCACTCATTGAATGGCTGCTCATAAATAGGGATCTTGTTTCTGAAAAAGAAATGGAAGATGAAAGGGAGACCAAAACTATTTTGTGGATAAGGTTTAAGTCAGAGTAATCTGCTGAAATGAAGGGAATCTCTTCCGTTTTTCACTGATGCACCAGCAGAATTTGGGCTTCAGGCCTAAAGAAAACAAAACAAATGCTGCTCTATTCTAGAGTTACATGGGAAAAAACCCTTAGGAAGAAAAATTCCAATTAAAAATATGTAGGAAAGATCAAAGAAATACTCATGGTTTAACTGACACCTGTAGCTCTCTCTCTCTAGTTACGAGGAAAGAAGGGTTACATGAACAGGAGCATGCTCCCAGAGGGAGAAAATGTGGCAGTTGACAGGTGCAAGATGCCAATAAATGATGGGATACGTGGAACAGAAGGGGTCATCTATTTCATTGAAAACTGTCGGGGTTCAGTCTGCAGAAGATCAGAAAGAGATACTTAAGATAAAAGTTAAAGATGAAAATGCTTTTTTTTTTCCTTTTCTTCAGGAAGAGGATAAGGAGGGGGAGGATAACAGTCAGAAGAGTAACTGAGTTGGAATGTAAATCAAAATTTGCATTTCAGTTCTATAAAAGTATGGTGGGACATTCTGTCTTCACGTTAATCATATAAATTAGGTCAGGCTGAATTCTGCTCTTACAACCAGAAATGTCTATAATATAATATCACACATGTTCTGAACACCATTGGTCATATAGTCTGCTGGAATTGTCTAAAAAGACCAAATTTCTTGTGCTTAAATTGTACCATCTCTTTCACAGAGGAGGAAGAAATAGCCATCAGCCAGTGAATGTATGAAAAACTGATAGCAACAGCAGCCCAACGCTTGAACCTGATGCATAGGTGCCCAACAATCAGTGCTGCTGAGCACAGCGTTCAGAGCCCTGGCCAGGAGGGAAGTTGCCCTCTCTTCACCCTTGCTCTTGGTTTGAATCTGGTTTCTCCTTGTGCTTCTGCTGTTCAAGTGAAGCCTTGTGATGGTATAAGCAGAAATACTTCATTGTCTCTTTTGCCGTAGGCAAGTGCGGCTGAGTGCAAGTGTATTCCCATTAAGTCATGGGCATTAACTGTGTATCACAAGTAGGGAACTAGGAAACTGCTACACAGTCTCCAAATTGTTTTATTTCTTTCCTCCCATCCTCCCTTTAGTAGGAATGGATTAAAAGTGCAGGCTCTTTGCTTTTTTCCTTCTAAAAAGGGGAGGAAATGGCAGCTTGAAGCTGAGAGCAAGACTTCCCCATAATATAAAGCAGTGCACTGCCCCTGATGTGAAAGGACCTACCCTAATTTGCATCCACAAAGACTGTGGCTCTCTAGCACACTGAATATCCCCTGCTAGTGCTGCACCAGGTATTCATCTGAGGTGTACAACTGCCCAGTGCTGACAGTACTGTGGGGAATTGGCTCTCAAAAAATAAAATAGAAGCAGGCATTCTATTTCACTATGTGGCTCTCACAGTGAAGACAAAACCAACATTCCTGTCAATGCCAACAGGATCAGAATACGGTCCTCAGAGAATATTTCATATGGTTATATGCCTTCATGACTCAAACAAAATTTCCTTCCTGGGTAACAGCCCTGGTTTATGATAGGAAATAAGTGCTCTGTCACACCCTGATAATTAGTACATCACAGACAGAATGTAAAACCAGGCAGTAAAATGGCATTAAGTTTCTGGCAGAACTTTGAGCCCCATATAAACCATAAACAAGAAGACACAGACAAGACGTGGTTGTACTCCTTTTCAGAGAGGCTGGTAATAGAAAGGTCATCGCCTCAGGATAAAAGAGAATACTGAAAATGAGCTCACGCTGCAAAGCAGTTACAATGCCATTGCCCTGCTTCATATTCACACAGAAAAAAAATCTCAGCACAAGCAGCTTTGGCTGTGTGCCCTTCTTAGCATATAAGGAACTTCTTAAACACACTGGGAGCTGAAGGGATCACAGTGAGGTAACTACCACTGACCGTGTGTGATGGAGATGGAGAAGGAAGAATCTGGTGTGAAATTCTGTGAAATATGGTGGGGTTTTAAGGATTTTTAACAGAGATTATCATTTCAGTGTTCTGAAAAGATAAATGCAATTTATTAAGCACTGTTCTTAGAAAGAGAATGGAGGGAGGAGAGGATATACAGCAAGAACAGCACCATGTAGATAAAAATGAAGACCCAGGTTTCTACCCCCATTGCAGCAGAAAACACATTTCTCACACTCCACATCCATGAATCATTATCTGGAAAGAAATAACAAAACTTTAAAAGAATAAGTTAAAAAACAATCTAAGGACTCCAGATAGATTCATTAAACCAAACTGAGACTCACATATTCAGGAGGAGAAGAACATGCAGGTCTTTTCAAAGACTTTTTTTTTTAAATGCCATGGAAATTAATTGCTCAGTAACAGGAGTTGAAACCCACTGCAAACTGCTGATTTGAGTGCAGATCCCAAATGTGCAGAAGGCCAGGAAAAACCCAGATTAAATGAATGTGTGGTCTCTATCCCTTTCTGGTGAGCAGGTATCCACACCCCAAAAAAAGCAGTGGGTAAACTGAGAAGTAGTGAGGCTTTTAGCCCTGCCAAGGACTCTGCTGTGACCATTCACCCACACAGCAGCTGGAGGAAGGTTTGTTTGCCAACAGGGCCCAGGAGAAAGTTTACAGCAAAAGTGCAATGGGAGCAATGCACCAGACTGCACTTGGCCATACACAGCTTCAGTGCCACGCTGCATTCCCCCAGTGGTAGCTCCAATCCACAAGTTATTGCTAATATTAACTTTTTAGCTGAGTTTCCTAAGGAAATGAGGCTTAGGCAATCATTTTTTCTGGCTGGTTTCCCCAAAAATTTTGAGCCTACTGGCTGATGTCAGCCAAGTGGAATAGACAGACAGATATTATGTTGTTATAAATTTTACAGAAACAGATGTCTGGAGAGGAGAAATTTATTCCCTACTAAAGGAAAGGCTGCAGCATGAGATCATCATTTAGGTATCAGAGGTTCCACATAGAAGAGGTCCTCCTTTGGATGGAAAAGCTCTTCTGTAGATGCTTGTAATACCAAAAATTCAGTGGGCACTGACACTTGTGGAGACATCAGTTCAGTTGGCCCAGGTGGAAGCCTGCAGGAAACCTGGCTTCATTGGTTCCAAAGCCTGCAGAAGCACTTGTGCCCCATCTAAGCACTGATTCATGCTGACTCACACTAGACATTTCCCACATGACGCTGTATCCTACGGCATTTCCTGTTCTCAGAAACCCTCCTTGCAAGAAGCCAAACACAAAGGATTTCCTTCAGATTTCTGAGACTATCTTCCTCACTTATTAAAAGCTGGTTGATCACCCTTGTGCTTTGCAGCCCACCTTTCATCTTTTTTGACATCAGTCAATAGTTGCAACACATTATAACACTGAGACTATCTGCAACAGCTCTGTAACATTCCCTCTGGATTAATTTTCTACTTAGTACAGGCATGAAAACGACCCACATCTGCTACATTAAATGGATAGTGCATACCTCTGTGTACTTCCTGTGTATGTAATCCACTGCTACACCAAATCAGTATCCAAACCACAATACCAAAAAAAGCAGACCTGAGTGTCTGTACTGGGTGGTGCCACAATACATCTGGTAGATGTCTTTGAGCTCACTTACACTTTCTCTCCTGAAGAGTTAAAATCCAACACGTGAGGGCAGACTTACAACACCAGTTTAGCAGCCCCCTTTCTCAAGAAAGTTTATGTTCCATTTAAACAAAACAAAACAAAAAAAGAGAGGAAACAAAACCTCATCAACATCTTGACTAGCTCCTATTGAAAAATACATCTCTTTGAGAAATCCAGGACATTCCTCTTTGCATTAATTGACACCTTATTAGTGGAATGAATGTTGCCAGTCTTTTCTCAAGCTGCTTGGAGGTGAAGAGACTCTTTCTTTCCCTTTACCAAAAACAACAACAAAACATCCCAAGAGAGAAGAAAAGAGAAAAAAGGAAAGGGAGCTGCTGAGAGCCAGGCTACTTATTCATCTTTGAACATTGGTTTCCATGGGAATAAGTTGGGTTCTTTGTGGAGGCTGAACAACCCCATGCAGTCTAATGCTTCCAACATTACATTTGTGTGGTCAACTTTCCTTTGGCCTCCCCTTGTCCCCTTTCCTCCTCATTCCTGCTCAGCAACAAGACTGGTGTGACAAAAATGAAGAAATCATTCAATAAATTGGCTGAATTGGGTTTGAATCAAAGCCTGCTGAAGCCATTCTACTGCCACCAGTAAAATCTGGATGAAGCCCTCACAGCCTAAAGCACAGTGGCTTCCAGTCAGCCTGTCAAAATTATTACTCAGCCTTTGTCTGCCTCAACTTTTCTATTTTGATGGTTTCTGTCTCAGTTTTTATCATTATATTTGGGTGTTTGGTTACGGAGGTTTTTTTTGTTTCTGCAGCTCTTCATTATTCCTTAGTTTTGACAGATTATGTAGAACATACAGCTCTGGTCATATTAAAGTTTAAAAGTGAATGGTTACCTGTAGATGAGGAAGGGCACAGCTCACCAAAAACAGCAAAAAGGACTAAATTAACTGAAAAGTGATTTGGGATGAAACCTCACTTAAATCATGAAGCACTTTTTTGTACATTAAACTCTTGAGACAGTCACTCACTTTACTGTGTTTTAAACCAAGGAGGTGAACAAAAGCAACATCACATTCCTCTGAGAGTGGGAAGCAGATGAAGACTGGGTGATCTCAGTCAGGATGCAGCAGACATTACAGAAAAAACTCACGGACTGTGTATTCTGTTTGATCTGACTACAATAATTTCCTAGTCTTCTTGTAATCTATTTTGACATACTTTCTTTTTAAAAGAAACTGTTTATAAATACATTACTCAGAGGCTGCCATGCAATACATTTTCATACATTAATCCTCATCATTTTGCTAACTGTCATGATTTTTTTCTATTAAAGGAATAAAGGAAAAGCATGTTATCACAAATCACTAATAAAATATTTAGCACTTCCTATTGCTCCACTTTAAAAACTTCTCTTTCTTAAAAAGGAGAAAGCTTTCTTAAAAGCTTCTAGAGTCCAAAGTTTTTTTGAAAAATGAACAAAAGAAAAATATATTAGAAATTCATGAAAGCCATTCACACACAGAATGCCAAGACTACAGGAGTTTTCTATTGTGAAGATATTTCTTCCTTACAAAAGATTTGTATGTTCAGATTTTGAAATGTATTTTCTTTGCAAGATAAGAGATGCTGATGGGTTTTCAATTTTTAAATCTAAGATTATGTCTAATTGCCTAATTTACTTTACCTACCCCTTAGAAAACTTAGCTGAAACTGCAGCATTCTATACAGCAAATCAGGATGAAAGTAGCTATTGAAGCACAGAGAAATTGATCAATCATTTGATTGTCAATTCACACATCAGTGAATGACAGGTAGAACCATTTTAGTCTTATCGTTTCTATAAGGATGTTAGCAATTCAGGCCAATGGAGATCCACTGTGATAATGGAAGTAATAAAGAAAGCTGGAGCTTAGACCATGCACTAGCATTCATGGTAGTACATCTTTTCCCCTTATTCACAATCAGATTAAATAAGATAGTTTTTAGAAACTGACAAAAATAAAGCTGCCAAAAAACTACGTTCTGTGGATACAGATTTTAATGGTACATGTGCATTTCTTTTTTTCTCTTTAGTTTCAACTCAGCTGAGGCCTTCTCCCACCTTCCTACTGCATTTCAGTCTAGGGCAGAAGAAAAGCAACTGTGTGAGGTGTGTATTCTTAACATGTAGATATATGTTTCAGGAAATCAAATGCATCAGGGTATTTCTCCAAACAAAAGGGAAATGCAAAATTAACATTCAGAATTTGTCAAGTCCTCCCTAAACCATTGCACACACCCACTAAACAAGTGGGAGTGCACAGAATTACTGAAGCAAACTATCAAATGTCAGGAGAGCCAGTTTACCCAAACTGAGTAAGTTTAAGCAAAACATAAAAAAATAGTCCAACTTTACTTACTTTCCAGAAACTTTCAATTGAGAAAAAAATTAAAAATAGATGCTCAGTACAACTGGAGCCAGAAGAAAACGTGAGCCTCTGCCCTGCTTCAAACACTGCCTTCCCAACAGAGAAGTTCCTTCAGAAGATCATGTGGTGATGGGAACCTCTTATGTGGAAGGTTACAAGGAGGTAGAGCTGTGACTTCCTAAAACAACGTGGATGGAAGGAGGAGCAGGTGAGTGTTCCTGGATTTAGACAGTGGTTACCTTTCCAAAAGTGCAAAGAGGAGTTGGATATGGATATGGACTGCTTCTTAGCAATGTGAGGATTGGGGAACAGGAGGCTTCCATGTGGCTCCTTATTCTGTTGCATTGGTCATAAACTACTAGAATCAATGGAGAGAAAAAAATACATTTTTATGCCTATATTTCTACAGCCCTGTTATCAGGGCATTTACTTGAAAGACTGAATACCTAGGGTCTAGTCCATGGCTGAATGACAACTCAGGGTAACTCCTTTCACTGTTTCATCATGGCAAAAGTGTCCTTTTGCAGTGGATAAATAGGACTATCCATCAATAACCCTTTTTTTCCCCTGTTTTTATAAATAATTCCAGTTCCTAATGTGTCATGTAGAAGTCATAAATTCGAAAGGACAGAATCTCACACTCATTTTACAAAAGGACAAACACTATCTCCAAGGATGTGAAATACAGGAGAAACTCTGTAATTGGAAGCTTCTACTGCCTGTGCAAATTTATGTCACAGAGAAAAAAATTCAGACTCTCTACAAGTTAGAGTTAAAATTTTAATACTTAGGGTTTTTACTTTGATGAGAGTGTCTTGATTCATCATATTTTCTCTCTGCAAACACTTTGTAAGCTAGAAATTTCTACAAGCCTGTCAACTTTCTCAAATATTTTTTTTTAATCTTATTGATTTGTTTTCCGGAAGTATTTTCCCTTCTTCCTAATGTTTTATTTATCTAACAGGTTTCACAGTTTTATCCCTATGGAAACCTTTTCATTTGCTTTTTTTGCTGTTTATTTGGGGTTTTTTTCCTTTTGTGTTTTTCTGCAGAAAAACAGCTTGCATTTCAATGGCAGTACTTTATACAGCTGAACATCCCAAAGTGCTTTACATTTAGTAACACCCATAGCAAAGAGAGTGTAAGACAAACGTGGCCTTTGGGATCTCTGGAAAAGGGAAGGAAGGCAGGTCTTTCACAATCAGACCATCGTGCACTCACATGTGGCACTCTTCTTGCCAATGATCACCACTGCAGATTTGATATGTGGTGCACAGGAGACAACTGTAAGGAAACGGGGAAAAAAGAATGGAAAAACCCCATATTTATCATTTTTCCAAATTAAGAAAAGGTATCAAGTAGCATCTGGAATTCAGTGTCTTGTCCTAATTCCCATGAAGAAATGTAGTGTATTTCTTTCTAACCAAAGTAATAGAGAAAAAGGCATGTAATAAAAAGCATGCATAGATACCTTGTATTTATTTTGTTCAATTTATAGCAAGTGCTGTTCTATTTCCTTCTTCATCCTTTTGTATGTGTTATTTTCTTCTGTGGCAATTTCGAGAATATTTTGCTGCTCATTAAATGATGAAGAAGAAAAAAGTCCATAAAATTTTTGCTGCATAAAAAATATATTTGGACTCAAACTCTACTTTTAATACTAAAATTGTATCATTTTAGTCTCATATGTCTTACTTATTAAATTAATGAAGAATGTAACTAAGATACATAATTTTTTATGACTGCTTCAGAAATTTTCAGTGATCATGAAGTCAGTAAGAGATATCTTTGGTCATATGATAGTTTGGGCAACCAGTTGTTCAATAATTTAAACAAATTATTTTAATTTCTTATCCAGGGACATTCAACAGCCTAGAATGTGTCAGTCAATTTATATTAGGCATGTAATGTAATAGCTTTCATATCTTTAGTCAGGTTTTTTTTTAAGTTATTTTTTGAAATAATTGAAGAAGAAAAAAAAAATTAATCTGAAACTATTTAGTAAATGCAAGTAATATTCATGGATTTGTCACAGGATGGTAATGTGGGATTGTCATATTCATTTCACAGATTGCAAAGTCCTGGCTAAGAGTTCTGGTTAATTTTCTTAGAAAAATTGATGTAGAAATTCTACAGCAATGCCTAGATTTTTAAAAAACCCCAGTCCAGTGTTATATCAATCACATACTGTTTCTCAATGGTGGATTGCAAGTGTTCTTGATACATCTGACTAAATGAAATAAAATCTAGTTTCCCCATTCCATTATGCTTAAAGGTCACAAATTGCTAATAACTATTCAAAACACACATTCACACCAAAAACCTGTAGCTACTATGAACATCCTTAACCATGAGTTTTGGATTGATTTGAGCATTTTTTCTGACTTTTAAATAAAACCAAGGAGGCAGGATCACAAAATTGCTTTACCTCAGACTGAATGTTGCTATATTGAACAGAATAACAAAACACTTCATTGAGACGTAGTGTTCCTTCCCAAATATTTTGTCTTGTTGGAGGAGGCTGAGAAACACAAGTTCCTTTTGCAGAAGCTCTATACCAAAAATGAAGCCAAAATATCCATCCCAGTATTCCCCAGCTGCACTACAATTGTTCATACCCACAGCACTACCACTCTGTGCAGTGATGCACAATCCTGAGCAGCTGGATTGTATGTTGACCATGCCCAGTTTCTATACATTTCTCCATGCCTTAATGCTTATCACAAACATGTCTTGAGCCTCTGAAAACTGACCAAACAAAAGAGAGTAGGCAAATTGTTACAAAAACAGTAAAGGCTATTTTCAAGCTAAAAAGAAACAGTAAAATGGGTTTTCAAATTCACAGCTGAGCTCAAGTCTCTTCACTATTTTTAGCACCATTCTCTATTGTTAGTGTTTTGTTTCCCTTTAATATGACAGTCTTTTCACCTACAATGCATCCTCAGGCCCAGTCTGTGATGCTCTATGCAACAGCTTTGGGCAAATGGGCTTCACTGTAGTTGATGCCTTCCACTCTTACAGCAACTTGCTAACATTGTACTAAGACAGTGAGAAGAAAAGTGTCTATAAGCACAGGAGAGTAGAGTTACTTCACATCCCTCCCACCTTTAAAAAGCTACAGTTTTGACACAAAATATTGTCCAAGAAATCAAACATTACTTCATGGGACAATATGGTTTTAATCATAGCTGACAGTGCAACACTAAGGCAGGCGTATGCAAGCCAACATCCTCACAAGTGGTGGGTCCTTTGGAAGTTCCTGACTTCTCTCAGTGAGTGGATACACTGAACAAATTTACACAGAACAAAATGTAGAAGTGGTTATGTGACTCAGACCTATAACATGCTCTCAATTTTAAAGCTGAACTCAGGCATGCTTTTACATTCAATGTGAACGGTATCCCACCATCAAGGACCATTCCGCAAGGCTGTTTTTCATCTTAGGACACTTGTAAACCTAAACTAAACCAATCGTCCACTCAGGTCTTGTAATGACAAACTTCCAGGGCAGTGGGAGCCCTGTAGTCAATGTCCTGGAGCTGGGAGTGAAGAATTTGGCACAGCAGGTGGCAGCCATCTCGGAGCAGGAAAGGCCAATTACAAACCTCTAACTCACAACAGTGGCCAGTTGCACATTCACCATTTACTTTGGTCTCACCATCCCAATGAAGAGAGATTCTTCCTTTCCCACTTCCACCCTTCTCTGTGGCACCTCTCTACCAATTTCATGCAAGCACACTCTCTTTCTCTGGCTTGTGCTCCATAGACACAAATTCAACATTTGCAGTTTTTGATTAGTTTGACCCCACTGTTTCCTCTTCTGGTAACTGTAATTTCCTCCTTTCTTTCAACTTAAACTATAATTTCTGCTTCAGTTCATGCTTAGTTTATAGCTTCTCTTTTCTTCTAGTTATTTTTCCTGTCTACTCTCCAGTGATGAGTCACACGTGTATATTCGCCCCCCATGTACAAACACTATTCAAAAAGAGTTATCCAATTTCTTTTATCTCTATTTTTTTTTTCTGATCAAGGCACAGAGCCAAAATATTACATTTAACAGACAGAACAATATTTTACTGAGCTTTTACTTATACACTGGAAGTTACTGCAGAAAAAAAATTGCTTTGCTAAATGAATGCAAGACTGAGTTTTCCTGGCTTTCTCTAGTATAAGAAAGCTGCAATGAAGAGAAGAAAGATTATATATTCCAAATCATCTTAGTTACCCTCTTTATCATTATTATTGCCTCCATTTTCTACTGCATTTTACAGTATATTCTAAATGGAATATTAATATTAATTTCTTTCTTCTTCATGAGGGTTCAGATAATTTGGGATAATTAAGGGAGAGACGATAGGAGAATCTATTGTGGGGTTATAAATCTCCAAGGAATGTGTTAGTTTTGCATTTTAGTTCTGCTGAAAAATGTAAATGCTTCAATTAGTGTAAAAATCAGAGGCTGCCTCACTCATTAACAATGAGGCCTCTAACCTCTCACCTTGCCCGTATGTGAATCAGAGGATTCTGAAATGGAAATGTTGGCCCATTTTCCTAAATACAGAAATTGCCCTTAAAAAAAAATAACCAGAAAATATCCCCCTCAGTGTCCCGGCCTTAAGAGCTAATTCATTTGCAGAAAAGGCCTATCTGGAGAAGTCAGTGTCCTGTTGTATACGGGGGGGAAGCTGGTGTGCGTGGGGATAGCATTAGAGCAGACTCAAAATGAAGATAACAGGGCTGGGCATCTGCAGTATGGGATGAATCTCTTCAATCTAAATATTCCATGTTTCATAACAAACCTGTCAATAAGGGATGTGAGGGCACTTTCGCTGCTGTGCTGTGCTATCCTACAGCTAACACAGCCTGAAACCTCCTAAAGGCTGATTGAAATCGATTCATACGCAGGTGGAATGCTACAGATCTCTCTTCTCAGCCTTTATAAAGGGAGATTTAGTGGGAGACTTTTTATTTATTGAGAGATTCGTATTATACCAAGTTCAATATTCCTCCAGTCCACAGTTACCCAGAAAGATACACTTAAACAAATGCCTGATGTATTCAGCGTGTATGGAACCAAATAAATCAGAGGGAAAGAATATAGCTACTACCACACACATCCATTCTGCTCACATTTATTTCTAAGCTAGCGTCTGGGAGGCAAGGAGAAAAGCACTGCCTGGACTGATGATTACATTTCCTCAGTGAATAAAGCCTACATGTGCAAAACACTAATGCAAAATTACCTGCTCCCTTTGCATAAAAAAGTTCATCCGCAATGATTTGGTTAATTGAAGGATTAGCCTTTTGCTACAATTTTGACCTGAGGTTCTTCTGCTAATTTTCCTGGAGGATCTTCTAAGCAGTATGGTGCAAGTAATATAGCATTGCAGGACTCTAGTATATTTTCAAGACCATCAGCACTGCTCACAACTTCTAATCCTTAATTTCTGTCATGCATTAGTCTGTTAACATTTTCTGAGGTTTGAATATTTTTTAATATATGAACTCCTTCAGACAGGGCCCGGTTTTCCAAATGCCTTCAAGATGTTGACCCAGTTTGCACAGAGGCAGCTTTGTTTGCATGAACAAATTAGCGTGGAGAAAGGTCATATTATCTCCTCATGCCACACCACCCAACCAAAATATTCCTTGAGTACTCTTCAAATCCACTCTAAGTGCTGCTACCAAAAATTACCTTCCTGGTCCATTATTTCTTCTCCTCTGCTTGTTCTCCATACTGCCTGAAGTCACTCTATGATACCTTACTGAGCCCAGTTCTGTTTCTCCAGTGATATTAGCCTAAGTCATTCTGTCTCCATACCACTACCCTCTTTCCTGATCTCTGATAATTTCCATACAATTGAATACTTCAAAATATATTCCTACAACTCTTCTACAATTTTGCCTTCAAATCAATCCCCTTGACCCTGGCACATATACCTGAGCTGTCTCTTTATCACCTTAAATTTTTTTTCATCTCAGGATTTCAAAATACTTTGTGTCATGACAGTAAAGACTATGTAGGTTCTGGTTCAAATGTTCATAGAAAAAACACCACTGAAAAGCAGTGATCATAACATACTTAGATCAAATATACTCTTTGGAGCATCAAAGATCAAAAAGCCACCACAACTGGGCTAAACCTCAAGAAACAGAAGTATATGAAAAGAAGGAAAATTGCTTAAATAGAAATTAAAAGAGTTTTCTGAGAGAAAAAAATCCTCATGGATGGCACAGGGAAAACCAAAGAACATCCTACTAAAAGCAGAGTGCCAGTGCACACTGTCTGTTAGGAAAAACTTCAGAAACAATTTAAAAAAGCAGGTGTGATGGAGCAGTAAGCTAAAGATTTGGGAAGTAAAAGAGTTTATTAGAATTGAGAAGACATCATTCAAAAGCAGAAGCTGTATCCAAATGAAGAAAATAAAAAGGATCATAAAACCTGGCAGATTAAATGCAAAAATATAATTAGGCAGGCCAGGGGGAAAAAAAAGTTTGAAGAACATTTGGCTGGAGCAATCAAAGATAGTACTAAATTCCTCTTCCACAGGAATCATCAACATCAGAGCAAAAAGCCTGCCAGGCAGTCTGTGGAGCCCGCTGACAGGCTGAATGCTCAGGGAATAATGCTGCCACAGAAAAGCAGAGCGAATACCTGCATCACTGTGGCCTTCCAGCACCTGAAGGGAGCCTACAAGAAAGATGGCAAGAGACTCTGCAAGCGTGTGTGATGACAGGACAAGGGGGAATGGCTTCACACTAAAAGATGGATACTAAAAAAGTATTCTCTGCTGTGAGGGTGGTGAGGCACTGCAGCAGGTTCCCCAGAGAAGCTGTGGATGCCCCATTCCTGGAAGTGTTCAGGATCAGGTTGGATGAGGCTCTGGACATTCTGCTCTAGTGATACATGTTTCTGCCCATGGCATGTGGGGCTGGAACTAGGTGATGTCTAACGTCTAAATCCAAATCATTCTATGATTCTATGTTTCTAGGATCACAGTAGAAGAAACAGCTGATACTTCCTCGCTAGAAGCATTTTATGCAGGCAACACTGCAGAGGATCCATCTGAAACATAACTGACTGTGGAGAGGCTGTTGTAATGTTAACACAAGTGTTAATGAGTTGTCTGGACTGGAAGAGTTCTGAGAAAACTCAAGGCAGTAAGAGCTGAATCACTGATAGGGGTACTTAACCTCCCTTGTTGAATTTTAGGCACTGAACACTGAGGGTTAGCAAATGTGACACCAGTGAGGATCTGGAGAGCTACAGACCTGCAAGCTTCCAACTCTAGTGCACAAATGTGTAAAGGTTACAAAAAAGCACAAATATATGTCTGAATGCAACTTATATGGCAAAGCCAATGTCAGTTCTGTAGTGGAACATTATGCCTTGTAAAATCCATTTGAGTTTTTTGAAGACAATTAACACATGGGTCAGATGAAACAATCAAATAAAATACAACTGGATGTTCCAATTGGGTAAAGTCTCCCATCAATGGTTTTTAAAGAAACTGAGTAGCCATAGCTTAAGTGGAAAGGATCTGCAAATAAAGGGCCAAAAGACCTGAAACAGAAGGTCTGCACTTAGAATAGAACAAATACAGTGAAATAAAATTATGAACTCTGAGGTGATGATTACCCTTCAGCAGTGGATGCTCAAGGTTACAATAGACAGCTTCACAGAAGCATCAGCAGTTAAAAACACAACTCAAATGCCAGTAAAAAAAAAAACAAACAAAAAACAAAACAAAAAAAAAAAACCAAGACAAAAACATAATTATGACTCTGTTCATCTATATCTTTAATATTTTTCCAGTTAGGGTCACCTCATCTCAATGAAAGGACACAAAAGACATATCTGAGGTGCCTAAAGCTCAGAGAAAGACCAACTATGATAAACTATGATGTGGCTTGTACAATTCTGAAAACTCACAATGGTGTGGAGTTAGTGGATAGGAAATGACTGTTCACTGTCTATCCACTGCAAGGAGCAGAAATTGTCAAATAAATCTTATAAGAGCTAAACTTAAATAAAAAGGGATGACCTCAGAACAGGAATCTGTACCACTTAGCATATCTTGTTCGATATCTAAAGAGTTTGCTTTGTAGAGCAAGGACTTCATGTTGTTCTGTATCTTTGTCTTCAGGTCCACAGTCCTTGAATTGGACTTCCTGGGTTTACTGGTACAAATAATTAATTGTACACATTCAGCATGACCGGGTTGATTACACTCTTAGAAGAAATTCACTTGAGCAATGCACTAGACCAGTTATAGCTTCCTGTTCCTTCTTTGCACAAATTCAAAGTCATCATAACATATTGACCTCATTTTAGAACAGGAATGGCAAAGGTAGAAACAAATAATAAAAAGGTGAGCCATAAATCATTGCAAATTCTTATATCACAAGCAATGCATGCACATCAGTGATGGACCTGAGAACATGAAGAAAAGGCACGTGAAGTAAGAGTATTTGAACTTTGCTGAAGGTAGCTGTTTCCAGGGTGCCTGCTTGGAGAGAGGCAACTTTCGTCCTGGACAAAGACTGCTTTATTATGTCTTGTTTTTGCATTATCCTCTGCACTCCAGTTTCTTGCATCGTCTTTCTATTATGGAAGTCTCTTCCTCTACTGGTTATGAGACAAAAACAAACTGGAAGAGGGAATCCACTCCAGATAAAATCCCAGTCTAAAGGGAATAATTTGGCCCACTCAGAGCTTGCAAAATAGGTTAAACAAGTGCCCCATGGGACTGCACTTTAGTTGAAGACTGGAACAACTCTCCAAAGAAGAAGGAAATGCCCTCTAACATCCACTGATGAAGATCCAGAGTCATGCCACTGATGCCATGCCAATATTTACACTGATGCAGTATTCCATCTTGGGAGCCAGTTCTGACTTGATGAATCCTCACTGTAAACTGAGTGATGCCTGGGGCTGTCAGGAGCTTTTCACTACATTTAAACAGGGGCAAATGAGACCAAGATGGTGACAATTTCATGCAGAAAAGTAGTATGGTACATAAGCTGGGGTTGGTTTTATCTGCAACACAAAAAATGCCAGGTGTACTAAAGAAAACTTAATTTTTGTTCTGGTGTGATGGTGAGAACTAATACAGCTAAGCCTCACATATCTGAGACAGCATAAGCAGAAGATTTCCCAGCAAAAGTTCTTTCCTAGTTAATGAAGAACAGGCCACTGTATACTGGGTCATGTAGTTGTATTATTTACCACAGTAAAAAAAAAAAAAAAATTAAAAATTGTATATAATGTTTTCTTCTCTTTCCTCCTTAATAATTCAGATATACAAGCAAGGTCAAAAGCTGTAGTACTGGAATGACAATTTTTTACTGTTAAATTTCCTATACAATATTATTGAAGATGAATGATTTTCATTGTTTTAATAGGAAAGTGTTTCACACATCTTTCGAATTTCCTCATTATCTGAGCTCCGTATGAGCACAGGATTTTAGTAGGATATGTCAGTTCACCATAACCACTTTACTAAAGAGAGACTTGCCATAAGAGTTTCCAGTTTACAAAGAGGAATAAAATAGCAGGTGTTAACACTGGAAAAGAAAATTGTGACAGAAAATTAAGGGTATTAGGGAAGCTGAGAATTATAAAAGGCCCAACAGGGAGTGATTTCAGAAATCACAGTTTAGCAGCAAAGCAAATAAACAAGGCAGCCTCTGACTGAAGTCATCATACTAGATGATATTTTAGCAAAATAATAAAATTAGAATCTCCAAATGGAGCCTGGTTACCTAATCACTGTATTCTTTCACTTTTGGCTCATGAAATACAGCCAGCCTGGCCACCTTGCAGGGTTAAACCCTTGTCAGGAAATCATCCAGATGTTCTCAGTTTTTGGGACTGGACTGATGTTTTGACACAAAACCTGTCTGTCTGGCAGCACCTCACTGTGTGGGCTGTGAAGTGTTACTGGGACACTATTGATGAGTTTTTCTCCTACCTGAGGATGCAATGGCTGACATGGAATTGTGAGCCAGGTTTTGCACTTATCCCTGTGCAACTCCAAGGCAGCCATGCCTGCCTGCAGAGCTGGGAAAGCAGACACCCCTGACTTCTCCTTCCTCACTGCTGACTGACACGTTTGCAGGCAGCCAACATAAAGACCTCAGAAATATTGCTCTTCCCACTGCCCTGCTATTGGCTGCAGGAGCGAGCAGTGCAGGGACACCAGGACAGGGCAGGGACACTCTTAGGACAGACTGCTCAGAAGGGCTGTACATAACAAAGGGTCTACTGAGTGGATAAGGGTCATGTCCCACAGACATGAAGTGCAAAGACCCATGTCACAGATGTTCTGTGTCCACAGAGGCTGTGTCCACAAAAGTATTGTCATCACAAATATTTTAAAAAAATATTTAAGTAAAGCAGTTCATATGAACGCAGTACATGACAGACTCTTCTGACCAGCATAAATTAATGTCACAGGCAGCAAGATGACCAAAACATCAGCATTTCACAAAAAACCCTGTGTTACAGCCCCTAGGCTGTGAGCCAGCTCTGCTGAAGCAGACAATGACGTGGATCTTAAGGGCAGCAAGACTGGTACAACAATCACGTAGCCTGACCCCCTGTGAAACGCAGGCCATGGAATGTTACCCAGCAGCTCCTGCAGCAGTAACACCTACTCTTCCCTGCTGCAATGAGGCTCCGTACAGCCCACTTGCAAATGAACTCTCGGCAGGACTCCAGAGGAAACGGACAGACATTAGACAAAAACTTGTTTGTTTGCTTTCCCACAAGGAGCAGCCAGGAAAGCAGCTGCTGATGGCTTATGTAGGACCGCATCCCTGGTACCCAGTGGGCATGAGGCAGCCAGGCTCCGGCTGAGCGCAGAAACCAGGGCGGCAGTCACACCACGCTGCAGCAGGACCAGAGCTCTTTCCTACTTCACTGACATTCACGTTGCCTTCCTCTCACCCACTGAGTATTATCATCACAGAGGCTGGAGTCTGAATGTGTTTAATGCTTTCTTAGCCACAGATCATTAGTAACCAATTCCACTTTCCACTGTCTCAATTGTTTTTATACAATACAAGACTCCTTTTTTCCTCTCCCCTCCCTCTTCTTTCTTCCTCCTTTTTCCAATTTTCTTGTGGTAAAACAGACCTGCCTGAAAGCAATAAGCTCCTTTCAGAACTTAAAACCCTAATGGCAGGCATTTGGAAAAGAAGCTCTAAAGGCACCATTATTCCTCACTTTGGCTTCACTGCTGACTCGCTGTCTACATGCATAATGCTGAGCTTTTTCCCACAAAAATAGCAGTCCTCAGATAGCCACAAATCCATGTTAGCTGCTTGGGTTATTTATTCCTAGAGGAAGCTAGCAAAGTGACAACTTTTAGGACATTTGGGAGGCCACCATGAAGTGGTGAGCACTCAGCTAGGTATGGGAGGAATACAAATGAAGCAATGACTTAGGTAATTGTACCCACCAGGAACAGCTATTCATGCTTTTGGGATATTCCCACTCTGCTCATGATGTTCTCTCCTCTTTCTCTACCAAAGCTTTTCTGGTTCACAAACTCTCTTTCCACATTTCAGTTCTGCATCTCAGCATTCACATAAGGCCTGAAACGAGATTGCAACTTGCCATTGCTCACCCTGTTTCTGTGGGGCTGCAGCATCCAGAGCAGGAAAAATCAGGGGTCCACTCCCAGTGCTATTAGTTGCTCTCTGTGCAAATTCCAGCCATTCATTAGCTACTGACTGGCAGCAGTGAGGAAGTGCTCTGCAGCCCAGGATGCTGGCTGGAATAGGCAGCACCTCTCAATAAAATGCTGGAGAACAGTAGGACATTAACACCATGGGGGAACCTGCTACTGCCCAGGGTGTGCCAAACCAACAGGGTCCATTAAGTTTTGCCAGCAGGACACACATTTGGAAGTCTCCAAACAGAAATGTGTATTGGTCTTGGGACTTAACTTGTGGCTGCAAGGGATAGTAGACACTAAGAAACCTGGGGGATTAGTCAGATGGTGAATCCCTCTTCCACTGCTGTCCTAGGAGAATAAAGAGCAAATGACAGGACTCACCCATGCCTGGAGGAACAGTGCTAAATTCCTTTACCAGAGGTAAAGCACTCAGGTTGTTAGTCCCAGGCAAAGACAGGACTCCACCATGCCTCATCACTGTCAGTCCAACAGGTATTTTAGGATATATGAAGCACCTGTAGTTCACAGCAACACTCTTCCACTGGGATTGGGTGTGATGGGTAAGGGGATGCTGCCTCTCTTGCAGCCATTGTGCCAGCCAGTGCTAGCGTAGACTCCTGTGGCTGGTCCATTCTCTGTCACTAGGGTGGAACCACCACATATTTGCTGCTATTATTTCTGAGTAGGGGAAACCCTTCTAAGAGGCAAGAGGGAAAAAACCTGAAGGCGCTAAACATCCATGCCCGTTCCTCACATTTGTGAAGGAAAACCCTCCTGCAAATCTGTGCATCCCACTGCAGAGTCCTCAAGCCTATAGGTCAGAGCTGCTCTTCCCTTAAACACAGCATAATCCACCAGAACACAAGCGGTGGACCACTGTAGTGGGGCATTTCTATCTGTTTGACTTGCAATCCATCCCTGAGTGAAAGAAACTAAGCAAAAAACCACCCTGGCGCTCAGCAAGGCAGTACCTGGGGAAGGCTCTGTACACTGTTTGCTGGACAGTCAGGGGCATTCCCAAGGCCCAGCCCAGAGCACGTGGCACATGGATACTGTCTGTGCCCAAGCAGCCAGGCTCTGCCTTTGCCATACAGAGCAATCCTTTATGTGTGCAGGGGGAGTGGGGCTCCTTGCAGCCCTTGCACAGCTGCTGGGTGCCAGGGGGAGAAGCAGGACAGCCAGAAGGACAGGGCAAGAGCCAGGCAGGAACACAGGGATCTGACAGAGGCACGTGGCCCAAATCCTGCACACCTGCTGGGGTGCAATGCCAGCTGCAGCCCAACAAGGGGCCCCATTGATCCTGCCTGTGTGGTGGGTTTCTCTGCCTCTGCACATGCCGCTGAAGAGATCTCATGGAGGAATTTTCATCTGTGGTCTGCTAAGGGTTTCTCCCCAAAGGATCATGATTTAATTGTTGTTATTATCTTCATAAAGCTGTCCAGAGTGTTTTTTCCAGTGGTTATTTAAAGCTTATCTAAAAGATATTGATAGCAGTGGAATGTTAAAACTGCGTTCCTGGTATGCCAGTAGCAGAGTGCGATAAAAATAGTAGGTTTCTTAAATCAATCATCATCTTTCTCTAATTTATTGTATTGTTGTATTTTTGGATCCATGCATAGCACATACAGCACGTCATTGTGAAAGTAATGCAGTTAGAAACTACATAAACAGATAACTGAAGACTGAGTTACTGTCAGTCTTCTATGAAAAAAAAAGACACTTTGTCAAAGAATAAAAATCACACATTATAATTTTTAAAATGATCTGCTGATGGGGAACCTTGCAATAGAAAGAAAACTCTCCAAAACATGTCCCTAAAACTGCACTTGTTATGGATGAAAAAATTATTTTAAAATCTCTTGATCAGTAACAGCTTCACAAATAACAGTATGAATAATATGGATGTCTGGTGGGAACAAACAACTGCACAGGATGTCATTAGGTATGTAGACTATACATTTTTTTTTTCTGTTCTGATTTGCTGTAGAGAGAAAAGATAGAAGCACAGAAGCGATGAAACGTGTCTTAAAAGATGGAGGAAATTTTTATTTAATGCAAATCCCTTGTTTCATCATATTGCTAGTGACTCATGCATAAAGGCTTAGAAATCTATGGAAGGAGATGAGAAACCTCAGAAGCAGATATGAGCAAATAATTCACTACAGGATAGTTGTTTTCTCTTCAAATGAACTCCATTTTTTAATTTAAAGAAATTATTTGCAAATAGGTCATTCTAACTATGAATTTATTCCCATGTTTCTAATCGCCTCAGGGATTGTTTCCGAAAACAAATTTAGACAATGAATTTACAGACCAACTATTCAAAAAGCTACTGTGCATTGCCAATCAATTGGCATTAAAAATCATATGTATTATTATCTCTATTTTGTAATTCGCTCCCTGAATTGCAAAGTGAAAGAAAGTACCATCAGAGTTTTGAATCTCTCAGGTTCATTTTGGATAATGAAAAGAGCTATGAAAAGTTAAGGAATTAAATGTCACTTCATGTCTTTTTACATCCTTTCACACAAAGCCCCTTATCACCCAGCCTGTTACCTGCAGTCCAATCCCCAAGTAGAGCACCCTTTATAACTCATCATGGGAGAAGAGGCACATCACATTTATGAAGTCGTGGCTTTCACCTGTCTTTTCCCCTCACATTCTTCTCAAGTAATTTGTGTTGGTGAGCATCTACTCTGGTATGTTCAATTACCCAAGTTCCTGTGCCAGAGCTTTGGAAGAACATTAGGAGACCTCCCTCCGCCTGTACTCCACCATGCAGCACCACCGGCCAATTCACATACATGGTCTTCCTCCTCCACCATCTACCATCTCCAGAAATCCTCTTTAGTGAATGGTTTGAGTTAATTTGCTTGAGTTCCCTTAAGCTCTTAAATAAGCTTGGAAAAGGAGCTGTCAAATGTGAGACAATGCTACACAGACGTCTTCCAATGTTGGGCAACTCTCAAAGATGGGCTGCAAGACTGTCAGGAGTAAGCTGAAGCCCCTTTTCTTTATTTTTCTGTGAATAAGCTAAGGAAAATCAGACTTTCTGATATGGCTGTTCCCAAGAATGTGGTAGCAGTGTAGGAAGTTGCAGCCACAACTGGTGACTAATTTTAAGATTTATTGCACCATATTTGGGGTTCACCATTGCACCTCCTAAATGGCTTCCATAGTCCAGGCTTTTTGAGGCTTTTCCTCCAGTTTCCTGATCCAGCTGTACCCAGCTTATTTTGGGAATACTTCTTTAATTCTTGGATTTTGCTGACTTTACAGTGACTTTTGTCCATGCCTTCCTCTCTAGCAATGCAATGCTGCCTGTAGTTCTGTGCACCCTGGAAAAGAACTGGTGAAGGGTAACAAATGCCTACGATGAAATATTTGAATAGAGTTACTCTAGTGAGAGATGTTGCTGTAATATCTGGTATACAAAGCAAGTATCATGAAAACATTTTTCCCCATGGAGCAGTTTCATTAGCCTGCCAAATCCTTTGTAGCCAGGAAAATGCCTATGCTGCAAAACTGAGACTGATATTATGAGAGCATCAAATCTGGGCTAGTTGCAATCTACATCTTACCCCAAAATCATTATTCACACAGGGTTCCAGTGCTTGGTTCTTGCAATGGAGTATGCTAAGGAGGTGAAACTGGGAAGCAAGACAGGACACAAGATTAATGCTAGAAGAACCCACACATCACCATCCTTCTTGAAAGATGGCATATGTACCCCACAATAACACTGGGAAGTGAGCAGAAAGTTCACTGATCCCAGACAAACCCATGGCATCCCTGCTTGAAGAGAGATTTGGGGCTTAACAACACAATTACAAGAAGAAAAGAGTTCTCTCTACCAAGAAATAGATACCTCTTCTAGTACATTGAAACAATTAGGTAATTTCCATCTCCTTCCTTGCAAATTGAATCTCTCAATAGCTCAATTTCTTCAAGTGACATTGTTTTCTCAGGCACAACAAAAGTAATTGTGCTGAGCTTCCACACTCTCCGAGTACCCAAGCATCTCTAGCACCTGAGTATTCAGTGCTGCAGCTATTTCTTGAGTACTGCTTGGACATGTTTCAAGTTGACATTTTAGATTGCATAACTCCTGGCGCAGCGCTGCAAAGATGTCTCCTCCCATTGCATCAGAGAGTGACCTGCTGTGGCAAAGGCTATTACTTCTTTTGAGATTATCGAGTCTGTGGTGCCTCATCGAATTATACAGATTCCAAGGGGAGGAAAAGTAACTGCTGCGTGCTCCAGGCCCTGAACTTTTCAGTGCAACACATCTGGAGAGCCTTCATCTGCATATGCATCTCTAATGCCACATCTCCTTGGTGAACACTGCGTGCATTGAATTCTGCTAACATAGGGTGACAGACAAGTAACAATAGGAGCGACGTTGACTCGGTGCTTGTCTCCTCCTAAAATAAAATACTGTGTGACGGACTAGCCACAGCTGCGTGCTTACAAAGAGCAGTCTGTGGCTTCTAAGCAAAGCAGCTGAGAAGTTAAAAAAAAAAATCTATCTCAGCTTCCCCCTCCCCACTCATCTCCACACACGTTAGATTCGAGGCCAAAATCCGATGACTAAACTAGGCATACAACCAAGAGTGACCTGATTTTGGGGCGTTACTGAGCACTGGTTCTGCCCAGGGACTTCACTGCTTCAAAACTGTGTTTCTTGGGGAACACAGAGGCTCAGTTCCTCTGAAAATTGGATACATTCAAGCAGGTGCCTTAACATTAGGGTTTTTAATGGTTCAGTTTAATTTGTTCTCCTGGAAACTGTTTCATTTGAGAGTAAGGGCAAATGAATACTGAATAAAAATCATTAGAAAAATAAAACACTGAAAGTCTAGTTTCTGTAGCATTAACCACACTGAGTACCACTGAGAGGGTGGGAGCAACAGGCTATGCAATGGCAGGACCACTTTCCCATCAGTGTGGGACAGACCAAGTGCTACAACAGATAGTACCAGTAGGGAGGGCAAAGCATGACTGATCACACCCAAATCTCAGAAACCCCCTGTAAGCAGTATACCCACTTCTCCAGGCAGCTCACTGACACTAAAGACGGCAGTTTTTCTAGTCGGGTTTGGTCATCCAGGAGCCCAGGGATGCAAATGAGCAAACCTGGATCCATCTGAGGCAGAGACGGTGATGCTGAACCCAAAGGGTGAATTTTCCATCTTTTCCCCCACCTCAATCCGCATAGTGCTTGCAGCAAAGGTGGCAGGAAAAGACTAATCCTTGCCTTCAAGGGATTTGAAGAGAGTTCTTAACTGTTTGAGGAAAGCTTAAAAAATTGTAATTCGTAAGCAACTTTCCAAGGCTGGTTGCTGAAGGTTACACAGGGCTAGGTGTGAAGATGTGTAATCCTGTTTTTTAAATGTCAGCAGGAAAAAAGTCAAATTTTCCTTTTGGCTTTCTCCAGCCCTGGAGTAATCTGATGCAATATAAATCAATACGTTCTTGAGACAGCATTCCATGGAAAATGTAAATTGTAATGTTATCTGATATTTGGGTTGTACAAACTCAAGCAAATTGCAGAAACTATAATGCTGGACTGTGAATCACTGCTGCAGATCTAATCACTAGCAGTCTTTTCTGTCCATCAGCTCTGCTGTCTGCAAAGCGGTGGAAGTATGGATTACACAACTTGTACTTTTCATCACTAACATGCCCTGGTGGTAAGAAATTGTAGTGTGACCAAACAGTTAATTAGAAGCAAAGCCTTGTAGCTGGCTTCAATCTCCTGTGTGCAGATATCCTCACCTCTCCAACCAGAGCAGGTTCAGGTGTTTACAGCCAACACACATCTACTTTAACTTTTTAGAGCAGAAACCATTCAGGGGAACAGGCTGTTTAGGAGCTGTGATTAGAAGGAAGCTCACTAGTGCAACAAATGGTCGAGCAGACAACACAAACCAACAGATGCCAAACTATTTGAAGCCTGATACAGAAAAAACATTTGAGGAGGGCCTTCCCTCCTCAAATGAGGGCCAGGGCTGTCAGACCCCAGACAGAAGCACATACCAGCTGGCCAGCCATGCAGAATGAAATCTCCCAAAGACCGGTTTCATCATAAGCAGCAGCTGACCGATGACAATTGACAGGATGGCTGACAGGAGGGCTCATTCCTCCCTCCCTCGCTCTCAGTCAACATGAGCCACCACTTTTGTCATGAGAGCCTGTGGTATGTGTTTGCCTGGCACAAACTCATGTTCATGGGGAGTCAGGCTTATTGTTTGCTACAGTCTGCCACAGGGCAAGTAAAAACTCCTGTCTCAAGCTGGCAGAAACCAAGTGAAGTCAAGATCTCCTCATAATGAAGTGCACACTGAGCAAGTCTTAGGCTGCTTAGGAAATGCAGGTAGGTTCCTGCTTCTGCTGGAATTGAGTGGTGCTTTGACACACAGCCCTTACCTCACAATGACAAACACATCTAACATCACACCTCGGCTTCACTGCTCACATCTCCATCATTGCTGCCACAATTTTAGGGTGTACATTGACCAGCAGAGGCTAAGGCTGAATAGTTATACCTGCACTTTTTTAGTGTCTTCACAAGCCTTTCTAAGACCATTATAGACATTTTGGTGGTTCAAAGAAGGAAGTCTCACAGTCTGTGTGAAATATGAAACGGGAAGCAGAAGGTCCTGGAAAGAAAGGAAAGGCACAGAGTGGGAGAGAACTTTCTTGTAAGGTGGGGACTTTGAAGAGAGCAATGCAATGAAAGTGTCTGATGTGAGCTCTTCTACAGAAGGCTGGCAGACTTCTCCAAACCCACCCAAGCTGCTGATCTAAACAGAGCACCCTGAAAATTCCTTGTGAAGCAAATGACAGGATGAAGGAGGATACAAGAGGAGGATGGCTGAAAAAGACACACAAGCAAGGGAGGGACTGTCAGCAGGAAAGTCCTATTCTATACATCAGGTTTAACAAAATTAGCAGAGTCACCTAAAAGCATCCCAGAAAACAGAAATTTCAGCATCCACATGCTTTTTGGGTTTGCCTAAATGCTGGTTATACCTCCCTGTTTACATACAACCCCATTCACTTTCCTCTTCAGAAGACCCACACTTTTAAATGGATTCTGTAATTATATTTCTTCACAGTAGCAGAGAGTTTTAAAAAGAATATCAGACAAGCTAAGGGAACAAACTCTTCTTGGACACTTTCCCATCCCTGTTATTTTCATTAAAAAACAGGGTGCACTGAGACTAAGGCTGTTTGCACTATGTGCCTGACTCAGGAAACAAGCAGTTTGTTATTATGGTTATTTCTGGCAATTTAGGCCATTTCTTCTCTGAAACATAAAGAATTCCTATTTCAGCTTAAGTACTAGTCTACAGATTCAAAATGCATGTGCTAAGTCTTAACCTACAGGGTGTCCCACCTGACTGACTAGGAAATAAATCCAAACAGAGCACAGCAAAAAAATTACAATAAGTTGCCTGCATCACTTCAGGCCATATTCATCAAGTGATGGTTTATGAGTGCTGCATACTGAAAACACCCAGGAGCTGGGTATTATGAATTCTAAGCCACTGACCATCATTTCCCTTTACTCCACAAGTTCTATTAAAAAAAAAAATCAAGGATCTGTCAATTAGCAGAGTCTCATTCAAGCTGATGCTGAATTAAACAGGCTGAAGATGTGTGCCCTGACTCAAGCAGAACAATCTTTCCCCCACAATTACAGCAGAGAAGCTCTTCTTTGTTTAAATATTCAGTTCAACAAAGGCTTTAAAATCCTCATGCTAGCAAAGGTTAGGAACTTTGTGGACAGCAGTGTATGCTGTGTGCACCAATTTGGGAACATTTATGTAAGTGGCTCCTAAGACTGTACAAAAAATTGAGGAGAGCAGGGAGCCAGTTTCAGTGGCTACACACTGTAGCTATAGCTCGTGTCTCTCCCTCCACATTTGAGTCTTAATCACTCTAGACATCCACAAGCTGCTCTGTTGCATCCATTAATTTTTGAGAAATAAAATAGGAATCAGTACTCTTAAAATCGGCATTTTAAAAATATGGGATGTTCCCACTGCACTGCCACAGCATTTCTCTGTGCTGTTCTCCATTTATCTTTCATGTACACACACTTCCCTCTTGCCACCTTATAACCACTTCTACTTGCAGGGCAAGGTAGCAGCTTTCAGACAACCAAGGAAACTGTGAGAAAAAGGGTAAGGTGCGACTATTTTCCATATTTCAGGCTAAAAATCGACATGATTCATATCAAAAAAAAGAGACCAGGGAAGTTATTACGCCTGTCCTTTACCATAGGATGCAGGATTTCAAGCTAAAATATGGGAAACCCCATATTAAATGAGAAGTCTGCCAACCCTAGGAGCTCAATCATAAAGTGGATTATTCTGTGCAGTCACAGAGGTTTCCTAGACTACTCATTTTCACATGAGCTGATAGCTCGAGGGGATGTTCAGACAGTGCTTGATGCTTTTGAACCTGACCTACAACCAGCCAATGTCAGTTCAAACCTGACCGCCGGCAGAAAGCATGGAAAAAACGGGAAGAGGAGCAAAGCATGTTGTCATGGTCTGCCTCTGTCAAGGGAGCTTGCAGTTTGATAGACATCAAACCAACAGAGCAGAAAGCTCAGATTGCTCTGAAGCTAAATAAATAGCACGTATGGCAGGGATGGGGGAGAAGTTTGGATCTGTGTAGGAAGGCAGAGGAAGTCTGGGAAAGGGGTAATGGGATGGTTGAGAGGGAGAAAAGGGACAAGACTTGGAGTAACACAGACATGCTCCCAAGGTCTGAGGCAAGTAAATAAACTCATCCTTGTCCTCCCTGCCTGCTCTTTGTCCTCAGTGAGATCTGGGCAACCCTTGCCCTGAGACCCATCTCCAGATGATGGTGACTGCCTTTCCTTATGGGAGCCAGCCCTTTCCACCTTCCTGGTACCTTTTGAAAAACACCAAGTGCAAGACTGGAAATGTACCGGGTCAGTGCTTAGCACAGTATCTCAGACACTGACAAGGGGTTGGGAAGGGAGGCATCACTGACTCAGATGAGTGGTAGTTCCCACCCCTCTACAGAGGACATTTTCATTCAACAGAGCTTACAGCTCATGGAGATGAACAGGTAATTTCACACCCCTTAAAAAAAAAGCATTCTGCTTAGAGGTCAGGCGTCTAAAATCTACACACTCCATTGAATTTCCTTGATACTAATAGCACAACATAAATTTGCCATACAAATACATAAACTTGCCAACACCTGAGTGATTTACAAAATGCATTCCTAAAAAACTAAAACAAATAGCCTTGCTGGAGGTTGAAAGATTGTTTTGGGGGGCTTTTCTCTGGAGTCAAAGTGGGTCCAATCAAAACACATAGCACTCAGTTCCACTACGCCCATCACAGCTGGTGCATGGCGCCTGTTACCTCCTGCAGACAATGCAGATCAGGGAGTTTGGCAAAGGCTTTACATCTACAAGGAAGACCAAATCTCCCAGTGGGATGGAGCAGCCCTAGCAGAGTACCCACTAGGATTCTCTGGTTGCTTCCCTGTATCATGTGGGGAATAGGATCTTGTTCTCCTAAACAGACCTGGCTGATTATCATTCTCGGGATTTTGGGGTGGTTAGCACATAGAAGCCATTCTTCACTCAACCCTGTGCACATGCTGGGGCCTGGCAGGGTCCCAATCTCACTTTCTGCTATGCTCAGTAATGGTCTGAGGGTCAGCAAGAGAAATGAAGCTGAAAACCATAAGAAGTCAGGCAACTTACATTAAAGACATAGTTCTCTCTTCTCCATTGGGACAGGAAACAGACTAGAGCAGGTTGCTAGGCTGGCAAGGAAGGAATGTGATAAAGCAAGCCTGGTTGAAATTGGTGCAGGGAATTTCACAGATGGGTGACATACAGGGAATGCAAGATCTACTCATATGTGTAGTTAAATAACCCCAGAAGCATGCAGAACTCTAGCAGGCAGCTGCCTTTGATGCATATATAGCAATAGGTACCAGCTGACAAGAAGTTATTGGCTCCTAAAATATCATGGATTAAGAAGACAAGAAAGGAGGTAAACTAAAAGTGCTAGCCAATAGATATGCATGACAGAGGTTAGAAAAGAAAGAAGATTCACATTTATAATGTGGAGGTTTTTGTTACATGGCTGTCACATCATAATTTATGGAGCTAGACCTGCTAGAGAGTTCCCCCTCTCTCTACACAACAGAGAGGAGCTCAGCACTCATCACAGTGTGACCAAGCGCCAAAGAGTAGGAAAGTAGCACATTGCAGCCACACAGCCTCTCCATTGCAGACATACCTATGTTTCAGCAGCCTCTGTAGCTAAGAGTCAAAAATTTCACTTCCAGCTGAAATAGTTCTCTTCCATTAAAAGGCAAAGAAACTGGATGAAGACTGCTCACACATCATAAAATTGTGTACATACAAGATGACCTTCCTGACTTGTATAGCCTAGGGTCAACTTGAACCAGCAATCTAAAAGAGAAACTTTCCGTAACCTATTGCCAACTACTTGAATCAGTGATTTCCAAAATGTGGGCCATGGACAGCTGGTTGGTCATGTGTGACTGGCACTCCTCCATTCTCGTTGCTATTTCAGCCTGAGCCCTGCTAAAAATATACCAAATCATTTCCTAATATTGCATTCTCATGTGATCACTAGCTGCTGTTGAAATGGGGATGTAAGTAACCCAAAGATGTGAGAGGTGGAAGAGTGTTGCTCCATGCACCAGGAGATGGTAAAGGGAGGTATGGATGACTCCAGGAGAATGTGATATGCAAAACCAGGCTCCCACTGAAGAAAACAGATAATGCAAAACAATAGGATGCACTGGAAAAGTGTATTCTTTTAGTTAAGGCTGCTGAGAAGCATGTAGATTGTTTTTATAATTTGGTGGGGTGTTTATGTTTTCTTCTGTCTATATCTGTAGCCTCCTTCTATTGTGGATCATGCAGTGATACTCTGTACCAAGGAGTGTGACTGCTCAGCTCTCAGGGCGCCCTGGGCCCCAGGAAGCATGGTCAGACACCCAGAGGTACAGAGATACCCTCAGGATACACAACCAAACATCCATGCCATCCAAGAAATACACCACTGGCCTTGGGGCACCCGAGCTTGTGCCAGAGCAAGGTGCACTTTGCTTGTAGTTAAAGCTGTCGACCAGCCTGCCAGTGCCCCAGAACATGCAGGCCATTGTGTGACCCAAACATTTCTGACTCCTCCTGCTCTCAGGCTGCATGCCTGCCATGATGCAGGTGGGGTGCAATGTAGTGCAGGCGTCTCAAAAACCAGATGGATCAATACAAATCTATATTTATCTTTTCTATCATCAAAAAATGTGAAAATGGAAAAGTAGGCCTGAGTAGTTTTCGTAACAGCGTAAGGGATTCCAAGGGGCAGCAGGGGGAGTATGGGAGTGTGTAAATCTGCTAAAATAATTTTATACAAAAAGATATGAACCAGTAAAGCCTTAGTTTATATTCCCCACTTACATTTGCTCTCCTTGACAAAAATAGGTGTCAGGCTATAGCAGGCTTTAATGCCCTGCAGATCCTTGATGGTGTATTCCAGAGAGGATAGGATCCTTTGGAAGGCTGCACAGTGATATCACATTAGAAAGATCTGAGAGCCTGTTCCAAGAAGATCTGGGGCTGCAGGCAGGACAAATAAAGCTCTCACATGCTTTTCAGTCAGGCAGCTGCATGTAGTTCAGCAGGAAACTCTTTGTACTATGTGACCAGGTCACAGACACAAACAAAAGGGCACTGAGAGACTGAGTCAACAGCCGGTTCTCATGTCCCTCTGTGTCATATTCATGTCTCTAAAAATCAAGTCCTCTTAAGAGGAATTTGACATCACATGTGCATACTGTAACATTTGCTATAAAAGAAACACTAAAGCATTCCAAAAAATTCACGCAGTTCCAAGTGTTTTACTGCTACTAAAACAATAGCTGAAGACTACACTTCCAGCAAGCAGCAGCCAGGATTTTAACCATGCTGCTTACACTAATCCCCCTGAAATTTCTCTTAAAGAGAATCCAGGAGAAGATCTGAACTACCCTATTCCTTTTAAGAGAAAGAAACTGAAGAAAAAAGCTAAAGCTGAACAGTCACCTGAAAGATGTGAGGAAATGAAACTACTAGAAGTGACTTCACTTACCATACTGGATTTAGCTACTCAACCATTGTTGAAAAACACAGGTTATTGAATCCTCATGAAGGTCTGAGAACACTGGAAAGCAGGAAAAGCCACTGTAAAATGACAGCTATGTGCTGTGCAGAGCGATGGAAGCAGGATCTCAGAAACCATGATGTTCAGCATTACCACTCATTTGCCTTCACAGCACAACAATGAAGGGAAGGAAACAGACTGGAAGAACGTAGTTTGGAAGAGTATGTTAAATGCATTATAAAATGTATTGCTGTAAGACTGCAGTTCAATTTATCCAGGTTTATATTTTTCTTGCAGGAATTCTTTTCTTTACCAATGAATGCACCACCATGAAAAATAATGAATGCACCACCATGAAAAATTTTGTGGATTCTGGTAACAGCACTCTTTAAATAAACTACGGGATTTTTCTTCCTTAGCTAAGAAACGGAAATGGTTTTGGGTCCCTGTTCTTCTAATTTCAATGACAGATTAATGAGGCAACAGCTTCTCTAGTATGACACACAAGTTTTTCTCTAGTACGACATGCAATTTTTCTCTGTTACAGTAAGAAGAATAGAGTCTTCTTCCTCCTCCTTACTGTTGAAGACCTGCACAACTTAGGAAATCTTCCCAAGAAAATAATGGGAAAAATAGAACAGCAAACTTGGCTGGCTGAGCCAGCAACATCCTTTTGAGCAAGCCTATGCAGTGCTCCAACACAGAGGTGGGAGGATTTCTGTCTATCACATCCCTTTGAGGAGTGAGCTGTAGAGATCATCCATATAAAAACACCCTCTTGCAGGTGGAATTGCAACACATCTTTGTGGTCAAAGCATAGGTTTAAAATCTTACAGAAGTTCTGGTTGTGTGGAAAAGGACCTGAGTCTGTCATTGGATTGTCTTGCTGTTGGAATCAGCTTCTATTTCCTTCCTAGCCTCAGAGAAAACAAGGTGCTACCTAGGGCAGGAGGTGGCTGGGGAATGGAAGCAGTCCAGGCATCATGATGAGCCATAGTACCATTGCTTGTGCCTTGTGGGGGAAAATGACGAGAATCAGCTGCTCAAGTGGCTGCCCTCCATCTTTTCCTCTGGTCAGACTCAAACCATGGAAGTTTCCCTCCGCAGGGAGGAAGCCTGCAGTATATTTTCACTTTTGTGGGAAATCTGTTCTCTGAGCCGAGCAACCTGTAAATTATTTTGTGCCTGTCCTGAATGAAAGTTTTTCTGGGCACCCAGGCCCTGGTTGTGTATGAAATTGCCTGCTGGATGATGTTATGACAACTGTCAATCCCGAGACAGTTACAGACCAGTCCTTTCATCAACAGAGGGTCTGAAATTCAGGAAGAACTTCAAGCAAACCGCCTAAGGTTACTGGCTGCCTTCATGTCAGCACCAAGATTGGAATACCAGACTAGCTGGCCTCAAGTCAAAGGTTCAGCTCCACCTATCCTATATATAGATTATTGTATCATATGCTCCCCCTTATTGCTATGCAACTGGGTGTCACAGAAAAAACACATTTAAACACTGGTCTTGGGCCTCATTGAACCAGATGTTGGGAGTGTTTTTCTCCATTGTGCTTGTCTAAAAGGCAGCCACACAGTAATCAACGCTCAAGCTGATTTTTCTAAATAGGCTTTTGACCCTGACTTCTTAGGACAGGAATTTGCTGCAATTCTCTCTTTGAAAAATCTTGAATAATTTGATTACAGTAGGAGCTGATTAAGCCTTCTGGTTTCAAAGCCAAGTATTGCATCAAGCTGAGGAAGAGACCAATAAACAAGGTTGTTTCATAGCTACTTGTAACCGCCTATGAAAAGGCACCAGTTCTTGCCAGTGAAGCCCAGCATCCTGTGCTCCTACTGCCATCATCTAGATGTCAGCAATCCATAAGGATTGCTCAAAGGCTTTTCTCAAGGCTTGGGGCGATAGCACCTCTTTTATAGCTGGTCTAATCCTCCCTTATTGTTCTTCAAATTGGTAGTCAAGATTCCAGCCACTGAAACATTACCTTTATACATGTGAAATTGCTCTGCACAACAGCATCTTTAACCACTGATAGACATTTATTTCTGATGTGCCCTAAGGCAACATCCTGGCAATAGTAAATCCACAGAAATTTACCAATGACTTTTCTCAGGCCAATTTTTTTCACCTTAGGGGCCTTGATCTTCCTGATGACAAATAAGAGAAAAATTTGCTCCAGGTTGAAAACTTGGTTTCCAAAGTCTTTTTCGCTTGCCTTATTAACACCAGTGAGTAAAGTAGAGAGATAAAATTCACTCAGTGACGGGTTCTTCTTTCTCATGGTTTATGCTTTTGATCCATACACGTACCCAAAATAAACTGGTTTCCAGCTATTGATTTAGCTCAGAAACATAGCAGGGAATGCCACTACAACCACCTGTGATGAAACACTGCCTGATGGTGCCATACTGCTTTTCTGTTGATATATTTCCCCCCCATCTAATTTTCAGACATATGCCTATTTTAACTGTATGTATACAAATGCAGAATTTGTCTGCTTGGGACTTTACATTACTTTCATTACAAAACTGTGTAAAAAAGACAGCAAATCAATTTCATAGTCAGTGCTCACGCAGCAGGAGACAATTCATACTGACATCTGATACCTGCTGGCTGCTGCTTCCAATTATGCCAGATGCCGGAGAGTGGGACTGTCGAAATAACAGTGTCGATGGTGCAATCAAACTAGTTAAGATTCTGGAAGTGTGTTCTGCTTGGTTCAGTGCGTCGTCAAATTCCCACCATAAGCAAAATAGTGACACCTACTCCTTTTTGTTAACTTCTTAACCAGCAAAGAGATACCCATTAATTCAATGTAAAGTTGCATCCTTGGATACATCTGCCCCAAGGCTAAATATCAAAAGATTGGAAGGAATGTGAATGAAAAGTGAATGACAAATAAACATGCTAAGGACTTATAATAATACATCCTTACTAGATCCTACTACAAGGCTGCATTACAGCCCTCAAGGCAAGACCATGTGTACTGCCTGTCCAGTTCCTTACAGCACACTAGGGAATTCTCCTGTCATCAGAAAAAAATTGGTGAGCCTGAAATTGGCAGGAATAGTAGGAGAATAATAGGACAGGGTGTCACTGAGGCATTAATTGGCCAGCAGAGACAAAGAGGGCTTCTCTTCATTTGAGGCAGAAAGCAGAGGACAAATTTGGCTGGATACACAGAGCAGAATAACCATGAAGTCTCTTCTCTTACCTCTCTAAAATACTAAAAGAGAAGCAGAACACTATGATGCTGGCAAAGCAGATCCTTCTTCATACTGACTGTCATCTCTCGAAAAAGCCAATCAACTGAAACAATTGCACATACACACAGAGAAGAAAATCACTGGGCCCACCCCTTCCATTTCTCATTCTTCCCTGAAAAGATCTTTTGGAAGAGATGTAGTCTTCTTTCCTTTTTCTTTTTTTTTCCTTCCAGCAGTTTTCAAGCCAAGGCATCCTTCACTGATTAGCCTCAGAAATCAAATTTCTCAGCCTCTCCTGAGCAAGTTGCATCATAAATCACATTGTCCAAAGAAATGAGAACAGGAGCACAGGGGATCAGTTTAGCACAGTCCAAAATGGGACACCACCAACAGATCCACTTGGCCATACCTTGTCAATTAGCAGAGGCAATAGAAAATTATGAACTACACACCACAGATAGCTCCCCCAAGGTTTAATTGTGTTCCCTGCAGAGTGCAGAGGATGTCACTGAGGCAGGGAAGTGGGACTCCCCAGGCTGAGCAAGGAAGTTGTAGCAACCTTCTGCATAGGACCACTTCAGCTGAGCAATACAGTCACTATGCATGTGCAAATATACAAACACCTTCTCACTGGAGGCTTCCAGAAGAGACTGAAATGTCTCTTTTGAGACACCTTTAATTTGCAGGGAGGCATCACTTGATGTACCTGATCTCCAAGTCAGTGCACAGTTGCCTATTCCATTCGCAGACCAGGAAAGTGACAGTATGCCTGCAGTAAAAGCACCTACAAACAGTTCTGAAATGGCCATAATTTAAACACTGTATAAAAAAACCTCAGTGGATTTGGCTGGCCATAGCTCCAGAAGCATACTGCTCTGAATCGAACAAAATCTGCTGGATTTATAAGTAGATGGTCACATTAATGATGTTAGTATATTTGCAGTAATCACAAATGACAAATGATGTTTTGCAATGTTTTCATTGAAGATTTCTAAATTTACTACATCTGTGCTAATCCTCAATTAATGTTTTTCATAGGCCATGGGACCTTTGTTAGCAGAACAAATAATTGTCATATTAAATCTAATCTGAATATATTGTTAGGACTCTAATTTAAAAAGTTACTCTTAAATCTTTCAGACAATAAGACCTATGGCTAAATGAATCTCAAATAACATGTCTTTGGCAATAATTTTTAAATCCTTAAAATGCATAAATACCTCACTCTTAATTACATGTCAGAGTACTTTAACAGAAAAATGGAGGAAGTTCAACAAAACTTCACCCTCTTAACCCAGATATCTCTACCTACTTCAGAGAAAAATTCAAACAGAGAGGAGAAACCACTGATTCTTCAAATTATATCCAGTTCTGCTCATTGGATTAGAGGGGATAGTGTACCAAAAGTATTTAATTAATTGCCGATATTAACCACTTTATTAATGGCATGAGGTAGAAGCCATATGTCTGTGCAGAATGTGGCATATACATTTGGTGAACAATTTGCTGTGATGGGGTAAAGAACAGCATATTTAGTTTAAATACCTTGACTGAAAAAAAAAACAACCCTCAAGCATGGTCCAATTAATTACTCACCTAATTACTCTTGTTCCAATAAGTCATTGACTTGCTCCACATTACTATATATTTAAATTTTAGACTCACTACTGCTAATATAATTAGTACCAAGCTTAGATCTAATATAAACAGAATTAATGCAAATCCAGGAGATAATCAGCGTTTAGCTATATCTTATTTTTAGAGCATTAATCAGTTGTCTGACTTTTTTTTTTTTCTGAATTATCTATCACACTGCCTGTAAAATCACAAATTATTTCTTCATAATATTTCCAATCCAAGTGTGATTTAGGCAAAAAATAGTTGGGAATGGGGAGAATAGGAGGTGATCTCTTTCATGAAAAACATACATTGCAGTCTTGCAAGAGACAATCTAAAATATAAGGGTTGACTTATTTTCCTAATTCAAAAACCAATTTACACTTGAAAAAAATTCATTTCTAAAACACACAGATATCTAAGGAAACAAAATATAGATATCTGCTGTGTTCAGGAGATCCACATAGAAAACAATTAAAAGCAAAAAAAAGTGAAAATCATTTCTAACTAGATTCCAGCTTGCTTATATTAAAGGCTTGCTTTTCCATTCAAAAATTTTCACCATTTTTAACAAACATTATAAATATTAAAGGATTTACAACAAATTTAAATCTGGTCCTTGTACTACAATTTTCTTACCTAACATCTAGAGACTACAGTTCATGCTTTATTAAAAAAAAAAATTAAAAACCAAACACATACACAAAGAGACACAACCTTTTAGTCCAACAAGATTATCTTATGTCTAAAATTAAATTACAAAGAACAAGTGTAACTACCAATATGTGGATGAGTGGAAAAAAGCACAAGGGCTTCAGTAATAAGATCAACACCTAATTTCAGGCTCCAGTGCCTTACAGCTTTTGGGAGGCAGGACTTTGCTAGCAGGTGTGACCAGAGAAGAAAGATCTAAGACTGGACAAAATAATTTTTAAGAACTGCTTGTCTCAGTGTGTTTTGTTATTTATGCTCAACCTCTCCCAGAGTCACACTGTATAGAGATGTGATGATGAGGGAGAGGAAGCAAAAGATTTCTTTGAAAAGTTTCTACATGTTTTCAAATCTCCAAAAGAGATGAAACTCCATGCAGTTCCTGGGACAGTGTCCATGTCATGCTTCCTTCTGCACACTCAGGAATCCCAAGCTCTTACGTACATATTTTCAGAACTTTAAAACACCACTGAACCCTGATTAATTCTGATTAATTGTCCAAAGACCTAATCAATATTAAATGAGCTAATTACAACTAGTTGTCCCTGTGGGACTGTCAGAAGGCTGATAAAGATCAGTGAGTTGCAGGTACAAGCCAGCACAGATCCTTACTCTTCCCTAAAGAACAATTTACTTTGACACTAAACCTCAAATTGCCACTGATGGATAGCATGCTACGTGTACCTCTCTTAATCTCTACAAGAACCATGAAATATTTACCTCCACAATATTGGCCAAAGGAGCATAGAACTGCAACAGAGCAGTGCTTCCTTTTGCTGCTTTCAGCTGGGGTAGAGTTAATTTTCTCCACAGTGGCTAGTACAGAGCTAGGTTTTGGATTCATGCTGAACACAGGATTGATGATATACAGATGTTTTTGTTATTGCTGAACACAGCTTATGCAGACCCAAGGCCTTCTCTGCTTTTCTGCCACACTGATGAGAAAGTTGGGGGTGCACGGGAGGTTGGGAGGGGACACAGCCAGGGCAGGTGACCCAAACTGACCAAAGGGATATTCCTGACCATATGGTATCACACTCAGTATATATAGTGGGGAAAGAAGGAGGAAGGGGTGGGGACATTTGGAGTGATGGCATTTGTCTTCCCAAGTCACTCCTACACGTGATGGGGCTCTGCTCTCCTGTAAGTGGCTGAACACCTGCCTGCCCACGGGAAGCAATGAATTAATTCCTTATTTTACTTTGCTTTTGTGCATGGCTTTTGCTTCCCATATTAAACTGTGTTCATCTTGACCCACAAGTTCTGTATCTTTTATCCTTCTGATTCTCTCCTGGATCCCACTGGTTGGGGGAGGCAGCCAGTGGCTGCATACGGCTTGGCTGCTGGCTGGGGTTAGACCACAACACTGCCCCTGTTTCTACCCCATGAACCACATGGAGTGCATGAAACAGGATAGCAGAGGTGTTGGGCCATCTTCAGTCTGTTTCAATACACAGTGTCTCCTTTTGAAAAAAAAAAAAGTATGATAAATGTATACGGAAAAAATAATTTTGAAATGTCATATCCCAGCATTCAGACAGGGGTATGATAGATATATAGATTTTCATGTCTTGCACATTGTATTGTTAGTATAAATCATGACAGCACTGAATTAAGACATAAATAGGAAAGAGAGAGAGAGACTGGAAAAAGAGTCTCATGAGCTAGGGACAGTGGAACAAATTCATGCTGCAAGAAAAAAATCAATGAAGAGAGTGAGTGCTTCTTTCACAGAAGCTTTACCCACCCACAGCACAGTGCAGCTTGGTCCATTGACTCTTTCCAACTTAAAGCAATTCGTAAAAGCTAAACTGCCAGCATGTTCTCTGCCTCTAGGAAAAATGAGAAGCATTTGTATGAATGGCTTTCTGAGGTTTCTGATACATGTCGAGGGCACACACACATATATGACTGTTTGTGTGAGGTATTGTTACTAACTGGCATCTTTTCTTTCGCAGAAATGTTCAAGTGCTCCAGAGTTTTTAATGATGTCCTTTGAGTGTGCCTCTCCATAGATGAAAAAGGAGAGAAGTGACATGAAAGAAATCCTTCAGAAGCAAGAGCTGGAGGATCAGCTCAGTGGTAGAGCCGGAGTGTTGCCTGGAGAATGCCTGCAGAGTCCTGGATGTGCACAGAAACATTTGGAAACCTTTCCTTGCATGCATTTCCTTTCCTTACATTTTTTACATGCATCTGTTCTCGTTCAGCTCTACCAAATGAGGAACTATCATGTAATGACAAGAGTTTGAAGACAGTTCCAGCTCTCTGTCACAAAGGTGCTGTGTGGCATTAAAAGAAATAAGAAAAAACAAAGGAGTACCATGATTGCACCTCAAGTTTTTTAACATGGGTTTTGTAACTATTGTTATGTAAATACCTCCAAAATATCCACATTTACTGCATTTCCTTTTCATGATGTATCCTAAATTTTCAGGCAAATTTTAGGCACATATTCACAGAATCATAGTATGGGTAAATTGGAAGGGCTGTTAAAGGTCATCTAGTTTCACCTTCACCATGGACAGGGTGGAGAACCAGATCAGGTTTCTCAGGGTCCCATCCAATCTGGCCCTCAATAATTCCAGGCATTCACAACTTCTCTGGGAAAGGGTCCAGGGTCTTGTTCCAGGGTCTTACCATGCACTGAGTAAAGATGATTAGTATAAAGACCAAGACTGATATAAAGATCAAAAATTGCTCAGCATTAAGTCTTTAGATAAGACCCACCCAGCAAGTGAAGTGCTGGGCTGGACTCATCACAATGAGAAAAAGTTCAAATCTATAAATGGAATTACTCACTGTGATCTTATACAAGTTGGAAAAAAACAGATACCTGGTAAAATATAGAGTAAATCTAGTTATTTCATAAATGCTTGAAGATCTTTGGTTGCCAGGTACAACCATGATGCAAAATATTACTGTGATTCATTTTTTCTATTAGTACAAGTGCAGTAAGGAGTTAAGCAAGTGTTTTGTAGTAGAAGTTTCCAAGTGGCTATATGTGCTGTACTTATCTGGCCCACAATCAAACTTATATTCAGAGTTCATGGTAGCAAATTTGGTATGAAAGTTTAGATGGATCATAAAAAGGAAAAATGGGAACATTTAGTGACATTGTGCTAAATCATAGTAGTTACACTTATTCTTGAAGAGTGAAGAGCTGCTAGTGTCTGACACTGCTGGGTAAAGTGTCAAGCATCAACTGTATGGATCCCTCAGTTTTTTCCCTGGGAAAGGGAAGAAACCAAAATCTGGAAGGCTCCTTTTTTTTTTTTTTTTATTCCCCCAGACCAGACATCCTTCCAGGCTTTTCTGGAAATATGCATGTACCTTTGCTCAAGCCAATGAAGTTTCATCAAGGAGACAAATATCCCTCCTGCAGCCAGTGCAGCCACAGAGCTTTTTCCCTAGGGAGTGCCCTTCCTGCAAACAGAGCAGTTCTTGATGCCCTCTGTGCGGCCCATCCACTGCCAAGTATGGAGCTAGCAGTGAAGAGATTCCACTGAGGAACGCAAATCAGAGGGAATTATTTTCTTCAGCTTGTTTAGGGATTTGAAGACTTTTCCCCAGAGCTTAGTTATTGAGAAAAATAGCAAGAAACAAGGGATGCCACAAACACTTTGTCAACTTCAGATCTTTCTGGTTTAAAGATGTTAAAGAAAGCTGTTTCCAGCCAGTGCAATGGTTTTACTGATAGACTATGTAGGAACAATATGTTACAATTGAAATGCATTGTGTTAGAAAGTTGGATTTTGCACAGAATAAATGTTATATGGGAAGATTTTAACTGCACTAAATGACGCCTAGTAGGTCAGACATACCAGCACATGATAAATTTCAACAGAAGTAGAGATTTGTATAAGAGTTTGGTTTGTTGATGTAGCTGGTTATTCAGAACAATCCAAAACCTCTTTAATATGTGCTTAGAAAGCATAGAATAATCTGTCAACAAATATATCTTTCTGAAAAAACATAGATACTGTGGTGTAGACAAAGGATAAGTATCTCTGCCATGGATCAAAGATTCAAGGTGCAGCATGTAAATTCTATTTAAGATCACAGAATTTCGGTACATTGAAACCATTGTGGATATTTGCTATAACTCCTTGCCCTGTATTTTTTCCTTTATTTTATTTTGAGTAATGTCTACATCTCTGTCTCAGAATAGATTGCTCAGTCAGGACTATCAGCACCAGCATTGACCCTGACTAGGAGGAACAAAATTATAAAGAAATGTTTTCCTCCAAAGGTTTTGAATAAAAGGATAGGGAAAGGGAAAGTAAGAGATGAGATAAATCTCAGGCAGTAGAGAGAGATCAGAAAGCATCGGTTTGTACTGCAGGACTCCATTTTTTTTGTGTAGGAAAGCTAACAGATCTGGTCCTGGAGAACACTTGGCCACAGATGTTAGGAAAACAAAACTCCATGTTTCAAGGATCTCAGCTTATAACGCAGTCCTGCAAAGACCCCATGTTACAAGAAAACATTCCTAGAAATCCAGGTAGGAGCCAATCCCTCAAGCCCTGATTAAGACAGCTTAAAGGTGTGTGGCTGCAGTTTGGGGGATACACCAGAATGTGCTGACGCATATCCAAGAGGAACAGGCTGAGCAGGCTATATTAATATGTGCATTATTAATAGCTGTTCCCTTCCAGCATCTGGTAAGTACTTAAAAGACGCTGGAGACTGAACAGTGCAGTTTCCACAGTGAAGATGTGATCTTTTTCCTCAGTATTTTACTCACAAAACATCCTAGTGTTCCCTAGGTAAGCATCCCCCTGTGCTGCATGCCAGAAAACACCTAAGTAAGAAAAATCAAAACTGTAGGAAAACCCTTGCAGCAAAATATTCAAGCCTCCTGTTTAGTCTCATGCTTTCACAACGTGAATGAAAGCAAGTCATGCCCCATAAAAAAGTTGTTGCAGTTGTACACTTCCCCCATGTATTTTTTGCCCATCAAATACATAGTTCATGTCAATATTTCCATTACATGTCAGTCAGGGAAGTACGTGACATCCTATTTTCAGTGGGTCAACAAATTTTCACTTGAAGAGGAAGAAAACCAAAACCCAGCAAATATTAGCTAATGAGAATCCATATGTATGGCTTTATGCCAGAGAACTTTAAATTTTCTCTTTTCTTGCCATTTTTGGCAAATCATTTGGAAGCAATATTTGTGTTTGCTGATATCACAGTAGAAAGCACTGAAGGGGTGGCTACATTTAAACCCTCTGGAAAGGAACAAAAACCTGTTCCTGCTATTCTGATGCACCCAAAGACAAAAAACAGCTAAAAATGGAAAAAGGGACAGTTACCAGTTTATAGACATGCCTTTTCTCACAGGCTTCCCTGGAGTGGGAGCTGACATAATCCAGCTGTCCCAGCTTCAGCACAGTCTAAACCTGGTCAAAAACACACTCTTCACATCCAAAATCTTTCACTTGCTGCTGAGCTGGCTACAAGACTCATTTCAAGATCCTGTTGATTTTTCAATCACTGTTCAATTTAGGCTTCTGTATAACTAAATGAGGTTTTGGTTCCCTGTTGCCCAGGTCATGTTCTGTACTTGGTAGATATTGGGCTGCAGCTTGTACAGGAACACCGTAGTGCTATAAATCATTAAGTGTCAGGGTCTTTTCATACTGTGTTCAGCAGTTCTGAAACACATGACTTGTAGAGATTCAGGAAACATTAGTTTCTGTAAATACTGTCACATCAAGCTTAAAAGCATATTTCAACAATTTATTTCCTGATCCTTGTAATAGTAATTATTTTGGATGTTCATCACAATATGCCCATTCTTTCCAAGACAGAGAGCATAGCTTTAGATGTACACATCTCTGTTGCAGTCAAAGCTAGGTTGCAGGAAATAAAGAGAAAATTCCCCATACAGATTTGGAGTCCAAGGAAATTTCATATCTGAACTGAAAAGATTTCCCCACTTTTTCCTGATCTGGTTTGCACAGTACTCACAAGCAACAATGCTCATGGTGCTTCAAGTACAGAAGCAAATAGTCACACAGGCAAAAGCACCTTTTATCACTGTTCATTATGAATTCAAATGCATTGCCTCAGACATCACATGAGGTCATAAAAACCCACAGCTATTAACTTATAGACAATAATTACACAGCATACAAAGTCACAGGACTGCAGATAATGAAATCAGACTTCTCTGTGAATATAGGAGAGATGTTTCCAAAAACAAACCAAGGGTCAGAGCACATGGGAATGATGTGAAATAAAATCAGTGAGAACCAAGGCAAAAGGCAGACCTCTCCCACTCTCTCCTTCAGCATGCAGATGTCTTTTCCAGACATAGGAGCAGTGTCAGAGAGCTACTCCAAGCTGTGCCCACTCGCTCCTGTTGTGGGACCACAGAGGACACACTTCAGTCTCAGGACACACGAGGAACCCAGTGCAGGAACTTCCTTCTTTCTTTGGCTGCATGCCAGCCATTAGGGCTGGCTTAAGCTTTATGCCAAATCCAGGTACCATGGAGCTCAGAGAAGTTTTCCATTTCTTATACAGGCTTTTGGGGAAAAAATAGACCCCAAATTTTATAGCACTTCAAACTTCTCCTAGCACTATGGGGTTTTTTTTCTCACTAATTGTGGAAAATCACAGCATGTCACGTTGGCCTTAGTCCATTAATAACATATTGTGTGATCCTATTTACTGGCCCTGGAGAAAACAGATATCAATGAAGTAAACATATTTCCCACTGAAAACATTGAAGATTTTTCAATGAAAAAGATAAAAATAAAATTGTCCTGAAAAAAATTTGCTGGGGGTAACATATATGCACAGAAAACTAAGAAAAAAAGCCATAACATCCCTGTCTTGTATTTTTCCAACTTAAACTGGGGGGGTAGGAAAGAAGAAAAAAGGGAAACCAAACTACATCCTATTTCATACCCACTTCTGAGAAATCATTTCCCTCCAATTCAGGTTGACCTTCTGAATCATATCTGGATGTGATTATCCCCTCAAGAACCCAGAAGAAACTATATACCATGTGTGTCACACACAAATGACTAGCCTTTACCTGGTCTGGCCCACTCAGCTTCGCTATTGACAAAACATCATTACAAAAAAGGTCAAAATAACAAATCACTAGAATAGTAGAAGAAGATATTTTCTAGTCAAGAGATTCATTTTCCCTGCAACATAAACACTAACATATGCTACAACATACCCACAACAAGAAAACTAAATGTTAGCTTCTACATAATAAAAATACAAATTTGCCAAAGGTCTGTGCACACTTACATAAACTAACAACATGTGAGCCAGGGAACCTCACACAAGTACTAGAGCATATGGTAAATTACAGCAAGAAGGCAGGCAGGCAGGCCATTAGACCTTCAGATTAATTGTGATTATTTACATACTTGCCTCCTATTTTTTCTTTCTCTCCCCTCTCATGCTCTATAACACTTTCCCAGGACTATAAATTAAAGCAAAACAAAACCAAAGCTCTGTGTTTTCTTGATGTTGGAGATGGGCTGTGATGAAAATGACCCTGCAGCACCATCTTTGAAAATCCACACGCTGGAGCCACAGCCCAGCCAGGCCCTTCTCCCTCTGCAGAGGTGACACCGTGGAGCTGTGGAGCATTGTGCAGGCGTCCCCATGCCCCAAGAGAAAGGATGAGCTTTGGCAGGTTGCGCTGTCTCTTGTCAGATGTTGGTCTGGAGCCTTCCCCCAGTGCAGAAAGGACAGGGGAATTGGAACAGGCAGGTGCTGGAGCACTGTGCCCAGCCCCAGCTGTCCTTGCCACTGCTCCCAGCCTCTCCTCTCCCACCAGAGATGTTACTGGCACCATGGCAGATGGGCTGAGAAGAGCAAGCAAAAGGCAGTGGAGTTGACCAAAGGGGGTTTTGCTGTTCAAAACACTTTGGGAGGATATCTGCAATGCAGTTCTGGCAGGCCAATGTATTTAATGAAGCAGCGTCACAGCAGTTTCCATGTCTTTTGCGCTTTCTGCCAGCAAAATATTTTCTCCATCCCTATTTTTGTTTTACTGTACTTCCTCCTGAGATGTGTGTGCAAGACAAGTGACCCTGGCAGGGAGGCTCTTCAGCTGGCCATGGCCTTGCCCTCCACAGCAGGGAGAGGCTCACAGAGGCTGATGGGCCCAAAGCAGTGTCCATGCCTGAGCAGCCTGGACCTCATGGATGCACTTCACAGCCACCCCCGCTGCCCTCCTGCATGCACAAATGGGCAGTCCTGGTGCCCTGCCAGAGCAGGCCCAGCTGTGTAGGTGTGGGCAGCCCCTTTTCCCAGATCCTATCACTCTTCCATAGCTGGTTCCACAAGGTTGTCCTGCCACAGCACCTGTCATCTCACGTTAAAACCAAAGGCATTTGAGGGACAGAGCAAAATTCAAGCTGGAACCTGAGCGAGGCCACACTGTCTCCCAGGTGCTTTTGAACAACGTCTCCAACGTGCAGAACAGCCTGGGCTGCTGCAAGCAGGACGTGGCTTTTGCATGTGTTCACACATCCCACCTCTGCAGACCAAATGTCTGGAGAGGACTGGCCTTGTGGTCACCACCAGCAGATTTCAGCTCTGGCTCCTTTTACCCAAGCAGTTCCTTTGAGACAGTAACAGCTCCATTTTAGCACTGGCCAGCTCACAACCTTAGATTTTCTACCCTTTCTTCCTCTCTTTTTTCTTACATGTATACAGAGAAATACTGGTCTAGATACATATTTTGAAATCCTGCTGATTTAGATGAGCACAGACATAAAATCAATTCCTCAGCCTATGGTCTAACCACACCTTTGTATGGTTTATAATGGAAAAGTCAGTAGTAAAATTAAAAGTGTTGTTAACTTCCAAATGGCACTTTCTGTTGTTTTATGTTGGGCATAACTGACCAAATGGGACATGTTCACTTTTAATGGTGGTTTTATTTATTTTTCCAACAGTATTTCTTTAGTACTTTTTCCTTTTATATGACATATTAATACATAATTCAGTGGTTTTATGTCTCCCTGCACAGCCTGCATGATTTCTTGTGCTATTGAACAGTACTATTTATGACCAAATGGCCAAAATGTCTTTTTTTATTAATCTTTTCTGGTCATGGGTTTGCTTATTTGTTCTTTTGTTTTCTTGACATTTTCTGAGCCTGACAGAGTGCTTAGCTCCCCAATTTCCCTCCCTGAAACAGGTCACCCCAATGGGTGAGAATTTGCATGTTTGTTAAGAAAAGCCAGCCAGTCCGACAGAGGTTGAAAATACAGCAGGGACATCAATGCTCACAGAGCTGTTATCAGCAAAGGTCCTCTTGCATTACTGTGACACACGAGAGGTTGCACGTGAGCATGTGTGCCAGATGCCCCCATTAACTCTCAGAGCAGCAGCCCAATTTCCTGTTCCCAAGACAGCCACCCCCAGACACCAGTCCACCTCAGTATTGCTGTGCCACCTTCCCAGGGCACTGAATTCAGGGTGGCACTGCGGGCTGCAAGCCCAGCTCACTGGGGCAGGTGAAGCCAAGCACCACCTCCTTTGCAAACTTTAGTTTCAGGCTTCTCCCACGTGGTTATCAGCGGCCAGTGTGCACTTTAATTACTTTATCCATAGGTTAAGCACTCGGTGAATCCAATCGTTATATCACCGTGCAGCTGCTACATGGTGTATATCCTTACACGCCATTTCTGGGTATGGATATTTTCCATCTGTACATTCTCCTCAGGCAATAGCAGAGGACACGGAGACCTTCATTAGCCCTTTGATGGACTACAGACATCCTGATTGTTAGTCTATTATCTAACTGCTTATCAGTCACATTCTCCAGCTCTCATTATTTTACTTTTGCACTGCTGTAATTAGCCTCTGTATTTTTCAGGCACTCATAGTCTTGCTTCAGCCTACATGCAGAGATTATGCAAAAAGGAAGATCAAATATTAATATCATAAATGCAAGCCTATTAAAGGCAATCTGTAACGAACTGATGTAAAGAGAGGCTAAAAAGTTTATTTTGCTTGGGTTTATTTCCTTCAAGTATTGGCTGCCTCTCTTCCAAGTCCTCTGAGCATTGCCAGGGAATAAAATCTGCTTGTCTCCCCAGGGCAAATAATTTCAGGTAACTGCTCAAAAAGGTGAGCAGGATTCAGCTGAGCTCAGGCAAGGCAGATGTTTTCTTCCTTGTTCCATTTCTTGTGGTTATATTTTCTCTTTTTCCATAATTTTAAGGGATGGTCTCACATGTTGTTTTCCAGAACATTTAGAGACAAAAAGGGGAATTATTTGGAAATAGTAGGGAGAAATCTGACAGCTTTTTCTGAGGGATAAGTTTTCCTCCACATAATCAAGTTTTTATGATAATAAATATGTTGGTGGAGAGTCCATTGTGCTTTGAAAGGCCTGTGATGGCAATGACAAGTGTGAACATACAAGCTGGATTTTCAGTATTGTCAATGCAGGAAGAGTCACTGCCTTGAGATCTGACTCTGTCTACCAGCAAGCCCTTGCAGTTTTTTGTGGAACAGTGGAAAAACTAACAAGCAAAGTATGCTGCTGCTAAGGAACAGACTCATCATCAGCACTGTGAACTCACAGTAAACAAGAAACCCAGCAAATTAAGAGCAGCCATTACTTCACACGAACTGCTCCTCTAAGGAAACTGGATCTTGTAAGTTCTTAGTGGCTCATTCCTAGTGGCTTGTGTCTTTCTCCCAGCTCTACTGACTTCTTTTGAAATCATTTCTGAGTTTTTCTAGGATCTCATGAGTCTCTAAGGACCAATCCTCAGAGGAGTTTTCCTCTTTCAGTCCAAACCACTTGCACCCTTCAGTGCATCACACTTTCTGTTCTCCCCACACCAGAGCTCATCCCAATTTACATAATTCTATATGCTGATATTTCAAATATTGCCTTGTGAAATTGAAGCAACCTGAAACTCATTTCATCATCTGTTTCACCTTATTCAGTAATAAGCATCTGCCAGCACAGAGAGCAATGTGTGGAACGTAGATAAAATCCTGAGATTAATTCAGTTTTACCTCTCTGTATTTTAAGAAAATAAATAATATTTATTATTTCATTCATAAAATGCATCCTCCCTACCATGCTCACCATTATCTTTTTATTATTAATACTATTAAAGGCAGTGACCCATGCCTGGGCATTTCAGCTCCATGTTACTCCATTTTTTAATTTTTTTTTAATGAAAACCACTTGCATAGCTATAACTGTGATCTACCAGGGAGTTCTCCACTAAAATCATCACTTCCAGGAGTTTCATCAGGCTGCCATAACTTGTCCCAGACTGAGCACAGCTCAGTACTCCTTTCCCCACACCAATACTATGCAGAAGCAGAGCACTGGCCCCAGTGTATCACCCCTCCACTTTCAGGACACAGCTAGAGAGCACAGGAAGTAGACCAGACATCAGCCCCTGCAGTGTGATGCCCTCTACCTCCCAGTCTAAGGTCACACTTGGGCCTCCCAAAACTTTTCACAATTTGTCTTTTGACACTTAAGACTTTGAAGGGAAGTTGCTGTGTCTTAGAAATTGAAAAGCCATGTTAAAACTTTAACAAAGGAGATTTTGGCTCTTGCCACCAATTACATGAAAGAGAGCAGGTTTTTTTTGCTAGTAAAGACAGTAGTCCCCTTGCACTTCTCCTCCACAGGGTGCAGGACTGCTCCACTGAGAGAACTTAGCAGCACTCTGTATTTTACTGCAGGGATCAGAAGGCTCGACTAAGAGAGAAAAGCATCACCCAGGAATAAGAGAGGTGCCTTTTGCTATTACCATGAAAACCCACACACATTTGGCCAAGTTATAAACCACAGGTGGTCACTAACTGTGTGTTCCTCATTTTCTGGATGCCTGACTTGAAACCCTGGGGGCTGATTTGCAAAGTGCTGAGTGCTGGAAGCTGTAATTGAAGTCTCTGGGAGCTGTGCTTTGAACATATATCGAGCTATAAAAACACTAAGTACTCTGAAACATCAAACTGGGGCCCCAAAATCAGTGGGTCCTTTGACCTTAATCTCCCTGTGACTCAGCTCCCCATCTGTAAAATGGGAATACTGTCACCTTCTTGCCTCACAGGGGTGCTGTGAATTTGAATCCACATGTGTCTATTAAGTGCTCAAAACGTTCTGCCGAAAGCACAGCTGAAACACCCAAGAGTGAATCAATAATTTTGTATTCAGCACACTCTTTGGATGATACGAGGTAAATAAGGCCTGGGCCACACTTTGAATGATATGGCCAGATGCCTCTGAGTATCATGCAGCAGGGAAAAAATAAATAAATGCAAACTCATGTAATTAAAGACTGTCTTGTAATGTGTTTACACAGGGGACCAGAGTTGTGGTTATGTGGGCAATTTTAGCTTTGGCATTTCCAGAGCAAGAAAAATAACATTGCTGCTGAGGGATGCTGTACAGTGAATTCTGACACTCAACACTGTGTAGGAGGTAGGTGGAAAGTGCAATGACAAATATATCTCTCAAAATGGGTAAGTTAAAGATCATTATTCAGGGGCAAAGCAGAGTTAGGACACAGCGGAATGAAGGATGCCTGCAGAGCCTTTCCTCACTGCCACTGCATTAGGTTACCACTCTAAATTACATAATCCTATATTTTGCCTTGGGAACTCCTGTCTCAGCACAGGCCACATGTCCACAATATTTTGTTTGTGTTCTTCTATGTGCTCGCCTAGCTCTTATTTTGCTGCACATTATTCAGTCCCTGCTATGAAGACAGAACTATTAACTTCTGTGTGAGTTCCTTATGGCTCTGGCACTAATTCACAGTTAATTTACTTCCATGGTACATAGAGGCAAGTCACAGGGATATTAAGCTAAAAGGAACCACTAATTTGGGACTCAATTTGATTTTTCAGAGGGTGTGGGAGGCTTTGTCAATCGATGCCATGGCTATTTGCTGGTAGCAGATGAATCCTGGAACTCAAGAACCTGAGGTGCTTTTCCAGGTACTCTGGAACAGGGAGGGAGGCATTTGCTGTGATGGACAGAGAGAACTGTATTTACTAACACATCATAAGACCATCTGCTCTAATCTATCCAACCTCTCCCTCACAATCTCTCTCTGTTCACCCAGGTCCTTCCTTCCTTCATTCCTCAGGCACTTAAACACAGGCAATTCATTCCTGTCTAGCAAGCCAGGTCCACACCTCCATCCCCTGAGTATTCTTCAAAACCTGCCTGATCCCACATGTGCTGCCCTAGCCCCCTTCCCAGCAGCATTTCAGCTCCTTTGAGCTCTTCTCTCAGCCTTCCCCTCCCCTCCAACTTTATTTTTCCTCTCCTTAGGACATCTTCCTGTCACCTGAGAAATGTTTATTGAATGTATACATGCTGCAGATTTTCAAAAACAGAAGAATTTGGCTAAATTTGTCAAAGCAGAGAGAAAAATGCAGAAGATATCCCTTTAAAAACAATGTAAGACCCATCTAAAAATACTGTCTTTCAGTCTTGGCTGGTCTTTGCAAAGAAAAGATGTCAGAATTTAGTATGTCATTTTCCCTTAGCCCCGCTAAAAATTTGTTTTTCCTGTAAATTATGAACTTCATTCTACAGCAGGCACCCAGCAGAGAAAATTTCAATCAATTTTCCAAAATCAAGGTTTGGGGAATAAAAGTAAACATATTCCATAATAGAAGAAAAAAAAAGAAAAGAAAAAAAAAAACCCAAACAACAACAACAACAAAGACAACAAAAAGAAAAGAAAAAGGGGGGGAAAAAAAGGAATGTAAGAAATATCCTAAGCCTTCTAATAAGGACAGCTAAGCAGAGATTACAGCCTCACCAGTAATACATGTGATAGAACATTGCAAGTCTCAACTGTGCTGAAAAAAGCACTTTTTTAAAGACACTTTTTTGGGGGTCACGTCATAGCTGTGTTGTGTATCAGAAACATTGCACTGCATCCCATGAATAGATCCAGTTTCATTACTGAGCTTTAGCATTTTATTGTTGGGCCTGGATCATCCTGAATATGTTAAGGGTGAAAGAAATTGTCTCTTCTGTAAGCAGCTGAGAAAAAGAAGAAAATAAGAAAGAAAAAAAAATAGCAAGGAGACATGGAATAAAGTCTCATTGGTAGGTTTAACATAGCCAGACAGCAGGATTCAATAGGGGCAACACCAATATTTTGCCCCACGTGGAATCTTCCTGAATGTATGCCTGTATATTACACTGTATTTCACACCATCTCTATATTTTCTGTTGGCTTAAAAAATAAAATTAAAAAGTACCTCATTTATTAACTCAAGGACTTGTCCTCCAGAGGTGATTGTGATCCATATTCAGTTCTGACAGAGCATATAACACTACAAAGTACTTTACAATAATTAAAGCAGAGGGGAGGAAAAGAAAGTCCCAAGTATTTTCTTTTTCACACAATGGATAAAAGAGCAGTGTGAAACCACAGGGTTAAACATGTCCATGTAAAACTTTCTTTTCTGCTCTGGTCTATGAGGAGAAGTCAAGCATTGTCTCATCCTTGTTTAAATTTGTCTTTACATTTGACACTTTATGTGGGAAAGTTTGCCTTCAGATGTCAAAGGGAAAGCCCACTAATCTGTAGATCCCTGAGGCAGCCAGTCCCATGGGGCCTTGGCTCATGGGCACAGACCCAGCCAGCTCCTGCCTCTGCTACCAACTGGCCACAGGCAAGCCTTCTTGGCACACCAAAAAGGTGGGAAATTACTGGGACCCAGATGTCTGAGGATCAGTCCTGACACTTCCAGCCACATAAGAAATACTTCATGTGATATCAGTTTAAATTCTGAGCAGTTACACCCAATCACAACCTGGCGGCTGGCTAGGTTAGATGTCCATTAAGCCCAGCCCTGGCTTTTCCTTATTCAAGCTCTGTGATCACCTGTCATGGCCATTTCTTGGGGGAAGATCTGGGCTCCCAGCAGCAGCCTGGCTGCCAGTACATCACTGCAATGGCTGTTTACAAGGGATAAATGGTTCAGGCGGTCAAAGGGGAAATACAGTTGAAAGACAGCAGGCAGAGAAGGAACAGCTTGTCATTTCTGAATTGTGTGATGTGATGGCAGAGAAAGAAATAGTTAACCCCATGACAGATCAGTAAGTAAAATTTTCCATCCTTCTGCTACCTTATTTTTTGCCTTTATTAACTTGGCTATTTACCCCAGTTATTTCTGCTTGCACATTCCTACGGTTCAACTCAAGTGATGCCTTATCAGTATTCTACTATTTATCCAAGTTACAGAAGTCCCACTGCTCTGGGACTCGTTAGACAGGGGACAGAAAGGAAAGGAGCTTAAAGACAAGTTCAATGCAAAACTAGAGGATGCTTCAAGTAATCATTTCCTTGCCTTGTGGAAAACAGTCACCCCTTTACCCGCCAATTTCATGTCAAAATTTAACCTTGGAAATGAAGACTTTACAGAAGAAAAAGCACTTAAATAGCCAACTGTTTTGAGGCTTCACTTCTGCAGAAATGAGCTGTTGTCTTTGATGTATTTATTATACCACATCTGTCTTCTAAATCACAGAACAATATTAACATCTAGCTTTTGCCATAAATTATAAACATCTAAGTAATTTTCCTGAGTTTTACAAGTGAAAATGTCAACATCTCAGCTGTCTTTAGCATGTAAACTATGGTATAAATTTTATATTCCCCACACCCCCTAAAAAGAAAGATCAAGCACTTAAAACCATCGGAACAAAGATGAGTTGCTATTAACATTATGCTCAGACTAAGCAGAAGTTTGTGATATTAGATGCCATCCCCCTTACCCCATCCCCCACACAGAGGTGATATTTGTCTTGCAACAAAAAAAATAAAAAAGAAAAAAGGAGGGAAGGAAACACCACTTCTTTGAGACAAATTTTACGACACTCTGAATGATATGTGCGCTTTTTATGTTTATGAAACCACCATCTAGCAAAAAATAGCTGCCTAATATTTTGACACGAAGGTCATTTGAAAGTTTTACTGCCTGCAAGCCCGATCCATTTTGTTGACAAAAGGCTCTCTCAGGGCTCTTTAAGGTGTCCCAGCCTGCTCGACTTTCTCACTGTCTAGCATTTCTATTTTCCCTCCTCACCCCCCTCCCACCAGACTAATTACCAGCTCATTAAGGCTGTCCTAATGAATTATGTTACAGCATTAAGAAAGGACTTGGAATAAATGCTCATTTAGGTACGGGAGGAGGGACGGAGAGATTACTACTTGTGTCAGCCTTGCCAGCTGAAGTTAACTTGATCTGACCACACTCAACACCCAGACCTCCTGCCTCCCCCCGACAAAATCATAAATATTTCAGCTGAAATGAATTTTAGATTGATATAAACATGCTCTTGGGAGGAATTGGCTTCCTAATGCCACAGAAGGAGGAATGCTCAGGAAGGTTATAGCATGTGCACATTGAGCTTGTGCTCTATGAGCTGTGCTGCCTGCACCTGCAAAAGGCTGAGGAGTAACAGGGGAGTGCAATGCTCTCCTCTTGCTCACTGCTGTCAGGCAAAAAGGCAAAGACGCCCAGTGTTGGACAGCAGTTACTTATTAAAGGCACTTCTGCTGTATTTTGGATAATTTATCAAGGAAGCAAGGCAGAACTTCTGTTTAAGATCACTCCTACTTCTTCTACAGAACAGTAGCATTGGCTCCACAAAGAATTCCATGGCCCAGCCAAAACTGGGATCTGCAGATGTGAGCAACAGCTTCTGGCTCTGACCAATGAACTAAATTCTTATCATGATGCTTTCTCAGCCAAAGCTTTATCAAAGACCCCTCACCATTTTCCATATTCAGCCTAGACATTTGAAGCACTGTTTTCATTCATTCCAATGTGACATTTTTCAAAGGCAAGTCTTGTATTTTATTAATATCTCGATAATCTTCTGTTGAACAGGTACCTGGGTTGTATATATTGGTACCTGGGCTTTGGTTTGGGCTCTCCTGAGGGATTTTTGTGGTCTGAAAAACATCTCATGCACACTCACTTTTCTCCTCCTTGTTTTTTGTTTTTTTTTTGCAAGTAGCTGTAAGTGATTGCAGAAGAAAATTATTCTTCAAACAGGCCTGAATTTCCTCAAAATGCACTGCCAACATTAGTCTTCACTACATGCACGTGAAACATATTCCAACTATAGTCAAGGTAGCAATGTGCACGCTTAAAATAAAACAGCTGAACATGACAGGGATATGAACTTATTCTCTTGGAATCACCTGTATTTTGAGAGCTCTAATTACTTCCAGATTTTGGCAAAGAATCATTAAAATTAGATCAGTTCATACAGTGCCCTCTATTATTGTGCTTCTAGGTTACTTTGTTTTCCAAATGCTTCGTCAGAAGGAGTCACAGACATCAGAAAATGGTCATTTTTAAGAAATCCTTCAGCGTTGCTGTATTGCATTTTTAATGGCTTCATTAGCACCCAGCAAGAGTAAATATAATTGCAAACCTATGAGCTGACATTTCCACACAGACCTCAAAACCTTTTTAGCTGTAAAGGCAATAATTTAAGCTGTCTCATGGAATAAGAGGCCACACAAATTCAGAGCTTTCGTACTTTAGTACGTGTCAATAACTGGCTACACTTTAGGAATAATTAAGCTGGCTTTAAGCAGCATCTACACCTAAGATCAAATAGTTTCTGGATGGAAGTGGACTGCAATACTTGTATTTATTTTTAAATACATACACCAACCAGGATTATGGAGATGCCACAAGCTAACATTTATTTTATGCCCATTCATCATCTTTCAGTCATAAAAATTAATAATAATAATTGCAAGCAAACTTGTGCATACAGCCCCTTGCATTACATAGACTCAAGTAGATATGTTGTACAAACAAAAAATATTAGACATTTTTCACACCAAGACAACCTAGCAGCCAAGCACTATTCTTATCATTCTTTTGCAGTAAAGCAGGAGAGAGGAGGCAAGCACATATATGGGAATTTCTGCCAGAGCAGCAGATGACAGAGCTGTTACAAGGCAAATAAAAAACTAAATAAATTTTCCTTTCCCCAAAACATCCCTTTCTCATCCCAAGTTTCTTGATTTTTATTTTTTCTTTTTAAATTTTGGTCCTATTTGGACTGTTTCTTTTTTCCTTCCTTCTCTTTAAAAACACACACAAAAAAAAAAGCAGCTGGTAAGCATGGGGAGGAGGTGGGGGAAGGAGAAATGGCCCTTCTCCCCCTGTGGGAGTAGATGCAGCGTGCCATTGGTGTGACAGAAGCCATCGTGCCCCTGGCAGCAAGGCTGGCGGGTGAATTGGGCGGCCGCGGTATCAGCCGGGGCCATCGGCACGTCCCGCTGCCTATCAGCGCCGAGCCTGGCAGCTGGGGAGATACATTTAGATAAAGCAGCCAGCAATCGTTGATAACAAGTCCCTCAAATGTCAGGCAGCACAAAGGGCAGCATTGATTGCTGCTGTACAGCCCGCCTTTCCTTTTCTTTGGTGCTCTATTTCCCCCCCTCTTTTTAATATAGCAAAGACTCTGGCTGGGATAATCTGCCTGCAGAAAAGGCCATTGTGCTGCTACATGTATTGTATTATTCACTAAATAGAATTTATCAGTGTTTCTCTGGTTCCCTTTCCTTTCTCCTCCCCTTCCCCTCCATCCCCTTGTTGCTACCTGGTCCCTTCTTCACTGAGGTGGGCCTGATCTGGCAAAGGACAGACATGGAGTCCTAGATGAGACATATGGGCTCTTTGAAATCTATGTTATAGATTTCCTCCCCTCTCCCACAGCTTTGGATGGGTGCCCAAAGCTAACACTCATCTCAGCTTTCAATTGTTTCTGACACAGAACTGACATGGTTGACATTTTGGGGCCATTTCTTCCCAGAAGTTACACCAATCTGAAAATGAAAAGCATTTTGAATATCAGGCATTCAATATGTTCTCTCTTTGAGCTACCCAGTTGAGCCCTGGCAACCTACAAAGCTCAGAGTCAACTCATGGAGATTTGCCACCACATTTAGCAGAGGCTGCTGTCCCAGCAAGAGACACCCCACCTTCTGCCATGAGAATGAAATAGGACTTTGCAGCAAGAAGCAGCACTGGCATAAAACACACAACGTAAAGTAACACAGTGAAGGTGCATTTGATGGTAAGGGCTCATGTGTTCCAATTGCTGATGCCTCTAGTGGTTCTCTTCAATTTTTCACCCTCAGCCTCTCTTTCCAGAAAATGAAAATAATGTATTCCCTGCACTCAACATGCTAGCTTTGGGCTGCAGGAGCCATCAACTTAGTGTTTATAAAGTAGAAGTCATCAGCAGGTTCCCAGAAGGTCAATCAGTGACACATTTCCAGCGCCTTGTTCAGGACTGTCCTCCACCATGGTTCCCTTCCTCTCGATGCCTGAGAGAGGTAAAAGGAGACCCAGACCTCAGGCATGCTCACTGCATTCACATTGACACACTCCCCCTCCTGCTATATTTTAAACTGATGTGAATTTAAAGCCAAATCTTTGGTTCAGTAATGAACAGGCTGTTCCCAGCTATTAAAAAAAAAAGACATTACAATCCCCAAGATTTTATAATCATTTTAATTATTATAATTTTAGACTTCATACTTCACCAATAATAGGGCTCAGACAAAAAGTGTGGAGTCCCTAGAGAGATAAAATGACAATGGGTTTTGTTTCATATGCTTGCTATAATTACAACTATTTGATCTGATGCAGATTTACACTTTTATACTTTCAGCTTTGGTGTTTCGAATGTAAACCTCTCTGAGGATCCTTGTGAAGGGCCTGGAGGATTGTAACTCTCCCTGCACAGAAGCATTTCCTGCACTCTCCTGTCTCATGCAGGGATGAAGGAGCTAGAAAACATCCACCTCAAGCCACCACAGAGGTGACCACAGCCACAAAGAGCATTCCCAGGCAGCAGCTGCTCTGCAGGAAAAGCAGGATGCTCCCTGGGAAGGTGCTCAGCACTAACAGCCTCACCAGCTGAAAGCCAGGTGTGCAGGATGAGTCCTCAGGGGAAGTGATGATACGGGCAGCACCGTGACACGGTGCACCTGGACTTTCCTTGCAACAAGGAACAACATCTTGTTTCCCATTTACCAGGGTAAGGCAACATGATGCCTGTCCTCTGTCAGAGCAGAGGTCTGCCTCGCCAGACTCTGACAGCAGCAGCAGCAGCTGCCTGGGGACAAGCAAAGGTACCACAGTATGGTTGGAAGCTCAGAGGCAGGAACAGACTTGCACTTCTGTGCTCTATTCTCCCCCTTCTATCCAGAAATTGCACTTGCAGCTCTGCTTAGAGCTTTTTATGCAGCTCTTTGTGGTTTTATCCTACTCCATATTTGTCTTACCCTTTTTGAAGCCATTTTTACAGTGCAAGTAAAGTTAAGCATTTCCCTTTACAAAAATAAACACTATTTTCATATAAGGAAAGAAGGCTGGCAGGGAAAAAAATTATTTTCCCCACGGAAATGAGGGTTGGCAGTTCCTGCAGCATAGTGATCTCTCATACTTTTCCCTTCAAGTCTGGAAGTGAAGGGGACAGGAGAGAGTTTGTCTTTTCAGACACAGCTTCTTTGATCAGCGTCATTCACTCTGGAGAATGGAATATTGAATTCCTTTTGCAGTCAGCCTGTACTTAAGCCTTTTGAGTCTGGCTGCAGTTTGTGGACTTTGTGAAACATGAGTATACCTCCCACCTCTCCTCTGCCTTTCTTCCCTGACACAGAGATTTTCAAAGGGCATCATGCTGCTTGACCTGAGAAATGGGTGTTCTAAAATGTCCTTGGCCATTGCTCACATACACAAGGCCATGTTGGGAAATTGGGCGTTAATCTTAAATTTGAGGGCTCCATTCTCACCCCAAGATCATGGGTAGAAGATACAGGAGGTGTAATTCATAGCCATGTATGGCCCAGTCATAAATTCAGGTGCAACCTCCACTACTAAAGTACAAGGACCTGAAGCAAAAGAAAAAAAAAATCTATTAAGCTCTGAGGATACAATTTTTGGCAAAGGACAGTACTTCCAATTATACTGAATGTCTGTTAATGCTGATATAACCAAGTCTGCCAGGTTTTCCATTGCAAACCACAAATTTTAGGAGTGTGTAAAAGTCTGCTATGCAAATGCATAGCCTGAAGTGAAACTTGGCAGATAAAGCTTCAGCTGGATAAAGGTTTTACAATAATCTTTGTTTAAAACAAAGTTAATTAAATTTGGATTTAACCAGAGTTTCAACCATTTTTAAGTTACAGAATAATGCCAGGACTTAATTGTACCTTTTATCCGAAGATCTTTAAGTACCGAGGCATCACATAAGCTACACAGCACAGTGGGAAGTTCATTCCCCCTTACACTCAATCCAGAGTAGGACCAGCAAGGAGCTGGCCTAGGTCTCCCTAAAACAGGCTGCTCATGGCTCTTTGTGCTGCTCTGCAATATCCAGCTGTTTCAGCAGCCACTGCAGACAGGGAGCAGGGAGTGCAGAATCAACACTGTTTGGGTTCTGATGATGAATTCCTCTCCTGCCATCCTGCCCCAAGCCACACCACCCCCTCCATCAGGAGGGGTTGCCACCTATTCACTGTATGATGAAACCCTGCTCTGCATAGTTCTGTTTTGCCCAGGTAGAACAGACAATGTCATAAATCAAATCCAGTGAATTTAAATAGCTCTGTTAAATTGGACAGTAAATTAAAGACATGCACACACACAAAAAAGAAAGAGCTAAAAAAATAGGAACATAGTGCTGTTGTGAATATTAGTCAACTTTTTACTAGAGGGAGATATGGCTCCAGAGGCTCTCATTTTAAAATATATCTGTTCCCCAAACTAATCAGTTCATCCATACTGCAGACTAATTACTTTTGGTCTTTTGTATTGCAGCAAGGACAGAGAGGCAACAAAATGCATTTATTCTACTCAAGAGTGGTTACTGTACTACGTACAACATAGAAAAATTACTATATTTTATCAAAGCATGAAATTGCTTTAAGAAATGGACTAAAAATCATTTAGTGCCAAGGGTGAAAAAATGCTCCCAAGACAGGATGGTTTCTAGCAGCACTTAGCACTAAGTCTTATAAGAACAGATCCATCTTCTCCCTATTTTGTAACCAAAAAACTAGAAGTTATTTTGGTTTGTCTTAACTCAGGGACCTAACAAGTGCAAATTTCAGTTCAAGCTGACTCCAGCTCCATCTCCTTATGTACAGCCAGCCCTTGCTTGTTATCTGACAGCAGGAACAAACAGTCTGTTGAACCTTTTGCTCTGTATGAAAGACCACAGCCATGAGAAAACCACATGGATACAGCAGAGTTTAAAATATCTATGTTTGCTTATCAAACAAAGAGAAGATAAACACAACACAGAAATTCTGCTTCTCAGGCAAGATCCCAGTGGCCCTCCTGATAATACAAAACTACTCCAAAATCTCTCTGGGGCTGAAAGCCTTTGCATGCAAACCACCCAACAAAAGCCTCACAAGCACCACTCAGCAAATATTGGATTATCTTGATTTTGTGCAACTCCTTGCTAGTATGCTTTATCCACGGTTCAACTTTCCCTCACTGACAGAGGCTGAAGCAGGCCACTGTGCACCAGTTCCTTTCGTGACACAAGTTGAGCAAATTTAGGTAGGGCAGTGCTTTGACAGCAGCTATTTTGTGCCATCAGGAAAACTGTCTGATGCTGTTCAATAGGCATGAAAATCGACAGTGCCTCTGCCAGGACCTGGCCTGTGAGAAGCTCAAAGAGATACTTTACTTAGACTTATGTAATTACAGTAGGGGAAACTCTTTGACAAATTTTCACCTGGATTAAACCAGGGCAGAGCCCATTCCTTTGTGTGTGGGATGGGGGCATCAGTCTGGGAGTGCTGATGCTGGCTTGCACAGTTGTGCACTGGTTCCCAACTGGGACTATATTATAGCATTATGACATAAATAAACTCTGTCCTTACCCCAGCAATCTGCCATTGAGCATCCAAAGGTGCTTGTGTGATTGAGAATTTGAGCTCATTGCTCTCTGACACCTTTTGCAGTTATCTCAAAATTCCCATTGCATTTACTATTTGGTTGCCTTTTTACCTGTGCTCTCTGTTTAACTGTTTCCCTGTGCTGTACCATAGCATGGAATAGGCTTGTTGAAGAGCACAGTCCTGACAACACAATGTAAAAAGGGCTCTAGGTTCCTGAGCTACTGGAAGGAGGGCAGGAAGTTTTGAAAGACATTGGTCCTAAAGCCCTCATTGATAATACGGAGCAACAGCTGGAGGAGCTCACAACATTCTCTTGAGTCTCTGTGGAATCCTACTGCCAAACCCTACAAATAACACCTGTAACAAGTACTGAAGTACTGCCACAGCCAGTGCTAGTCTCAGAGGTCCAGGGATGGTGCAGTGGCAAAATGCATTTGCCACTCGCTCCCACTGTAGGGTTCCCCCATCTGAGATCCACAACACAATGGATTGCCTGGCCACCCTGCTTCTCCTTGCTCCAATAAAATCATTCTAGGTGTTTCTTAATCTCAGATGTGAATTGCAGCTTTTGGCCTCCTGTCTAGGGCTGGGCACAGAGGACAGTGAGTGGAATTGTGCATGGTTTACTGGAAGCCCTGCAAAAGGGTCTCAGATCCCATCACAGACCGCCTTACACAAAACAAACCCGCAACTCATTCAGCATGATTTCTACTGCTCAAAGACACGAGTTTCAGAAGTTCCTTCTCTTTGTAAATACTCAAAAGACATAAGTTGTGAGGCCACTTCTAGACTCAAAATATATTAACATGTTCAAAATGCTAATACAAAAAGGACAGGGAGGTACTCAGCAACTTCTCATTTTGTCTTTGAGCACATGCTGTGTGGAGGTAAAGAGAATGACCATGAGAAAAGAGGTAATGAAGTAATCCAGAGTACAGTTCTGGAAAGCTGTTTAAAAGCATTTTTTACGGCCTAAAATTATGTTGGGTCTCAGCAGCAAGAAAAAAAATAAAAGAAAATTCATATCTCTATGGGTTATTAAGGGTAGCATTTGAGTAAGAAGAAATGGGGAATTATTAAAGACTTAACTGGTCAAAGTAGAACGTGGGAAACTTGAAAGGAAGAAAATCCTTTTTCCTCCCCTAGGAGTGGGATGAAGTAGCAAAGGGGGAAAGCAAGGCAGCAGGCTATCTCACTGGGGAGGCCTGTAACTACAAAGAGCCCAGGATCAGGCTAGGTTTCTTTTAGAACCACATACTTACATGGGATTTTTACTTGGGTGGAGGGACTGCATAAATTTTTGTACCATTTTCTAGTTCTTTACACTGCTCTGGTGCATAAGGTGGCTACAGTGTCTTTGCAATGACAGCTGGCTTGGGTTTTCCCTCACATGGCTGCTTACAGCACCATTTGAGTAGCTGTCACCCTCTTCATCACTGCAAGGGAACAAATGCCTTTCCAGCCAAGCAGGGATCTGACATTCTATTTCTGTCTCTCTCCTCTGCAGGACAAGTGCTAGGTATCAGAAACAAGGCACTAAGATCAATTGTATCAAGTCAAAAAGAAACCCCCGCAAAAAAATCAACAAAAAACCCCCACCCACAGAAAATAAACATTCAGAAATTAAAAACTGCAGGAATGTTTAACGATATACACACAAAGAATGATCCATTTTGACTGGCTTATTATAAGATAGTAAAAATAGTGATATTTGCAGAGAGACAATGCTTTCATAAATATATATTATGTGTAAAAAGAAGTTAATTTTTCGTCTCTAATCAGGGCTGATTTGGAAAGCTTTCTGCATGCTTCTGTGTCTTACAGCTTCCTCCTGAATCCAATAACTAATCCAAGTCTCAAAAGCAGAGAGGCAGAATGCCAATGATCCAGGTAAAAATGTAAAAAGCAGCAGCAACTCTTGCCTGTGGCATTGTAAAAGTCAAACCACTGTAGCAGATCCTACCACCTAATGAGCAGGAAGAAGGGGAGCTCTCACATCCGAGATGCAGGCTTCCTTAAAAGATTTGGCATCAAGGCTGCAGCTTGAAGGCAAGAATTCACTCTTGTCCCCCCTCAAGCAACTGGATGAAGCCAAGCTTTGAATGTCAGGGGCTGTCATTGCAGGCACAGCACAAATGCCCTGCAGTAATGCCACCACCAAGGCAGCACTCAGCTGTCACAGCACCAGCAGCACAATTCGTAAGAAAACCAGCAAATGCGACAGTGCTTGAATACGAATCTGAAGACAAAGCAGAAACTGCAATCAATTGAGAACACTCAAGTCAAGACTGAGAAAAGTAACAGTTTGCAGAGGACTTTGCAGTGCTGTGGCAGAAACTCACTGTTGGGTGCCACAAAAGCAAAGGGTCCTGCTCAGGCTGCAGAATGCCTGGTGAGGCTGGCTCCATCAGCAGCAACACGGCCAGCACTGCTCTGTGATCAGTTCTGCCCAGACAGCCTCTCAAACTCAGGCTTCTTAGACTTTTCAGGACAAGATTTCTCTCAGTTTACTCTGACTATATACAGGATAAGCATAAGGTGCATATACAGGGTATCAAAGTTATATAAAGGGTAAGAATAAACTAGTCATCCAAAGTTTTCTCTAACAAAGACAGAAAATCACCTTTGGATGACAAATCATCTTGCTCATTTTAAAAGTCCTTCTAAAAAGGACCAAGTTACCCTCATGGGATATCCCTCTTCTAGCTGTGGTGGGTACCTAGACAACTGGCTTAGGCTTGATGGCTGTTTTTGACTGCAAAAGCTATTTCAGAAGATTCCAATCCTAATTACTGAGCTTGTGTTCTGACTAGACCTCCTCATTCAAATACAACTCACATACTGGTTTCCTTTATGCAAACATCCAACAGAAAAGAATTTTTTAAAAAAAGAGAAAAAACATAAAAACTATAGAAAAAAACAATTACAAGAAAAAATCTTCAATAGAGATTCACTTTTCTGCTTTTTAGTTCTTTTTTTCCACTGGTAAATTGGGAATTGGGCTCCTATGTTCTATGCAGTTTTCTAGCACTTTTTGTGGAACAAACCAGCTCCACACATCAGACATCCAACATATGTTGTTTACATAACACTTTCAGCTCTGTTGCTACTCTCTCTGAACTCAACAATTCTCCAAAATTTGGGATCTTGCAAATTTTTCTATTAAGAATAAGCATTTAGCAGTAGAGCCTGGTATCTATTATAGAAATCTGCTCTCTGACAAGGAACACCAAGACCCATTTGCCAGGCTTGAGGATGTCACACGACAGGACATTTCATCTTCACTGGCATCAGCACACAATCTAAAAAGACTCTTCTACTCTGTTGAGGGTTATGCAAGATAGCTGTTCTCAAAGCTCTCCTTTATGTCTTTTTCCCCATCATTTCTGAGGTTTGCTCAGTGGTTCTTCTGTATCATGGATACCTGAAGGGCCCAGGTTCCTCTGACCTGGACATAGAAAATCATCTGAAGAGCACCACTATGACCCAGAAGGGTTTAACCATTTCTACTACTTGAAAAGGAGGACAGCAGTTGTCCCTAAACTCAAAATGGAGCTATCATTGGGTCATGCTATAATCTGAGGCTGTGATATCAGAAACTTTTTTTAGTGCGCGCATGTCTATGTTCAGAGATTGGGCCAAGAAAAGTGGAACCTTTGGATCGCTGTAATGAATAAAACTATAAAAAATAATATTAGCAGGACCTTTCTAATTTCCTTTATATCAATTCTAATGTGTATTCCCAAGACACACATCAGAGTAAAGTAAAAGAGCTGGGTCTTATTTAAATTAAATGCTTTTGTACTCATGTCCTGTTACCTTCTGCCTCTAGAATACGTAATGAGAAGACCACGTACAGCACTATCTCCAGCTTCTTGTCATCTTACAGCATGCTCACAGGGTTACTCATGTCATTGTTATGAAGTCATTAAAGCCACGTGGTACACAGAGGCAGCCTGCTTCTATTTCTGGTCCAGCGCAATACTGGGGGGAAGCGCCATCCTTTCCTAAGTGGAGTCAGGCTCCCATGGAAACTATGCTGTTATTGTCTTGGATGTGCCCTCTTTGAGCAGAAGTCCCCAGTGGCCACTTGTGGAGCTCTTAAAGGTGCATTTGCTATCTTTGTAGGAAACTTCCTGGGTAAAACATAAGAGCCTGTCTTCAGAATAGGCCTTTGGTCTCGGTACTAGAGTTCTGAAAACAAAACAAAAGCCAATGTCCTCAATGGAACAAATCCAAAAAGGTGGAGAGACTTCTCTTGATCATGCTTGAACCACTCACATCCAGCACACACCATTCTGAAAAGTACACCTAGAAGATACTTTCACACTGCTAAATCAAGTGTTTCTCATCTGCAGTACCAGACTGAACTTCTGAAACAAGATTGTAAACAGCAGGAGAAAGGGGATTAAAGGGCAAAGAAGAAAGATCCTCTCTACATTTCAAAACAAAACAGGAATCTTATTAGCATTTAAATGAACAGACTATCTGGATGGTGAAATCCTTATGAACTGTTGTGCTCTAGACAGAAGCGAATCTTGACCCTCATTACCAAAAGCCACCCTGCATGCGACAGGGTGTTTGTGAAGCCACAGAAGCAGATGTTCTCCAGACCAACATATCTTCTCTCCCTGTCTGCCTGCAGTCAAGAAAGACTAGGCTTTGTGACCCAAATGATTTTTGCTGCTTTTGTTTTCCTTAACAACATTAATATTAATATAATAGCAATGACAAAATGAAACAAAACAAAAAATCCCATAAACCTGGAGCAGGACACTAGCACAGCAGTGAGCTGCACAGGTCAGCACCCTGCAGTGAGCAGTAATCTGCCTATTTTGTGTCTGAAGGGATAACAAATACTCACCACAGCCTGGATAACCACCACATGCCTACAGAACTCCTACTGCCAAGAGAGGGGTTGTCACATGCATGGGGTTGTCATGTGCCACTGAGATCTCTGCATAATGCTTGTATCCCAGTTTTGTTCCTCCCCACCACAGCACAGCAGGACTCAGCCCTGCACCCCAGCCCTTCTCCAGCCTGGCAGCTGCACCACTGGGGAGCAGGGCTTGGGGAGCAGGGAGGAAGATAAAGGCTCTTCCTGGCTTATGAGGAAAATGCCACCAAGGAAGAGAGGCAGTAGAGGGCACTGCTTGAGGGAGAGGAAGACAATGAGGCAGGCTTGGGTGATGAGCTACATCTGTTCAAACTGAAGTTATTTCCAGCATGGAAATGTGCAGGGATGAGCACAGAGATGCCAAGGTGGTCTTCAAATCTGGGCAGACGCTTTCAAGTCTCAAACTACCTCTTTGTAGCCCAAGCTGTTGACCCACAGAGGCAGCTTCTCCAGTGAAATAACAATGAGCAACATTCTTGCTGGAGCCATCCCCACACTTTCTTCTACTTCCCTCACTAGGTTGGGTGAATGGATTAAGTATGTGCCACATACTTCTGTGGCACTGCCACCTCATTACATCATTATTATAGCGTTAATCTATTGCTCTAATCACAACTGCAGCTGAGGACTTCTGTAAGCATCTTTCATGTTCCTTGTTTCTTTCCTAGTAAGTTTTTAAGCTTTCGGGAAGAAGAGCTGAAAACATGAAATGAATACACATCAAACCATGAAGCACAGAGAAAAAAAGACTGAAAAAAAGCCATGACTTCTCAGCTCAGCAGGTATGCTAAGGGCACAGCTGAGGTTGGCAGTCTAAGAGGCCTTTGTCGATGCGATGTGAGATCCATGCACAAACTTTACAAAAAAATTTGTGTGTGCCAGTGACTGCAGGGGAACTCTAATTAGTCACAGGCAATGACAACAAAACTCCCCTTAAGAGAGCAACATCAAAACTCACAGGTCTGAATAAAGTTAGATATATTAAAAAAAAAAAAAAACAACTCAGCAGCCATGATGAGAGAGAATATACTTGCTCACCCAAACACAATCCTGACCCTTCTTCTTGAAGAGGAGTTTCAGGTATCTCTGCTAATGTTCCTGCCCAGCAAGAAGGTGATGCCTTAGGATTTACCTTTAATATTTTTCAGATCCTGTACTGCTTTAGTGTACGACTCTAAAACTCCATAGCCTGGCAGCTACTGTTCTCCCATTTTATTCAGACAACACAATTCCTATCTAGGCCTGAAACTCAAGGACACTTCATTGTCTCAGGCCCTGAGAGATGCGAACAACAGTGAACTGGGGGGCGCAAACTTGGAGTAAATTACTTCATTACCTGAAGCTGTAATTGGAAGATAAACCCCTGATACACAAATGGACCAAACTTATAACTGTGTGAAAAACTCGTGACTGTTGTCCATCTTGGGTGTAGCACCTCAGAGGCTTCTGACTGCCCAAGGTGAACCTACTGGAGTCCTTCAGTAAATACCCACTTTTATTATCTTAATTTTGTCTAGCCTCTGTTTTAGGTAGCCACTCCGAGACATCAAAGTCAGCCTCTGTCTCTCCAAGCAAGTGCTCTTGAGCAATTTGCTCATAAGGATTTAGCTGCCAATTAAAAAATAAAATTTAAAAAACTCTTTGTTTTTGAGTGTTAAGAACTTTTAACTCAGGCCAGTTCAAAAAGTACAAATGAGTCATTTTCATAATTGTGTTTCAGAGGGGAAGGAAACAAACATGACTGCAAAGCCACCAGCTCCAGTTCCTCCCCTAATCTTCCAGTGTGACCAGAGAGAGAAGCCACCACAAAAGAGCTCAGCTCATTAACAACAGGGGTAGTAAGGGCCCCAGAAATCTCAGTTTCATTCCTAAATGAACGAGCACAGATCTGACATGGATGCAGCCACATGAGTGTAAGTAATGTGTCAGCGTAACCTCAATCTCTTGAGCTGTATTGACTTATTGTAAAGATATACTACCTCAGCTTTGCAACAATGGCACACTTTGAGCATTTATCCTCTGCTTCTTTTCCACAACATTTACTGATTCCACACTGTGTAAATTCAGAGACTGAAAAAAACACCTTAGCTCAAAGTGATTGATGGAGATGTGCCTATTGGATACCAGTGGACAGGGATGTGCAAAACCGAAAGTTTTGAAATGTCCAGTCATATTTTTTGACAATTAGTGAGCAAAAATTCCAATTTTATTGTAATTTATTTTAACTAAAATTAGGTTTGCTCCTTAAATTTATCTACAAAACCTTATTGCCAGTGTGCCAGCCATTTAATATCTGAATTCCCAACATCATCTGCTGCACTTTTGAACATGAATAAAATCATATATCCTAGATCACCACTTGAATTGCTTTTCAGAAACAAAAAAGTACAAAATGTAAAGTTATACAAAATGACTGAGAATTCATCTAAGGACTCACTAACCAGTTGAAGTCCAACCACATTCATTCTCATGTAAGAGGTAAGAGTGAGAATTTTATTCACTTGAATCTACAGAAACCTAATCTACGTGGTCCTCATGGGATGATTTCATGCAAGTCCTGATATTGCAAAGCCAGGTTTGGCTTTGATTACTGCAGTCAAAAGTTGGAAGAATTTAAATGGTGCATTGAAGCCTACAGAAACCCCAAACTTTCTGTTCTGAAGGAAAGGAACAGAACTGAGAGTCAGTAACTGCTGGGTGTACACAACTATTCAAGATCCAGTTTGGGGAATATCAAATAATACAGGCAACATATTGGAGTTTCAATAAGGACAAAAGAGAGCAATAAAAGATAAGAAACAAGCAACCCAGAGCTGGATTACCAAGCACAGTTTTACTAGATTCATGCTCTATAGCCTACTTTATATCTGCATTTCACCAGAAGACAGAATTTAATATGCGCTGGGGAAGGATGGCTACATGTGTAGGTGTGTGGATGTTGGGGGTGGGAAATGTTAATAAGGCGAGAACAAGTGAGCATTAATTACAAATGTTTCTCAAATGACTGTTTCTTATTTTAGTCTCAGATTTACCAGTAGCTGTAATAGCTGTCTTTTAAAAGCATAGAGAAATGTTTTCTTTTTCCTTTTAGCTGTTTTGGACAGAGCAGGAAATAAGCATAAGGTGTGATAATAGAATGTAATTATATACTAGCTTCAGATTTCCACATTGTTTTGAAGTTGCTGAGCCAGACTTGGGCACACCCATTAGGACCTCTTTTGGTGAGAAAGGTAGGACAAGAAGTCTCCTTATTCCAAAGGCTTCCCACTGACAAAATCTACATTTCCAAGTGAAGGAGAAACAAATCTTCTCTCCTTTTACAGCTGAGGAAGGTCTTGGTTCATTGCTGTCTCTTCCTGCTTTTTACCAGCAGCCAGCTCCACTGGGTTAGCATAGTAAAAATCTATCTTCCCAGTGTACTTTTTTTTGCAGCAGGGTACTATCAGAGCAAGAGGCACAATGCCAAGGCTGAGGAGTCTCATCTCAGTCTGCTGCTGGGAGACACTGTAAAGTCACAGCCCAGTTCAGGGATGTCAAGAAAGTTATGCCATTTAAATTAAGTGTCAAAAGGATTAGATTTCAGCCAGATAAATGAAAGGATATTCTCCTGTCACATGCCACTTCTGTTCCAACCTCAAAAATCTGACTGCAGTATGAGGGGTTGCTAGCCAATCATCAGCCACTTTATCAGTGGGGAATTAAATTGATTGATGGAATTAATCTCTTTTGCAGACTGAGCACACACAGAGTCCATTTGTACACAAAGTGAGAAAGAAAGCCACTTGCCTTCCAAGGGAAAGGCTTTCTGACCCCATATCAACTACCCCTCTTCTAAGGACAGGTGAACAAAATAAGTCTAAACTCTGAAGTGTTGTGTTGGGGTATTTTTTTATATAACTACCTAACTTCTACCCAGTAAATCCTATCAATAACGAACTACAGAACTTTCCTTTCAAAGGGTCAGAGATACAATCACATTATGTCCATGTTGGTTCATACTAATTTAGGGAATATTCTAAGAAATATGTTCATTGAGCTAAGCAGCCAGTGCTACTAGGTTTCCCTTGTGTGCTCTGATAATGATTTTTACCTAGCAGCAGCTGGAAACCAATAGATCTGATGTCTTTCTGGAGAAGCTTCTGTTCCTAGGAAGGTCAGTCATCAAACAGGATTTGTTTTTCACCTGAGACAAGAGAGATGTTGAGGTCTTATAGATCGGTACGGTGTTAAAGTTTTGCAAATAGCAGAGAACCAGTTCTCAGTAATTACCAGTCTCCTTTCAGAAAGGACTGCAAAAGAGGTCTTTGAGTAGGCTGTATTTACTACAGTGATAAAAAGAAAACAGAGCAGAAAACAATGAGGCAATTAGTAGAAGTAGACAAGTGCTTCTGAAGAAAGGTGAAATATTTTCCAGGCTCCCCAAGATCCCAGACAGAGCAAGTAGTCTCAGGAGTTTTGGACATCTGTCCTACCCATCCATCATAAACCTGGCAGCCCAGAGACCTCAGCTGAACCAAACCCCAGCCTTTGAATGAGTTCAAGGATCCCATTTCCAAATTTTCAGATCTGCTTTTTCCAGACTTTTCTTTCCACAAATATTTCAAAGGTCTGCTTCAATCCAGAATAGGGTTGGGTTTTTTAATTTCCTTTCCTAAATATTCCAAAGGATGGGAAGGTGCAATTTTCATTTCAGGTTTAAACATAATGCAGTCTTTTGCTTTACTAATTTTGCACCATTTCATAAGTCATACTAAAGGTGCTTGCTGTAGATTACTGTTGTCAGAGCAGAACCCTGCATCATACCATTACTACTTTTAAGATTTTCATAGTAGAGCTGAACAATAGAAATCTAGCAGCAAAGGGCTATAACAAAGGCAATATCTCCTTGTTTATGAGTGACCCTTGGTTAGCCTGAGTACTGGTAGCCTGCCCTTCAGAGGTCCAGCATAATGAAGGGAGCTCTTTGGTAGCTTTCCCTGAGGAGATGGTGTAAAGAAGAGAAAGACAGAGGCAGAGTAAACTGAATCACAACATCCAGACCTTGAGATGAAGAGCATGATTGGGAAGGGAAAGCCAACCTGATGCTTTCACTGCTTCCCACTAGGTAGTGCTGCAAAAAGAAGGAAACAGGAAGAGAAACCATGCTAAGACTTTTCTGACTTGCTTACTTCAATGGAGAGATCAAAGAAAGTTACATGGAGGGCCCCAAAAGCTATTTGTCTTTAGGCTTTCCTGACAGGACAAAAATGAGAATAAAAGACATGACCACCACATGAAATTTTCAAAGCAGAATCCTAAAGTGAGAGAAACATAGCTATTTTAGAGTTTTATTATCAAATGGATCACACAGGTTTCCAAGAGCCCTAGCCAGTTAGTATGCAATCTCAGATAAGAATTTTTGGTGAATCTGAAGGCTAAGAAATTTGAAGGCTTTAGTCAGACCCATGTAGGAGATTTGGTGTTTTGTTATTGTTTCCCATCCAGAACCAATTGTCTTAGAATTTCCTTTAAGGGGAAAAAAAACCCAAAAACACCAAAAAACCTTATGAATTCTTCTCAACACTAAAGTGTGAATTGAATGAGAGGAGGAAAGAGGCTGCAGTCATACCCCCACCCACCTTCTTGTAGTTAACCCTGCTCCTCTGGCACTCTTGTTGTATTTACATTACCCTGTTCCAGGTCCAGAGTTGTACATTCCTCTGTCTCAGGCTTTGGCCCTCCCATACTCATCATCTGAGATGATGTAACCAGACTAAAATCACTGCCTGAATATCCATTTATATCACATCTGTGATTTTTAAAAAGTGTATCTAGTCATGTGCACTTTCCAGTTTTATATTAGGCCCACAAACAGCTGGGCCATCCAAGAGATTTCATCAAGCATAAAAGCAGGAGAGAATAAGCAGAAAAGTTTTAAATAGAGTTACAGGATACATATGTATGTCCTGCCACAAGGTATTTAAAGCTTAAGAAGTTCATAAGTTGTTCAGTTATTATAAAATGTGTTAGCCTGACAACAGTGAGTCACTTCTTCCCAAGTCATCCAAGCATTAGCAACTGTGGGTGGAGGTGAGGAATTTATTTTAAAAATTATACAAATAACTATTAGGACTATTATTACCCAGAATAACCATAAGGAACACAATAGGCTCTTATTATTCAATGATTTGAAGAGTCATAAGACGAAGGAATTAACAATGCTAAGTGACTTCTTTCTCATTAATAGGAGCATCAAACTGTACCAGATGTAGCAAAGAGACAGTGGAATGTGCTGAATGGAATTTTTTAGAATTCAAAACTCGCTATGCTTAGGTTCTTACAAGTGGAGAACCATTAGAGTACTTTCTGAGGTCAGCTGAAGCACAGGAATTGTGTACTTAAAGAAACTATTTTCTCTGAATGAACGCCACTGTTTTACACCTATGCTGACATCACTAGCTAGACCCAGCTCCACAATCCCCTGGTTCAGCTAGGAAGCATCCATACCATTGCTCTTTAGTGAGCACCACAAAAATAGAAATAGAAGAGACTACCTAATAGACAGACTAAGAGCAACCATTGAAATCAGCATTTCTGTGTTTCCTATGAGGCGCTAAATAATCCTTTTTTTCACCAGTGTTATTCCAAACGAGTAAACTAGAGACAGCAGGCAGCAGATGAAACTCGGGAACCCACACCTACCAATAGGCAAACACGTGCTCTAGCTTCCCTTGTGCAATTGTTTCTTGCTGAAACTGATCTGTTCTGTGAAAGGTTATGATTTCCAAGATATGGGGCAAACTCATAACACAGCACAAACAACTTCTTGCTAACTCTTCTCACTGCTCCTTCAGCTCAGAGGTAAGATCAAGTGCTGGCATCCACTTGTGCTGTAGCAGCGGAACAGTGTGCAAAACCAGAAAAACAACCCCTCAAAGCTTGAGGAGAGGAAACCTTCTGCTTTGGGTCCCATTGAAAGTAAAGCTAATGGAAGAAGATCAAATAGGTCTTTGTCCATCCAGTCCTGTATGTCATTAAATCCGTTGCAGTATTCTAGGACAATGCATTGAAGCTATTGTGGATACCGACTCATACTTCAATCCTGTCACGTTTATCCACACACAAAAGACCAAAATTATTCTTCCTGCTAAGATAAGTGTGCTAGATGACACAAAAGGAAACTGTGTGAGAGACCACATGGTTTTACCTCTTCTTTCCTGCCTGTGTTGGACCTTATACAAAATGATCTCTTGTCTTTTCAGAAAGACAGGCAGTAGCCATTTATAGGTATGCAGCAGAGAAAGCAAGAAGCATAATAGTTACTTATTTGGTGCCTAGCAATGGGCATATAAAGGGGATTTGATGGGAAGATTTACAGACATGGAAGAAACAATTCAGAAAACTTCTTCAAATGTACTGTCTATCATATTGAAGTTTTCAGATTTTTTCTGTCCAGAGCTCAGTGCCAGAGGTTTCGAAAAACAGCTTCATAAAACAATCACAACTATTTAAATTAGAATTGAAAGTAGCTTACAGTATGCAAACACATAGCAGGGAGAAAGTATACCTACAAGCTGATTAATAGCTCTTCCTCACAATTCTGCAAAGAAAAAGTCAAAAACCTACTTTAAAGAACCCAGGAGACAGGCATAAAATGAAACAATTCATTCAGACATAACACATAGGATTCTGGGGGAGAAGAGAACCCATTACTTTTCAACTCTTCAAGCTCCTCATATACACAATAAGCATGATGAAACATTATTATTTCCAGCTAACCAGACTATCTGCCAGAAGTTCCTCCCTTTGTAGGAGAATATTGTCAAGCCCTGTGGCCTGCTCAGCCACACCTGCTAGCAAACTGGCTTTTTGTTCAGTTCCACAGGATTTGCACAGCAACAGCTGAGGCAAGGGTAAGGCACCCTTTCACAGGCATGGCAACCAGAGCAAGGGACAGCCGTTTCCATGGACAATAAGAGCCATTTTGCTGGTTCAGACTGAATCACCAGCTCAAGTACTATCCTAAGCTGCTATAGGAAGACCCACTCAGACATCTCTGAAAATCCTGATCCCTGCACCATGTTCTGTTTTTACTCACACACAGTGCCAACCCATGGACAAGTTTATCAGTATTTTCCATTCATCTCATCACTGAGATGTTTCTGCAAACCTGGGCTTTGCCTCTGGGAAGAAAAGCAGAGGGGATACAAGTAATTCAAGAGGATATCCAGCTTCACAGGACACGTGGAGGAAAAAAATAAAAGGCAGAATGAAATCTGTTGGATTGTTCTCTCAATTCTGCCTCAAATGTATTGGGACATACCAAGGAAATCACATTCAATGTTTCAGTTTCCACTCCTGTGACTCAAGGGTATCACTACTGCCCAATCTCATGCAGGTATGTGAGGGTTCAGGATACATATGATACTCTGGATTTTAAAATGGAAAGCTGTATATACAAGTGCAGCAACCTATCAGAATATCATCAAAACTGAACCCAAACATCAAGGGAATGTTTTAGTGGAAAAGAAATGAAAATCATTTCTCTTTGTTCTCCAGATTCTAAGATATGAGCAACACTGTCAAATAGTTCTAGAAAATAACATCCAGTGAAGCAATAAGTGCTTCTCTTTGTGAAGACTGTTTCATTATAAATTCATTTAATTCTGAGTCAGAAGACTCACAAGTCTTCCCTGAGTTTTGTTTGCATGCTCTTAGAATTGTTTTCCTTGTTGTCATATTCCCTCTTGCCAATACAGAAAGAACAGAAATCCTAATGCTCTGCATTGCAAACTACCCAGCTTTATTAGGTTGCCGAGACATTAACACAGACTTAATCTATTAAAGCCATTAGTAATTGCCAAATATGGAGCAATCATCATTTTCTAGAGTTAAGGAGCAAACAGAAAACAATGTGAAGATGTATAAATAAGACAAAGTAGAAATCAGGATACTCCAGGGTTTTCCAGGATGATTTTTATAATAATCAGGTTTCCTGCATCTCTCCTCTCTACCATCCATTTGCACTTTCCCTCTGTTATTCCAATGTTCCATAGTCTTTCCTCACTTCTTCTGTCCAAGAGACAAAATCAATTACAGACAATATAAAGATAATATTTAATTGAGGCCAGATGACTAAGAGGTCTCTCAGAACTGAGGCTACTGTCTTTAACACAAAGGTATTGGGCAAGGAAAGGATGTTCACCTTCTTATTTATTTATACAAACTTGGGATTGTTATCTTGCTGTAAATTGCAAGAGGCCACAAGTGCTTGCAGTTTTTACTAACAGCTAGGCAAGGTCAGCACTAATACCGAGGTTGGTGATTCAACCACAGCTAATGCACCTGTCAGTAAAACCAAAAATGCCTTGGTGCATCCGCTGCCCTTTCATTGTGTAACATTAAAAACCTTCTTGTCGTTGAAGACAAATTAAATTGTTCTGCCTAGTAATAGCTTTAATGAGCTTCTGTCTAATGCAGCTCTGTAAGCACAGGGCTTGCCTACACCATGAGGATTGCCCTGCAGAGGGTCTTGGACACCCCCCAAGTCTGAGCCAGCATACTTAGGTGGATTGAGACTCAAGTTTCACCAAGGTACAAGTTTAGTCATATCAACTCTCTTCCTTTGCCTTTTCAGCCTTTTTCAGTAATACAAAAAAGGTAAGAAGTCCATGAATAATCAGGATAGTTATGCTTCATATTTTATGACCCAAAAACCTCAACAGGGTTAGATAAGCATGCAATGGGTTCAGGTGAGTATGTGAGCTACCCACCATCCCTAAAGAGGGAGCTCCTCTTGTAATGGACTCTCTCAAATACTGAAATAAATGTCAGAACTCACATGGACCTCAGCGTAGCAATTTTACCTTCCCAAAATTAAAAAATTGCTGTGAATATCCCAAAGAACAGACAATTCAGACATTTCAGGTACTTTTCTTTTGTCAATATATCAGTACTTCAAAAAGAGACTTGGCCACAGCTTTGATTTAAGTTAAAATGAGCACACAATAAGAGACATACAGGCATTAACAATAAAGCAAATATATTTTAACCTGAATTTAAATAGCGCTCAAGTAATTTTTTCTATCTGGTCATTGTCCTCTTCCCCATATTTTTAAGAGCTGCCTAGGTTGATATTTCCTTCATCTGCTTTCTTCTTTTTCTCCCTTCTAGAAAACTTTTGGATAAATTTGAGGTGCAGCTTGGCTAAGGCCACTGTTAAGAAGATTTAAAAATTAACTAACAAGATCACTTTAAAGCAATCTTCAACACATGTTGTTCTACAGCTACCTCAAATTTTTCAATAAAAAGGTTTTAATTTCACCTACTGGATGAAATAGGAAAGGATTTGGGGTTTTTTGTGAAACATTAGGAAGAAATACTGTTGTTATGTGTAACACTTAATAACAATAGTCCTAAATACATTTTCTTTGAAAGCAAGCTGCACTAATAGGCAGGTTTTCTCCAGCTCAGAAGTCCTGCTCCCCTTTAGCATTATTCTCCTGGAGGTAGAGAGTACTCTTTGTATGGGCTGATATGAAGGAGTGTATAAAAATATTTTGCTTCACTTTAAGAAGGGAGGGGGGCAAGAATAGCCATGTACTGGAATTTATAGTTCACAGACATTTGCCCAGGTGGGCAAAGCTTTAACTACCAATGAACTTACTAGCAGCTGCTAGCAGTTACTAATAGATGAGAGCAGTAAGAAATATAATAAAGAAATAAGAAATGGATTTTTATCACAAGAGGAACTTTTTCATTTGAAATGTAGTGGCTTTTTGAATTAAAAGTAACTTAGCCAGATTTCAGGATTAGTGACCACTCACTTGTCTGGTTGACTGTGTCTATATATAATTTAGTTTACTGAGACTACACAATCAAAATTCCCCCCCTTGTGTTTGGATTGACCCTTTAAGGACTTGAGAGCAGTTTTAGACAGAGAATTAAATTCACAGTTGTGCCTATAAAATTAAACTGCTGCTTTTTGATAGACTCATAACTTTTCTGAGACATTGAGTTCCTTCAGAAAGATTATAGCCTGATCCAAACAAAGCAGCAAGTGTTAGAATTGGGAAAGCTATGACAAAATAGAAGAGTGGTCTTATAAAGAACAGTACTATATTACAAAAAGTTAATTGTAACCATACACACAGCCAGAAAAACGTTACTGGAACATTAGGGCTCAGAAATATACATGCACAAAAAATTGTCAGCTTTCTTCTCCTGGCTATCTGCATACCAAAACACCTGCTACAGTGCAGTCATAACCTGACTAGTTAAGCTTTCATGGGTTATTATTTTCTGAAACATCATTTTAAGAAGGGCAAAACTAGTTATGCAATTCATGAGGCTCAGCTGCTTTCCTGCAGGTCTACAATTTTGTACTATAGAGCTGAGGGAGCAGACCTCAGGACAGCAAACCCTGCTGCCCTTCAGCCCTGGTGCTCACCAAGAAACTTCACAAGTTCCTGCATCAGAGGTTATCCATCTGCTCAAACAGCATGAGCAGAGGACTCAGGAACCTGATTTAGTTGGAGTCAAGTAGGGAGCATTCACCAGGCAAACAGGAGGAATGTTATTCTGGTTGAGAGGCGGCTGGGAGCACGAATAACTTATGCTGGCTGAAACAGGTTTAGAAGTGGGAATTTCTTACAGCACTCTGTGTCCTATACTGGTAACCCAGCTGCCAACTCTGGGTGCATAACAGAGCTGTGAGGCAGAAAGTAACTCTGACAGCAGCAGTAGCTGCCAGTCTGTTTCCTCCTCAGAGGGTACCAACACCGCAAGAGCAATGGGTGAGCACAGCCCGTAGCCTTTACAAGCTGTCCATGCTTATAGTCTAAGCTACCACAGTCAACAGAAACAGAAGGGTTTATGACACCCTTACCCTTGGCTGAAAATGGTGATGGTACAGGAAAAACTATGCACCAAGTCTGTTTCTGAATATAAGCCAACATATCCAAATATTCAAAGACTCTAGGCACCAGAAGGTTAAATAACAACATGGGCGTATTCAGGAAAACTGAAATAACTTATGGATCAAAATCCTTCCTTTCTTAGCTCATGGTCACTTACTGCAAAAACATCTGTACAAGGCTAAAATATTATTTACGCAATTACCATCAATTATGTTTTAAAAGCTAAAGGTTCAAATAGACACAACAGAGCTGCAGAACAGACCATAAGAGCAATTCTCATCATATCCCAAATAGGTAAGCTTTACTCACCATGGAAAAACAACCCAAGGGCCTCAGGAACCTAACACAGCATCACTGAGGGACCTTCCTCGGTTCCTTCATCAGTTTAGCTGCAGGCTGACAGCCAGCTGCTGTGGAAAAGAAACAAATAGCCTGAGGAAGTGGATCCAGCTGTTTTCACCATTAACAATAGAATGGTCTCAGGTGAGAGACCTCTGGCCATCTGTGGCTCCTGTTGCCCATACAGAAGGCAATCAGCCTGTCTAGTACAGTGGCCATGGCACGCCCAGCTGGAGTTGCCCCTCCAGAGTGAAGCAGGGGCAGAGAGTTCCTATGTACAGCATCTCTGTACTGGTATGAAGTCTGTAGAATGAGTTTTGCTGGGCTCTGAAGACTGATGAAGAAAGCACTTTTGGCCAAGTGACAGCTCTGTCTCTGAAGCCAGCATGAGGACATCTTTCTCATGTCACTGCTGTGAGGTTTCTTATGAAGTAGCTTTCCAGGAGGAAAAGTTGCTTAAATGCTATAGACTATAGGAGGAAATTATCCTTCATTAAAAAACAAGTCCCTACAAAAGCCAAAGGCAACTGATCTTTTGTCATGGCAGTGGCTCAGATGGCTGCAGGGCTGTTTCTGGCTATTTCACCTGTCATGCACCTGGTAAATGCCTCCTCTCCATTTCAAAGCAAAGCAACACAGCCCTAGCAGTGCTGCCAGCTGATGCCATGGTCCTTCAGCACAGCCCTGAACTCTGCTACAGGTCAACTTTCCTTCAGGAAACCCCTACTTTTCCTGAAAACATCTATCACCCACAGCCTGACCAGTGCTCTGTTTCTGGCAGGGCTCTGCCCAGCTGTCTCTTTCCACCAGAGAAAAGAAGGAGTTTCCCCAGACTCTCATTACTCTGTGATTAATGGCCAGTATGGGATGGATGCTGTGCTTCTGGCTGACTGGGATAGTGACTCTTCACTGTTGTGCTCACTCAGATGTTTCTCCTCCCACATTTGGGGATGTCAATGTTGTCTTCTTTGCTGGACAAGGCTGGTGCCTGCTTAAAATAGCTTTGAGCTGTCTCACACAGGTGGAGAGGCGTCCTTTTAGAAGAGAATGTGTTAGTGTTGGTTGTACCAGCAAGAAGCACACACAGTCCTTAAACTACTCCTCCTGCTGCCAGCACAGCCCACGAATACTGTGCAGGGGCTGCTGCCTTCCACCTCCCTCACAGGTAGTCACACTTCCATGCAAACAAGGTCTAGGCAAGCTCTTTTTCTTCTCTGCTTACATCAGTGCTTGTTCAGGCCCTCAGAGGTATCTCCCTGAAAGTGCAGGCCTGGGGCTGCCACATCTTTCTCCGGCAGACTTCTCTCAAGGTGATTTGGGAATGGTCTCATGGATCTTTGGGGCATGACATCAGCATCACAGTGAGGTTTCCAGTTTGCTGGCACTTCCCACCAGTGCTGCTGTACATGGAAGCAGGCACCATGATGTCAACTGTCTGCTTGCTAGGCAGCAAGGAATAGTTAGGCTTTTGTTTCCACTGGTTTGTTTCTAATGAAAAAAATTAAAATCTGGAAATAGCACATGATGTAGGAGCTTGGATCTGGGACTGAATCCAGCACTGCCTTTAGAGGACACAAGTCATGAAGGATGTGTCATATTAGTAGCTTGCAGCTAATGGACTGGCAAAGGCTGGAAGCTGCACTGGCTCATTGCCCGGAGCCCACGGAACTGCTCAGGTAGCAGTGTCCAACAGTTTGGCCAGTGGGCCATGACAGTTTCTTCATCCAGAGGTAATTAGCTAAGGTTTCCACAGGGCAACAGCTTTGTTCATAGATGCCATCGTCCCCCTCCTACCTCAGCTGTTTAATGTCTTCCTTGGACCACAAAAATACCTGTGTCCATGTCCTCAGTTAAGCCCTACTGCAAATTTCTGAAGGGGAGCAACTGCCTCTCTGCATCTGGCAAAATCAGAGCAATAAGCACTGGAAGATAACAAACAGAGCAGGCAAGAGAAGAGTGTCTGACTGTCCTTTGGGCAAAAGGATGTTGAAGAACCCATTCACAAGGAAAACATCATGCAAGCGACAAGTGACAGCTTGTCCTACCAGTTTATGTCAGAGCCAAATCCAGCAGAAAGGCTGCAATGCAGTGCAAAGTGTTCATCACAGCCTGGCATTAGCAAGCAGGAAGTGCTCATTTCCCACCCAGCTTGAGCTGGTTGGGAATAGTGAAAAAAGTTTAAAATTATGAAGGAAGAAGGGGAAATAGCAGAGAAATTGGTGGAGATTCTGCTTTCTTTGCCCTGAATAACAAGAGTAGCTCATGAAATTAAGAAAAGCAGTATTTAGCTTCATTATGAGAGCCTCCTGCAGCAGACAAGAACACAGCACTGTGATGAAGCTGAGGTCAAAGGTGTGGCCAAGCCTGGCTGCATTGCTCAACAGCTGATAGACAAGGAGGCACAGCAGGGCAGACAAGGAGGTACCATGGCCTCTGGCTTTCTGGGGCCCTAACTCACACGGCCAGGTACCATTTATAGCTGAGCCAGCAGCCCTGTATGCACACTGTTTAACACCAACATCAAACACCCTCAAGAAAACATTGACACCCGTCATCAAAACCCTGTGTTATTTCTAGAAAAACAGAGCACTCAAGGCATGGAAGAGATGTAAGCATAAATCTCCTTATTCTAAATTATGTTCCTGAGCATGAGGTAGTTGCCATCACCTAAAAGAGACCCACGTGCCTATGTGAGACTACTGAAAGGAAGGAAAAATTACAATTTACAAAACAATTGTGGCTTGTAGTATAGAAATGAATTGCCTCTCTTTAGCTGCATGGTTCACCTTGTCTGGATGTAATACCACACCTTTTTTTCATTAACTTAACTTTTGCTTTCTCCAGTGCAAATATTTTGTACACCTAAGCTGAACAATTTTCTCTTGAAGATACAGTCCTGAATGCTTATTGCTAATTTCTTCATTAAAGTGCCTGGCATAGTATGACAACCATTCTTGGTAAAAAGTGAAACATTAAGTTCCTAATTTTCCCAGCTTTCCATTCTGTAAACTGTTTCACAGACATTATCTGCATTTCTCAGTGCAAACTCAATGAAAACAAACTGTTACCCTGTACAGAAAACACTTGTTCGCTCTTCCAGTAGGGAGAACCTGTAATTTACCTGTTAACAGGAGATGATTTGCTGCATTTATCTTCTTAGCTGCAAGAAGAATCTGACAATAATGTAGAAGTTTTTTAAATTGAGCTAGGTTGAAGGAGAAGAAAGAGCCGCATGGATCACAAGCTACGTCACAAATTATTATTCCCATGCTTTTAATGACTCTCCTTAAACAAATGCAATACATCAGGAGAATAGTTTTTCCTAGGAACACAAAATTGATACAATAATCCAAAAATTCAGCAAGATTTTCCTTCTTGTGTCATCTTTGTGGCTTTTGGGCTCCACTTCTCTCTTCACAATTCTTTCACAGCTGCTGGCTTGCCTGCAAAGGGAAACTGCAACACCTCTGCATCAAAAACATGATCAGCTTCTCCTCTCTCTTCTTAAGCTAAAAGAGGTGGCTAGGAACCTAAGAGGCAAAAACCACACAAGAATCCACTGCTTTGACTTGGATATGAAAAGCAGAACCTATCCCCAAAGTCCAGACCTGAGCAAGGTCATCTCAAAATATCCATAGGATAAAGAGATTTTCAGGCTATGAATTTTTCTTGGGGAGCATTTGTAGGAGGCAAACAGTTTTACAAATAACACAGATTTGCTGGGTTTTTGTGTAAATCAGTTTCCTGTCACACGTTTTCCTGTTTTTATTAGTATTTTTAAACTACCAGGCATGAAACTGGCAGATCCTAGTTGGCAATTTTTTCTTTTTTGGAGTGAAGTCTTTTGCTGTCAGCTGACAGTTGATTTACTGTCATTGCCTTCATCTATGTCATGGGGGTGAATAAACCAAAACAAATGATTCTTTACTGTAGGAACTGAATTTTTTCCTAGTATCAACAGCTCTCCTCCTCCTTGAGTTTTTGGAGATGACTTCTTGTGATTACAAACCTAATGCTGGCTTTGTGGCCCATGAGGATTGCATCAAATGTCACGCAGTCAAATCAATCAACAATGTTCTTATCTTTCAGTATTTTTTGCTTGTTTAGGCAGATAAATGAAAACAGACAAAAGTCAATTTATCAGTAATTTGGTTATACAAACAATTAAAAGATACTCTCAGGTATTCGGGATCCCCAGAAAACATCTGGAAAGAGATGTGAGTCTGTGGGGTACACATGTCTCAGGAGCTACAAAGTACCTGCCAAATAAATGGAGTTTATGGATCACCTTGAATGATGCTTGAGACAATAAATGCAGGAATGCAGAAATATCTGAAAAATAGGTAGAGGTAATGTTGCAGACCCAAGATTATGTAAAACACGAATGATGAAAACATAGTTTGTTTATTTGTCTATTTTTAAAGAGCACACTCTAAAGGAGGAGAAGAAAGCAGAGAACTGGAAGCTCTTAGCATGCCGGGAGATGTTGCTGTGGGTGGTGTGCTTTCAAGTGTGTTGAATGTTGTACATAAACTGATTGAGACCAGATGTAGTTTGTGCTTTTGATATGGTGTTACTGATTTGTTTTTCTCTACTGAGTCTAAATTAAATTCAGTGTTGATTTCCTAGATTGAAAGTATAAGATAGCAAGTCTACATAAGCAGCTTCTAGCAGCTAGAAAGAATAGTGGTTTTGTGTTAGCATGAGAAAGACATTGACATACCTTGTTATTCGTGTCGTATTTTTTAAGGGTGAGAGCTTTCCTGGAAAGCAATTTCAAGGCAGTTCCAACATTACTTCTATAAACTCTCACCTTATTTTTAAAATATGATTTCTTATGTTGAAAACTATTTTCTTCTAATAAAATCATTACTCTCCCGTATGTGTGTTTGAGGCACAAGTCTCAGAACAACTCACACAGAGTCCAGCTTCCTGCTAATGAGTTGATATTGAGCTGACTATGAGCTGGCAATGTATCAACTGCTCATCATTAAATCATTCCCAAAATGAACATTAATGAACTTCACCTACTTCAACAATGCAAGGTAGCTCATACTTCTCCTGATTTCCAATCTACAGCAAAGTAAGTTGAATTCAACCTACACTGCTGACTTCACTGAATTGCTGTGTAGTGAGCTACCACAAAAAACATTGAGGTTTTACATGTATATATTGGACAAACATATTAATTTGGCCATCCAATATATTACAGCTACTCCAGTGAACTTCCAAATGGAAATGGACAGTCTTAATATCCTGCTTTAAGCTATTAACTATTAACATGTTAGAAGAAAGTATACTTCACCTTAAAAAAAAAGTCTTTTTAATGCAATAGTTTTGTACTCAGTTAACTTTTTCCACTACAGCAGTGGAAAAACAAACAAACAACATGTAAATCAAATGTCAATAATTTTGTCACTTGCTTCTTTTTTCTCAGTGGCATTTAAATGGGGTGTTTAAATATCAAAGCTTCATAACCCATTTTTCTATAGTAGTCTGGCACCATGTCACACTTGCAGAATTGAGAAATTTATTTGCAAAGAAGCCTCTGTGTGAGAGGCTTACCTTTTTTCAGTGAGGAGAGGTCTATGTAGATTACTACATAGGGCTGGATAATTGTTCAGAAATGGTTATCAAAGTCTCATGTCCACATGTTATGTTGAAATATGTCTCAGAAAAGAGTAACAAAATTAAGGGTCTCAAAGGCACATTTTACAGGGTCATTATAGGCATATTTCAGAGGTGAGTCTGTTCAAAGAGAAGGTTAGGAAGATATTTGATCATAACTACATCCATGGAGATAAGAGGAACCTCAGACTAGTACATTAAAGTATTGATAGGCATGAAGAAAAAGATCAAACTCTGTGGCTGCGGCAAGAACCAGCTAGGTCTTCATTTCTTGTAAATTGCTGCCCAGGACCAGTTTATCACTGTAAACTGTGTCATTTCAGGAGACATTTAGCCATCCTTGCTCTGGTGGGCAGCAGCCTCTGGGATGGGGTGGATGAGCAGATGGGGCAACAGTTGCTCCAGTGATCTCATCTGAGCCTGATGTTGAATGCTTGTTAACATCTTTGGATAATGAGATATGAAACACCAGGGAACTGAAATTAGAAATATTCAGATGCAACATGCAATGCTTGCTTTTGAGAAAGAAATAACTAAGAAAGAAATAACTATGTGAACAAATTTTTGGGGAATCCACTAGATTTCTCATTATAGACTGTGTTTAAAATTAAACCGGATGTCTACTAAAACCTATACATGAATAGGAGCTGGGGACTTCATGCAGACATCAGTGAAGTGAATTCTGTTATCTGGTTTTTTTAGGAAGTCGTCATAGGCCCTTCTGGCCTCTAAATACATGAACCCAAAAGCCTTTGACAGAAAAACAAAATTGCTGCTCAAGGTATTGCCTTGCTACAGGAGCATTTGGTCAGAAGAACCATCAAGTTAAAATGTGTCCTATTTGCTGGTGACAAAGAAGTTGTCATAGTCCTTTCCAAAAAAGCATTTCAGACTTCATAAATTGTTCTGTGCTTCTCTTTCCATGTTTGGCTAATATAAATTTCAACTATCTTTTCTCTCCTTCATGTTACAATCACCTTTATTTCCTCAGGTGTCCAATAGGACAGAAAAAAAATAGGGCTGAGAACACGATACACCTGAGATTTGTGTCTGCAGTGGAATAATTTTTCTCTATATTCCAGTTGAGGGGAAAAAGAATCTGTGTTTGCTTTTGTTGTTACAGTTGGTTTGAACTTTTAAAGCATGTCAAAGCACCTTTGAACTTTACAGAAAGGAACTTAAAAAAGTTGGAGTTTTTTAAGTTGAAAAGAAGAGTGTTTCCCTTTTAAAAAAGCAAATACAATAAATGTGACATAACAGAGATTTAGAGATACACTGTACTCTTTGAGGAATCAACATAATCAACCAGACGGGTTGAAGAAAGAGCTAAATGTGCATGCATGCCACAGAAACACTCACACAGAGAATTTCCTTAATGACTGAGGACTATTAAGCACACGGTAACATTCAAATACCACCTACATTCATTGTGTTTCCTAATTTAAGGACACATAACTATATTTAAATAGTTTTATACATAATCATATAATTAATTACAAAAAGCAACAATGCTGATATCCAGGATACCTGTGTACCTTCTCAGATCAGTTTGCACTGCTCACTCACCTAACAGCAATTTGCAGTAGCTGGCTACTCTCTCTGGCCTCTAAGTATGCTCCTTGTCATTTCCCTGCACCAGTTTTGGAATAAACAGTGTCTCCAATCCTTACAAAAGAGTCCTAGAGAAATTGTGTAGTTAATTTAACCAGCCAACTTGCATATACAAACAAAGGAAACACAGACACCTTTCCTCAAAAGCCTATGGTCTAGGTTTTCTTAAAAGATGGCAGCATTTACTGAGCTGCCCCTAACTGTTCAGTTTCCAAAACAGATCTGTACCTTTGTTTTGAATATTAGACTTCTCTAATTTTTTCTTCATTTCAGCACCAAAATTTTCTAGTCACTTTTTATTACCTTGGTTCAAAAGCACCATAAAAGAAGCCACCTTGCTAGTCCAAATCAGGAAAGATCATTTTATTTAGTCCTGCTCCTGACACTGCAAATACAACTGAGTAGAAATCAGTACTCCACTTATAAAATATCCTCTACAACCAAAACTTATTTTAATTTGCTTTTCACAGAACCTCTTAGCACCAGGGGACTGCTAGCAACATGACCCAAACCACGAAGCAGTGACGCACTGCAACAGCTTTTTCACATCTCTATACACACCCTGTCTCATAGCATTTTAACACCGAGTATAAACAGAGGTGGCAAAATCCTGTGCCACAGGAGAAGCACAAACATGGAAAACAGGGTACACCATGCTACTAAACTTGCCCAGCTGCTAACACTTACTGTTATGGCTGCAGGGATGCTGACCTTGGCTTGGGCTGTAGCTGAGGAGATGGGTACATGGCAGCACATTAATCCTTGGACACCAGCATGTCCACGCAGTGTCAATGAGACACAAGGCTGAGGCAGAAGGCAAAGACCTAAATGAGGACATCCACAGTTACACAGAGCTGCACTGCAGAGCAGAGTGATGTTTGTGACTCTCAAGGGCACTAGCAGCAAAGGGAGGGCTAAAGGACTCTTATTGCCTTCTTTCCTCCTCACAAATTCAGTACAGGTAGAAAAATAAGAGAACTCTTCTAGGATTTTTGACCAAAGCAGCCATATTCTTGGATCAACAAAGGGGGGAGCGGAGCTGTATGGCAACAATATCTTCCTAAACAGGACTTTTTTTCATTATTAACTCAACTGCTTTGTGTTCCCTTCAAAACAAGAATATATAAAAAAATCCTCCCATGGAGAACATTTGCAAACTTCCTTGCAATTTTCAAAAGCCTTGGGAATTTTCTCTAAGTTTCCATCTATGTCAGCAGCTTTAAAATTCAGTCTCTCTCAGTTGGTAGACAAATTTAACAATTGAAGCTTCCCTATTTACACTCAGAATTAAATAAGCAAATGTTACAGTTGCTCAGACCTTTGGGTTGAAAGACTCAAACAATCTCAGATAATTCACTTTTCCTTCAGATTTGGAGGCATCACGGTTTAGAGGTGTGTATTCCACTCCACGTGTCAAGGTCAGGTGCTTTCAAAGATGATCTTCCCCTAACAACAGGCTGAGGCAGTAGGAACAAGCCACCTAAGGTCTCTAATAATGGAAAAACCTAAATATTGTAAGACCTAGAGGTAACTCATTCACAAAAGAATCAATTTCTCTGAGAGAAAGAAATGTTACTTCTTTCTCACTTTCCTGGGACATAGTCTTGGAGCAACTTTTATATTTACAGAATAAAGTATTAAGTATATCTTTCTTGAGGGGTTGCAATGGGTCATTTAAAATAAATGTAATATTTATGGTACCTCAAATTTTGTCTACACTGCAATACTTCTTGTTCCCACTGTAGGAGATACTACAAATACCACAGTAAAGCTCAAATATCAGAGGGCACTAAAGTGCTGTCTTTTTAATGGCAGTCTCAAAATAAGAGGCTCATAGGTTCCAGAAGTAAATCCACTAAAGTCAGTGGGGTAAGAGCTAGAATTAACTTGACCTTTGGAAAAAAAAAAGTTAGCATGAAGGTTGGAAGTGGACAGGAGTTCAGGACAGGGATCTTCGACTAAGCAAGAAAACCTGGAGAAGTTGTGGGCTTCCTGAATGGATCCCTGAAAGTATCAGCTAGGATGCTGAAAAAGCTGTCCTCAGCAAATGGTTCATTTTGTGTTGCCTACAGAGTCAGAGGAAGGAGGACAAGGAGTTCTGAGGGGATGGCTAAGAGAAGTGGAAATCATAGCTCAAGTGGCAGAAGTGAAATGAGAGAGGGGAAGAACTTCAAGAGTGGGATCTGAATGTCTTTTTCACCATCAACAAAGAGCTAAAAGCTGATGAGAAGTTTCTAAAAAAATTTGTAAGATTTCAAAGAAAAAAGTCCCAGGGGAATGACTGTAACACAGTAGAGAGTTGTCAGTGTAAACCCCAGCTTACCTGGTTTGTGCTTGCTTTTGCTGCCTCTTAAACCCAACTGAACTGCTCACAACTGCACTGCTGTTCTGGAGAGATCATGAAAAGAAAAGGAATGAAGTCTAGTCCCTGGCCAATCTGACCAAAGAACTACATTAAAAATATGTATAAATCCACTGTGCCAGAGGGAGTTTAACTCCTATCCTTATGATTTATAATCATATCTTCCTAAGCAACAGTCTTCATCAAGCAATGGCAGCTAGTTGCCCTTCTATATTTATAAATGATATCCAGTTTGGAAAAGGCCATCATCCTCACCTAACACCGCCCAAAATATCTTTTGTAACTAGACTGGACAAACCAGTAATTAAAAATCAAAAGAATTCAGCTTGCAATGTACCCCAGAAAGTCTCTGGTCCAACCATCTGCTCAAAGCAGGGTCAGACACAAGACTGAGACCAGAGTGTTCTCAATTTTCACCTCGAAAACCACCAAGGATGGAGACTGCACAGCCTCTTTGAACAATCTGCTCCACTGTTTGACTATGTGCCAACTTGAACATCTCATTTCAACTAATGTCTATTATCGCTTACTCACCCAGTATGAAATACTGTGAGGAACTCGGCTCCATCTTGTTTTTAACTTCCCTGTGGTTACTAGAAAATGAAAGGTAAAGCGTGTGTTTACATATACAAAGCATTATATGTCGATGTTTAACATTATGATAGATCCAAAGCAATTAATATGAAATCTAAAAGATCATCAAGTTTTAAAAATCATATTCTGGATATAAATTTCACAAATGCATTGTGCTGCAATATGTGATTGAGGACAAGGTACAAAACATACTTTTACTTCTCTTGTTGTGTGGAATTAAGAACCTGATATAAATCTATGGTTTCCATAAGAAATGCTTTTGATATCATAAGCAAGGTGTATTATTCACACGGGAGTAAACCAGGACTACTCCTATTTAAAACTTGCCAAGTCACATGATTTCAGGCAAAAATGGCACAGCAGTTGATAGCAAACTCTCAAATTAGAGCACTAAAAAGCCTTTCCAGGCAAAAAAAACCCCAAAAAAACAACTCAAAAAGCTTGCTTCTTCATAAAGGTTTTATTTGTTTATTTTCCCTGGAATAATCTGTTCTTTCCCTTGTCCATGTTGCTCTAATCAGTCTATATGGTACCACTTTTCTGCTGGCAAAACAGGAAGGCAGCTATGATGCCAGTATGCTTGAAGCTTGCCTCGGGCATACCCCTGATAGTTTAAAACTTTTACCACCTTCCTGACTAGCCAGCAGCGTACTGATTCAAAAATCACAATTTATGGACTTGTGCCCTTGACAGAAAGAACTGTTTCAAAGCTTGAAATTCCCAAGTCTTGTCTTCAAGACAAAAAAAAAAAAAAAGGTGTGTGTGTGTATATATATATATATACACATATATTTTATGCATATATAAAAATATACATGTAAAAATATATGTGTGTGTGTATATATATGTATACGTAAAACACATTTTCAAAAAGGTATATTAAAAAAATCTAAATTAAATTTGCTATACACTTTGGTCAGGAATATAAAATCTTCCACACATTATTTTCAAACTAGATTCCCAATAAATGTTTCAAACAATTTATCCCCTAAAATCCACTTTTCTTCACTGAAGAAGTCATTCAAGGTCATCAAGAGGTTTGCATAACAAACACATAGCAAATCAGATGATGGGACAACATTTAATAATCAGATCATATTTGACATGTGCAGAATATATCTGAGTCCAAGAACTGTAAAATATTTTCAGCCATATAATTTATGCTGCAGCAGCAGAGAAGCAGAAGAGAATCAGATGGGTGCTGGCAGCACACTAATTTCTTGTCAAGTGTAGCTTAGGCATGTCTAAGATAATCCAATGGCATTGGCACCTTGGTTGTTGGGTTCTCCACCAGCAAAAAGACAAGACCCACAATTAAAAACCACTCTTACAATTGAAAGGCAAAGTCTGATGCTCTTGACTGTGAGAAAAGAGTAAACAAGACAAATCCAGACTTGGGAGGTCCAGAAAAAAATTATTCCAATCTCCATGTTGAAAGACAGTGATGACCATCTCCTTCCTCCTAGGTAGCGTCCCACCTGGCAATCAAGAACAAGTGGACCACATTTACCCTCCCTAGATCTGAGTTAGCAGCCCAGAAGACACCACAGAGGATGCATTATACAGGATGAACTTCCCCTCTATGTAGAGAAACCCCAGACACATTTCCTGCACTGCTAGGTGCATGTCAATCGAGCTTTGCAGGGCTAACATCACCCTGCACCTGCCAAAATGTGAATCCACCCTCTTTTTTTACTGTTTGTTCCAGCAGCTGCCTCTCCATGGGTTTGGGCCTGAGGCTGGAGGCAGCAGGAGGAAGATTTTCAATCCCCATCCCAATTCCCTCTATTTTTCAAACTTTCCAGCCTTGAATTGACAGAGGATATCACAGATGACTGTTCATGTAGCCAAATGCAGTTGTCTCTAGCATTTGCTCAAAGAATAGACAAAGTAGGGGAACTAACTTAAAACTGCCAGATGGTGCCTGATTTACAGGGTCCTGGCAAGGAAGTGCTGGTGCTGAGTGACTGCTAAAGAGTCTCCTAGAACTTGCAAGAATTTACAACACTTTTTATGCAAGACTTAATCACCCCCATGGACATTTTTGTAAAAGGAGCACATTTAGGCCCAATCAATATGGAAAACTCTAAAGGAATAAATAAGACATCTCACTAGCTCAAACCACTGATAACATGAAGCCTTTTAGGAGTTGGTAGGCAAGAACTTCCTTTATAAGTTTATTGTATACTGACTTCTATCACCCCATGTCCTACTCTCCTAAAACTTTTCATGCTGACACCAGAGGCAAGAGGAGAAATGTGTTATCATACCTAAGCTATTTCAAGGCACTATTCTTGCTTTAAGTAACTTAAGCCAATGGTTTAAATCAAAATTTTGTCTTGCCTCCAAGCATCTTAAGGGTCCATGGAAGATTTTACAGGGTTTTCATTTCCACTGCAATGTGATAAATACTGCTACAATTACAGGCACCATTCTTGGCAGCCTTAGATGCACCGACCTTGCCTGTCCGGACTGCCTTTGAACTTGCCATTCTAAACTCTTTCCTCTATATGAAAACATGATCCAGGGGAAGGAAGTTGGTGCTGGCCTGCACCTGCCCTACATGCACTCAGCACAAGAAGCTACCTCATTTTAATTTGGCTAGTTTGAGCAAAAGCTCAAAGGTTTTACCCTGCAGCTTCTGTACTTTTGGCACCTGAGACACTCTGATGGAAGCCAGCTCAGCTGTCACCAAAGTCACTCCTCAGCTCTACCATCCTCCAGTCACACCCAAAGTCTGCTGAGGTCTTGTGTAGGCATAAAAATCCTTGAAACTCATTTTGATAGAAAAACACCTCCTTTCCAGAAGGTTCTGGCTGAGAAACACACATCCACCTTCTGAACCAAAAAAGTTGAGGCCTACCCTATACAGGGGAATTTCTGTCTTCCCTTGCTTCCCCCTCTGCCCTGTGAGAGAGCTGGGTCTCCTCACTTTCAGAGAGTCCTTATCAGGGTGGAAACAGAACTAAAATAACTACAGACATTTTCTTACAAAATATCAGATTGTATCCTTTGCGCAAGACTTTTCCATGCATGGCCCTAAGCACACCCTGTAAACATATGACACCCAAAGAATAATGTCTGGCTCAGCAGCAGCTTGTCCCTGTTCTGTCAGCCTTTTCTGATCCTTTTTGTATCGCTGTATGAGCCTCAATATTTACTTCCTCTTTTCATCCTTAATAAAATTGTTTTATTTGCACTTATTATCTACAAGCAGTTTAAGAACTATTCAGTGTTGCCAGCCCCCAGAATAACAAAGAAGCCATCAGCCTTGACATATAAGAACAGATATATAGTGTCTGAAAGAAGTAAAGCACAGATCCACATACTAGCTCAGGAAATAAATTTCCTATCAGGGAGAATTTATTCCCACTTTTAGTTGGACTATACTAAATTATACCAGCTCAGTGATAAAGTGATTAGTCCATCCTCTGCTACACCTCCCCATTTAGTCCATGTGGAACATAATTAATGTGCAGTTTACACTTCTTTTGAAAATATTAACAAACACCAGTAAAAAAAAGCCTGCATTACACTGTCCAGGACCATATCACTTGGGCATCTCCAGGATTCAATATTTTGCTGCAAATCACCACAATTAATTTAGGCTCTTTCCATGCACGAGACCCAAGTTGCTTTCCATGCTTTCCATGCTTATACTCAAGTTGCTACAAAATAATTGTTCAGGTTGCAAGTATTTTGTCAAATTCTTTAATAATATTGAGAAATACCTGCATTTAAGTCATGCCATTGCTACCATTGGCTACAAATTCAGTAATGTTAAAAAATGTCTATCAATTCAGTATGTCAGAAATTATTTAATATATGTATGAAGGTGTTATTGTTCATCAGCTCTCATCCCTTAACATTTGCTTCACTACTTTATTAATGAAAATGGCCTCAGCATATGCAGCTCCCATTACAGCTCCCCATGCTCTCCCATTCATACTTTTCATAATTTTCAAAAATTACAAAAATATCACATCTTCTTTTCAGTTTCCATTTTGGATTTCTACAGTCACAGCAGTCATTTTTATCTATTTGAAAGAAGATTACAAATTCATGGACTAATTTCAGGAACATTGCAGAAAATCTATTAGAGTAACTTATCACATACTGCAGTTTCAAACACTAATGATTCAGCATTGAACTCTTACAGTAAAAGCTTTAATAATCAAATCTAGGAAGTCTTATATATAATATATCATCTATTTAGTGTCAATGTGAAATCTAATTTGCATTAAAAGAACTATTGGTTACCAAAAAAATTAATAATGAAGAAAATAAATGTGTCTTAAAGTACAGCCTTAAAAGGCTGAACATAAATTGGTGTTTCAAGTTCAGCCTTCCATTTCATTTTGATTTTTCAGACCTAGAATTGTATTAAAATTTAAAAGTCAAGTACACAGGCTGCTGGTTTGGGCTTATTTTGAATTAATTTCTTTTGAGAAATATGGTGTTGCGCCTACTACCCCCTTGTTGTAAGGAGCAATCAATAGTCTGCAGAAGTCTCAGCTGCTGAGGCTTCAGTGCTCACCACTGGAAAATCTAGCTCATTAGCTCTTAGCTATATTTGCTGCTTAGCTATGTAGTCTCTGCAGAGCTAATGAGTAAAAAGCAGTCAAGACTTATTTTAGCCATAAAGATCTGACTGAATGCACACAGTGTCATGCTGAGGAAGAAGACACCATCATTACCCAGCCACTTTTCTGAGTAGAGCCCCACTATAAAATACATCTATCCATCTATTAATTTTCAAGTTTAAGAGTTTAGTTAAAAGTCTGAGCTTGTTTTTCTTTGCCTTCTGTTAAGGAAGCAAACAGTTCATGTTTAAGGTTTAATGTTTGTAAAAAAAAAAAAGAGAAGAAAATCACAAAAAACACCCCAAAAACTAAGGCACTTATTCCAGTTTTCCCAAACACAAAACACCAAAATTTCTCAGGCAACTCAGCCTAAATATCAAGGAGCCTGAAACAAATCAACTAGAACTAATTTTTTGTCATGTTAATAACTGTACTTGCAAGTACTCATAGCGCTTGAGAAGGCCATGTAGAGGAACCAGACCAAAAAGCAGCAATGACCCCTTTTTAATTGCAGCAGCACTTGATTTGTCACAATCATGAAGACTGTTTCATGACCCGTTGCTAACAGTGAGAAGAGGTGATTGTTTCCCTTGAGGAAGCCAACAGGCACAGAGCAGCTCCCTCTCACTGCTCAGCTGCAGTGTCTCTTCCAGTCTTCCCTTCCACAGAGGGAGCACCAAGAGAAGACAGCAGAACACAGAGTTCAATATGAACTGGTTGAAATCTTCAGCAGTTTAGCACAGTAAATATTTTTTCTCCCCCTTCCCTTAGTGGCAGAAATCAATACAGTTGACTAATAGTAAGTCTCTCCTTCTTCAAATGTTCTAACGTAGGAATTTCACAGAATTAACCTTCAAAATGTTTCTTCTTTGTGCTTTCTTTATCTTTACAAGAAATGAACATGGTTCATGTCACTGTTCTTGTTTTTGTAAGTGATTGACAAGTGCTCCTTTTCTGCCTGCAGGCCAGGACAAAATGTAATCTGCAGCTATTTTAAGATCATTAGTAAATGTTTGCAATTTAGAAGAGCAACTCCCAAAATAAATGCAGATATGCACATTCAAAATTAAGAGGCTTGAAAGGCCAAAAGCTCCCACAAAGCTAATCAAAGTCACTTAAAGTGAGCAAGTCTCAAAACATGCAGATTTTGACTTTTAAATGCTACTCCTCGTAAAAGTTGCAGACCAAATACAAAGTTCTGATTTTCTTAGGAAAAGGGTGTTTTTTTCCAAACAGGCAGAGGCTCAGCTTTAGTTGCTTGTTTTCTGAAATTTCTGTTAGTGTAAAAAATGAGGGTGCTCTACATAATCCTTTTTGCTAAAATGAAAAGAAAAACTTCCCTGATTGGTGGTTGAAGTTAATGGGAATTGATAAATTACTTTGCATCCCAATGGACATGAAATCTCCAAAGTTTTAGATTCCAGCTGAACAAAAAATTACTTCTGCAACCCAGTCAGCAGGATCACATATAAATGTGTGGTTTTTTAATCTTATCAGAATGTGACAAAAATCAGAAAATTCACAGCTTTGTGACTGTAAGTTGTGAATGCACAGATCACAAGCATTTTGTTTAGAGAACCGTAATTTATGAATGCTGCCTTTGCTTTCACAATGCTAATTTTAAATTTAGGAATCCTTGGGTTGCTGGTGAACAGCTCCCCAGTGCTGACAGCAGCAGCATCTGGAGGGCACAGAGGAATGGATAATGTGAAAAGACCTCCTTCAGCTAGACAAGCCCTATTTTCACACTTCCCCAAGGCACACCTTGCTCTCAAAGGTACTCTGAGCTCTCAGACAGTTAGTTAATATACCATGCTAAGCACAAATCCACTGGCTAAAGCTAAGACTTTTTTCCTTTTTATGTCTCTCTATTTGGCAACTTCATCAACAAACACTTCCAAACAGACATTGAGAGGAACTTGTAGCTGATGTGTTTGCTCCACCCCAGGAGGTGGGGTGGGGGACCACTGGGCTGGTGTTTGTTCCAGCACTGCTGTGCTCTGGCCCAAGCCCCAGTTTTAGCAGACTGATAGAAATGAGCTTTCCTTAGAAAATAAACCAGTTTCTGAGTAGCACTGAAAGACCTCACAGAGAAACTGCCCTCTGCCCTGGAGGCATTTGCCCTTCAAACACCTAGAGGGAGGACGGGGCCGTGAGTGCTATCACACTTCATCTTCCCCAGCTATAAATAGCAGCCACAGTGAGATGTGCCCTCAGCCAGCCAAGAGATTGCACCCATCCCTGCTGGCTGGGGCAGTGCTGCCATCCATGCTCCAGGATTTTCTCACCTCCCGGCTGCACACCGCACCGCTGGTGGGCAAGGTGACAGGTGGCAATGCTGACAAAAAGGCTGAACTGCACACCTTCAACCAGTGCTCTGCCTCTCTCCCTCTCCCCTCACCCTTCTCTCTGCCCCTCTCCACTGAAAGTTCGTGGTGCTCTCACAAATCCCATGTGGCCCCACAGATGGAGCTCTTCCCTGCGGGAGCCTCCCCCAGCACAGCCCACAGCACGGCCTGGCTGGCTCTCTCCTGGAGTGAGGCTTGCATGGGGAATGATCTAATTTAGGAATGTGGCACAGAGTTTAGATACTTATCCAGAAGCAAATTAACTTTTCATTTTGCCAAATTTGGCTAGATCTTGCAGTACTTAGGAAATTCACCTCCAACATTTGAGTTTTGTCTTAGGAGGTGAAGAAACCCAAACAACTTAACCCTACGATGCAAAAATTAATTTTTCTTTGAAATTCTCATGAGATCTCTGGTTGGTTTGGTCCAAACTACAAGAACAATTTCAATGTGCATTTACCCTTCTTCCAGTCACAACCTGGAGCCTCAAACGTTGACCTAAGTGTCAATGAAAAATATCTGAGACAAACTGAAGAGATAAAGAAAACAGAAAAATATCTCAAGCACTGGGCAAACGTGACAAAACCTCACTTTATTCCTGGATTTTTAAAGAACAAAACCATGGTCTCTCATCCTTCTGTAAGAAATGTGTGGTTTAAATGTGCACGTTATGTAAACAAGAAAAGCACGTGCAATGCCACATGCACAAAAACTTCTCTCTTTGGGCCATGTTAAGAGCCTGTTTAGTTTGAAATACCTAGAACCAACAAGTGCTGCCAGTGGTGTACATCTACATGTGCACGATGGAGAGGGTGCTGCTGCAGTGCCCGTGTTCTTTGTTGCATGTGGAGGCTCTTAGGAGAAAACCACACACTTTTTCTCCAGCAGCAACAAGCTCAACAGCCATCTAAGTATGTAAGTAAATGTCTGCTTCCCACCACAGCCAAGAGATACCAGTTTATTTCTGGCTCATCTAGCTCTTCAGTCTGTTGTGTCCCTGAGGATAATTAGTCCTGAACTCAGGGAAACTATTTATCTTACACTGGAGGTAGTCTATCAAATACTTCTTTGCACAAAAACTCATTTAAAAGGATAAAAAACACTCCCTGAGGAACTGAATATATTTTTCAGTCTTCTAGTCATTTCCAGCAGGTGACATATCTGAAATCACAGAGCCTCCCCTTGGTAACTAGGTGAGAGCAAATTAGCATCATTTTGAACTGGGGAAGCTGCAACACAGCAGCCTCCGAGGAGCAAGTTCTATTTGTTGCAAACAAATCTGATTTGCTCAGTTTTGCCTCCCCACAAATATTACACTGCAGTATATACAGAGGAAGGTGTTTTACAGGGCAAGCTGCCATCATCACTGGAAAGAGGCATGGTTTTTATCTCCCCAGGAGAGGAAAAATAAACATGACAGTTTGCAGCTACCACAGGTAGTGGCTGCAAAGTAAACATCTCGCCAGAAGTTCCCCCCAAGGCTCCCTGAAATATTCTAAAACTAGCTACATCCAAATGCATCTCCCAAAGGATGTAAGTGCAATTTTCTTTCACTTGATAGAAAGCACTGAGTGGTTGCTAACAGGTTGCAGTTATAGTCCTTTTGCTTCCACTGCTTGCAGAAAGAAATACTCTTTGAGGTTTTTCCTGATGCAGTGGTTGTCTGTGCCACCAGAGCTTTATTTTGGCCAGAGATGGCCACAGTGTTTTTCTGGGAGGACAAACATTGTGTTCAGACCCCATTATAAGAGGGAGCTCAGCTCTTACAGCAATTTGGCAAGTCTCTGACCACGCAGCTAGAGGTGTGCTGGTCCAGCAAAGAGGACTAGGGCTGTAAAGAGGATGAACCCATCTAGAGGTAAGTTCTAGGTATAAACTACAGACATATGCTGATTTCCATACTTGGAAAAATAAAGTACCTCTGACACATTTTAAAAATAAAGGAGTTAAAGGACTGGCACAGCTACATCTGCCTGGGTCTTCTCCTGCATGCGGACACAGTCCCTGCAAACTAAATTCTTCTAAATGAGAAATTAGAGTAAAGCCCTTCACAGATATTGGCAGAAGACTGTGCCCTCTGGAGTGTGCAGAAGAAGCACTTGCTCCTTACAAATAACACAAGGTAAATCTGAAAGCCTTGCATGGTTTTCAGTACTTACTAAGGAAAAATTCCTAATTAAGGACTGACTAATGGTATGGAGCTAAGACATGTTCCTACCAATCCATCAGGCTAACTGGCCCTGATATGCTGTCTGGATAATAAATGTCACTTAGTGCTCATTAACATGTCCTTTATTAAAACCTATGTAGAGAGGGCAGAAATAAAAATTATGCAAAACAGTGCATAAAGCTGACACCACCCTGGACTCCATGGTGCAGGTAGGAGACATGTTAGCTCCATGGGAGTTTCCACTTGCTTTCCTGTAGACACAGGGATTTCCACTCTTAAACAGCAAATCAAGTGCAAGATCCCATTTCCAGCCTGTTGTGACCAACTGGAGAACACAGTGGGTTTAGTATTCATGTTGACCTGCTATAGACAGATATGCACACAAAATACCTCTAGTTTTTATATACTAAACTCCCATTAATCTCCATGGAAATTATTCAAAAATATGAATTCTTTATTGGCAAAGCTCTTGCCCTCCCTCTGTCATAGGAACTAATCCCTACTCCTCCCTGTTGGCTGTTTGTGAATTCATGGATTAAGGAGGTCATTGAAAACTGCAGACTGGGGGAAAAAAAAAGGCAAACAAACAAATAACACAGAGAAATTAGAAAAGGGTTGATTACATTGTTTACATGACATTTCTTCACCTTAGGTAGGGTGAGAATTTGTCTTCCTCTTGTATGCACAGCAAGGAGCAGATGCTTCTTTTGAAAGGGACTGCCACCCTGCCACCACGAGCAAAACCTGAATCCTAGTTTGTTTTTTTTTTTCCATCTTTATAATGAAAAATTTCCATTGGTATCTCTCCTCATTAAGGGCTGGATAAGGAGATGGGACCAGGATGTCCTCTTTGGAACATGATGATCAGCCTTTCAGAAGTCTCACAAACACAGAACCACTTTGGCTGAGGGGAAAGATAAACTTCAGGTGGAACTGTGGGGAAGAACAGAAAAATTTTCTAAATGGCTTTGCCACTGGAGAGACCCTAACACAAAACCCAGACTGTAGGTACCTGGACACCTCAGAAGATGTAAGTTTATTGTGTCTCTGTCCCTTAATTTCACTATCTTTCTTGCACTGTAAAAGGCCTTTCCCTCCCAAAGCCACAATGACAGGGCTTCATTAACTGAGGTCTGTTGAAGGGCTTTAATGAAGACAAATGTGTTAAGTTGGCAATTATTATACTTACAAGCATGTCAAGCTATTAACAACAAAGAGAGGAGCTAGGAAGACCTGGCATAAACATGTTGAACTTATCATGCTTTCCAGACCACAGTGAAGTCAACACACTCAACAAGACATGTCTCCATAGCAGCAAGAAGAGGCTTGCATGAAATGTCATATTTATCTAGACTGCACCATGAACTTAATCATAGTGAAGGAGAAACAGGCCCACAAGGAAACACCAAAGGCTTGAACAATTACAATATATTAGACTCCTTAACGATATTAAAACCTCCAATGCTAAAGTTTTTGTACATTTTATTTTATTCTCTTTAACCTCTTGGGAATCTGAGATCAGGAAAACAAAAGGATGAAGCATCTGCCTTCTGTAGCGTGCACATGAATAGAAGGACAAATATTGTCAGATGCACTTGACAGCTGTAAAAGAAACTTTCCAGTCAACTCCTAGATAAGGAAAAGAAAAGAGCTGCCCCTGGGTCATAGGCAAGGAAGAAGTGATGCTCTCAGAAAGTCTCCTAGGCTGAATTTCAGCAAATATCTCCTTCACGTGTGAGGTGAGTTTTTCCATTTTCCAACAGAAATTGAGAGCAAAAAAAAAAAAGGATAGGACCTCTTAAAAGAAAATGTGTGGGCACAGGCATTAGCATCCTGCTTTTGAAACTGGGCAGATGAAGAAGAGGGCTAGGTGGGGTCTGGGACTGGGTTTTGCAGAAGTGAGTGTTTGGAGGCTGTCAAAGGTATGTAACATGGCCTCAGGGGGTTAGGAGGAAGTAAAGAGTGGTAAAGTTTGCATATTTTGGTTTAAAATACTCCAGAGTGCTAGTCTTAGGCTCTGCATAATCTAACACCATTCGTTTCCTAGAGAAAGGTCATATACAGTTACATTAAAAAATTACATGGCACACTAAGTACCTGAGAACTTCCTTTTAAACAAATACATAATAGGTCATCCCTCTGCTAAAATCTTATACTCACCTATCCTGACCCTTGTACACGCATTTCATGAAATGTCTGTCACTTCCTTTAGATCACAGCAATTTTTAAATTTCTTACCACAATTCCTCCATGCTCACATGTCATTACCAGCAATAAAGACTGCAAAGATGAGCAAGGTGAAAGCTCTCCTGATTGCACACAGAGATAAAGAATTTGTAATATATTTAATAATTCTTTTAAAAAGCAAACAAATGCATTAAGTATCTTTGAGTGCATGTGCCTAAAGCAAAGTACATTCAAGGAAAAACTGTTGAATAAGAAAATTATGCTTTTCAATTTTTTTTCTAACTTAATTAATGCTCACATTTTTCTTTCAGTTTTCACAAGAAGAATATATTTTTAATTACTGTATATGACCTTTTTATACTTTAGCCTGAGTATGAAAGAGCGTGAGTATGAATTATCTGGATCTAGTGGAAAGTAATTTAAAGCAACCTGAATAAATATATGCTCATCTGAAGGAGAAAGAATGTGAAATTTGCAGTCAAACTTCAGCAGTTCTTGAAACTGCCATCACATGTGGATGGTCCACAGCACTCAGGAGGCCAGAGGAGAGGGACCTGCACTTGAATGAAGAACAGAACTCTGTCCTCTAATTGGCAGCATGGAGGGTCACACACATACATTTTCCTGAAGGTTTTTTCCTCTTCTCTTGTACCCCCTCCCAACAATTAAGTTAGAGTTTTTCATGGTTATGGGGACCCAAAGCCAGAGCATGCAGAAATTCAAAGATTTGTACACCACAAAACCTTCTCTACTACAGGAATTTCCACCAGCTTTTCCTCTGAGTTTTCCTTCTCCCTGCCTAATTTGTACTCACTGAAAAATAAATAAATACATAAATGGATAAATAAGCAAACAAGCGAGACTGTTCAGCCCCTTGGTAAGGTTTGGTGTCAATTCTGAGAGCAGCTGCTGAGATAAGGTTGCATTTAACAAAAGCAAGACAACAAAAATTTGAAAATCTTCAAGTATCTTGGTTCAACCAAACACACAAATAGTAGTAGGTTATCAGAAGTGTACCTCACCATCCAGCCACAGCACACCCTTTCTCCTCCTTTCATTCTGCATTGAAGGGTACAGGAACTGCCTGTTCAGAATTACTGGACTTCAGGTACTGAAAGTTTAAGGTAAAAGTGAAAAGCATGTCTTAGATGACTGTTGTGAAAATATATTCTTCTACTGAAGAACAATACATTTTAATTATAAATAATATTAAAACAGAGCAAGGTGAACATTCCCCACCACCAGCAGAAAATGCAAAACTGCTGAATGACGACTGAACAAACAATGTATAAGGGGTCCAGGGTAAATTGCAGTCAAAAAATCTTCTACTTTAAAGAATTAGTCCTTAAAATATCATAACAAGAATAATGCAGTTTTCACAGCATGATGGAGCAGAGAGTGCAGAAGGACATGATCAAACTGTGCCAGGCAATCTTCACTTTTTAGGCATTGCAGAATTTCTCAGAATTTACTCATTAGACAAATTAACTCTTTGTAATCAATATTGCATGGTGAATTTAGGCCTTCTTTGCATATTTAAATTTTTGTTAGAATTTCATTTGAGAAAAGAAAAGAGTGCTTCTCTCTGCCAAGCTCAAGTTGTTAGTCTTATCTAGGTCTTTAATTGTAACTTTGTAATCTATAAATGATAAAAGCTGAGTCCTGTAATCCATATGGAAGCATAAATATTACTTAAAACACAAAGAAAAAAAGCTATTTCCCAGATCTTGATAGAGAAATCTCGTTAAATAGAAGCCAAAAGTACATAATCCTAGATCAGAAAATGTTTAATTAGAGACAAACATGTCTACAGTTTTCTGTTAGACTGTGAAGTATTGTTGAAGCCACACAGCTTCTCTAAGTGGCATCTGTACATACTCACATCTACATACACACTTACATGCATGTTTCTATCAGACAGTATTAAGGAATGCTTTAGTAAAAATTTAAATTAAAGAATGCTGGTCCATGCTGTGTTAGCTTACATGGCAGGAGAGCCACAGAGGCCTCTCAGGGTTCACTGCCTGCCCATGAGCGATGCCACCCAAGGTATCCAGTGCCTGCATCACCTGAACATTGAAACCAAATGAGATGTAACTGCTCTATGTGCGTCCACAAAGCGACAGAATGGGGAATCTTTAACCACCATTAGGAGTGTGGAAATCCTTTCCCCTGTGACTGTCTCCCTCTCCCAGTTCCTCCTGGCCCTCACTCTCCTGTGGCACCGACTCAGCGTTGCTTGCCCAGCTGATTGTGCGAGGCCATGTGCCAATGCAACACATATCATTATCACTGTGCTAGATTAACAGCAGAACACAGGTAAACTGATTTTAGCCTCAGTAATCCCAGGGTGGCCCGGGCCAACACCCATACAAATGTGTAGAGAAAGATACTTAACACAATACTCCCATTAAGATCAATGTGTTAAAACAATGCCGTTACCCACACAAGAATGGGTCTTCAAAGCTGCACAAGATGTGAGCAAATTTTGTATCAAGACAACTTAGGCGTGTGAGGCCTCAGTGCTCATTGATAACTTTTCACCATAATTAATTTAAAAAGTTAAAAATTAAATCCCTAGGTTGCTATCAGAAATTATGAAACCACTCACAGTACACAAATACCTTGATTTTCTATTACAAGATCTGCTGGGCTGCCATGGGTTTAACTTATAAAACTCACCTCCCAGAAAAACTGAACCCCATTAGAAATAATGTTCCCTAAAATAACCTTAAGCTTTAAATAACCTGCTTGTAGGCAAAAGCGTTCTGCATTCTGCACCAAGGACAGAAATGATCATGAGTCTGACTCTGAATAATCTTCTTCTTGACTCTGAAGAAAAGGTCCATGTCTGGTAATATAATACACCTCTTCTCCTTGCCATACCTACAAACAAGCTTCAATTCTGCTGAATTAAAAGGTTTTTGACAATTAACACATGGTCCATACGTGCAGAAATGTGGTAATTGAGGTGTACTGGCAGAGGGAGGTAGGTATAAATAGAGTGGAATGTTTGGAATGTTATGTTAATATTCCAAATTAGACTGAATCTGAAAATCCAGTGTGATGGGTTTAGAGAGGATAAGATTTTTTTCTTATTTTTTTTTTTAGTGAATAAATCTTGTTATTGGGACTCAGGTGATTGATCCTAATCCTAGGTCTAACACTGCTTCAAAATAGGAGTTTGGGCAAGTCACTTAACTAATTTTATTTTGCATCAGAAATGACAAGCACTTCTCCTTTCAGCAGAACACTTAATGATGTCCCCAAGGAACACACCAATGTTTTTACTTACTTGATTTAATTCTGTGATGTAGACTGTGATACAATGGAAGACCAAAGGGATTTGCCAAAGTTGCCTTTATGGATCAGAGGTAGCTCTGTGGGAAGAGGACAAGCAATTTCAGAAAAGGTCTGTTCTAGGTGGCCTCACAAGGGTATTAGTCACACTGATGACTCAGAAAAGGTAACTGATTAAAGCTATTGGCAGCCAAACAAAATATGAGTAAGGCCAGTTTCTGAGCACTTTACCATATAGCATTGCTAATAGCTTCTATTTTATATTAAAAGTTGCTACTCAGCGGGAAGTGATACACTGGGGGCGATGTCAGAAAGTTTTTTAGTGGCTGGCAACCCAACAGCAATGTTGTGTTACATATAAATAATTTTATGTAGTTTTAACTATCTTTTCTAATGGCTGAGATAGCTCTCCAGACATCAAGCTAATAAAAATGACATGGTGTAATTTGGTGAGCCTGAGCAATTGATAGGGTTGCAGAATACAACTGTTGATGAGATGGTTTTAATTCAAGGTAATCTAGCTGCTGTCTCAGCCAGTTCAGTCTCAATCTCTGCACAAAATCATTAAACTTGTAACCTTTATGCTCCAGACAGCCCTATCTAAATCCAAATAACTCCTCCACCCTCCATTCTCCTCCCTGTTACCCATACACCAGATCTTTGATCTTCCTGGCAATCATCAAAATAAACAAACTGAACAAATAAACAATTAATCATAAAGAACAGCACATAGATGGATCTCATTAATGCTCCTTCCATGAGTGACAGGTTTATCTGCTTAACTGAAAAAAAGCTTATCAGATGCCTTTCAAAGAGACATTTCAATCTCTTGGCCAGATCGTCCTCATCTCTGCCCTGCCCTCTTTGAAGAAGTGGGAGGAGGATGAGGAGAGAGGGCTGTAGGGAGTAACAAGAAGAAAATGGCAAGACAGTACTAGCACATGAATTTCCCAGGATTTCCTTTAATCCTTGGCATTAGGTTGCAGGCTCTGTGCTTGTGTGGGAATAAGATCGTGTCAGTTTGACGATGTCCTGGCAGTGGACAGTAATAACAGGTCCCCACTTAATTCCTTCAGATTTGTCAGAAACTCCAAATATCATTCTACTGGGAGGCTCTGCTGACATCTGGGAGCTGCAGGAGCAGGGAGAAGTAGTACCAAAGTGACTCATCAACTGCCCAGGGAGATCTGCATCGCACAGTAGTAGCAAGGAGTGCCAAGTACAGTGTGTGCTCCACAGTGTGAGGCAAGCACGGAGCAGTTACTGATGAAAGCTGGGCAGACAGAGGTGAAAACCACTGACTGCCAAAAACAGCTTACCTCAATTAAAGGAGATGTGAGTAAATCTTTTTAGTGCCTTGCAAAGTGTGTCAGACATCAGTGGAGCGGGCAGATTTGACCAGTGCAGGAAAGAAGGAATGATAGGTTTATGACATTGCCAACACCATCACTAAGATAATAAAAATGCTGCTTCAACACATTTTTAAGGCCACTGTGCATGAAGCAAAAAAAAATTACAAACATATTGAATTACTGTGATGAGTGCAATATGTTGGTACTCATCAGTGAACTCCAGCTCTAATGGCACATTGGACCCATGTCCAGGGCATGCAGGAACTGTGATTATAGTGCACTCCAGACAGGCTGCACCATGAAAAATGCCAGGGCACATTGGAGGATTATCCCTAAAAGGTGGCAACACCAGTCCAAAGACGTCAAGTATAGTGCTCTTAACTATCAGCTGAGTCCCTGTGGACTCAGCAGACGTGGAACAAACTTGGCTGAAATGTGAGCTGTAACTTCATGACTGAAGACATGGCCAAAGAGACACTACTCTCAGGTACAGGTAGTTGTAAGAAAAACAAGTTACTGGACATTATTTGAAATCATGTCTCATGGGAGAGAAGCAATACATTTTATCCTGTAGCACTGACCGGGTGCAAGAAATATAAGGTACAGGGAGAAGTCAAGGCCTCTGGTATTTTTCAAGTGCTTTTAGTAATGAAGTGATTGTGTCTAGACAGGTCCCTGCAACACCTGCCTTCTGCATTGCATCACGCCCTGGGGTCACGTTGAAGTCCAGAGGTTTCCCAGTCAGGGTGTGAGACAGCTGTGTACCCAGCTGTGGGGCCTTGGTCCGCACAGGCAACAACTTGGGTAGGGGGGGGTAAGTGCAAAATGCTGCCCTGAGGTGGGAGAATGTGGGAGGGACTGGCTGGGAGGGCAGCAATGCACAAAGGGATGGGCAAACAGGAGAAAAAGCCCTCCGGCTCCTCCAGACACTGGGGATGGGGTTCTGCAATGGCTGTGCTAGCTGGATGTGAGAAATGGTCCATCTCCTCCCTGCAACCTTGCCCTAGGCTTGATGTCCTCCCCAAAGAAACAGCTGGGTCCAGTTCCATGCCTCAATAAAGACAGGTGCCAAAATAAGGGAACTGAAATGTGACAAAGTGAACAGTCTAGAAACAGTGGCCTCTGAGAAGAAAAAGGAGAATGCGGGTTGTTTCACATAGGGAACAGGTGGCCTAGGAAGGACATGATAATGCTTTTCTAGAGGCTGCTGCTAGGAACCGGCAAATAAATGTTTTTCATCTCTGTGGAGGGTGGGATAAGAAATAATAAGCTTAGGCTGCCAAAAGAGAGACTTAGTTTAGACATTAGGAAAACTTTCTGGCAATAGGATAGTTAAGCACTAGGATAGGTGCAAGGCTGCAATCTCTTTGTCCCAGAAGAAAATTTAAGTCTATCTTGAACAAACAATGGCACAGAAATCCTATCTCAGAAAGGGGGATGAGCCAAATGATATTAACAGGCCCTTTCCAGACCTACTTTTCCCTGATTCTCTTTCCTAAACACAGAAACCAGTGACTCTCTGGACCAGCCTAAGTACAGCACGGTTTAGAGGTTTCCTGAATGAGTTTTCTGAAAAGAAAACAACTACAACACTAAATATCCTCATGCTGCAAGATCTTATGGCTTTCTTCTGTTTTACTGTACTTGACCCATTTCTTAAAACTCTGGCTCCTGGAGTCAAGAAGATTCTTGGAAGCTAAGTTTAAATAAGCAAAAACCTGTCTAAACTTATGTTGTAGAAAAAAACCCCAAAAAGAAGTAAATTAAAAACATGACAGAGAAGTACTTCCAGAAGCTATAAATCCACAAGACAAGTGAAAGACATTATTTAGCTTAAAAATCAAAAATCAATTGATTAAAAATATCTTATGATTGGGATTGGCTTCATCATTAGTGCTCATTAATACTTCATGTTTATCATGACCATCCTCTAAGTCTAGGCATGAAGTTAGCACAAAAGGAAATTCTGTTGCTTAAGGAAAGATCCAGAAACCAAATGGCCCTCCCAGAGAGTGACATAGACCTAGGGATATGGAAAACCCCTTTTCAGTCCAAAACTGTGAAATATTCAAAGAAATATTTGCTGGTGACCAAAAGGAAAAAAAAAAAAACCCACACCATGAAAACCAAACCAACCAAAAAGACCTAAATAAACAACAAGAACAATAATGAAAGAAAACAACACCAAAAAAAAAAAAAGAAAAAAAAAAGGCCAAAAATATTTTGTTGTCACAAAAAATGCAACTAAGAACGTGGAACATCTTGCCATAGGATACTGTGCATTATTTGTGTGTGTGTGGCAATGCTGTGAGCATGCCTACACATGTGAAATTCCAGCATGAGAAATCTCTGAGCCCCAAATTCTTGGTGACTGAAAATTTTGGGGAGAAAATATTACCCTGCATTCCCCTTTCTTTCATGGTAGTCCCCAGGACTTACAGGTCACTGTAGAAGACAAGATATCAGGTTATACTTTTAACCTGACCACAGAAAGATGGTCTCATGTTCTTTTACTTTTTTGTTGTGGTCCTGATGAGTTGCAGCACACAGGCAGAGCTGCATGAGGAAATTTTATATCTGTTCTCTCAATAGCATACTGCCTTTTCCAAGGCTGTCAATCACACCCTGGCAATAAATTCTCAAAATAAAAACTTTTAATATAAATAAAATGCATAAATAAAACTGATAGTGGAGCATTAGTTGAGTGCAGGAATGTAATGATACTTATCATAAAAATCGGTGCAGTGTGAGTTTTCATCTGACCTGTCATCACTCTGCAATCTTTTTCATTATCATAAATCAAAAAGCATTGTTTGGTTTAAATCACTTGCTGCTTAAAGATGAATCACCTTCGATTTCCTGAGCTTTGCTTACGGCAAAAAGTGAAAAAAAAGCTTTCAAAACTGCACAACAGTAAAAATTTCTTGTCTCACTTTGCATACAAAAAAAAAAAAATAAAACCAAACTGAGAAAGCTCTAAAACTTAATCTAGCAAGCAACATAAAATGAAACAGAACTGTGATTTAGGAAAAAATATTCCTCCATCTGCAGAGCTATTAATCTACAGTTTGGTCCAGAGAGTTCAAATACAGCAGTCTGTGAAGAGGGACCCCAGGCTCTAATGGCTTGAAGAAGATAGGCCCTCAGACGTTTAATCTAGCTACAGGTGCATATCTAAGCTTCTCTGTAGCATCTGTCCCTGTGGATAAGAAACCACTGAGCATCCTGCACTGGGTTGTGCAGACACCACTCCGTGGCTTAAAGCATATCCTGTGCACTGATGGCTGGCTCACCCAAGCCACCTCAGCAGGTTTGGCCAGTGACCTTTTCTCCTTCCGAGATGCAGACTCTTCCTCTTCCTTCATCCCACCACCTTGGCATTAAATTCCATGTCCAGAAGTGCAATTAGATTCCTGCCACTTTCTCCAAAGTCAGGAAGAATTGGGTCATTTAAAAAGTCAGTTGACTAAACTGATGAGCCCAATGGGCTGGAACAGCAAAACTGATCACAGCTTGGTATAACTCATCCCCAAGGGGACAGCACAGAAGAAATATGCTGCACAGAGTCATATCTAGGTTTGTTCTGTGAAGAAAACCCTCGTAAGAAAAGAAACAAGCAAAAATAAAACAGGCTTCATTTTTTATGTCTCCCATTAGCTAGAACCCTCATAGCAATTCCCATCAATTTTGGATGTCTGGATACTAGCCAGGGAGCACTCAGCTTCCATATGCTTGGCAAAAAGAGCAACAGCAACAATGCAATGCTGTTGTCAGGCAAGGCAAGTAAATCACTGCATAATTCTTCACAAAACCAATTTTCTGAAAATTTCACCCTACTTTAGGAAACTGAAATTGGCCAAGTTTCGTAATAAACCCCGTAAGTCCCACAACAAATCCTAAATCTCAAAACCTGCCTGATGGAGCTGACTGTGTTTGTCCACTCAGCCATAACTTTTGACCCTTCTTTATGTCCATGAAGTGGAAATGTTTTCCTGCACAGACAGTAGTTATTTGTTGTCCTTGGGAGGCAGTATAAGCTTAAAAGGCAGTAGGGTAGAGGCAGAGGAAGAAGGGTGGGGGCTGGACTCAGATGCATCTGTGTGTGAACCTCAGTTGTGTTGCTATCTGTCTCTTGGGGAAGTCAGTTCACCTCAGCCTCACGTTCCTCTCTCTCTGCAAAACAGAGACCCTAAACACAATTGTGGGGAAAGTGTGCAATTTGTTAAACATATAAAGTAGTAAAAGAGCAATTCATCTTGCTAATTTTATCTGTCTGTAAGTTACTATCTGGCCTAACTAGGTTCCTTCCACAGCTCAGGGACAGAGAGAGCTTGGATAAATCACCTCCATTTTCTCCACTGATGGTGGAACGAGGCCAGACACCTGGCCACACTTAGGCAAAATTAATCCCATTTTCATGTCCAGAATTATAGTTAAGGCCAGAAAACTTCTGTTGCTGGCACATCCCAGCCTCCTCTATTAGAAAGCTGAAGGATGTGTTCACATTGAGCAGGCTTCTGGATTTTTCTTTCCAGAAACTAAATTCACAATTTCAGAAGCTCTCTTTTTCTTTACTTAGCACTTGATAATTTATTTGAGACATTAGGATAACATCACTCACTGCTTTGATCTATCTCTGCTACTAGGTTGCCAGCTTGCTCCCTTCTGGCAGCGCATCAGCCCCTGTGTAGTACACAGCTAAGATTTTTGATAGGTGAGCATCCATTACCTCAAATTCAAATAAGATTATTGTGGTAACATGCCCACATGTTTTAATGAATATTCCTGGCACTGAACAGACAACCAGCACAGACCTCACCCTTCACAATCTTTAACCAACCAAAAGTTAGGTGTGTCTTTTGGAAAAGCAGTGAAGGGTAAGGAAAGAGTACAACAGGCTGGACAAGCCCAGAGTCTCTCCTTGAGGTAACAGACGTCTAAAATCCTTTTCATCTACAGCAATATTGCAGAACATCCTCAAATTTAATATAAGCTGAACAGACATCAAAGAAGAATGGCTTGTGGTCATTACTGCCTGACATTGAATTCACATGTGAGTCACAAGGAACTTATACTGAGTTTTGAAGTCTGACCCATGCAGTCACAGGATTGTGTTCTTTGCTTTACTCTTGGGTGGTATTTTTTTTCTCAAAGCTGAAAGTTTTCTTCATCATACAACATGATAGCTAGTACTTCAAAAACCAGCTACTGGTGAATCTGTAGAGCCCTTTGCCCTCAAAGTCCCTTAACTGAGCTAAAGTTTTTTAATGTATTATATTGCTTCCATTAACAGTAATAAACAAGAATTTCCATAATCAAACTTTTCCACTCCTCTGGAACTATCAGCTGATGTCGCAGGGAGGAAACCAAGGCAAAAGAATTATGCAAAATCCTCAAAATCTCAAAGTGAGTCAGACTCCAAGGCAAAAAAAAAAAAAAAAGGCAGGGGGGAGGAAGGAGGGGAAAACAAACCCTTTAATTCTCCTATCTGTGCTTCTTCCCCAAGGCAATCCCTGTCTTTCACAGCTAGGGACCAATTCAGATACCATTTACACACAGATAATTCCACTGACACTTTCAGAGTTAGCCTTGATTTATGGCACCATCTGTGAGATCAGCATGCGGCACAAGACACTCTCATGACTGGAAAATACTTTACTGACAAGGAGAAAATATATATGTATTCCTCCTTGCTCTCTGTTGCTAATCTTTGATGGCTACCTTTCTTTGAATGCTTTCAGTCAAACCTTGACTGAACCAGGGTTTTTTTCACATTTAAACAGCCTTGTTAATTGGGTTAGGTGTGGTACATCTTCCTGGTCATGCTGCTCCTTTGGCATGCACTACGACCTTGTCAAGACTTCTCCTAGTGATTTTATTTTCCATTTGATTGTTTTTTGCTTCTTGGTAATATAGCCATCATCTAGATTTTGTCATTTGCATTAAATGTCCCATCTTCTCAGCAATAATAACAACCTGCCTGTGGAAAACAAACAAACAAACAAACCCCAACTGAAAACACAACCCTGTATCCTCTATCTACTCATCTGATTACAAGAAAGTCACCAATTATACCTGGAAAATTTTAACAAAGCACTGACATCTTGCCAAATCATCAAGCACTGCTCCTCTCTGGAAGATATGTGTGAACATCACTGCCTGGCATCTGTGTTCATGCAGATATAATGCATCAAGACTGAAATAAATTGTTTACAAACATACAAATAAAAAGTGGGTTATACGTATTTTAAGCACTTCACCTCTATCCTGCCTTTCTTAAGGTATACTTGCAAAGTCACTGAAAGAAAGACTAATTTATTAACGAGTGTGAAATGAAACATTAAAGCACTCCAGTGACCCTGTGAAAGATTGGTTACACAGGGTAGCCTACTCACTAAGTCACATTTAAATGAATTCCCCGTGTTGCCAGTTGCTGAAACATCGGAGCTATTGCCATTTCCTTCTCACTTTGGCACAGGTGCCTGACTGGGATGTCCTCATCTCTGTCCCTTCCTATGTTGCACATTCTAATGTGAATAGAGGAAAAAAATAACCACTTGCCTTGTTCCAAGCAACAGCAAGCTATATTTTTCTTCCCTCTGCTCTTCAGAGAGCAAAGAAAGTAAAATATTAACAGCTTCACTCATGCTTTCCCCTCAGCTTCTGAGGTAACTTTGCAATGAAGATAAACTTCTGCATCATGCTCAGGCTGCTACCCAGGGCTCTGCCACAAGAGGACCAGGTTTGTTTGCTCCTCTGAGGACTGTGCAGCGACAGCAGCTGTGTTGGGGCTGCTTGTGCTGCCAACAGTGTCAGCACAGGTGTTGTCACAGCGACCAAAACATCTGGGTCTGAGACCCAAAGCATCTGTGTTGTCTCTCTGGTTACTGACACCAGTATCTGAGTTAAATTAAAAATACATGGCCATGGGTATTTGTAGGTACAACACGTGTAATTTGTCCTCATGAGCATGTAGCATATGAAGCATTTGAAAAATACTAATTCTCATTTCAGATCTTACAGGGAAAGGACAGTGCTCAAAAATAATTAATTTGGATATAATTTTAGGGCAGTTCCTTAGATTTCTGTGCTGTTGAATTGGTAGGGAAAACCGTGGTCTTCTAAAAGGCCCAAGACATAATACTGTACTAAGGTAGCCATTTGTAGAAGAATATTCGGTTGCATTTTACATTGCACCTTATCCTATCTTGAATGAGGTTTCTGTGGATTGAAAAACAAAATTTTTCTCTCTGTCTGTTCAGGCAATTTATTAGTTCTTGGTAGTACCTGAATTTTTTACTAACTATGGAATTATCATCAGTCATATAGCTAGTGTATATGAAAAGATTAAACAGCACAGGACTCCTTAGCTTGAAAAAGGAGATCTGTGATTGAGGAAAATCATGCAGAATGTCAAGAATGATTATCAGAAATGCTTCTGAAAACTCAGCAGGGAATACTACTCACTAATCTTTGCAATGCAAAAGGTGGGAGTTGTCATAGAAATCATCAGGCTGAAAGACAAAAAGGAGCAAAAGAAGTGCATTTTCACACAGGACCAGTTAACCTGTTGAATTCATTGCCAATGGATAATGCAAAGACTAAAAGTACAAGCAGATTCAGACGCTAATTACAAAAAAACATAGGAAAGAGACAAAAATTTAGGCTAAATACAAAGATGTGGACCTAACCTAAAGTTCAGGAAGTTCATATGCTTATCCAGGGATGAGCTTATGAATAAAGGACAGATACAGCCACTGAGCAGACATCCACCTACATCTGCCACCAATGTAGGCATCCTTCTCACAGGACACAGATGGTGTGAGCTACTTTGGGGCAGAGAAAGACAGCAAAAGAAAAACAGAGCCCTGGCTGGGTCCTGATTTCAGCTCTGGGTGTATTAATGCTTTTTTTCAGGTAAGGAACTGGGAATCTGAGCAAATGACTAATTTGCATAAACACCCAAATCTAAAGCTAAATTCTGCTTTAACTAACCTAGCTAATCTCCTTGCCAGGGAAACAGGAACTATAAAAACTTTCTTCTCAGACCACACCAAGACCCTGAAGTGTTTCTAATTCTAGCAGCTGGTATCAGCAAGTCACTTAACATGTCTGTGCCACCTTTGGCCTATGCCTTTAGAACAGCAGCTATTAATAGTGACTTCATAGGTGCCACTCTTGGCCATAAGCCCAAAACACTTCCTTTTTATCAGCTTACAGATATAAGACATGGCAATTTCCATCAGTGATGTTCCATTTATCTATGAGTGGAGAAAACCAAATTTTGTCATGGAATTGGAGCACAGAAGGAGGTGGGGCATGCAGGGCAGAAAGGCAAAAAAGAAAACATGAAGAAAAATTCAACAAATTCTCACCACTGACAGGCTGCTGTAGGTAAGAAAATATATAAGCTCCCCAGGGTTAATTATAAAGGAAATAGGAAACTCTCAGCAAAGTATTATCTCCAATTACTGCCATTAGTTGAATCAAGCTGTGTCTTCACAGGGGAGAATACAAGAAAGTCACAGTGCTCCTCTTCCACTTCTGTCTCTTGTCTGTGCTGCCCACCACCCTGCTGTGGTCACACACACTGCAGAAAGCAGCTGAAATCATCTGCCAGCGCTCACAGCTCTGACAATTCTCCTGCATCACAGTCTGTGGGCATACTAGCTCTGGCAAGTTATACATTTGCCCATATATCCCTCTGAGCACACATAGTCCTTAGGCTGGTGTCAGAGCTACTTGAGGAGTCTGCAGCAGACCTCCCTGTCACTGCTTAGGAAGAAGCCAGGAGCAGCAGGGCAGAGATGTTTTTCTTCAGGAACACTAAACCCAACGTGCCTTTATGCCCCAGACCCGGTGTGAGCATGATCTACCTGCTACTGGAGCACAGGACAGGAAAACACCTCCAACCTCCCCCAGCCCCATCCCATTCAATTATATGTCACTCAGCACCTGCAAACACCCAACACCTGCTGCCCACCCAGCACAGCAAGCCTGCCCTGGGGGAAGAAAGGGAAAGCCAAAGAACTTCAAAATCTCTTGTGACTCCCAGGCACCATGCTGGTACAGATACAGGGAAGAGCTGGGCTGTACCACTGCCTTCATTCACTACTAATGCAACTGTGGCACATCTTTTCCACTGCTGTTTAGCTACTGTTTTGGTTTTTGAGATTATACTTGTTGTCACTAGTGGCCTACAATGCAACGTAGGACCTGAGTATTGGTCCTGAAGGTTCCTCCATAGAAGAGCAGTGGCTGCAAAACCAGTTCCTTTATTTTTTGCCTAACTCCACCAAATACAAGATGTAGGTGTCCAAGGCCTTACAACTAGTAAAATTTAGTTTTGGGAGCATTTTATGAAAAATGTCTTCCTTATGCTAGAAGTTTCACAAAAGGTGATTAATCACTTCTGAATAAGGATCAGTTAGAACAGAATTTTTTGTGGTGTAAGTTTACCCCAACTCTATCAGAGTCATTGCACTTCAGGACAATGTAGTTTCTCCACTTATGAATGAGTTTCTTCCTCTGTGGACATGTAGTTAAAAGGCCAGATTAACCTTAAATAGAGTTGATAAATCAAGAAGTATGTTATGACGTTCTTTCTACCCATGTCAAAATACTCTGACATGCCACACACAAGCTGACATTTACTTTCAACTTTCAAGTGGCTGAGACTGTGTAATACTCCCAAACATTTTCTAATAGAACTCGTGCCCTGCATCCTGCCCACCTAGAGATCTGGTCTCTTTGGAAATGAGCTCTGAGCACTCTCTTTTTCTCTTTCACTCAGCACAAGCCAAA